>NC_091951.1:266520826-267720826 GCF_031021105.1 Erythrolamprus reginae | reverse complement strand
CCTCTTTCCGGGGGACATGCAGGGGTGGGCAGCAGGCAGGACGGGGTGGAACACAGTCCCACCGGCAGAAATGAAGCTGTGTGCCCAGCTCCAGTTGACTATCCCCTCCTCCCACCCTCTTCCTCCTCTTTGGAAAGCGGCAGGGAGACCAGCACCGGCAGGAGTTGCAGGGGGGGCATTTCCTCCCCCCTCTTTTCTCAACAACTGATCGGCACCCATTCGCCTACCTACCCAGCCTGAGATGGGGGGTGACCCAGGAAGAAGAGTATGGGAAATGCAAAGCAAATTGTTACCCCAGAGAGCGACATTGTTGATGTTGAACAATGACGATCATTCAAGCCATTCCCACCTGGTCACATGGCCAGCAAGCCACTCCTACCCAGTCACATGACCATCAAGCCAAAGCCACAAAATAAGCCACACCCATAGTATGGCAGTAAAAATTTTGGCTGCCCATTACTGGGGACATGTGACCCTTGATATGGCATTTACCAGGTTAACACCACAAATTATCCAGCTGGGCAGTGGCCATGCAAACTGTCTAACCCAGGGGTTCTCAAATTTGGCAACGTTGAGACTAGTGGACTTCAACTCCCAGAATTCTGCAGCCAGTTGGCTGGAGAATTCTGAGAGTTGAAGTCCACAAGTCTTAAAATTGCCAGGTTTGAAGACCTCAGATTTAATCTAAGATAAGAGGATAGACGAGCAACATTCCAAATATACATGCATTCTCTTTCTACACTTTGTTGCTTTGTACTATCAACATCAATATCAACCAAAATAGAGCTGGAATATCAGCATCAATCAAAGAGATCTGAAATGGGCCTTGAAGATCTTCTAATCCAGTCAAGCAGGAGACCCTATACCAGTGATGGCAAACCTTTTTCCCCTTGGATGCTGAAAGAGCTTGGGTCCGTGCTATCGTGCATGCCTGAGTGCCCACACCCATAATTCAATGTCTGGGGAGGGCGAAAACAGCTCCCCCCCCAGAGGCCCTTTGGAGCCCGGAAATGGCCTGTTTCCCAACTTCTGGTGGGATTGGCAGGCTCATGTTTCACCCTCCCCAGGCTCCAAAGCTTCCCTAGAGCCAGGGGAAGGTAAAAATTACCTCCCTCATGCCCCAGGAGGCTCTTTGGAAGCCAAAAATGCCCTCCCAGAGTCTCTGTGTGAGTCAAAATCAGCTGACCGGCACACACAAGCACATTTGAGCTGAGCTAGGGCAATGGCTCGCATGCCAGCAGATATGGCTCCACGTGCCACCTGTGGCACCCTTGCCATAGGTTTGCCATCACTGCCCTATACCATTTCAGACAAGTGGCTGTCCAGTCTCTTCTTAAAACTCTCGAGTAATAAAACACACACAATTTCTGAAGATGAGCTATTCCAAAATAAATATATATATCTTCCAGTTGTTTCACTTTGGAAAACATTTTACCCTTTCTAACTCTAATTCTCCTTATGGTTTTATTAACATTACAATGGTTACCCTTGCTGTTAAGATCCCAAGTTATTTACATTCTGCTTTGTAATGTAATTAGATTTTCTTTTTCTTTCTATGATTTTGAGACCACTTGCACCTTTCTTTTCTTGGTCTCCTAAACTCCTATATTCAACTTTCTTCCTTCACCCATCTCCCTCCGCCCATCTCCCTCCAACAAATTAATCAATGAACTGCCAGAATCATATTTTTATCATTTGATTGTTCATCTGTTGATGCTACTCAACTCCAGACTAACTCTGGCTCATAATATTATAAAAATAAAAGAAAACAAATAAAAGATAATATAAACCGATGAACAGATGGAATACTTCATTTGTTGGCATACGTTACCGCACTTATTGAGTCTGCAGATTCTTGTCCAGATGCCCTGTTTAGGGTGACCCACTCCCTCATGAATAAGGTAGAAACAGTGGAACCCTTGCATGGTAGAGCCAAGGAATTTGTTCAGTTTCTTGCAGATAAAGTCGCTCAGATTCAGAATGATCTGGACTCCAATTGAGCAATTCAGGCCAAGGTGACAGGGTCAGGTCTTAGTCCTGTTATTTGGGAAGAGTTTGACCTGGTAACTCCTGATGAAGTGCACAAAGCCATGGGAGCTGTTAGTTCCTACACCTATATACTGGACTCGTCTCCCTCCTGGTTGGTTTTGGCTAGCCGGGAGTTGACACACGGATGGATCCAGGCATTGATTAACACTTCCTTGAGTGAGGGGTCATTTCTTCAGCCATTGAAGGAAGCGGTTGTATGACCCCTCCTCAAGAAACCATCCCTTGATCCAGCCGAATTGAAGAACTATCGGCCAGTCTCCAACCTGCCCTTTCTGGGTAAGGTTGTCGAGAAGGTGGTGGCACTCCAGCTCCGACGGTCCTTGGATGAAGCTGATTATCTAGACCACTTTCAGTCTCATTTCAGGACCGGCCACAGCATGGAAACCACTTTGGTCGCACTGATGGAATATCAGAAGTTGAATAAATTAAATTAAATTAAATTAAATTACAAAACACCAAAAAATACACAAAGCTAGCTAAACACATCTAACATGCCTATTGTCCCTATCCTACCATCCCCATTTATTCCACCATCTGGATGCTGTTTGAATGCATGGCTTAGGTTGAAAGATGGATGCAGGCTTGAAAGTAACCATTTGGAGTTCCACACTGCTAAGCTTTTAATTATTCATTACAAGTGTCAATGAAAGTTGCCTTTCCTTCATAAGGCATTATATAGAGGAATATTTTTCTCTCTCCTTAACAGACTGCTTCTCTTTCATTTTATTAATGTGCAAATCCTAAATTAGGGGTGACCTTAAAGACAGTCTTTGGTTTGAAAGAGGTCCTCTACATTAAGGTTGAACAGCCCTCTGTCAATGGAAGGAAGGGAATACAACACAACCTATCTCTTGTTCACAACACGGTGCTTTCAGCAGTTCCAGGAGTTTGGAAAGTTGGAACAAGATGGGTATGGACTCATTTGCACTATCTGAGGGCACATAAACCTCCAAGTGGCTTTGACAACTCTCAGAAAGAGTGCAACAACCAGATGACTGCAAGAAATATAAATCCTTTCATCTTTCACCATTCATGCAGAACTGAAGAAACTACTTAGATGAGAAGCAAAATATCTTCAAGGAAAAACAAAGTCCAGCTGTGTTTTGAAAAAAGGATCTTTGGGACTTCCTGGATCCTATTTAATGAAGGGATGTGGTTTATATTAGTGCTGCATAAATACTCATCTTACATAATTCTGCATAAACATTTACTTAATCTTTGCAGCCTTCTTCCACAATTTGAAGATGTCTTTTTGTGTTATGGGATATCATATTATAATCTATTTGACAATAAAGGTCTTTGCACATGGTGGTCAATATATTCATCTTCCTTAGGCACGTCAGAACTTCCGATAACAGGTTTGTGTGATTTCTCTCTTTTGTCACACAAAACAACTGTCAGATTACACGACAAGTGTAATTTTGAGAACTAACCCTGAATATATCACATCAAGGACGTTCAGACAGATGCAGCTGAACCTCCGAAGTGGAGCGCTGGTTGCTTTAGGCTAATGGAAGCAATTACCAAGCCATCTGCCCTTTGGTTGCTGGAAGGAAGGGGAGGAGCAGCTGCTCAAGATCACTCGAAGGGAGGAGGAGTAACCCTTGTTGCTTCTGCCTACCTCCAGCTGGTTCATTCTCTGTCACGTATGGCAGGCAAAACCCACAATCTGGGTATGCAACGAAACAAATGAGGCTTTCCCATTCCTTCCCACTGGCTCTTCCCAAAATAGCTTGCTGCTTCCCTTGTTCTTCCAAGCAACTGTGTGTGAGTTGTGAATATGTGCCAACTGTGGAGAGAGGAAGACAAATAATGATCTCCAATAATAATCTTCTGGAGATCAATATAACTTCCCAAATCAACACAGTAGTCCATTTATGAATTAGAAAAAGAGCCATTTTGATCAATCAATTCTCAAAAGCAGTATATAGTAGTATACACAAAATTGTTTTTGGTGAATGCATTATTTATTTAAGGTTGGGTATATCCACCAATAAATGAGGCAAATTCTTGGCTATAAATCTATAAAACTTTAACATATGTTGTGGTTAGCTCTGGCCCAGCTCCTGCCCCAAGGACTGTGGATGTGGGGGAGACATCCACATGCTGCAGGCTTGTTTTGCCCCCGGTGGAATCTGCTGATGAAGGCTCCTCTGACCAAGAAGACATGAGTGACAGGGAGGAGAGTGTGGCAGACAGCTCAGAAGGAGATCAATTATTTAGATCCTCCTTGGATGCAGAACAAGAGTTAATGATACAGCCACGCATGTGGAGAGCGATGCATAGGCAACAACAACTGAGAGATTATTATCAAAGAAAATGAGGCCACCTATGGTTGGGTGGGGCTGTGGTAATTAGTGAGGCTGCTATAAATAGCAGCCTGTGGGTTTGGCCATTGTGGAGGATTATCTGATCGTTGTGTTTCGTGACTGCTTTGCTGACTTTGACCTTTTGTGTGCTGATTTTCCCCCGCTTTGAAACTAAACCAGGGCAAAGTGTGTTTCACTTTGTGGAAGAAGAAGGACTGTGAATTGCCTCACAGCTGCAAGCTAAGTATCACAGAACTGATAAGGGACTTGTACAAATTACCAGTTTGTTTGGAGACGAGTGCTCTTTGCTATACCAAAAGAGGGCTTAGTTGAAGTGAATTTTCATTATGAAGAACATTGTTTTGAATTTTCAAACGTGTGTGTGTCTGAAATTTGTACCTGTGAATTTTTGGGAGGATTCTACCAGAGAGCCCGACAGAACAACATATAACAGAGTTGGAAATTTATATGTATAATTTTGGGGATTTTTTGCCTAAGTGTAGGACTTTACTTTTCTGTACATTGAATTTCATTTTATTAGATAGGGCTCAAGTCTGTCAAGATTCATCTGAATCTTAAGCCTATCTTCCGGTGTAAGCCAGTGATGACAAACCTATGGCATGGGTGCCAGAGGTGGCATGCGGAGCCTTATCTGGTGCATGCGAGCCATTGCCCTAGCTCAGCTCCAATGTCCATGTGTGTGCCGACCAGCTGATTTTTAGCTCACACAGAAGCTCTTGGAGGGCATTTTTGGTTTCCAGAGAGCCTATGCGGGAATGGGGGAGGGCATTTTTACTCTTTCCCGGCTCTAGGGAAGCCTTTGGAGCCTGGAGAGGTTGAAATATGAGTCTACTGGGCCCACCAGAAGTTGGGAAGCAGGTCACTTCCGGACTCCAGAGGCCTTCCAGGGGACAGGGAAAGCTGTTTTTGCCCTTGCCAGGCACTGAATTACGGGTGTGGGCATTTGCACATGTACAATAGCGTACACCCACACTCTTTCCACACCCAAGGAAAAAAAGTTCGCCATCACTGGTGTAGGTTATTCCTACCAGCTTAATGTCATCTGCAAATTTGATAAGCTCCCTCATCTAAGTTGTTTATGAAGATATTGAAGAGTACTGGGCATAAAACGGAGCCTTGTGGTACCCTACTGCTTACTTCTCTCTATGTGGACTTAGACCCATTAAGGACTACTAGTTGAGTACAGTTTACCAGCCAGTCTTCAAGTCAGACAAGCTTATACAGAGTGCTGTCATTATTTTCCTTTAAAGGATACTGCTCTGGAATTCTCTACCAGGAGAACTGGCATCAACATGCTATTAATAAGCAATAAATCAAAGTACAAGCCCCTTTTATTTTGGTAGAATTTGATGGCATTATTGTGTTGAGGAAGCCTTGTGAATGAATAATGCCACAAAAAGGGAATGCTTCTATTCAAAAACATAAAATAAAATGCATAGACTTTGTTTTGTAACAGGTTGAGAAAGACAACAGCTTGAATCAGAAGGGCAGATGGATAATCCAAAATATTTTGCCAATTCATTTGTTAAAAAAAGCAAGATGCTTCATACAAAGCAAAGGGCTTTTTTTGTTTTTGTTTCTGATAATAACAACAGCACTAAAAGTCACCCTCAAAGGACATCTTGGCATGTGGACAGATGAATGAAAGAGTAGCTGTTTTGGCAGGAGTCTATGCCAGCATTAGAGTTCCTCATACATCAAAGGGTTTTGTTTTGTTTTGTTTTGTTTTGCCACTACACCTAGAAGTATTTTATCAGAGGAGGCAAAAGAGCAGGAAATTTACTAATCGTAAAACAGGTTGAATTTGCCCAGACAGAAATAACAGCAAAGTCACATGAAAAAAGTGTTTTAGCTGGCCATATGTTCTGCTATTTTCCACAAATACAAGACACATATCACCAGGTGGTTGCAGCTTCTGCTAGTCAAGCTACTGTCAACATGTCTATTATTTGCTTCATCAGCCAGGAGGACCTTGATACCTGTTGCACACTGTCTTTCCAGGACTGTTCCCAAAAGAAAAAATTTCATAATAATTCTCCGGCAGGGTTTGCAGGATAAAGTAAAATTGTAAAGTCAACTTCTTCCTCTCTTTTTAAATAATTATATTAAGGTTTACAAATACAAAGATTAAAAAAACTAAGAAAAAGTATAAAAACTAAAGAAAAGAAGAAAAGTGAAAAAGGTATAGAAAAAGGGAAAAAGTAAAAAGAATAGAATAGAATAGAATTTTTATTGGCCAAGTGTGATTGGACACACAAGGAATTTGTCTTGGTGCATATGCTCTCAGCATACATAAAATAAAATATACATTTGTCAAGAATCATGTGGTACAACACTTAATGATTGTCATAGGGGTCAAATAAGTAATGAAGAAGCAATATTAATAAAAATATTAGGATATAAGCAACAAGTTACAGTCATACAGTCAACATGGGAGGAAATGGGTGAAAGGAATGATGAGAAAAACTAGTAGAATAGAAGTGCAGATTTAGTAGAAAGGGAGCAGATATATAAAAGGATGACTATCCCTCCCTCCAATAATTATAAACAAGTTGGCTAATTCAATATATTCAATTCAATACTTTAATTTTTTAAAACACCTTCTTCTTTCCGTATCTCAAATCTTACTAATAGTCAAATTACATAAAATACATCAGTTAGTCATGACCACAAAAGTTTATTATCTCAATCAAAAAGTTATTTTATACTCCAAATCTCTCCCTACTAATAAACAAATATTTGAATTTTTGTCGCACAATACTAGTTAAAAAGAAATCACTTGAAACCATAACATATATATTTTAATCCTTCTCAATCGATAAATATTATCGATTGACTTTATCAATCCACTTTATAAATCTTCTCTTCATTATTAAAAAGCTTGATCTTCAGTCCATCAAACAGTGCCCTACAAATTGATTTCTTATCAGTTCCTCTTCATCTGTTTTCAGAGAGTTTCCATAGTTCCACATAAATCCAAAGTAAGGTTACACATTACTCACATATCCTATTTAATCCTTAAAACATCCAATTGGTTTCATTTGTAAATACATTTTGCTACTGTTTTCCACTCTTATATTCTGGCATTTTAAAATCCATTTTGATATGTACATCATATTTTTTTTAAATAATCCAGCATTTTAAAAAATCCAAATCTGCATTCTGTCTCTGTTTTAGCCAATCAAATCTGTTGGTCTTGCTGTATTCTCTGCTATAGTGCTACACCATCTTGTGACTTCTGAGTACAGTACGTTGTTTCCAAGCAAGCTTACTTTCTTCCGTATAATGATTCGAAGAGTGTTTGTCCATTGTATTAATTTAAACTTAATCCTTTGTTCTTTATATAGCCAGCCTTCAAGTCCCTTCTTATCATCTGTTTGTTTTCCAGTCAGCTAAATTTCTCCCACAGGATAATTTCTTACAATTTCAAAACTTCATATACTATTTTATAAATTTTTAAACACCCCACAGGAAATATTCTTTCACATCCGTCTAGTCCCTTAACTTTCCAAAATCAACATTCGAGTCTCACTTTTGCTGTTTTTCAAAAATTAAAGCATAAGTGCACCAACGTGACTGTCCCTGTCCTACTGTCCCCATTTATAGCATAATAGAGTAAAGTGGAGTGGAGTGGAGTGGAATAGAGTAGAGTAGAGTAGAGTAGAGTAGAGTAGAGTAGAGTAGAGTAGAGTAGAATAGAATAGAATAAGGATTCTTTATTGGCCAAGTGTGATTGGACATACAAGGAATTTTTCTCTGGGCATATGCTCTCAGTGTACATAAAATAAAAGAATCATGAGGTACAACACTAAATGATTGTTATGGGGTACAAAAAGCAATCATGAAACAATCAATATTAATATAAATCATAAGGCTACAAGCAACAAGTTACAGTCGTATAGGAGATTTGTATCTATTTCCCCAAATCATGTTTATACATATATCTGTTATCTTATACATGCTTGACAAACAAACAAACAAACAAACAAAAGTTCTGAAGAGTCAATCCCTTCACTGTCTCCTATTTTGACCGTGTCTATCAGCTCTGCAGAAAGGACAGCCATGTTCACTCTTCCTGCTACCTTGAAAGTCAAATCTATTCCTTTAATGGAAACACCTTACATTGTTTGCTTGCAGCACCGCTGAGGTGTCCTTTCATGTAAAAATAACAATGTTTATTTTTACGTGAAGACCTCCCTTTGAAGGAGCTGGGGAATCCCTCCCATGAAGAGATTCCAGGGGCGGAGCCTTGACATCACTGGCAGGTTGCTAAGGACGCCAAGATGATCACTTCCTGGATTCCATGGAATCCAGGAAGTGATCACCTTGGCATCCTTAGCAACCTGCCGGTGACGTCAAAGCTCCAAACGCCGAACGCGACCCCGAACTTTGCTCGAAGTTTCAAAAAATTTTGGGTTCCTGTTCGGCATACCAAACACCGCAAAATTCAGTATGGACCCGAATTATGCGGGTTCGGTTCACCAATCACTATATGCGTGCCTAGGTTCACCATCACGGCTCTAGAGTGTCTTCCTGGTGCCGTTTCTTCCTTTAATTTTCTTGCTATCCCCTCCTACTTCCTGAGACCAGTTATAAATTTCATCCCAGCGATCAAGAGATAGAAGTCCAGTGCTAGCATATGTTACAAATAGGAACTCCCTTCAGATGGCAAGAAGCAATGGGAAAGATTGTTTCAGTTTGTTCAAAGAGACTTTACCTTAATTAACTCACTACACATGAGGATTGAAATTCCTCTTGCAGTTTCCAGGATTCTGGGTTTATCCATGATTAGCATCGAAGACAGAAGTCCATGTAATTTATGTGTCCCTGACCTTACCTAGCTGTGGGAGGCTTGACACCAGATAGTATAGTATAGATTGATACTAGTTTTGCATGGTGGCACAATAGTTAGAGTGCAGTACGGCAGGCTACTTCTGCTGATCACTGGCTGCCAGTAGTTTGGAAGTGTGGCAGATCGAATCTCACCAGGCTCAATGTTGATTCAGCTGTCCATCATTCCATGGTCGGTAAAATGAGGACTCAGATTGTTGGGGGCAATATCTGACTCTGTAAAAACTGCTTAGATAAGGCTATAAAGCACTGTGAAGCGATACATAAATATAAGTGCTATTGCTATTAACCTGAATACATAAACTTACTAGCATTCAGTGCAGAGTCTGAAGCAAAGGGGTCAGATATTTGTGGTATCTACTATCATTTATTAATTCTGATGTAGTTGCTGTGCAGCTGAATTTTCAGTATATTGCAAGTGGTGATTCTGTCATTCTAGGAAGTCCAAACTGCTACTCAGTCAAAGCATGGACATTTTATTGAATTTCTTCTTGTTTTCTTCAGAATACTTCTCCAACCATTTCAAACTATTCTTTAAGGTTTGTTTCCCTATTTGTCATGCATACATTTAATAGCATGTCCTCTTTTAGAAGCAGCAACACTGAGAAATAACTGGGTATCAATATGCCAAATCTTTAATTACACCATTGAGCATATATATATATATATATATATTCATTCTGTTTTTGTTTATTTTCTTTGGAATAAAAAATTAAATATGTATTTCTGTGATTATAGATATTTCATCCTTTGAAATTGTCACAAGTGCTTAGGTCTAAATTTAGCTGGAATTTAATTGGACTGTTTGGATGTTATTAGGAAGGAGATTTTAAGTTTGATCCTTGTTCTCCTGAGAAGTGTACTATTTGGAGCAATCCTTCTTTAAAAGGTCAGGAAAAAGAGTTTTCTGAAAGTTTGGATTTTTTGGGGGGCTGACATGGGGGGAATTTGGGCTGAAAATGGGGTTAACCATTTTGATCAACTTATTTTATAGCTCCCCATAAGACTTTTCCTTCCTTCCTTCCTTCCTTCCTTCCTTCCTCCCTCCCTTCCTCTCTTTCACTCTCCCTCCTTCTCTCCCTCCCTCCTCCCCTTCTATTATACAATCTATTCTATCCATTCCTTTCTTCTTTCGCAGCTTTTCTCAACTCTGCCTCTCAATTACCTGCTTTCTTCAACCACTGAGGTAGCAACTGTTGTCCATCAGCTTTTAAATATGGGTCAAAAGAAGGAGCGAGCAAGTGCAGTTGCCTTATGATTATGTTCTCAGCATTGCTGGCAAAAGTGTTCCTTGATAGTTCAGTCTGTGTGCATGTAAGAAAAGGTAGACAGAGGTGGCTAAATCTTTTATGAAGTCACCTCTCTAAATATTCTATTCTGAAAACTGATCGTGCAATGACTTGAAGTAGGTCCTGTTCGTACTGTAAGATAATTTATGGTTTCTTAGCTCCTTCTCTCCAGCCTCCTTTTCGGGGCATCATTAAAATAGAATAAAAGTTTTACCAACAGAAGAGGATATCTGTAGCTCAGGAATGAAAATTGTGGGGTTCTTGGTACTCTCTGTGTTTGGTTGTTTTCTTGCAGATATTTCACTACTCAACTATATTGGATAATATTGACAATGTTATCTAGTTGGCTAATTAAATGTCCACAATATATATTTTTTTGACTGCAAATATCTATGAGATGGGTAGGTTAGCACACACATTGTAGGATGTCAAGAGAAAAGATTCAAAGGTGTAAAGGTTGTTTTACCATCCACTGTCTCTTTCATTTTTGCCAATCAGCGGAGCATGGATGTCTGTAGTTTTCATTTATTCATTTATATGAATCAGAATCCAGAGTCATAGAAACATAGAAACATAGAAGACTGATGGCAGAAAAAGACCTCATGGTCCATCTAGTCTGCCCTTATACTATTTCCTGTATTTTATCTTACAATGGATATATGTTTATCCCAGGCATGTTTAAATTCAGTTACTGTGGATTTACCAAGTCTGCTGGAAGTTTGTTCCAAGGATCTACTACTCTTTCAGTGAAATAATATTTTCTCACGTTGCTTCTGATCTTTCCCCCAACTAACCTCAGATTGTGCCCCCTTGTTCTTGTGTTCACTTTCCTATTAAAAACACTTCCCTCCTGAACCTTATTTAACCCTTTAACATATTTAAATGTTTCGATCATGTCCCCCCTTTTCCTTCTGTCCTCCAGACCATACAGATTGAGTTCATTAAGTCTTTCCTGATACGTTTTATGCTTAATACCTTCCACCATTCTTGTAGCCCATCTTTGGACCCGTTCAATATCTTTTTGTAGGTGAGGTCTCCAGAACTGAACACAGTATTCCAAATGTGGTCTCACCAGCGCTCTATATAAGGGGATCACAATCTCCCTCTTCCTGCTTGTTATACCTCTAGCTATGCAGCCAAGCATCCTACTTGCTTTTCCTGCTGCCCAACCACACTGCTCACCCATTTTGAAAAAAACAATTGTAAAGATAAAGGTTTCCCCTGTTCAGTCATGGCCGACTCTAGGACGCCATGCTCATCTTCATTTCCTAGCCAAGAGAATCAGCGTTGTCCAAGGATGCTACCGTTGTCTTTCATCCAGCACGACTATATGCAAAGGTGCACAGAATATCGTTACTTTCCCGCTGAAGAGGTACCTATTTATCTATTTGCATTTGCATCAGCAGTGAGTTGCTCCCGGTTCTGCGAACTGGTAGCGGCAACAGCGGTGAGTCTGCACATGTGCAGAAGTGCCATATGCACGCACATGCACACAAACAAACCAGTAGTAACAGGTTTTGGAATCCACTAGTGATTTGTGTGCTTTCAAACTACATGATTGGCAGGATGTGAGGCAAGACCTAGTTTATAAACCTTCTTAACAAGGAATGATACAAAGTATAATGTGCTATAATTCTTCTGCCCATTTTTAAAGAAAGAAAGAAAGAAAGAAAGAAAGAAAGAAAGAAAGAAAGAAAGAAAGAAAGAAAGAAAGTGTATTGCGTTTTGGAATTCTTTTCTAATAAACAAACAGCCCTAATATATATATATATATACAGTATATATATACATATACATATACATATACATATACATATACATATACATATACATATACATATACATATACATATACATATACATATATATATATATATATATATATATATATATATATTTGTTTTCGTAAATTTTCACGGGTATATGTATGTAGATTGTTCTGAGTTCGGGTTTTGCCCTGTGTAATGTTTTGCATGTCTATGCGACGTTTCGGTGAAATCACATTCACCATCTTCAGGCTGGAGTTCCAATCTTTGTGTTGTTGTAAATGGAATATTATGTAAATATTCCATTTACAACAACACAAAGATTGGAACTCCAGCCTGAAGATGGTGAATGTGATTTCACCGAAACGTCGCATAGACATGCAAAACATTACACAGGGCAAAACCCGAACTCAGAACAATCTACATATATATATTCCATTTACAACAACACAAAGATTGGAACTCCAGCCTGAAGATGGTGAATGTGATTTCACCGAAACGTCGCATAGACATGCAAAACATTACACAGGGCAAAACCCGAACTCAGAACAATCTACATACATATACCCGTGAAAATTTACGAAAACATATATATATATATATATATAAAAATCTTCTTCTTCTGAGCAGAGTAACTGTCTTTTTTCCACAAACACCCTTTCTCCTTTGATCAAAAGAAAGAAAGCAATCCAGGTATAGCTATAACTGGCAGTCACATGCTTACCAAAATGTAATTGGTAGGAATAAAAATAGGTTTTTGTGATATTTCTATCTGAGATCTTTAATCAATCAGTAATTTTTCTGAGTTTCTAAACATTTATAAAGTTGTGCTGGCAATGTGTACTGATAGTCCCGCTTTGTTATCTAAAAATAGAAGCTCCCTAGAGTCAATCTCAGCTTTTTGCAACAAAATAGAATTGGTTTTATGTTGCTCCCCACCCCCGAATGGCTTTTTAAAAAATTCCGAGGATGTTTTCTTCTGACCTACAAAGAACTTATGACTGTTTCTTATCCAAATACTAACTCAACTAATGAAGTTTGACTATGTTGTTGATTATTTTGGCACTCCAATCTTACAACGCAGGTGTAATTGTAATTGCCCACCCCTTAAACTTGAATTTTGCTTTGATTTCTGCATATACTCCATCCAGACAGATGATCTCTCTGTGACATTTGTCACCCCATAAATCTCCAGAATTAACTTGGCTAATCTGGCTGTCTCGGCGGGTGTCCACCTTCTATCTTACCACAGCCTATGCTCCTCCCCGAAGTTGCACACTCAATGGAAAAGGACAACCATCTCTGATGGAAGGACTGTACCAATCTTTGATCGTGACTGTGCCCCTTTGCTAGAACTTCCAAACAAGCTCAGTCGTCAAGCACAAGGTCATTATTATTATCATTATTAATATTAATAGCATCATTTTAAATGTGTATCCATGAAAGGAATAAAAAATTAGATCAAGCCTCCTCCTGTCTACTAAATGTGATGTGTGGTTGTGACTGAATTGGTTGACTGATTTTAATATATTGCGATTTTAGCTTGTAGTTTTAATTAAGATTTGTTGTACGCATTGTTTTATATAGTATCTTGTAAGCCACCCCGAGTCTTCAGAGAAGGGCGGCATACAAATCAAATCAAATCAAATCAAATCAAATCAACAAATACCTGAAACAAGATTAGCAACTCCCAAGGCCCTTGAACTCACATTAGCCTTGCTATTAGCTTCTTCAGACATGTGTTTGTGAATTGTTTCAACACAACTTTTGTGTTTTTGGATGGGAAACTGCAAAGTAGCTAACAAAAAAAAAGGTGACTCCTAGAGACATCCATTTTATTCACTATATATTTTCCGAGTAAGCATCAATATAATATATGCCACAAAAAATGAAGATGATTGACATGTCAATATTATTAATAGTCAGCTTTTAAAATATTCCTATATGAAGGTTGTTTGTATCCAACTTCAGGGTGAAGAACTTTGCAGTCGGCCCCTTACGCAGTTTAATAAACTTGGCTCAAGCAGATTATGTGTTTTCTATTCATCAAATGGGTCACGGGGAATTTTCCCCTTCACCAGTCACAAATCTTTAGCTCCAGGAACAAATATTCAAGAATACTGATGCAGTAGAAATACATATTACTAGATAAAATGTGATAAATCAATAATACGAAAGTAAAGTAAATCCCAGTCACCCAGTGAAATATATCCATTGCTCTTCATTTCACTGCAAAACACACTTGCAGTGTTTCTGAAGTAGACCCAGAGACAGGGTTTGAGCAATCGGTACTTTTATTCAGCTCAGAGAATAAGTGACAGCTCAGCAAGGTAAAGTGACGATTCAGCGAGTACCGACTGGCTCTGCAGGGAGAAGCCGCTTCTTTTATACCTTTGCGGTTCCCGCCAAAGCGAGAGCCGGCCGCGTCTGAGCCAATCAGGAGCGACTTCCTGCTTGGGCTCAGACAGCGCTGGAAAGAGGAACAAACTATTTACAGCGTTACAAGGTAGCCATTTCAGGATACAACACCCCTCCCCTCATAGTTGGACCCATCCATCAAGAAAGCCACGTGACGAAGTCGTCCAATCGGTGAGGCCTTCGAGACTCTCGCGCTGACCTGCGCAGTCCATTTTCTCCTTCGCCACTGACTGTGGAGGATGGCTCGCCGCTGTTCTCCCGGTGCGGCGGACTAGGCCTGGCGGGCCCAACGAAGGCCTCGGAGGACGAGGATGGCTCGGCGTCGCTGGATGGTTCCCCCTGGCCCGATAAGTCTCTCTGCGTGTTTCTTAGTTCGGGCAATGTATAAAAGTCTGTTGAGGGGGGAGAGTCCGAGTCAGCGGGTTGTTGTAATTGGTTTTCAGTTCGTTTCCGAATGTGGTCTATGTGTCGTTTCCACAAACGACCATCCTCCAGTTTAACAATATAAGTCTTGGGTGCATTTTGCTTAACAATAATTCCCTTCATCCAGTTTACATTTCCATCAAAGCATTTTACATATACATTTTGACCCAAATACATTTCTCTTTCTGGTTTTATGCACATTTGGTTATTATTCAAACAGAACCTTGGGTTTAACCTGTCTAGTGGTGACCTCAACTTTCTCCCCATCAATAACTCTGCAGGGCTTACATGTGTGTGCGAGTTAGGGGTAATGTGCTGGGTTAATAAGAATTGGTCCAAGTTCTGTTGCACATCTCCAGGGCCTGACCTGTGCAATGCCTCTTTTGCCACCCTTACGTAACGTTCTGCCAACCCGTTAGCCCAGGGCGAGTAAGGCGAGATGAGGGCATGTCTGACCCCCAGGCCATCTAGGAATAATTCGAATTGCCTGGCTGTTAGTTGTGGTCCATTGTCAGACACCAATAGATCAGGGCAACCATGGGATGCAAACAGTCTGCTCAATACCTTGATAGTGGCACTTGTGGTTATGTTGTTCATTGCTATTATTTCCAACCATTTGGAGAAAGCATCAACCACTATTAGGAAATACTGAGACCCCACTGGGCCAGCAAAATCAATGTGGATCCTAGACCAAGGGCCAGCAGGCTGTTCCCACTCAGCCGGAGTTGTTTTGGGGGGATTGGGCCTAGACTCTTGGCACGGGTCACACTTTGAAACCCAACTTTCAATATCAGCATCAAGCCCTGGCCACCATAAATGCCCCCTTGCTAGGCTCTTCATCCTGACAATCCCAGGATGGCCCACGTGTAACATTCTGAGTACCTTTTCCCTTAGGCGTTTGGGGATGATCACTCTATCCCCCCACAGCAAACAACCTTTTACATATGACAATTCAAGCCTTTTGTTCTTAAAATCACACAATTCAGGTTTAACAATATCATTTTGCCATCCCTTTAGAACACAGTTCACTACTTGTTTCAGGATTTGGTCTTGCTGCGTGTGTGCAGCTACCTCTTTTGCTGTGGTTAGTGGGTTTTCCTCGAGTTCTATCATTAGCACGTCTGTGGTTGGAACAGGGTCTTCTACCAAGTCTGCTATGGGGCATCTGCTGAGGCCGTCTGCATGATTGATTTCCTTCCCCCCCTTGTGGGTGAGCTCATACTGATACCCAGAGAGGAAAAGGGCCCATCTGATTAGTCTTGGAGACATAAAAGGTGGAGTGGGCTTGTTGGGGGCTAGCAGGCCTAGTAGGGGTTTGTGGTCAGTGACTAGCTCAAAATTTCTTCCAAAAATGTAATTGTGAAACTTCTTTACCCCTGCCACTAATGCCAGAGCCTCCTTGTCTAACTGGCTATAATTTCTCTCCGTGCTGGTCATGGTTCTTGAAAAAAATGCTATTGGGGCCTCTGTCTGATTAGGTAGAACGTGAGCTAGGACTCCTCCTATGCCGTACGGCGAAGCGTCGCACGTGAGCCTAATGGGTAGTGAGGCACTATATTGGACTACTACACTTTTAGAAGTTAGTAAATTTTTTATTTGAGCAAAGGCTTCACGTTCAATTTTCCCCCATGTCCAGCGGGCTTCCTTCTGGAGTAAACGATGGAGAGGCTCTGCTACTGTTGCCTTCTGCTTTAAAAAAACGGAATAAAAATTAAGGAGGCCCAAAAATGCTTGCAACTCACTCTTATCTCGTGGCTCTGGGGCTTCTCTAATTGCTCTCAGCTTCTCGGTTGTGGGGTGGATACCTTCCTTATCTATTTTATATCCTAGGAATTCAATACTGTTAGTTCCCCAGACACATTTATCAGGCTTGATTCGTAACCCTTTGTCCTGTAGCCTCTTAAGTACTTCCCTTATTCTTTTGTTCACTTGTTCCTGGTTTTCCCCTGCAATTAAGATGTCATCAAAATATGGGATGGCCCCATTTACCCCTGACAATAGGCGTTCCATGATGCTCTGGAATATCCCTGGGGCTATGCTCACCCCAAACTGTAACCTCGTGCATTTGAAAGCCCCCCTGTGCGTTACAATTGTTTGAGCGTTTGCTGTTTGTTCATCGACCGGAAGTTGCTGGTAAGCCTGCGCCAGGTCGATCTTTGCGAACCTTTTCCCCTCCCCCAGGGAGTGTAAGAGTTGTTGCACAACCGGAATGGGGTAGGGGTGGTGTTGGAGTGCCTTATTCAGGGTTGATTTGTAATCAGCGCAAACTCTTAAGGAGCCATCTGGCTTCAGGGGTGTCACTATGGGAGTTTCCCATGGCCCCTGTTCCACAGGGACCAAGATACCTTGACTAATGAGTTTGTCCAGCTGTAAGTCTAGCTTGGGGAGAAGCGGGAGGGGAACCCTGCGAGGTTTCAGTCTAACTGGTGGGACCTTGGGGTCAATAGAGAAAGATATGGGGGTTCCCTTATACAATCCTAAGGTGGGGCTGAACACTTCAGGGAATTCTTTCACAAAGTTAGGCATAATATCACAGTTTACATTACACACACCCGAAATTTCAATCCCCAACGGTTCCATCCATGCTAGCCCTAGCAGGGAGTGTTTGGCCCCCGTCACAATAAGCATGGGAAGGGTACATTTGACATTCTTAAATACAATAGGTACATTTGCAGTTCCCAGGACCGAGATTACCCCCCCTTGGAAGTCTCTGATCACCAAAGAGGTTTGAATTAGGTCAGCCTCAGACACATTAGGCATATATAGCTTAAATTTTTCCCAGGGCATGATGGTATATCTCGAACCCGTATCTAGCTCCATTGAGCAAGGCTGGTTATTTAGCAACAACGAGATAACAATTTTAGCCCCCTTTTTGGTTGCCGTGTTATTCACGGAATATTGAGAGTTACCTCTATTGTAGTCTCGGTTAGCGGTGGGGTAATTCCTTTGACCCGAGTTGCGGAACGGTCTCCTTTCTCGCGATTGGGGGGGGTGGTTTTGGGGTCGCTGGTATTGTTGTGTGGCAAAAGTTTCTTCTGGTGCCGTTGCCCTGCATGCGATGGCGATGTGGCCTCTCCGGTTGCAACGGCGGCAAGTGGTGTCGCGGAACGGGCATCGATGGCGCTGGTGATTTCCCCGGCAGCCCGCGCAGGGGGCTGGATGAGTAGCTCTAGGGTGTCTCGGTTGGTCTTGCAGGAGGAGGCAGTCGTCCCCGTTGCTAGTTAGCTGGCCGCGGACGTCTGTTCCCATGGCGCTGGGAGACTCGGCGTCGATTTTGGCAATGGTTTCTCGCCTTCCGTGCTCTTTTAATTCTCTTGCCGCTGTGTCGGCTGCTTCCGCGGTTTGCGCTAATTTGATTACGGTTTGTAGAGTCGGCTCATCTTCGGTGAGGAGTTTACTTCTCACCGTGTGGTTCTTCATGCCGAAAATCAAGGCGTCGGTGAGGCGAGCTTCCGGATCTTGAAACTTGCATTGAGCGAGTACCGTTCGAAGCCGCGTTGTGAATTGGCTTATCGACTCGGTTTCTCTCTGAGCCATCATGTGAAATTGATGCCGGTAAACCACGGCTGGTCTGGTTGGTTTAAAATGGCTCGCTAGTTTCTGTTGAAGGACGTCCCACGCTGTGGCTCTTGCTTGTTCTGGTTCGGTGAGAGTTTGGGCAAGTCTACGGATCTCTGCGCCGCAGTAGTTTAGAAAAATAGCCCGTCTGCGATCGGCTCCGGCGTCCTGCATTCCCGCCGCCTCGAGGAATATCTCGAAGGTGGCCATGTACTCGTCCCAAGTCATTTTCTCGGCATCGAAAAGTTCTGGAGCCTGGCCGATCTGGATTTTGTCCATGTTGCACGCGAAGTTCTTCCGTTCGTTCGTCGCCAGTGAAGTAGACCCAGAGACAGGGTTTGAGCAATCGGTACTTTTATTCAGCTCAGAGAATAAGTGACAGCTCAGCAAGGTAAAGTGACGATTCAGCGAGTACCGACTGGCTCTGCAGGGAGAAGCCGCTTCTTTTATACCTTTGCGGTTCCCGCCAAAGCGAGAGCCGGCCGCGTCTGAGCCAATCAGGAGCGACTTCCTGCTTGGGCTCAGACAGCGCTGGAAAGAGGAACAAACTATTTACAGCGTTACAAGGTAGCCATTTCAGGATACAACAGTTTCAATTTCTGCTCTTTGCAGAATGCTCATAAATATTTGTAAGATGAATCACAAGATTCAGGCTGGGTGTGTGAGACTACGCTAAAATTGCCAGAGCTAAAAATGAAGCAGGCATTAAGCAGAATGGACAAAAGCCAGGAATCTTGTCTAAAAGATCCCTTTAGGGCGGTAAATAAGAAAACAAGTCATCGAGAAAACAAAGGGGAAAAGTGTCACCTGAACTAGAGAAAGGAAGTTGGCCCTGAGCAAATACAAGTTTCCACCAAAGTTTCATCAACAGCCACAGATCAGTGATGGTGAATCTTTTTCGGCTCGGGTGCCAAAGGGTGCATGGACATCTGTGCCCACACCCATAATACAACGCCCTCCCCCCTGTGCATGTGTACATACACACACCATGCTCCCACCCTGAGCCTCACTGAAGCCTCCAGACTTAGTCTATTGCAGTGATTTTCAACCTTTTTTGAGCTGCATCACATTTTTTACATTTACAAAATCCTGGGGCACACCACCAACCAAAATGATACTCTAAGACACTCTCCTCTCTTTTTCCATCCCTGTCTCCTACTCCCCCCCCCCTTGTGTGTGTGTGTGCACATTCTTGAACCATTTCCAAAAACAGGTGAGGGCTGGGAGTTTTCTCTCTCTTATTCTTTGGGTGCTTTTTATCATATGCTTTAAATCAAGAGTCACTTCCCTCTCTCTTTTGTTTCTCTCTCTTTCCTCTCATTCTCTGTCTCAATCATTTTCTCATTTCTCTTTTTTTCCTCCCCTTTTTGCTCATTTCTCTCTCTCTCTCTCCCTTCCTCTCCTTTTTTCTCTTTCTCTCTCTCTTGCTCTCTCTCAGCAAAAAGTTGCAAGACCGAAACCTGAGCTTCCTTCTTCGCAGCACACCTGACCATGTCTCGCGGCACACTAGTGTGCCACGGCACACTGGTTGAAAAACACTGGTCTATTGGGCTGCTTTTCACTCTCCCCAGGTTTCATTTTATTTTTTTATTTTTTTATTCATTTGTCCAATACACAAATACATAGGAAGAGAATAGACATGAAATAATATATATAAAGATAAATGTAAAAATAGAGAAGACATATGAAAGGAAGAAAATATATATGATATATGAGATAAAGGAAAGACAATTGGACAGGGGATGAAAGGCACTCCAGTGCACTTATGTATGCCCCTTACTGGCCTCTTAGGAACCTGGAGAGGTCAATCATGGATAGTCTAAGAGAGAAATGTTGGGGGTTAGGGATTGACACTATTGAGTCCGGTAATGAGTTCCACGCTTCGACGACTCGATTGTTAAAGTCATATTTTTTACAGTCAAGTTTGGAGCGGTTAGTATTGAGTTTGAATCTGTTGCGTGCTCTTGTGTTGTTGCGGTTGAAGCTGAAGCGGTTGAAGCTGAAGTAGTCATTGACCGGTAGGACGTTGCAGCATATGATCTTGTGGGCAATACTTAAATTGTGTTTTAGGCGCCGTAGTTCTAAGCTTCTAAGCTTCTAAGTTTCAGGGAAGTTTGAACTTCCGGTTGGCCTGTTAGGTCATTTTTTGCCATCCCCAGGCTTCAGTAGTTTTTCCTGAACCTTGGAGAGAGTGAAAACGGCCAAAAGGATGTCCAGTGCATGCGTACTGGAGCTAATATAGGGCAACGCCTTGTGTGCCCTCATATATGGTTCTGTGTTCCACCTGTAGCTTGCATACCATAGGTTTACCACCACTGTACTAGACGTTTAAATCAACAAAGCAAGAATAGCTGTTAGTCTTGTGAAGCAACAAAACAAGAAGTTTTAGGGACAAAAGGGTCCTGAAAACCACCCACTCTAAACAGCTAAATGATTGCCTACTAATCTGGACAAGTAACACAACACAGGGATACTGGTTTTACTTCTATGGAAAGTTTACATTAATAGAATTTTACAAGATTGAAAATATGTATTCCTTATTGCAATGGAATGTGAGAATGACTTCGGAAGTGGTGGGTGGAAGTGGGGAGTGAGTAAATGGGAAGACATGCTGACTAGGGAATGATCATCTAAAAAGGGGGGAGTGCTTTCAGCTGAGGAATGTAAAAAATTTAGGAGGAAGCCACCCTAACTTATCAGGCAGAAAAAGTGACCACAATAGATTTGTATTTCTACCTGCAGGGTTATGCTTTACAATAAATTAGAATTAATTCATCTTGTGTTTCCTGGTCTGGTCTACTTGGAAGGTTGAATTTAACTTTATTTTTACTCTTTGGAAAAACATGGAGGATCCCTTCTAAAATATTGCCTCACAGAAGGAGGGTGGGCAATATTTTAGAAGGGATCCTCCATGTTTTTCCAAAGCTAATTGTTCAGTCTGTGCCTTTCCCTCTTGTTTCCCAAGGTTATTCCTACATATTACAACAATATATTCTAGACTAGAGCACAAGACAGGTTAGGTCCCATAGAGCTGGCCTTCTCCGGGTCCCGTCGATGAAACAATGTCATGTGGCAGGGTCCAGGGGAAGAGCCTTCTCTGTGGTGGCCCCGACCCTCTGGAATCAACTGCCCCCCGGAGATTAGGATTGCCCCCACCCTCCTTGCCTTTCACAAACTCCTTAAAACCCACCTCTGCCGTCAGGCATGGGGAAATTGATTCCTCTGGGCCATTTCCATTTTGTGTATGGTTTGTCTGAGATGTATATGACTGTTTTTTATATTAAGGGGTTTTAAATTGTTTTTAACTATTGGATTTGTACTGTTCTTTTATTGTGAGCTGCTCCGAGTCTTTGGAGAGGGGCGGCATACAAATCTTATTATTATTATTATTATTATTATTATTATTATTATTATTATTATTATTATTATTATTATAAAAAAGACCCCTTTCCAGAAGTGGGTTCCTACTGACATCACAGAGCTGGTTTGTCAGTGCCGGTCTATGGGCGCCACCATCTTGGATTTTGCTTCGCACATGCGCAGAAGCTATTTTTTGAGTGCTACAGAAGGGCACGTGCGCGTGCCCAGCATGACCTTGAACAATCTGGGAGAAAAATGATCCACAACCCACCCCTTTCCTTTATCAAGTGAAGTTGATCTATTTTACATTTATGAAAGAAAGGCATCACAAAAGCAAACAAATAAGCAGAATATGTACCTCTTCCCCCTAAAAAACCCAGCCATATGTATTGCTACATACCTCATGCATACAAATTACATGTTAGTCTCTTTGCCCCCAACCCTGAAAAAATTCCCCTGGTTTCCCAATGCAAATAGTTAGTTAGTTAGTTAGTTAGTTAGTTAGTTAGTTAGTTAGTTAGTTAGTTAGTTAGTTAGTTCCTCAAGGATGCTATAACAAGATGTGTTCAGACTTATTATCTTTTTTCTCCGAAATGAGAAATGAATTTCAAAGGAAATATGAAAAGAAACAATGCTGATGTTGGCCTGTATTCAACTATGGTATAATTATTATCAGCTGTTATCTCATGTAGCACCTCAGATTTCATTTTGGCTCTGTTTTGAATTGTGCTAGCAATTGCTCATTTTCTATTTCTCTCCCCCTCCTCATTCTCAACTCTAATTGGAATGTCCCAATTATTCTACATTTTTTTTTAATGAATGAAAAAAAATGTCTATGAGTATGTAAATTTTTCTTAGAAGTATGATAATAATGGAATTTAGCCACAGTGCCCAATCTCTTTAATTTATCATTAAAGTCTAAGAACACTCTAGCTGTATTTCTCATCATAATATAACAGTTGGTTCCTTTGACAGTGCTTTAGTAGATAATGTCTTTTAACATTTTTCCCTTTCAGACACCTTACCATGCTGAAATATTGTATGTTGTAGGAGACTTGAAATTGTGTTCTTGAAACCAAGATAAAAAGGGAAGGGAGGAAGAAGGAAATAGAAAACCATGTTAAATACTTTTTAAATATTATCTTCCTCAAGCAAAACTGACAATTTTTTTGTTTTGTTTTACATAATAAAAGAATAAGGTACCTCTGATACCTTTTTTTTCTTGTGGCTACTATGTTTTTAAGGGCTATGAAATTCAACTACTGCAGCTTTCATTTCAAGTTGAATGTGCCATGATAGAAAAAGCTTTGTTCAAAAGTTGAAAGTTATATTCTGTTAAGAAAACAAGGGCTCTGTTGGGAAACATGTTGTCTTACTTAAGCAATTTTATGGTTGTTTGGAAAATAAGTGAAAACAATTCTTTCAGAAGTACAAATATTTTTGATTCTGTCAAATTATTCCATTTATTGGTTCTAAGAGTTCCTATTTTTTTATTTGAATAACGTTTTGAACCACATTCTAAAGTTTGGAGCAGTTGAGTTTAATTGGAACAATAACAAAATGAAAGAAGTTAAATATAAATCAATAAGATCAAACTATATCTAGTATTATTACATTTTGATTCCCCCCCCCCACATAATTTACTACAACATCCACATCCTCAACAAAACAATGAAAAGAACTTGGTTTACGTATTAAGTAAATATTTATTATGTATTTACTTATTATACCTATATTTCCCTACATATATTTGCAATACAATTTTCTCCCTAATATATGTTTTTGGCATATTCTTTGTGCCAAAGATTATATTTAAAATCCAGAGAAGTATGAAAGCTGAATGGTACCTCTTCTACTTAACAGAGTATGTTGCAAAGATGGTTTGAACAGTTTAATTGACAATGAAGATCAAACAAGACTTTATGACATGTCTAATTAAACATGGGGGAAGATATCTGAAATTGGGCAAGAAAAAATTGTAGATGGCAATAAATACAGGCATACAATTATAAAACTCCTGCAATCTAGTGGTATTGGATTATAGAGGCCAGATACAATAGATCTTAGGAATGTCTAAAATGTTTGAGGATCAAATGATACTCAATCAGCTCTGATCGGTTTGTGTGAGCTGATAGCAGCAATCTGAAGTGGTTCACTGAACTGGTAAAAATCACCCCTGGTTGGCCCTGCCCACCTCTTCCCACTCGTCCCCTCTCCGCTGATTCCTTCCGCTCTGTGTGTATGACTGAGAAGGAGGAGACAAGCTGGCTAAACTTTTCTACCTCCCTTCACAGTGAACGGAAGGTAGCCTGCTTGGAAGGGAGTTGAAGCAGTGTGCCTGTCCCTTTAAGATACTTCAACGTCTGGAGGGAGGGGGCTGTGGGGAATAAAGGAACAAGCTCCAATGTGAAGGGAAGAAGGAAAGTTCAGCTTCTCTCTGCTACAGCATTCAACCTGGCGGCTCCTCTCCTTATTCTCAGGATCATAAAAACAGAGCAAATATGAAAATAAGACAAGAAGAAGCCAGGTTGAACACTGCAAGACTTGGCCAAACTTTTCTGTCGGTTCTGTGGGCGTGGTGCCGCCCCACCTTGCCGTGAATGACATCAAGTTGGCCACACTCACTCAGTCACACGACACACCCCAACATGCCATGCCAACAGAACCGGTAGGGGAAAAATTTGAATACTGTCTATGTACAAATGGTCCAGGACCCAACCGATACATATCTCTAGTTGGGTAATGAAACATCTGCAAGAAAACATTCAAAGTAAGAGAGCACCAAGGATTGCCACACAATTAATTGTTGTCTTCTTTAGAATCACATCCCTTTTGTAGCCTATCTTATAGGTTGACCCTGGGATTGTTTTATTCCAAATATGAACCCCCCAAAATATATTTTTCTGCATAAAATATATATGTGTGGAAGAAGAAGAAGGGAAGAGTGGGTAAAAATCCATCATATTAGCAACAAGGAGAGAAGATCAAGGTGGGGTTCTGAATAGGTGGTTAGGACAGTAGGATATGCTAAATTGGTACATTGGTGACAATGGTTGACAGGAAGCAGGGAACTTCTCTCATGCTGGGAACAATGTGAAAGTTAATCAGCTAATGGGATATCATGTGTTGTGACACCAACTGTGGTGTAGTCAAAAGAGAAGGAGCGATGGGAAGACTTTGGATAGATCTGGGGACAAAGTGAGATATCCCATGTTATATCTACAGAGCAGAAGGAAGGAGGGATGTACGTCAGCTTTCCCCAATACATCTTGTAAAATCATTCTAATCATCTTTGGTCTTGTTCCAAACTCAAGAAAACCAAAACATTATGACTTTCTCCTGAGTTTTGAATCACAGTCAACCAAAAATGGTTCAGTAGAATTTGCAGGATGTAATAATGTATTCTGGAATCAACAGTGGGAGAAAATACATTCCACACTTACTAAAGTCTATTTTAAAGACTAAATTCCTCATTTCTTCATGACTTTTCTCCTTAGAGTCCCCCCCCCTTCCTAAAACTTATTTGTACCCTTCCTTTCCAGCGAGAAAGTACCCAAAGAAGTATCTGTGGAATGTCCGGGATGCTGAATGGGAGACCGTGGGATAAAGAAAACGACATATTGTATTGTTGTGGCTCACCTTAGTAAGATTACACTCTGGGGTCCATCAACACTAGCTATTTACAGTGGGGTTGCCATAGTTTCTTCATTCACTTTTTATGAGTCACCTACAATGTTACATCTGCTGCCTTGGGCTTGAAAATGCCTTCCCTATTCTGCACTATAGATGTCAACTCCTATTACAGCTGATTTGAGTAACTCACAAATAAACTTAAATTACATTGTATTGACTTTCCTTTTCAATTTCCTTACAAGAAGCCTCCCCCCCATACACCTTTTTTTAATGAAATGACGTGTGTATATGTGTGTGGTTTTCAATATTTCTCTGGGAAGTACTCTGGCCTGACTAGTAACACCATATGGGGGTCCTATTTATTCTGCCGGACAGAGGTGAGTTCCCCCCCCCGGTTTGGATCAGTTCACCACCGACCTGGCATTGAGTAGCAGCAGCCTAAGCCCAGGGCCAGAGTTACACTTATCACCAGTACTCAGGGTTGGGTTCACAGAGCTGGAACAAGGGATCGTTATTAAGCAACGATCCCTCGTTCCCCTGGAACGGCTAACTCTGTGGCCCCCGCCATATCTGTCTCTCCCCAGCAAGACCAGAATATTCCGACCCTCCGCCACCCCAGACATCAGTGCCCCCTCCCCTCCTGCCCTTCCAGTGTCACTGTGACTACACCACAGTTGGTGTCACAACACATGATATCCCATTAGCAGGCAAAAGCTCACCCTGGCTATAATAGCCACTCCTCCCCCCCTTCCCTGGGATCAAGGTTGATGCCATATCTGAAACCCGTCTAGGCAGATTTCAGAGAGAGGAACTCCTCCCTCCGGGCCCAGCCAGGTTTCAGTTACACAAGCCAGGTTGGCCTTCTCATCCAGGATTAAATCCCGGATGAGGAGAGCTTTATTTACCACCGACCTGGATCAGTTCACTTGAACTGGTAGCAACCCACTGGTGATGTCACAATGACATCATAGAACCAGTTTGGCAGTCCTTAGGTTCCACTATCTTTTTAATTTTTTTGGGGGGGGGAGTGTTTGTTAAAAAAAGTTCTGGTTTTTTTCCTTTTGCGCATGCGTCGCCATCTTGTACTGTGCATGCATCACCATCTTGCTTTCGGCTTTTTAAAAATATTTTTTAATATTTTTTTGGGCACTACATGCAAGTTACAAACCACCCCTGTTGCCAGACCCACTCTTAGTCGGATTTGAAGAAAACTGATAAAAATGCAGGTAGTCCTTGACATTTAACAGTGGCCATTCAAAATTACAATGACATTGAAAAAAATGGCTTATGACCAATTTTCACACTTACGACCATTGTAGCACCCCAATCATGTGATCAAAATTTAGACATATGGCAGTTGATTGATATTTATGATGGATTCAGTGTCCTGGGGTTAAGGGACCCTCTTTGGTGATTTTCTGACAAACAAAGTCAATGGGGAAGTCAAATCACTTAACAACATTTCATCTAATTTAACAGCTCCCATGATTCACTTAACAATTGCAGGAAGAAAAATTGCAGGAAGAAAAATTGCAGGAAGAAGAATGGTAAAATGGTGTAAAACCCACTGAACAAATGTTTCACTCAGCAAGAGAAATTTTCGGCTCAATTGTGTTTAGGACTACCTATAAAATGAAAAGTAAGAGACACCTTACTGTTCCGTCAGGTGAGGCAAGATTTCAGAAACTTCGAAGTAAAAAGCAAACTGGAAAACTGAAGCTCATTAGTACAGGCAGGAATGTGTTCTTTTAAAACACACACAGAATTCAAGAACCGATATGAGATCTCTCCACCATGAACTGTGTTGTTTTCTGCAATGAGGCGGAGCATGCCTCACCCTTAAATAGTGTGAGGGTGTGACCCAATAGCCAGGAGTGCTACTCATGAGTAAATCTCCTCTTAGCCAACCACTCATGTCTCCTAGATGCTCTGTGCACTCTGGCATCCAGAAGAGGCGCCTTCTCTTCTCCTGAGTCATTTAACACAGAAAGTGCTAATTCACTCATCCCAGGAAGTGCAGAAGGCCCTTGCTGTTATTCTGACCCTAACCCCTCGTCTTCTTCACTATCACTCTCAGGTACTAGGAACACAGGACATCTTCACCATGCTTCCACAGTGCCTGCATCCTCTGAGTCTATGACTATTTGTGTAGGACGTGAGCAAACTACAACACCTAACTTAATTCCCACTGATATCCTGGGTTTGTTTCAATCTAAACAACAGTTGCAAATGTCTATCATGTGATCATGGGACATAATGATTGTACAGGATCTATCTAATGACAGCAACGGGGACTATTATAAGTTGTCACAATCACATGACATTGTGCCTTACAAGTGTATCACTTAGCAATAGAATTCCTGGTCTCAATTAGTCAGTAAAAGAGGAAATCAATGAAAAGGGAGAAGGCAAAAGAACAGAATTGAAGGATAGTGTGTGGATGAAGAGCAAAGGGTAGCAATAGCAATAGCACTTACTTATATACCACTATTTAGTGCTTCACAACCCTCTGTAAGGGGTTTATAGAGTCAGCATATTGCCCCCAACAACCTATATCCTCATTTTAATGACCCCAGAAGGCTGATTCCATGCACCAAGTGGTATTTCATTGCCTTCTGGATCCTGGTTCGATTTCTCAGTCTAGCCAATACTGTGGAATTTGCCCAGGATATTAAAATAAGTAAGGCCAAAAGATGCTTAGTGTTTGGAAATGATGCAAAGACAGTCAGTTTCTACTATCTCTGGAGTTAGGTGAATAGGGGGGGGGGGACCAGTTGTTTTGAGGTGGGTTTTTTTAAATCATCAAACACTTAGAGAGAAATGTCTAATCTTAGCAAATTTAAGATTTAAGGCCCTATTTGGATCAGGAGTCACTGCTCACAGTCACTCATGCCCTCATCACCTCGAGGCTCGACTACTGTAACGCTCTCTACATGGGGCTACCTTTGAAAAGTGTTCGGAAACTTCAGATCGTGCAGAATGCAGCTGCGAGAGCAATCATGGGCTTCCCTAAATATGCCCATGTCACACCAACATTCCGCAGTCTGCATTGGTTGCCGATCAGTTTCCGGTCACAATTCAAAGTGTTGGTTATGACCTATAAAGCCCTTCCTGGCACCGGGCCAGGTTATCTCCGGGACCGCCTTCTGCCGCACGAATCCTAGCGACCAATTAGGTCCCACAGAGTTGGCCTTCTCCGGGTCCCGTCAACTAAACAATGTCGTTTGGCGGGACCCAGGGGAAGAGCCTTCTCTGTGGTGGCCCTGGCCCTCTGGAACCAACTCCCCCCAGAGATTAGAATAGCCCCCACCCTTCTTGCCTTTCGCAAGCTTCTTAAAACCCACCTCTGTCGTCAGGCATGGGGGAATTAAGATATTCTTTCCCCCTAGGCTTCCACAATTTATGTATGGTACGTTTGTATGTATGATTGGTTTTAAAATAAGGGTTTTTAGCTTCTTTAGTATTGGATTGTCGCATGTTGTTTTTACCACTGTTGTTAGCCGCCGCGAGTCTGCAGAGAGGGGCGGCATACAAATCCAATAAAATGAAAATGAAATGAAAATGAAAAGATGTGTGGACTTCAGCTCCCAGAATTCTCCACCCAGTTGCCAAGCTTGGACACCCTTGGCTTAAGAGTCTCGAATTCGGAATATTGTTTCTAATTTCATGTTTGGATTTCTTCTATTTCTACATCACTTTTCCATTTTCTGCCATCATGGTTGCTTATTTCTTGTACAGGTAGTCCTTGAGGACCACCACTGAATTTATGTTGCTAAGTGAGACATTGGTCAAGTGAACTTTGCCCCATTTTACAACTTTTCTTGCCACGTTTGTTAAGTGAATTACTGTAATTGTTAAATTAGTCACATTTTATTATTAAAAAATAAATTTTATTAATTTTTAATGATTAAGATACACACTACATAAAATACAATGCACAGTACCACAGTCACATGATATGTTAAGTGAATCTGGCTTCCCTTTGACTTTGCTTGTCAGAAGAGCGCAAAAGAGGATCATATGACCGCGGGTCACTGCAAACATCACAAATATGAACCTGTTGGAAAGCATCCAAATGTAAATCACGTGACCATGGTGATGCCGATAGGTCCTAAGTGTGAAAAATAGTAGTAAGTCACTTCATTCAGTAATGTTGTGCCTTCAAAATCATTAAATGAACTGTTGTAAGTTGAGGACCACCTGTATTTCATTTCCCCCCCACTTATAAGTCTGTGAACTGTTGGAGAACTGACAGGTTTCTTACTTCTTATTTTGACATTTCCAGTGTTTAGGACTTTTGTGTCTGACCAAATTCAGGTTAGCGTAGTCCTTCAATTTATATATAAATTACTGTCTATGGGCATGATAGACAGGAGTGGCTTCTCACTTAACTTGCTGCCAGTTTGCTTCCTCAAGATGGCGACTGCATGCACAGTGCCGGAAACTTGGCTTCTGCACATGCTCAGCAGAAAAATAAAAATTTAAAAAATAAATTAAAAAGAAAGAAAGTGGAAAACAAGATGGCGATCACATGCATAGTGCCAGAAACTCAACTTCTGCACATGCTCAGAAGAAGAAAAAATATTTTTTTTTTCAAAAAAAGAGATGGTGGTGACCATGGACCGACACCGACCAATCCGGTTCAGTGATGTCATTGTGACATCAACAGCGAGTCACTACCGATTGGGCAAACCGGTCCGAACCAGGAGGAACCCACCCCTGATTACAGGTATGGGTGTTGCCCACAATAAGATGGTGATACAAATAATCTTCCCAATCTCTGCCTGGCAATGCTGGCATTTCCCATTGAAGAAGCAGATTATCAATTAACCTTGTCTGCAGCTAATCAAATCGCATAATGTTAGACCGTCTTCGGTAAGCTGAAAATGAAAATGTACGTGATGTGATATAAAAACTAGTTTATGAATTGGAAATGATTCCTTGGCAGACCTTGACTATGATTCTTTTAAAAATTATTTGATATAACTAAAGATATTTTATGAGCAGTATGTGCTTTGGCTTTGCTGTTTTTCCCCGTGAGCAATTTTCAGAATGGACTGATAAAAGCATTAAAGACTTTATTCTCCGAGTGCATTACAAAAAATATATATTTGCGGTTCCAGTATTTGACCATTATTAATGATCCAAAAATAATAAAAAAGAGGAATATATCAAATGATCAGGGTAACAACAAAATGTCCACTTCCTAATACATGCTAAATGTCCTGCATTCTTAAGTTTGCGGTGAAAAAAGTTGGTGCATCTCCAGGTATAAAAAACTTAACCTGGCTTTCCAGATGTTGGTAGGTTATCACTTCTATAATTATTATTATTGATATTACTGATATTGATATGTTATCACTGAGCTGCTGTAGTTTGGAAACATTTTAAAGAAGGGTAACTACACATACTACATCTAACTACAAGACTTTCTTAATTTTCATCTTGATCTATATAATAGTATAGTATAGTATAGTATAGTATAGTATAGTATAGTACAGTACAGTATAGTAGATTAGATTAGATTATACTATACTATACTATTATTATATTATATTATACTATATTATATTATATTATATTATTATACTATACTATACTATACTATACTATACTATACTATACTATACTATACTATATTGCTGAAGCTGTGTTGGATTCCTCAACTGAAATCATTTTTAAAGCTACTGATTCTAAAGTATTATGCTTTTCCTAACACTTGATATAACATTTCTTTTATTTAATAACCCCAAAACATTTAAACATCCATATAAACCAGTGGTTCTCAACCTTTCTAATGCCATGACCCCTTAATATAGTTCCTCATGTTGCAGTGACCCCCAACACCAATTATCCCAACAGATCATTAAGCTGATTGGCAGTAAGGTCAAAGAGACACCACCACTGTAAATGCCTGATTGGTCGGATTGTAAAAAATATGCTCCAAGGTGCTAGAATAGAAACTTTAGTTCCTAACACCATAGGAAATTTGTCTTTTCCCATGGTCGGAGGTGACCCCTGTGAAACGGTCATTTGACCCCCCCCAAACGGATCCTGACCCCCAGGTTGAGAACCACTGATATAAACAGATTCAGAAAGACATAGGTTTTAAAATTCACTTAATTATGTATTCCATACATTTTTGTCTATATTTTATTTCTTTCATATACTCACTAGGAGTGTAGAATTCAGAATGGAGAGGGATGTCATTCCCTTTATTGTTTATATTCAGATGACACAGTTTTGAAAAGTGAAATCACATTTAAGATCTATTTTGTCATCTATTCCTCTAATGATGCAGGGGGGGGGGGGGAAGACCAATTCCATTGTTAAAATATTTATGTAAAATTGCTATTAAAACAGAAGAAGTGAACATTCAATAGGGTATCACAAACAAATAAATATATTCCAAATTGTTCGATTTAATTTTTTTCACATTAGGTTCTAAGTGTAGATGATTTAAGAGTAAAATGGTACTAATTATTACAGGTCATCCTCAAATCTATCATGCAGTTTATTAGAATATATCAGCCAATTATTTAGAATTCCAGTGACATTCCAAAAGCAGCATAAACAATGTGAGAAGAAATAGAAATGTTTGTTCTTTTTTAAAAAGTGTATCTATGCATCGGATTAAAGGCATTTGTTTCTCTCTATTTGAAGTACAGCACAACAATCTAAAGCAAAATTTCAAGCCAACAAAAAAATCTCTAGTAGATCTCTTTGATAGCAAGCCTACAAAAACACACCATTTCCAGAAATGTCAAAGCGTAGCACTGGAGGATTTCTTTATTCTTAAAATTTTGTAGTTCACCTGCTGGCATGATTCTAACAAAGCAAGCATTTTCTTGAATTGGCTCAGCTTGCTTCCATTACAATTGTTTCCCAATTTTGATTCTCTGGAGGTTGTTGGATTGCATTTTCTATTAATGCGAACATTTGGCTGGCAACAATGGGAGTTGTAAGACAACAATATTTAATGATCCAATTAAGAAACAGGATCTTTAAGGAATTTAGCCAGGTTAATGCAATTTCTTGTCACTACTGCTCTCAATAAGCGAAACAGAAAGTCCCTACTTTTATGGTTCTAATTTCAAGTACTACTCTGAAGATCAAATATAATCTCTCTGTATTTGTTAAAGCACCAGGATTCAGTCACGTTTTCTTGGGTTCTTCAGTTTTATCTAAGAGATAGCTGGGATTAACTAGGGAAAAAAAGGATTTTGAAGAAACTTGTAATTTTTCCACTTTAATTGGATCAAGTTTGTTATTTGGTTTATTCTGCATATTGCTTATTCTGTAATTTTGAAAAATATGAAATGTTATGTTATGGGCATTATTTTGTCAAAATGGGTTTTCCCTAGTTTAGGGAGGAAATCAGAGGACCCAAATGGACAAACATTTTAGGGGTCCAGCTATTATTCTGTTCTGTTGACAACATCAGACACTAGTAAGTGGTGGGTAGAACAATCTATGTCAATATTCGACAAAATCTCCTGAACGCAGACACAGGTATAATAGCTTAACTGGCTCAGACATACTCCATTTATTTATTTATTTATTACTTAGATTTGTATGCCGCCCCTCTCCGAAGACTCGGGGCGGCTCACAACATGTAAAAAACAAATCATAAGCAATCCGACAGATTTAAAATATTTAAATATTTAAAAAACCCCATATGCTAACAGTCACACACACAGACATGCAGCTGAATCTCCAGGATTTGGTGGTGGTGGTGGTGAATCTGAATGTTTATAATTGAAAACCAAAGAAGAGTTACAACACCATGATTCCTGACTATCAATTATATTGGAACAAGCAATAATTACAGGTCCACGTCCTGTTGCATGAGCCCCAGTGACTGGTCAGGTCCCACAGAATTGGCCTTCTCCAGATCCCATCAACTAGACAATGTCTCTGGGCAGGGCCAAGGGGAAGAGCCTTCTTTGTGGGGGCTCCAGTCTGTTGGAACCAGCTGCTCCTAGAGATTCACACCACCACCACCCTCCTCGCCTCCCACAAGAGTTTGAAGACTCATTTGTGCCATTAGGCTGTGGTCATTAGATAATAACCCCCTGGCTGATGCATAAAATGTAAGTTTGCTTGTTTGAATGGGAGTGATTGATTTTTAACGAACTTGGGTTTTAGATTAGTTAATTTTAAATTTAATTGGATTTAGGATATTTTTTATTGTCTTCTATATATTGTCAGTTGCCCCGAGTCCTTGGAGAGGGATGGCTTATAAATCAAATCAGTAAGTAAGTAAGTAAGTAAGTAAGTAAGTAAGTAAGTAAGTAAGTAAGTAAGTAAGTAAGTAAGTAAGTAAGTACTGTCTTATCAAAACTCACTACTGGTAGTCTTCAATTTATAACCATTCCTTTAGTGACCATTCAAAGTTACCACAGCACTGGAAAAAAGTGACTTACAACTGGTCCTTGCACCTAGCAACCATTGTAGCATCTTTATAGTCACATGACCAAACTTTAGGTGCTTGGCAACCAGCATGTGCTTACGATTGTTGCAGCCTCACAGGATCATGTGATCACTATTTCTGACCTGCCCAAGGCTTCTGACAAGCAAAGTGAATGTGGGAAGCTAGATTTGCTTAACGACCATGTGATTCGTTGAATAACTGCAAATGTTTCCCTTAAACCAAGGCAAAAAAAGTTATGAAAATCATTCATGAGTCACTTAACAACCCCTTCCTTAGCAATAGAAATTCCGGTCACACACATACGCCATCAACTACTCAAAAAGAGTTGAGACAATAAGTTTAGGTAAGTTGAAGTTGTATTTTCCCCATCTAATATCTAATTATGGATTTTCCTAAGTGTGCATAATACAAACTCACTTGGGTCAATAATACATATTTTTAAACTTGCCTAATGATCCACACAAGAGACTGCAATCTTAAGGGAAAATTAAACATTTTAATAAAAGTTGTCTTTAAGATACCGCCTAATTACATATGCAGGCAAAAGAGCCACTTGGGAGAAACACTCCCAATAAATAATACAATAATAGTAGAATCTTCCATAAAATATTTACTTAAAAAGAAAAGAAGCATCAAACAAATTAAGTAGTGGGAATTATGTTTAAATACCAAAAGGCTACTTGTAAATGAATGAATGAGCAAGACATTGTATTTTGAGGCTATTTTTATGCTTTTTCATGACCTAGAATTTTTCCCTCCTTTCTCTCTCTTCCTTTCTCTATTCTGCTTACTCCCTCTGTCTCTCCCTTCCTGCCTATCTCCATACAAAAAAAATGAAAACAAAAAACAACAACCCAAAACAGAAACTCTATTTGAAAACCCCCTCTAAACACCGCCACCTCCAAAGGGCTAATGCTTTTTTATTTAAACCCTTTATATCAGCGAGTTGAATATGGCAAAACTTCTAGACTAACTTCTTTGTCTTTGATTTGTCCAAGATGATATAAGATCTCCTGCCATGGGGAGAGGGCTGGATTCTAGCCCCATGATTCTGAGATTTTCTTTGTATATGGAAACTTTGTTATGTCCCATTGGACATTTGGGTAATGAGATTCATTCATTCATTCATTCATTCATTCATTCATTCATTCATTCAATTTTTATGCCACCCTTCTCCTTAGACTCAGGGTGGCTTACAACATATTAGCAATAGCAACATATTAGCAAGAGCCAGCATATTGCCCACACTATCTGGGTCCTCATTTTACCCACCTCGGAAGGATGGAAGGCTGAGTCAACCTTAAGCCGGAGATTTGAACTGCTGACCTACAGATCTACTGTCAGCTTCAGTGGCCTGCAGTACAGCACTCTACCTGCTGCGCCACCCTAGCTTATTTGCCTGCATTGATAAATCTCAACCTTCCATACCAAAATTAATGCAATTAATGGTTTGGAAGGCTTAGAGGTCTTGTAACTCAGCCCTCTCAAGGGCTTAAATTTGAAGCAAGAGGTTAACATTATTTTTTTCTGGATGGTCGCTGAAGGCAATAACTTTACTTGGGTTGACAATTATTTTAGTTGATTAAACTGAATTTAAATACACAGCTTTTATTTTTTCAAGGAACAGATCAAGACAACGGAGCCTCACCTAAAGGAATATTTGGAGTAAAATCAATACTTTAAAAATGTATGTATTGCCACAGATAATTAATACCATATGTAGCATCATTTATATTATATGAATGTGTTTTCCAAAATTTAATCCCCCAGTTCATTTTTAGGGAATTCTTCCATTTATATTCCACTCAGGAAATTTTAATTCTCAGATGAACAGGGTTTTAATTTTCCATATTTAAGTTAATGACATAAGGATTATCTTCTTTTAGAGGTTAATGGATAGTGAGTTTTTACCAACTGAATATTTTGACTTGTTATAACTTGAGATGTTTAGGGTTTATTTCCTTGGAAGCTAAACCAATGTAAATGTTAATAATGGAACAGTAAAGTCTAATAATTATACAGCATGACATGAATATATAACCTTAATTGTAATTAGTGTATGACGATGATTTGTATTTTTGCTTTTAATCTTCCTTTTTCACTTATTAAATAAAAGCAAACAAAACCAAATGTGTTGCTTCTTTTCAGCATTTATTGAATACCCTTCGCTATTTAATATTTATATATGGACAGAATTCCTACTTTGCTCAGCAGTTTTCCCTGTTCCATAATAACCGTGGCTTTCATCTGCTTTTTTTCCTGCAAATGTTGGTTTTACTTCACTTTGAGAGCACAGTACTGTGAAATCTATGTTTTCTGGGGCATTAAATTGCTGTGCTATTTCATAATGCTTCCTCTCTCTGGTACATAATTTTGTTGTCTGAATCCAGCAGTAGAAGTAGTCATGCTATAATAATGCAATAAGTTGGAACTAGGGCAGCTGAAGGGAAATCTTTAGCTTATAGTCAGTTGCCAGACAAAGGAACCTCTGTTTGAAACAGCTTGCGGTTCTTTACTAATGCTAATAAAGAATCAATATAGAGAAATTTTAATTTGCAAATACAAGCTGTGAGGTCCTGCTGGGCTGTAAATTAAGTCCATAAGATCCTGAGCCAAAAGACCCGGTTGTCCTGTAACTGATATATTTTCTTCAGTTTCAGAGGGAGGAACCTCGGTGGTTCACAGTCGTCCAAGTAAACTCTGACTTTTTGTTGGAATATTAGTGGAATGCATTCTCAAAACATGGCATTTAATACATCTGTCACTCTTCACTGTTGTTCTGAAAACATCTCCATCTGCATGTTTTGCTGCTGCTTTTGCTTTTAGCCAACATCCACTGTACAGCAATATGTTCACTAAGACCAATTAAAAGTTACAAAAGAATGTGCAAGATGCTGTGTTGATATTATCAATCTCCATTTCAAATGAGGCTTTAGATATGCCATTATTGTGCATAATGGAACCAGACTGATTTCCCACCCCCCCACCCACAATGATTATAATAATTCCTTGAGTTTAGATTTTCATAGGTTCCATATGTATTTTTTATTTTATGTACACTGAGAGCAAATTCCTTGTGTGTCCATCACAATTAGCCAATACAGAATTCTATTCTATTCTATTGTATTCTATTGTTTGTTTATGTTTATGTTTATTTAGATTTGTATGCCGCCCCTCTCCGCAGACTCGGGGCGGCTCACAACAAAGTGAAAAAACAGTTTACAACAAATCTAAATTTCTACTAAAAACATTTAAAAAACCCCATTTTCTAAACACACATACATACACACATACCATTCATAAATTGTATATGCCCGGGGGAGATGTCTCAGTTCCCCCATGCCTGACGACACAGGTGGGTCTATTGTATTCTATTCTATTTTATTCTATTCTATTCTATTCTATTCTATTCTAGTCTATTCTAGTCTAGTCTATCCTACCCTACCCCTAACCCTACCCTACTCTATATAAAACTTTTTGACAACTCTGTGATATTCAAGAGACTGCCAATGAATTATTTTGATAATAAAAATAAAGTTGTGTGTATGTGTGTCACATGTGTCACATATATATATGTGGAAGTATATGTGGAAGTCTCCTTATAGGAGAGCCTAATTTGTAAAATAATGTCATTATGATAGAGCTCTTCCAAGCAAAGCTTGGATGGACAGCAACTAAAAAGACAAGGTAACAAGCAATATTTGTAGGGAATCAAAGGGTGTCTCTATTGAAGTGTCTGAGTATGAGAGGTTTTCCTATTGTGAAGATTTCACCACAGAAGAAGTATGTCAGGTACAGAACATGTGTGAGCAATTAAATAAATTTGCATGCATTTAATTTAAATTAAACAGGTTTGTAGGGATTTAATTTTAGCGTAAACTGAAATATTACTTGTGGAAAAATATCCAAGATGAGATAATTTAAATATCTATTTGCATCATCTGGAAAGATTTAAATGCATTACTTAGTGCAGGGCATAAGTATCACTTGCTGAAAACCTATTTAGGTAATTTCTTCCTTCAGACAATCTCTAGTGGATCAGTTAAAGAGGGAAGTACTCAAAAAATAAGGATACACGAGATTATTTCATAAACCCTTAAAATGCTCATTCTAGAAGAATGTAGGGATAGAAAACAGAACAAAAAAAAGTCAACTCATAATGCAATCACATAACCTTTCTTCAAGGGTTGCCAAGGCTTTTTTTTTTGGTTCGCCAAAAAAAGAAAAAATCAGGAGAGCAAAATGAAGAGATGGAAAACATCCTAGGTCTTGTTATTCGCTATGGAAACACAAGTACTTTTCTCTGTTGATGTACATAGTTGGATGTATTGCTCTCTGGAGAGCTATAATTCTACTTGGCTGCTATCAAAGAGACTACAGGGTACTTCGAATCTGAAGAGTCTCTCATTAGCCAATGCATGTTGCAAATCCATATGTTTGCTATCAAAAGATAAAAGACAGGTCATGCTGGAGGATTGAGCCTCAATAACCTTACAAGACAACATGACACAAAGGTTTAATTTTTCCTTTAGGCCAGACTGGTCCTACCACTAGGGAGAGCGAGACAGTTGTTTAACCATCTAAATGTGGTGGAGGTAGCAAGGTTAATGACAGAATCAGATACATCATGCAGCTGTGCCTACAAGTCCAACATTAGTCCCCTGCTTTCAGGAATACTCTATAAAGGGAACTGGGAAGAACCTGAGGTGGACCTCCCTTGCTATGAGGTAAGGAAACAGAACTGAAAACCCATGGTAGTGCAGGGGTTAGAATGCAGTACGGCAGGCTAATTCACTTCTCACTTCAGGAGTTCGATTCTGAATGGTTCAAGGTTGACTCAACTTTCCACCCTTCTGAGGTCAGTAAAATGAGGACCCAGATTGTTGAGGGCAATATGCTGACTCTGTAAACTGCTTAGAAAGGGCTGTAAAGCATTGTGAAGTGGTATATACATACATCAAGTGCCATTGCTATTGAATGTTTGAGACATATGAAAAGAGGAAGTGAGCGGAAGGAGGCAGATAGATGAGGTCAATGCAACATATCCAATGAAGAAGGAAGGTGGACTGTTGCCTCTATGTTTTCACGCTAGTGTTGCTAGTGTGACTACTGTCCATGATCACTATTACAGCTGCTGATAATGGATCTGGTTGAGCAAGGTACAGGGGTGGGCTGCTGCCCAGACATGGGGAAACGCAGTGCAGTAGCGAAAATGGAGCTCCATCCCAGAGCACCCAATTTGCACTGAAAGATGTTGAAAGAAAATGCAGGGCGTCCTGCATAAGCCACGCCCACAGTGTGGTAGTAAAAATTTTGGTAGCCCTTCACTACTGAAGCACGCTGCTTGCAACACACATCTTTTAAAAAACCCTCTCCAATATGTTGTCGGTTTTAAGTTCAACTCCCTTTTTTGCTAGAGTGATAGCACAGTGATCAGTTTGCTGGAATAATAGGAGGATAGGGGCAAAAGTGGAAGTATTATAATAGTAGTGGGTATTGGATAAGTTCAAGAAATGTGAGAGCTGTGTTTTCAGGCAGAACAGTATAGCCAGAAAACCATTTTAAAAAAAGAGATGTAGTAGGATTTTGTTATTATGTGCCTAAGGGCACTAAAATAGAAAATAATAAGGATCACAATATAATCAAAACAAAGCTAGATGGAGACACACATATATATAAAGATGAAGAGAAAGAAAGAATATCAATGTTACAATATTATTTAACCCCAGCCATACACTAATTTATACCAGTATTAGATAAATGAAAGGAAAAGGTAAGTATGATGGGATCTAATGTTCCAGGTTTCTTGGTTGAATCTGAATTAGGATGGCCATATCATGAGTAATATAAGAAAGTTGTAACAATAATGAGCAGATATAATGAGAAATGCTGGGCTGTCAGTTCAGGAGATGGGACACCAGCAAATATGGGGTCCTTTGCTAACCCAAAAGCTTTTTCCTAAGATCCTGGTGCCCTATCTCTGGATGGGTTTTGTCCCAGTGCTTCATACACAGGGGAAGAGTTCTAATATTTGCCCACTAGTGTTTCAATTATTGCAACAACAGTAATTGGAAAGAGGGGAGGTTAACTGTCTCATGTGAGGTCCTACTTGTTACCATGGGTTCATATGGTTGATTCAATGAAAGGAGTTTAGCTTAAAGTGAGCTATAGAGATAGGCCAAAGATTTGGGCAGTATATATCTACCTAGCTGCCTATCAACATTTCTTCCTAAGATCATTGCGGGGTTGGTGTTATATCTCCTCTAGTTATTAATGGTACCATATATCTGTCTCCATGTCCTGAAAACAAGATTTGGGATGAATCAGAAACAACCTACATGGTGGGTTTAATTCTCTGCTTGAAGCAGATCCAGTGTCACATCTAAACAAAGCATGTTGCCATTAGCCCTTTCTTTTGGTCAGATCACTAACTTGCAGTTAGCTGCCATGGTTGACTTCTGCAAGGGTAAAGCACCAGTTTAAGATGGACCCTTCCAAGTGCCTTAAGTTCCAGGAGGTAGCAACAGTTTGGAAATGCACACAATCAAGGCACTTTTAGAATGTGGAGATAACAAGGCTACTAAATGGGTTGCCCACTGTTGTGATTCAGCCTGAGGCTCCTCAGGGACCGGCTGGAGCTCTGCCGGATCCATGCCCAGAGGAGGAGGACAGTGACCAGGAGGGGGAGGACCAAGCAGACGGGGGAGAGGAATGTCAGGAAGAGGAGGAGGGAGAGCAGCCTGAGACCCCGGGGGGGGGGGGCTCTCCCCAGCTAGTAGCCTGGATTCATTGGATGAAGACGCACAGGCTATAATAGACATGAGGCAGAGACGTGCAGCTCAACGAAGGGGCCAATTAGAAAGGTATTTCCATCCCTGAATTGGCAACAGCTGGGTTTGGGTGTGGTTCTCCTCAGCAGGGTTGAAAAGGCAGGCCCGCCCTTACAGTCTTGTGGAGAGTTATCAACTGGGAGTCTTGTGACCTTGCTTTGATTCTTGGCGTCTCTGATCTTGGCTTGTGGCCTAGAAGGCTGAAAGACTTGGGGGAGGCATGGGTTTTATTATCTCCAGTGTTGTTTTTGCCAGCAAGAAGCCTGTTTTATTGCCTGGCCTTCGTGAAACCTCTGTGAAGCTTCATCGTGTTCCTGTCTGTAAGAACAGTTTTTGTTACCTGTGTTTGCTTTCCAGTATATAAACTGCCTTTGCTTTTTACCAGTGTGTCTGGATACTCTTTTTGGTTGGTGTTGGTGTCTGGGGGGACCCAGACAGAACACCCACAAGCTTCCTTTGAGACTGGAGGTCTCAGAGAGCTCCATGTTTAACTGAAGAATTCTAGGAGATGAAGTGGCAAAAAATTGCCTAGAAAGTTGGTGGTGGGAGATGAAAAGTGAATATGACTGGACACAAGTACAAGCACACGTTGGGTCTTACCCTGTGGCAATACAGACAGCATCAAAATTTCTCTATCCTTAATTTTGTTGATGGAATGTCTTCTGGCAGCAACATTTAAGGTAAGGCAAGAATGGTTTTGTTTATGCTTCTTCAGGCAGTTGTGACAGATTTGCAAAGACATTTCACAGGGAGAAAATTGGATTTGAAAGGTGATTAATGTTTTTAAGGGAGGAGTTCGTTCCCCCTTGAGGAAAATAATCCTTTCCCATATGAAAAGGCCATTTTCAGCCCATAGTACTGGACACATATACACAGCCTCTAAAGTTAATGAAGGTTGTGGGACTGCAATTGTAAAAAATCTGCATGAAGCACAATGGCTATACCTCTTTCAATCAGATCTGGCTATAGAACAGAAATGAAATGAGGGTACAGCCTTGCAGTGGTTCTACTTTTTCCCGAGTAAACAATTCCAACTCATAGTTATGAAGGGTGAATATTTGACCATACACCTCATCCAATATGGACTGCCACAAAGCTCAGTCATCTTCCGCTCATTGTATAACTCGTGTATGAAGCCATTGGGGGAAATCATTTCTTGGTTGCCATCATCTATACCAGTGATACCCAACTATATAACTCCTCCAGAACTGCATAGGACAATCAATGAGGAGATAAGACAAGGTGAAAATAAATCCTAGGAAGTTCACACAGAGGCCATCAGATTCTTTGTCAGCCTTTCCACAAGTTCTAAAGGAGGTTGCAGCCCACCAAAGGAGAGACCATAGTCCTAAATTCACAGTTCCAGCTATATCACCAGATGAAGGTTGTGGCCAAGGCTCCCATTACCCACTTCCAGTGCCTATTTTGGAGACCAAGACCAACGTAAGAATTTTCGAATTCAAGGCAGTCCTTGATTTATGACCATAACCGTGGCCAAAACTTCTGTTGCTAAGCAGGCAGTTGTTAAGTGAGTTGTGCTCATGTTATGACCTTTTTTCTCATAGCCGTAAAGCAAATCATTGCAATGTTAAGTGACACATGCAGTCATTAAGTGAATCTGTCTTCCTCCTTTGACTTTGCTTGGAAATTGGCTGGGAAAGCTATAAATGATGATCAAATGACCCTAGGTCCTGACCTTGACCCTAAGCCAAGGGTTGTTGTTGTTTTTTGCCCTGGGGAGCAGGAATTTGTACTGTGGAGGGAGAGGTGGTACATGGATGATTTTTTTTTTTACTGTCTTGTGGGCCACTGGTGGTGATCAATAAGGCTTCATGCTCTCTGATTTCAGAAATTGGCCCGAAGTGTTCATAGGAACTGGCATTCTGAGACTTTTGCTGCTATATTAATTATTCCTGTTTGGTGTCCTGCTTATAAATATTTTTGCAACACACTGAGAGAAATAATAAAAGTCAAGGTACCTTGCCTAAGGTGCGGGACAGAACAGATGCTGTGTATTTATCCATGATCAAAGTGAAGAGGGAAACTCCTCTAAAGACTCATTGGCTGTTCAGGAAACTGAATTGGAAGACCTGATCCAAAAATACTTCTCTTGAAAACTAAATACCTGTATATGGGCTTCTTATATGTAACTAAAACTTGTTTTCATATATTCCTTTCTATTTGTATTGCCATTGGTTGGTTATGGAAGTTCAGGAGTTCATAAAAAGGTAAGCCATGTCCTGCTAGGTTGGATCCAGTAGTGGGTTCTAAAACCCTTTACTAGTGGTTCGTGTGGACACTCATGCGCGCATGCAACACTTCTGTTCATGCGCCAAAGCTTCTGTTAATGCGGTGAAGCCTACCAGACAGGTAGGCAGAGCATCCCGCCACTGGCACTACCAGTTTTTAGAACTGGGCTGTACTAGGAGCTGGTTGGACCCATATGATGCATTTTGTCCAGCACTCTGTTCTCACAATGACCAATCAAAAAGAAAGACCATTACTATCCTAGAAGATAGCCCCTTCAGAAGCAGTCACATGACCATTCCTCAATCCAAAATGAATAAATAAGTAAGATTCAAAATAAAATAGATTTAAAAACATACATCTTGATACAAGTTCTACATTCTTAGTGTGAAGATGTGGGTGATCAACAAGGTACCATCCATGAAACTATAAAAGTTGAATAAAACAACACATTCTGGCTACTTTCATGCAATGTGCAAAGCTAAAGCCCAAACAAATCACGTTATTATGTAAAATAAAATATGTCCGCTTATTTATATATAATTTATAAGATTCAGATTATTAATTACCAGTGCTCTAGTTTTGACATAATGCAACTACAATAATCACCTGGTTTTGTCAAAACTGGGACCTGTATCTATGTCTATATCTGTCCAAACATTGCTGCTATGACATCACATTATTCAATAAAAATTAAACTACATAGATGATTCCCTGTACATGCTAGAATACACAAGAAGAGTCAGTGCAACTGTGAGAGCAATTTTTCTAAGCAAGACTTTCGTTTAGCTCTGCCAACTAGAAGAATGGAACTTTATTTAATTGGCAAAATCACTGTTAAAATGTGTATTATTATGTAGCGTAATAATCACAGGCTTGATTGTTGGGGCACACTCATTTATATAATGCCTATGATTATAAAGAAAAAAAGAAGAATATAATAGGAGTAACAATTAAAGGAAACAATAAACCAAAAATTCAAACATGTTATTAAGATATATACAGAAACCACAGCAAGAAAACCGTCTGTGGCACTCTTAATTGCTGTTGTGTACTGCTCCTTAGCTTTTTATTAAAGGAAAAAAAACCTAGCAGGATTTAGTTGATTTAAAGTGAAGGGGGGGGAAATCCCTCATTAATTAATAAGTTAATGTCTTAGTGAGACTACCCTTGTAGTAATCCAAAAGTTACTTAAAATCACAGCTTCAATTCATTGTCTATTCACTCCCTCACCAACTCGGTGATAAATTTCAGAATACCTGGCATACCGCAGAGAAGCCTTATGCCATTTTTAGCAGTTTGTACATTAATAACATATTATTGCCATGTGTAGGTAGACTTCAAAACATTCTTCTGGCAGTCAGCAGTTGGTAGTAGAGATAGCTTAAAACCGTGGGTTTATCTCTGGAAGCGGCAGGCTATATTTCTTCAGTAACTTCAGCGACCCATCCCTAAACCGAGGTTGCCTCTCATTCATTAACCTGAGAAAAATCCCAGATTTCTGAAACAGAATGCAGCCAAGTTATAATTTCATATCTAGCCTTTGTGTAAATATTTATTTTACATGAATTCAATTTGGTTTATATATATACAGTGATACCTCGTCTTACAAACACCTCATCATACAAACTTTTCGAGATACAAACCCGGGGTTTAAGATTTTTTTGCCTCTTCTTACAAACTATTTTCACCTTACAAACCCACTGCCGCAGCTGGGAAACCCCACCTCCGGACTTCCATGTTTTTGTGATGCTGCAGGGGAATCCCAGCAGCAAAAAAACGGGCACTTCGCTGGCAACGGAAGTCCGAAGGTGGGGTTTCCCAGCGAGGGGAGCCTCAGTGAAATCACAGCATCGCAAAAACACAGAGGTCCAGAGGTGGGGTTTCGAGGACTTCGGTGTTTTTGCGATGCTGCGATTTCACTGATGCTCCCTTTGCTGGGAAACCCCACCTCCGGACTTCCATTGCCAGCAAAGCGCTCATTTTTGCGATGCTGGGATTCCCCTGCAGCATCTCAAAAACACGGAAGTTCGAAGGTGTGGTTTCTCATGGAGGGGAGCCTCAGGGGAATCCCAGCAGTGCAAAAACGGGCGCTTCGGCTGGCAAAAGGGGTGAATTTTGGGCTTGCACACATTAATTGCTTTTCCATTGATTCCTATGGGAAACACTGTTTCGTCTTACAAACTTTTCACCTTAAGAACCTCATCCTGGAACCAATTAAGTTTGTAAGACAAGGTATCACTGTATATATTGAGTTTTCTGGAGAGTGCTGTAGTAGTTATATTTATCAATATCACCTTATGAAAAGTGCTTTTTTCATAAGACCCTTATTACATTAAAGTAGCCATTCTTGAATTATCCCTCAAAAGCCTCTGGAAAAGTGCTATATCATGTTTTAGTAACACTAAAATTTTGCACGGTGGGAAGCAATGTCGGTTTGGCTAGCTACATTTGTTCTTGAAAAAAACATCTGTGAAAGAATACCCTTAAAAAAAATGTTTCTGCTTTGTTACTACACCGCAGATTCTATTTGTAAAAATGGTTTCTCTGTGTCACCCAGGGGTGGGCAGCAGGCAGGACAGGGTGGAACACAGTTCCACCGGCAGAAATGAAGATGCGTGCACAGATCCAGCTGATCGGTAGCTGTCACTTCCTGGATTACTGGTCTCCGTCTCGTCTCTCATTTTTTTCCCAGCTGCTGCTGCGTCTGAGCTCCTTGCTTTTTTCCCTCTCTCCTCCTTCCTGGCCTTAGACAAGCTTCCCCATCTCCTGCCCAGCTTCCCTCCAGCCTCACGCAGCAACCTCCCGCCTGAGGTGCAAGCAGAAGGCGTGGGTGGAAGCGACGCTGGCAGAATTTATGCTTCTGGCAGCACCCGTTTGCCTAGCTACCCAGCCTGAGGCAGGGGGCAACCCAGGAAGGAGAGCACGGGAAACACAAAGCAAATTGACACCCCAGTGAGCAACACTGGTAAGGTTGTAAGTTGAGGACTTAACAGTTCATTTGAACGATGATGATTGTTCAAGCCCTTCCTACCTGATCACATGGCTGGCAAGCCACACGTACCCAGTCACATGACCATTAAGCTACACCCCAAAATAAGCTACAGCCATGGTGTGGTAGTAAACATTTTGGCTGCCCATTACTGGTGTCACCAAATAATGATATTCCAGTTATTTGTTTCTTGTTGCTGTGCAGCAAAATTTGAGGCATATTCCTTTTTGCGTCGTGTTAAAAATATTGTGTCAATCAAACCACTTGAAAGTAACTCATGATAACTTGCACCTAGCAAAATATAAATTCTAGGGAACTATCGCTTCTATAATCCAATTGAATATTGTTTTCTGTTTTAAAAAACCCATCATTTTGTAGACATTGGGCTTTGTTTTTGTTTGATGCGACATCTATCTTAATATAAAGTCTTATGTTTTTTGAACTTTTAGGATGATTTTTTTTCTAAAAGTAGACTTTCTCCATCAGCTTGAGCAAACACCACAACAAGGTCCAAAACATCAAAGGAAATTTATTTTAGCTGGGGTCATCTCAGGCAGCAAAGTTTTACGTAGTATACTCGTGGGTTCCTGAGTATATCTTTTTGAAAATAATGGCATACAGTGCCTTTCCATTACACTTTATTTATGTGAACCAAAAAATCGACTATGTGCTTCTTATGTTTGTTCTATGAACATAAGATACAATTTAGAGACATACTGTCTCCTTAAAAACCACATTTTTTCTTTATAATTTATGATTTTCACAATAATTAAGTTAAAATTACTTAAATGACAAAGAGATAGGAGAGATATATGTTCAGTATAATGTTTCTCAAAGGAATTCAAAGTGCTATATAAATAGATCAATCCATTTTGTCATATTGAAAATAACAACTGATGGGATTTGCAAATGAACATTCTCATATTTGCATAGCCAATAACATGTGATATTTTATTTCAAGGTCACATGTAAAGATTGTATGTAACAAGAGTATCTTTGGCAGTGATGGGCTCCTACGGGAACGGTCAGGAATGCAGTTCCGGTAGCAAAATTTGGAGATCCAGCCTAGAACACCCAATTTGCACTGAAAGATGTTGAAACGAAATGCCTAAGCCACGCCCACAGTGTGGTAGTAAAATTTTTGGTAGCCCATCATTGATCTTCGGTATATGGCACCGGACCAGAATATCTCCGGGACCGGCTTCTGCCGCACAAATCCCAGTGACCAGTTAGGTCTCACAGAGTTGGCCTTCTCCGGGTCCCGTCAACTAAACAATGTCGTTTGGCAGGACCCAGGGGGAGAGCCTTCTCTGTGGTGGCCCCGACCCTTTGGAACCAACTCCCCTCAGATATCAGAGTTGCCCCCACCGTCCTTGCCTTTCGTAAGCTCCTTAAAACCCACCTCTGTCGTCAGGCATGGGGAAATTGAGACTTTCCCTTCCCCCTAGGCTTTTAAAATTTATGCATGGTATGTCAGTATGTATGATTGATTTCTTAAATTGGGTTTTTTAAAATTAACTTAAATATTAGATTTGTTTACATTGTATTATTATTGCTGTTAGCCGTCCCGAGTCTACGGAGAGGGGCGGCATACAAATCTGATTAATAAATAAATAAATAAATAAATAATGTGTGCATATGTGTGGATTGGCAACTGTATTGGGAAAATATGTCAGAACAGATCTATTAGGCATCACATTCAAACCCAATCTGAATGCAATGGGGGAATTGCCAACTAGGCTGGAGGGAGGGAGCAAGCGAAGATCTAGCTTAGAGTGGTTATGCAGCCACAAAAAACCTAAGCATCACCTCCCCCAAATCCACAATGTCTAATCTGGGTGACAAACATTAAAGTTGCAGCTTGAGACTACTCACAAGTGCTTGTGCCTGACATATGAGTTCAATAAATATTTCTGGCAAATTTGGGCAAAGATCCAAAACGAAGCAGAATGTCTCTGGGAAATTACATTTTTGATTATGCTTTGGCAATAAGGTCTAAAAATTGGATAAAATCTGTAGCAGATGGCCTGTACAGAATGCATGTATGTAGAATTTTCCATACAAGTATATTAGATTTTAAGAGTTGATCCCACGGTGAAGTCCTGGGCAGTAGAACAACAAGAGATGTTCTCATTGCCTTGAAGCCAAATTGTGAAGAGCCATAACATATTATTACTAATATTTTGGTTTAGGAGAACAAGGAAATAATAATTTGCAGGTCTATAAAAACAAAGTATTTCAAAATTATAAGGAAATTGTCTCAGTTGTAATTGATTCATATTATATTACCAATAAACATTAGAGATTATTAGATTTGTTGAAAACAATGCAATTTCCCATTTTTAAATCCTCCATTTGCAACTTAATGACTATGGTGAGACATTTCTGCAATTATTAAGAGAAAATTTGGGTTTTGTAAAAAAAAACCCCATCATATTGAGTGGTCTGTTTTAGACCACAAACTATCTCAGCAGAGACTGAATTATTTTCTGCCATTGCCAAAAGGTGAAAATGAGAAGCTTATTATATCACTGATGGCTTTTATAACCATGTTGGCTTTCATGAAGATTCAGTTTTGGAAATGACGTCATCCTTGCCCCAGGGAATATGAAATAAAGACTCATTTATGAGGATGGAGAGAAAAAAAGAAAGAAAGAAAGAAAGAAAGAAAGAGAGAAAGAAAGAAAGAAAGAAAGAAAGAAAGAAAGAAAAAAAGAAAAAAAGAGAAAGAACAGGTTATCGAGATGCACTTAATTCTTTTAACGTTATGGAAATAGATCATGGCATCTTCACAAGCAAAAAGGCCCTCACTGCTTTGAAAGTCTTCATTAGTGGAATCAGAAGAACCTTTTGAGGGATCATCTGCAAAATGCCACTCAGGCAGCTCCCTGGGATAATGGTTGTCCCCAGCCTAACATTCAGCAAACACACAATTAAACATGTTCCACTCTTACAATTTCAACATCCTTTGATCTCTGTAATCAGCATCCCTTTGCTCCACAAATAATGACTATGTTACTTCAACTAATAAAATTGCTCCAAGTCTGTTTAGAAGAACTAATACATCTGGGGGAAATAAGAGCAATTTTCAGATATTACTTTATTTTAAAAAGCTGGTCTTAGTGCTTCACGATTTTCTGCATATTACACATTTGAACTGCAATCCTGCTTCACTAATTGAAACACTCATTTTGTTGTAGGCTTCATCAGAAGCAGAATTGCAGTTTTGAACGGGAAAACTGCCTATTTTGAAGATTTAACTCCTGACTAATTCTAAAATTTTGTCTGCTTTAGTGCATAAACATTCTATATTTTCTTGCTTACGTTGTGTTATTTATATGATTCCATGTGACTTCAAGCTAGAGCAAATTCACCAACCAATTAAGTAATCTAACTAGCTTTTAATATTTGCCTTTGGTATTTCTTTCTAATTTAGCAGTGAAAAGTAATAAAAGCTCATATTTAGCAGTAAGTAGCATGCATGTATTAGGGAAGGAATTGCGTGAGATACAACTTCAACTTTTGCATATAGAACACAAAGCATAGACAGAGTACTAGCAAAACAATGACTGAGTTTATGGATCTGACACCACCCTGCAATCAAAGTGAAATATAATCTTCAAATAAGAACATTATCAATTTGTAATAAAACAATTATCTGAGATACAATTATCTGTTCCATATCAACAAAGAGAAGAAAGGCCTAGTTTTCAGCAGCTTCTGCATGATTTAATTAGGAAAACATAGACTTTTAGCTACAGTGATATCAAAAATAATAATGGCATATAATGATGTCATTGGGCAAATGATGCAATTATGTAACTGTCATGTTGGCTCATGACATGTAATGCAAGGAGCATTGGCACAATTGCATGTAGCACAAAACCGTGCCCCGTTCGGTTAACCTAGAGTTAAGAGAATCACAAAAATGCACTAGGCCCTGGAACAAGTGGGTTCTTTACATTTAACTCACTTAGAGAAACATTTTGTTGTGGCTCTCTGATGTCCTGCACAAATAGTCATGGACTCAGATGACACAGAGACTCTGGATGTACGGTACAGGCGTTTTGTGTTCCTGGCCTCTGAAATTGACAGTGAAGCAGATGAGGTGAGAGGTGATTTTACCCAGCAGCTTCATGTAGATAATAATAATAATAATAATAATAATAATAATAATAATAATAATAATAACAATAATAATAACAGCGATAATAATAACAATAATAACAACAGCAATAAAGAAATTATTTATTTATTTATTTACTTACTTACTTACTTACTTACTTATTTATTAGATTTGTATGCCGCCCCTCTCCGTAGACTCCGTAGACTTGGGGCGGCTCACAACAATAACAAAGATAATGTAAGAACAAATCTAATAATTTAAAAAACACTAAAAAACCCATTATTAAAAGCAAACATACACACAAGCATACCATGTATAAACTGTTGTTGTTGTTGTTGTTATTATTATTATTATTATTATTATTATTAATTAGATTTGTATGCCGCCCCTCTCCGAGGACTCGGAGCGGCTCACAACAACAATAGATACAATAATTAAATAATAATACAATACAATATTAAATAGGAACAAAGAAATGTCCAAGATATGAGATGGAAACAGGTTCGTGTGTTTTTGGGTAAACTCTAGCAGGATCAGGATGGGGTAGTGCATCCATCGTTGCTCTATTTGACCTCTCAGTGGCTTCTGATATCATCAACCATGGTATCTTTACAGGTTCGGGGAAGATAGCCAGCACACTACTGTGTCAACTCTGCCCAACCTTTTATAGTTAATTGTTAGTTACATAGACTTTTAAACTGATACAGATTTTTGTTACATATACACAGTCCTAGAAATCTGATTAAAGGCTGAATATGAATGCCACAAGAAAAAAATAATACTAAAATTATGTATTATGGCATAAATGTTGTGGCTATTTAAATGACTAAGATAGATTGTTTGAAAATGAGCACTCTTAAGGTAATAATCACTGTCTGCATTTTCTATATTTCATTTTAAATGTTTTGTTTACTATTCTTAGGAAAATGCTGTATGCAGCTTATAAAATGGCTGGAGGTTATAAAAATGTCATAGCACATTAGCCTTTAATGCCCCAAGTCCAACATGGATATAATAAATTAGAGTTCATTGTTTAAAATATTTGTAATCTGCCGGGTCTTTGCAAAAGTTATAGATTTATTTCCTCACAATTTCATCAGTTTATGGTGCCCAGCATTTAACTAATGTTAAGCTATGTGTTTAACTTACGTTGAAAAAATTTAGTTCATGCATTTATCAAAATGAGAAATGGAATTACTTTCTATACGGCAAAGCTAAGCCTAGTGCTATGTGTAACAGTGTAACTGTTCTTTAAAATAATTGACTCCTCCGAATAAGTGCTATATTTTCCACGAAAATTGTTCTATAAATTCTAAAGAAGCACAATACAAATCATCACAATTTTTCTTTCCCTTTGTATAAGCTTTCTCTGCACATTTCAACACCTCCAAAAAACCCCACCCCAAACAAAATATAACAAAAAACAACACATGGTGCTGCTGTATTAAAAGTTACCAATCCCAGTTAAGTATCTGGCTTGTGACATTGTGGGATATCGTGAGATGGTGGTGACCAGGTAGGAGGTGAGGCTCTTGCTCTAAAGCGCCTACTTCATCCCTATAGCCATAGGATTGCCACAAAGCACTGTGAATCTAGGAAACGTTCACCCACTACACTCTCCCTACCATGTGAGAGTCACCACGCAAAAACCGGAATGCTTTATTACCTGGAGATCCTCTTGAGATGTGATGGAGGTACCCAAGTAGGCAGGCAAACTGTATCCCAGTGAAGGTGAGACTGAATCACAAGACCAGTGAGTACCGCTGTGATAAGGCTACTGTCAATCCCCTCTACCAATTATATGAAGCTCCCATATTGCCATCGGATCTCTGCTGCAAATCTCTGCTACTGCCCCTGATTCCCATGCAAGCAAAACCACCATTAGAAGGCAAAGCTGCCATCGGTAGGTAAAGACACCATTGGTTCCCCATTGCAAATTTCCACTATTGTTGCCGATTCCCTCAAAACAGACAAAGCTGCTACTGCCATCATCTTGCAGATGGGCCCCAAGCCCCCACCACGACTACCACTGCTACTCCAGCTACTTGGAATACCCGATCCCTCTATTCTATCACCTTTAAGCACCCATATCTTTAAACTCCTGATCTGAAGTGAGCTGAAGCGCCAGAATGCTCCTGATCCAAACAATCATTGAATGAGACAAAAATCCCTACTATCTTTTTAAAACTCCTACAGAAATTGGTGTAAAAAATCCCTTAAAACTTCTCGGATCACATTGGATTGGATTTCAATTCTGCACCATTTTAAATCTATACTAGATCAGAATCCTCGCACAGAAGCCACTACAATATTACCCAATGGACAACAGTAACTACCTGTGGAAGTGCAGCAATACTACATGAGGAAGAAAAAGTCAATTGCTACAAAAAACTTCCCTTTAATGCTACTACACTACTTTACTTCATCACCCATTGATTAATGATAATTTTAAAGATATTATTGAATTATTAATTACTTGAATAACAATTCTTAAGTAATTGATTGTGCAGCTGATTAATTATTTTCTAGTTAATTAATAGTTAATAGTTAAATAATAATCTAGACTGACTTATTAGAATTTAAATAATTAATTAGAGTTTAACTAATTTAATTTTAATTTTTATTTATTTTAATTGACTAGAGTTACATTGTTTGCTGATCTATTGCTAACAGATTAATTAATCACAATTGATTAAATGATAATTTTTTAAGATATTTGTTCTACGGGCGTATGCCACCTGCCCTTAATTACAGGTTAATTAATCCAAGAAGACACACACACACAATAGAATGCAAGTAAACGTTCTTTATCAACAGAAGAGAAGAAAAAACTCCCTTTTAAACTTCAAAGGGATTTCTTGTACAAACAAGGCACACTTTAAAGACAATCCAAGAACAAAGTCTAATAATAAATCCAATTACTAACCCAATAACTGGGAATTGGCTCACAGCTACTGTTGTCCACACGAGGATAAACACTCACAATGAATTATAGTCCAGAGTCCAGGAATTCAAACAAAGTATTGAATATAATCAGGAAACAGCAAGTCACGGTCTTGACGAACTACGATCAGATAATCTTCCACAACGGCTAAACCAGCACACTGCTATTTTATCAGCAGCTCTAATTATTGGAGCCCCACCCAACCACAGTTGGCCTCTCTTATCTCCTGTAATATGTCTTAAGTTGTTCTCCCCTATGTATAGCTCTACGCATGCGTGCGTCTGTCACATGTTCCTCCTCTGAATCCAAAGAAGATAAGGAAGATTGATCTCCTCCTGGGCTGTCAGACAAGCCCCCCTCTTCCATCGCACCCACACTTTGTCATTGGATAATTCACTAGCTGACTCTGTCGGGAGCAAAACAGGCCTATGACATGTGGATGTTTCCCCCACATCCACCTCCACATCCCTTGGGGCAGGAGCTGGGGCAGAGCTAACAATATTAATGATATATTAATCCAAGCACAGAAAAATGAAAACCCAACAAACCAAATACCCACCATCACTCCACCACCACCATTTCAACCGCTACCCCAGCCACTAGGACCTACCAACCTACTGATATTTCTACTATAGTCAAAAATGCCATCGAGCGCGAGCAAAAACATCGTAATGCAATCCTATTTGGATTAAAAGAAAATGATGAGTCTGACATCACAAAAGTATGCAACATTATCAGCAACCATCATACGCAAAGCATTACCCGTAAAGATATCTTCGAATTTTCAGAGATGGCTCTAAGCAGAAGAATAATGATGGTTCAGTGCAACCCCCCCCCCCACCCGATTCTGCAGAGTGGTATGTAAAAATGAGTATAGCAAATGACACTATAAACTCAATTTCCATAAACAATACCAATTGCCAAAAGCAAAACCAATCACAGGAAATTTAGATCCAAACCAGATCTATCTCTATTACAATGCACCCATTCCCGTGAATTCCGTGCAGAATTCAAAAGACAACTAAATATGGGTGAAACAAAATTAAATACAGATTACTGTGATAAATGCATAAAAAACAAGGTAGATAGATAGATAGATAGATAGATAGATAGATAGATAGATAGATAGATAGATAGATAGATAGATAGATAGCATTCTCTTCGCCGATGATGTAAACTCTTCAACACCACCAATAACACTGCTGCCTTCCAAAAAGACTTTGACTTTGTCTTGGAATGGTTAAACATCTGGAAGCTACAAATGTCAACCAACAAATGCTCTATCCTACACATTGGGAAAAAGAATCAGAACACCAAATACAAGCTGAATAGACAAGACCTTACAGACAACCCTCACTCAGTAAAAGACCTTGGAATACTCCTATCAAATGACCTAAGTGCCAAAGCCCACTGCAACAACATCACCAAAAAGGCTTCAAGAGTTGTAACCTAATCTTACGTAGCTTCTTCTCTGGTAATATCATACTACTAACCAGAGCCTACAAAACTTTTGCCAGACCAATCCTTGAATACAGTTCATCTGTTTGGAACCCACACCTCATTTTGGACATAAATACATTAGAAAGTGTTCAGAGATAGAGAAGAGTCCTCCATTCCTCTATTCACAACAGAATATCTTATGCAACCAGACTTGAAATCCTAGGCTTATAAAGCTTAGATCTACGTCAGCTTTGACCTGACCTAAGCATAGCTCATAAAATCATCTGCTACAACGTCCTTCCTGTCAATGACTACTTCAGCTTCAACCACTACAATACACCTGCACACAACAGATACAAACTCAAAATAAACTGCTCCAAACCTGACCATAGAAAATACAACTTCAGCAACCTAGTAGTTAATGCCTGGAACTCATTACCTGACTCTGTGGTTTTGTCACCAAATCTCCAAATCTTTACCATTACATTATCCACTGTTGACCTCACCCGATTCCTAAGAGGTCAGTTAGTACCCATCTTATGTATATGAACAGGATTGTATCTATGTATACTACCAATACGTACTTAAAATTTGTGAACTCACTTCTGTATTTGTAGATTCCATCATTTACTGCTTTGACACTGATACCGTGTCAGCAGTTAAGTCTTACAAATGATTCTCTGTTTTGTTCTGACTATAAAAACACCAGTGTTGAACTGCTAAATAGGGGGAAATAATCAGTCAGCATGTTACCACCAACAGATTATTTTAAATGTGAAGTTCAGCCTAGAATTCAAAATCACAGTAAGTTTGCAAACATCTTTAAAATGTTGAAACCAATTTAATAGCATCATTAAGCATGTTAACAGCAAGGTTATTTCAAAGCATTGTAAAGTAAAACAATTGATACCATTTGCATTTTATATTTCATCTCAGCATTCCCCACCGATGACTCAATGTAAGTGAACCTATATATTGAGAAACTTTTGACAAGTATCTTCCTATCATAAGAAGCTTTGGGGAGTTCCAAAATATTCTGATGCTCCAGTTTTCACAAATATCCGGATGCTCCAGTTTCCACAATTCATATATCTTATTTATGTTGTTTCAAAATCTTTCAAATTACTCATCCATCAGTAATTTCTACACATTGCCTCTCTAATTCTTTTATGGAATAACCAACAGGACAACCAAATAAATAGTTAAAGAGTACACACAGGTTTCTAATACCAGAATTAAAGCTGTAATGTTTGGTATCTCATCTCAAAGGAAAAACATATGAATGACAGTTGTAAGAATGTGGACTGTCCTTTCCTGTACAGATCGTACAAAGCCCAACTACACATTTTGTAGATGACCACATTTGTGATGAATGAGTATCAGTTGTAAGTGGACCACTTACAACTGATTTTGTTATACCTAAAAATGTTCTGTGCAAACCACCAAATCTGAATAATGTTTTTGTGGTCAAATAGATATTCTTGAAAAGGGTTGAGAAACTACGTAGTCTAATCTACACCGAATATTGATTTACACTGAACATTTGGGCAATAGAAATCCAGCTGAAAACTATTACAACTTTATTTGTAATCCAGTACTAATAGTATGTAAGCAAGTATTGTTCCCTTACGATTAATCTCATTAAAACTCCCATAAACCATCCCATAAACATACAATCAAGTTTGCTTCTCCTTGACACCACTGCTTACTTTCCAAATAAACTGCAATAATTCAAACCTAGATTCTAAACGTAAATATGTGCAGTAATAAAAGCATGCAAATGCATGTTTCTTGGGATTGAGACTGTCTCATCAAATCACTGTACATGTGTAGTGGCTTCATTTCCTCAGATATAATATTACAGATAGTCCTCAACTTACAACAGTTAATTTAGTGACTGTTCAAAGTTGCAACGGCACTAAAACAGTGACTTATAACCGTTTTCCATACTTACAAGCCCGGCAGCATCCCATGGTCATGTGATCAAAATTCAGATGCTTGGCAAGCTTATGATGGTCAGAGTGCCTTGCGATCACGTGATCAGCTTTTGGGACCTTCTGACAGGCAAAGTCAATGATTTGATCTAGATTTCACTTAACAACCATGTTACTAACTTAACAAATGCAGTGATTCACTTAACAACTGTGGCAAGGAAGGTTGTAAAATGGGGCAAACCCACTTAGCAACAAAAATGTTAGCAACATAAGTTTTGGGATCAACTGGGGCTGTAACTCGAGGACTATCTGTATAAACCCAAGTTAAATGTTGAAATACAATATGCAACACATTTTTTCCTGCATCAGCTCAAAAATCAAGCAGAACTTACTTCACACACACACACACACACACACACTTAAAAAGCTTACTTTGGTGTTTTTGGATTCTGTTGTTGTACAGGCCTCTACCTAGAAAAACCAAAGAAAATAGAAAATATTTTAAAGAACAAGTTCTTCAACATGTAACATTTTCATAATTTCAGAACAAAAGCAAGCTTTTTTTAAAAAAAAATTCCTAATGAAATTCTAAATATTTAGACAAGGATATGACAGTTAACTCACACATGTAATAATTGATATAAACATATCCATCATATTACCCAAGGACTTGCCTTTTAAAAAAATTCTTGCTCTTCATTTCCAAATTATATAAAGATGTAAGTGAGGGGCTTTTGGAAGGGCTCTGGTTTGCTTTTGTAATTCTGATTGATTAAAGAAAGCATCAAAAAGTTGTTTAGATGAGAGAGATGTCATACTATTTACCTTAATGGAAATATTTTGCATCGTCTCTCTTTCTCTCTCTCTCTTGCTATGTCTCTTTCTCTCTCTCTCTTTCTGTCTCTTTCTCTCTGTGTCTCTCTTGCTATGTCTCTTTCTTTCTCTCTCTCTCTGCCTCTCTTGCTATGTCTCTCTTTCTTTCTTTCTCTCTCTCTCTCTCTCTCGGCTGACTGCGAGCGGGAGCCCTGACGGCGGCAGCTGGACATGCTGCTGGACGCCGTATATGCCAGCCCCACAGCGCCAGCATGTATGGCGTCCAGCAGCATGTCCAACCGCCACCATCGGTGCCTCCACCATGGAGCTCCCTCTCGCCGCCATCTCCCCGCGACTGCCTGGGGCCACTGCAGCCGGCACCCTCCTGCTCCCACCGCCAGTGCCCTCCCGCCGGGCCCCAAAGGACACTTGCCGCCGATGTCAGGGAAGCTCCAGCTGGGCGGGGCGCTGCCAGTGCCTCCGACCTGGAGCTCCCACTCGCAGCTGTCCTCCGGCTCCTGCCCGATGCCGTGGTTTCTGGCGCTCTCCTGCTGGGCCCCAAAGAAGGAAGGCAGGAAAAAGGAAGCGCGAAGAATGAAGCTCTCCTTTTTCCCGCTTTCCTTCTTTGGGGCCCAGCAGGAGAGCGCCGGAAACAGCGGCATTGGGCAGGAGCCGGGGGACAGCTGCGAGTGGGAGCTTCATGTCGGAGGCACCGGCACCGGCAGCACCCTGCCCAGCTGGAGCTTCCCTAGGAGCTTCGCGGCACACCTGACTGTGTCTTGCGGCACACTAGTGTGCCGCGGCACACCGGTTAGGAAACGCTGGTATAGTGGTTACAAAGTAACAGGCTAGAAATAGGGAGGCATGAGTTCACGTCCCACTGTAGACATGAAAGCCAGCTGGCTGACTTTGGGTTTTTCTAAGGCCAATCCTCTCTCACAGGGTGGCTGTTGTGGGGAAAATAGCAGAAGGAATATTGTCCTGTTGTCCTGAAGGAATCTTAAATATGATTGTGAGCTTTTATCCTACATTTTTTAGAAATCTTGGAAAACTTGTAAAGTTTCAGACAATTGAGGTGGAGGATAAAGGTACCATCCTTAACATTCAAATAAGGAGAATAGAAGATCCAGGAAATTATGCAGTAATTCATTGAATTGGTTTATTATAAGTAAGTATATCAGGCAGTCTTTCAAGTAATGTGCTGATGTCTGGAGGCTGTCAGGGTCTGGATGGGTGCCAACAGGCTCAAGCTCAATCCAGACAAGACAGAATGGCTGTGGGTATTGCCTCCCAAGGACATGTCCATCTGTCCGTCCATTACCCTGGAGAGGGAATTGCTAATGCCCTCAGAGAGGGCCTGCAACTTGGGCATCCCCCTCGATCCACAGCTGACTTTAGAACACCATCTTTCAGCTGAGGCAAGGGGGGCATTTGCCCAGGTTCGCCTGGTGCACCAGTTGCGGCCCTATTTGGACAGGGAGTCTTTGCTTATGCCCTTATCACCTCACGTTCAACTAATGCAGTGCTCTCTACATAGGGCTACCTTTGAAGAGTGTTTGGAAACTTCAAATCGTACAAAATACAGCTGCACGAGCAGTTATGGGCCTTCCAAGGCATATCCATATTTCACCATCACTCCATGGACTGCATTGGGTGCTGATTAGTTTCCAGACACAGTTCAAAGTATTGGTTATGACCTACAAAGCTCTACATGGCAGTGGGCCAAATTACCTCCGAGACCACCTTCTGCCGCATGAATCCCAGCGCCCGGTCAGGTCCAACAGAGTCAGCTTTCTCAGGGGCTCTTCAACTAGACAATGTCATTTGGTGAGGCCTAGGGGAAGAGCCTTCTTTGTGGGGCCCCCGGAAATTTGCACTGCCCCCACTCTCTTCGCTTTCTGTAAAAGTTTAAAGACCCATTTATGCCGTCAGGCTTGGGGCCACTAGACCTTAGCCCCCTGATCAATGAACATTTAGTATGATTGGTTGAGTGAATGGTGATGAATGTTTTTTAAAAAATATATTAGAGTTTTTAATTCTTTTTAGCTATATTAATTGGATTTTTAGATGTATTGTTATGTTGTTCTGATATGTTGTAAGCCGCCCCAAGTCCTTGGAGAGGGGAGGCATACAAATCCAATAAATAAATAAATAATAAATAAATAAATTGCTGGAATACGTGCCTACCAGAAGAAGACGGCAACCATGTCTTCTTCTCTATCATCCAAAGTAAAAGATAATGAAAAAGAACTTGAGGAAATCAGAGTCCAGTTGAAACTTCAAAAAATGAAACAGTGGAACCAATTATCTGGAGACCTGAGAATTCTATCCCACTCGATGATTGAAATGAAAATAGATGGCTGTCTGCCACGGATTCCTTAATTTGGATTTCTACATTGAGCAGGCATTTGGACCCAATGACTGAAATCCAGCTCTCTCAATCCAATCTCATATCTTTCAGCCAGTTTCCAATTTTGCCCAGGAAAATAATTGTCTAGCAGCAAAATCCCAATAGCTACTTATTCAGAAAACACAAATCCTATTGAATTCAACGAGCTTATTGTAAATAAGTGAGTGCAGGACTATAGAAAATGCTCAATTTTTGGAAAGTCAGTGCTTGTGTAACTCCCTGATGTTCTTTTGCTGAAGGTTTTTGTCTCATTCTTTTCTCTATTTTATGATTTGATATTACAGGGGTGAAAAACCAAGTAATACCTGATGACTGACTTCTATCAAACTATAAATATGGTTATCATTATCTTCTATTCCTATCTGTATAAGTCCTATGCATTTTTTTTACAAAAAAACTTAACTACGGTATTTCTTCGCTCTTAGTTTTTAAATCTTCCACCTTTTCCCAGTTCTTTGGTTCTTACAGCCAATCTCCATCTATTGTATGCGAAAATCCTCTTTGCTACTTTATGGACTTGTAAATGGAGTTAAAGAAAGGCCTGGTTTAGTTTACAAGATTGCCTTTGTTTGCTACTAGTAGGCTCTTTCCCTCCCCTGTCTCTCAGCTCTGTGGTAGAATGTAATCTGGATTCCCAGAGGGAGAGGCTCCATTCCAGAGGAGCGAAGTTGAGATAATTTGAGTAGGAGGAAATCATTTGAGTCAGAACAGCTCCTCCCCAGGAGTTCTTCAGAGTATATGCTTAATGGTTTAAGTAGTTTGCTTTAGTTGGGAAATATTTCTGTCTGTGGGTAAGGAACAATAAGGAAACTGCTTAAAAGAACTTCTTAGTTTTTGGACCATGATATCTCTGCCTCTCAGCAGTCTTACAGCTTTGAGAATTGAACTTTTCTCTTGCTGTCTAAATGCTATTGCTGAGGACATTGCTGTTGGACTGAAGTCTTATGTTTACCAAGTTTCTGCTGCTCTCATGGCCTTACTCGTTCCTCGACACATCCAGACCGGGGGTGGGTTCCTACTTACCTTTGACTGTGTGCCTGTTTTTTTATATATACTGTTTTTATGAGATTATTAATTTTAAATTGTAACTAGATGGGTGGGCATTGGATTTGGTATTATGTACTGTACTGTTTTTTATTATTGTTGTGAGCCGCCCCGAGTTTGCGGAGAGGGGCGGCATATAAATCCAATAAACCTAACCTAAACCTAACCTACCTTGCAGCAGGTTTGCTTCCTCCCATGTTCCATGGGTGCACCTCGTGGGTATGTGCGTGCTTTGCCAACGCACATGCTCAGTGCCAATTTTTTTTTTTAAGAAAAGCTCTGAAAACAAGATGGCAACTTCATGCCAGAAACTCAGCTTCCACACATGCTCAGAATAAAAAAAGTAGATTTTTAAAAATAGAAAAAAAATGCTTTAAAAAAGATGGTGGTGCCCACAGACCGGCACCAATCAAATTGGGTCAGTGATATTATCATGACATCACCAGCGGGTCACGACTAGTTTGGGCACACCAGCCTGAATCCGGAGGAACCCACCCTTGATCCAGATCCACGCTTGCTTTCCTTTTCCTTTTTATAAAATAAACTCTTTAATTAGGGAGAGTTGAGACCACCGGTGGGCTTCTAGCTGGAATGCTAAATTGGGCTTGCTGCCATAGCTTGTGAGTGCTAGCAGGCCAGCACGATTTTGCTTCTGCACCTGTGGAGGTAGCAAAATCGCGCAAGGAGCCACAGGTGCACCCGTGTTTCAGCAAGGTTTTTTGCTTATGCACATGCCAAAACACGGGCGCACCTGTGGCTCCGTGAGCGATTTTGCTACCTCCACAGGTGCAGAAGCAAAATCGCGTTGGCCCTGATAGCACTCACGAGCCGTAGCGGCAATCCCAATTTAGCGTTCTGGCTAGAAGCCCACCCCTGGATGAGACTGTTGTAATCATCCCTGCTAAGACTGTTGTAATCATCCCTCCTAAGTAAACACCACAACTCTGGACCTCAGGAGGTAAACAGGTTCATCCTGTTACAATGGCTGGAACTTGTCCACTCCCTTATTTTCAATTCCATTTAGCAATGGCCATGTTGTTTTCTACTATTGTGTATCATTTTACACAAACATCTTATGTTGTCATTTATTTCTTTTTGTCTTGTGCAAAACTGCTCACACACATTGTTTCCAAACACAAGAGCACACAACAGATTTAAACTTAATATTAACTGATCCAAACTTGACTATAAAAATATGAGTTCAGTAACCGAGTTGTCGAAGCGTGGAACTCATTACCGGATTCCATAGTGTCATCCCCAAACCCCCAACACTTTACCCTTAGATTATCTATGGTTGATCTATCCAGATTCCTAAGAGGTCAGTAAGGGGCGAGTACAAGTGCACTAGAGTGCCTTCAGTCCCCTGTCCTATTGCTCTCCTATATCTCCTATACCTTTCTTCTATTCTTATATCTCTTCTTCTATTCTTTCACTGATTTGTTCTATTACTATACCTTCTTTTCTATTCTTTCATAGATATATTTTATTATGAGTATCTCCTCTATAACCTTCATCATGTATTTTACTATGTGTATATAGATATATATATACCCACTAAAACTCTCATTGTGTATTGGACTAACTAACTAACTAACTAACTAACTAACTAACTAACTAACTAAATAAATAAATAAACAAACAAACAAATAAATAAATAAATAAATAAAATCTCAAAATAAATGATAAGGGGAAATTGTTAAGGAGAAATCACATAATTTGTCCTGGAATATCAAAGAATTAACAGCAGCGGGTTCACAAACAGAGTTGTCTTCTTAAATATCTCTAAATTTTGGCAATGTCTGTCCCCAACTTTTGCCAAATTCTTTGCATATTTTCTGATGACCTCTTATGGGAGAAGAATAAGAAATGTGTATACACCCTGAATGTCCTAGGGCTGAACTCAATCTGTGCCTTCATGGACATAACTGTATACTTTTGCTTCATTAGTAGTAATGCCTAAGTGCCTTGCTATTCTTCAGTCTAGTTTATAGCTCTGAGATTTCCTGGTTGACTCTCATCCAAGTACTAATCAGTTCTGATTAGCTACCCAATTTAAGATTAGCCAAAACCAGCTATGAAGCTAATGTTTGTTTGGCATTTCTGAGATGCCCTGCTTCTGAGCACAACAGACATTAAGAGGCTGAGTCCATGTTTAATATCGCCACATTCTAATGGTGTTACTATAGGGTACAATGCTGCTGAACTTGCTTGAATCTCCTCTTATCAAGTAATACATTGGCCTAATATCCTCCTAAGTGGCATCTCAAAGGCAAAAAATTCTCTTTCAAAGTATACTTCTGGAAATGTATAGTTTTAGCATGGAAAAGTCTTCCCCAAAGACTTTGATCATTCATGAGACACTGATGTTTAGATGCTTCTGTGTTAATTATTTAAGGGATAAATTGAATGGAGGATGCTCATTTTATTTACAGAGGCAGAATTAGGCTACCCTACCCAGCTCAATGATCATCCCTAACTCCCTGTTAACCCATTATGTAATGAAGATGAGACTTGCTCCTTTGTCTTGGGTTCCTTTAATCCCCTTTCGGTTTTCTTTTATTCTCTAAGGTGTATTTCTTTTGTCACAGCTAAAATACACTTCAAGTGATATAATGAAAGAGATATTTTGAACACATCGGAGAGTCTTTTAATTATTACATGTCACAGTCAAAGCAGGCATTCTTCCAAAGATAGCAGGAAAGGTATCTTGGCTGCCTTTGGGACTATTTGCAAACTATTACCAGAGAGATTTTTGCTTGTTAAAAAAAAATACCTATCTTTGTCACCATTGGAAATAAACAAAACCATTAATTACATACCAAATTACAAAAGGGGGAATGTGCAGCATATCATTTTTTTTTAAAAAAAAATACAAAAACTAATGAAACATGACTGCACTCTTATTTGTAAATTACCATACCTATGTTCTCGCGATAGAATAAATGTTTGTAGTACTTCAGTGGTCCACAAATCATGCAAGAGATAGATTTATTGATTCAGTAGTACTAGGCTGCCAACTTCTATAATAAAGATATAGGATTGCAGCCAGCCTAAATTTAGGCATTTGATGAAATACGTGTAACAAGGCTTTTCAAAGCCAGAACAGATGGATTAGCTATGAGAGGAGACAATTCCAAAATCCATATTACAGCCTTTGTTCTTTTGAGCCCATGGGAAATTTATAAAACAGCTTTCTCCTTTGCATCCCTTCTTCTTTGCACTTCGCTGCCATGTATATTATCACAGTGTCCCTGGCCGCAATTGTTGGGAACATGGCAAAAATATTGGAGGATCATGTCTCTTTGGAACATCTGTCCCAGATTCCACACCTTGCTGGGATATAAGAGATGGAAGTTACATGAGAGATGAGATCAGTGACTGCTCTTCAGTCATGGAAGCGTGTGCCTTGCAAACCTAGTGTTGACTGATACATTATTTCCTCTGTGCAAACCCAACCCCCCCCCCATCTATTTTCTGGCTCGATAAACTTATGGAATAGCATAAATTCTTCCTCTCAGCTTGTTCTGTAATATATGAACATATTGTCTTCCTGTTATTTCCTTCAACCAGCAAGTTCCAGCTGTTGGATTCTGGAAACAATTTTATTTCTATTGGTGGGGGTGGAGAAAAGATTGATGCTCAGGAAGCTGTGAAAACTACAAGATGTTGTAGCTGCACGGGATTATTTTGAGTGAGACTGTTGGACTAAGGTAAGAGGAAGGCTAGGTTTTCCATCAATCTGCATGCAGACCAACTCCCTATTCACTGAGAAGAGATGAAATTGGTTATGTACACAGTCTGTAAAGCTAATACAGTTTTGACTGTTATACTTATGTCAAACAGGAGTCCTGCTGAGAACCTAAAATAATCAGAATGAAAATAAAAAAATACTTTATTCTAAATGTATTTGGCCACATCAGTGCCATCACATCATATTAAGGTTATTATTTCCTTCAAAATAAAATAAGCAAATACAATCGCAGGCAGCTTTTCAAGTTTTCTGCCCACCATTATTTTAATCGCTTTCTTCTTTTTTGTAAAATGAAAAAAAGTACCTATTGTTTTTAACCCTTCTGGCCAGTTGCTTTAAAGGTATGAATATAAATTCAGATTCAAGAGATAAGTTAGCTGCTAACAGTAATTTACACATACTGTATGTTTATTTGGCAAAGAAGAAAATAGGTTTTGTATGAAAATTAGATCTGTACGCTATTGTGTTTCCTGAGTTGGGAACTTTGCACAAAACTCTGAGATTAGTGCGTATAAATTACCATTGCAATCTAGATTCAGAAATATAGGCACCAGTGTATTCCCCATGACAGTTAGCTCAAGTTACATGGAAACATAATTCTTTGTTGGTCCCATTTTACCACCTAATTCTAGACTTTCTTTCTCTCATTCTCTCTCCAAGGATACAGAATGCGTTCATGTTTAGACCCTTGACCCAAAAAGCCATTCTTTAAAGATTACAAAAATATTCCAAACAGCTCCAGACAGCCAAGGAAAGCAATGTTATTGGAGGCCAGGCTTCCTAAATCGTGCAACAGTGAATTAACCAATGTTCCTAGAAGCACCTCACCCTTTAAAAAAAAAGGAGAAGAAGCAGAAGTAAAGGCATATGAATGCCAAGGCTCAGGCCATGCCATGTTGAACCAGTCTGGTCCTCCAAGGCCCCTGTTGCTCCTACTTCATTTGTACAAGAGGGAGTACTTACTTCCTGTTGTGGTTAGCTCTGGCCCAGCTCCTTCCCCAAGGACTGTGGATGTGGGGGAGACATCCACATGCTGCAGGCCTGTTTTGCCCCCCCCCCGGTGGAATCTGCTGATGAAGGCTCCTCTGACCCAGAAGACATGAGTGACAGGGAGGAGGAGAGTGGCAGACAGCTCAGAAGGAGATCAATTATCTCCTTGGATTCAGAACAAGAGTTAATGATACAGCCACACATGCGGAGACCAATGCATAACAACTGAGAGATTATTATCAAAGAAAATGAGGCCACCTGTGGTTGGGTGGGACTGTGGTAATTAGCGAGGCTGCTATAAATAGCAGCCTGTGGGTTTGGCCATTGTGGAGGATTATCTGATCGTTGTGTTTCGTGACTGCTTTACTGACTTTGATCTTTTGTGTGCTGATTTCCCCCCGCTTTGAATCTAAACCAGAGCAAAGTGTTTCACTTTGTGAAAGAAGAAGGACTGTGAATTGCCTCACAGCTGCAAGCTAAGTATCACAGAACTGATAAGGGACTTGTACAAATTACCAGTTTATTTGGAGATGAGTGCTCTTTGCTATACCAAAAGAGGGCTTGGTTTAAGGGAATTTTCATTATAAAGAACATTGTTTTGAATTTTCAAACGTATGTGTGTCTGAAATTTGTACCTGTGAATTTTTGGGAGGAGTCTACCAGAGAGCCCGACAGAACACTTACTAAGCCCCACAGGTAGTCCAACTCATGGACCTGAGTTAACATAGATTGTTTACATTGTAAAGCTGAATGAGTTATTGCAACTGAGTGTACTAGGCTCAGCATTCTGCACCTGTTAAATTTTGAATTTCTACATAGTCTTCAACCCCCACCCTGAGCAACTGCAATGTAAATTACTTCTCTGGAATGACAAATCTTTTTTTTTGTTTACTTACACATGCAAACCCTCTAACTCCCAATTCTCAGTAGATGTTAGATCTCATATAATACACTCCCATTCCATGGGATTACTTGAGAGGAGTCTATTTTAAGCAGCATCCCAGGATATTTATTTTCAGAGATGTAATTAAAAGATGTGCCCGCATAGGACATTTCTTTATCAAGCGCCACACATGAATAGTTTAGATAGGAAATGTAAATGAGAGCTGTACCAGAATCCCCTTGTGTGTGGAGCTCTGGAATATGTATAGTATTTTACTTCTGAGGTCACCACATACCAGAAGTAAGTGTTGACCCATTTTTTGTTATTCCCAGAGATAATGTTTCCTCAGAGAGCAGCAAAAAAATAGGACAATCCTTTTGACATGTATTATAGGCCTACAAGGGCAAACGGTTTTTTTTAAAAAAAATGCTTAATAGCTCTGTCTTCCTCACATAATTTGAAAATAAAGAATTATTTAAACACAGTCCAATTCTCACCGTATGCAATATTGTGTGATGTTTACACAACTACATTGAATTTCTTGCTGATGGCAATTTGAGGTTACATTTAGGAAGGACATTTGTGTCCAAATATGAGCTCACCACAATTCACTTCTTGATCTCTTCCATCCAGCACAGATCTACTCTTCCCCTTCCAGAGATTCTCTCAGAATTCAATGGTGTTATCAAAATGTCTATTTCCCAATTTAGTCTTTTAAAAATTCTTATTATTTCTCTTTCTTATTTTGAAATACAGAAACATCACAACCATAACTGATAGCTACTTCTTTCAAGATGTATTTCTCATTTCGGTTTTATGAATTGTGAGGCATGAAAATGATGATTTAATTCTCAGCTCATTTAGTCAATAACTGCCTAATTCAATATGTATGGTGTTGCTTTCCAACCTGAACATGGCAGATAATAGTAATACAAGCTCATTTTACTGTTAGTGGAACTGGTTCATATGTTACTCTTATTTGTACAGCAAGTAAGTAAATAAATAGTTTATTGAATAAATCTCCAGGCTGTTTCAATTGTTTGTGTATATCCATTAAAATTCTGATTGCTTGCATTACAATCACCACACTTACTTACAAAAATCTCTTTTGAGAAATACAAACATACGTGCACACACGTGCTCATACTGCATTAATAAAAGATATAACTCAACTTCCACGGCGTTTCTTACAGAACAAAAGATCTCTGCAAAGGCCCTGGAAATTGGAGTAGATGTTTTTTTAAGATCCTTTGCAATTAAGACATTTTATGATTCTATAATATTACTATATACGAGTTTTGGTGCTAATCTGGTCTGCTTTACTTTATGCTTTGAGGACATGTTTCTACTCCAGAAGATTTGAAATGTAAATAAATTTGTTGGCCCACTTAGCAGCTGGGTTCGAAGTAGTTTTGTTATTGTGCACTATTTCTTCCTGTCAACAGTTGTTGCCATTTGCTTCTCTTAAAAATGATGCAAGGGTAAAACAATGCATGAGGGTGGGGATGTCATGGCTTAGGGCCAGACTATTTACAGGACCATCTCCTGCCACATAGCTCCCAGCGAACACAGGGTTGGCCTTCTCCAGGTCCCATTGACTAAACAATGTTGGATGGTGGGGCCGCGGGGGAGGAACTTCTCTGTGGCAGCACTGGCTCTCTGGAACCAACTACTCTCCGAGATCTGTACTGTCCCCACCCTACTGGTTTTCCGGAAAGCCCTGAAAACCTGGCTTTGCTGGCAGGCCTGGGTTTGTGAGCAATCAACACCTTTAGTTCTGACCCTAACAAGATATGATATGGTATGCATGGTATGGTCTGACTACATTAATGTGATTTAAAATGGTTTTTATACTATTTTATTGTTGTAAGCCACCCAGAGTTCTTCGGGAGCAAGCGGCAGATTTAATAAATAAATAATTATAAATAATAAATGTCGTGTTTCCTGGTGAATTTTTTTTACATATTAATTGATCATGCAATATTAAAATAGTTTACCTCGGTGGTGGATTGGTGCCAATTTGGACCGGTTCTTTAGAACCAGTAGCGGACATTTGCCATTCGCCGAACTGGCATTGGTGACAGGTGGTCCTGTCAGTCCCAAGCCAGTCTTCCCGTCAGTGTGGCTTACCAACCCCCTCCCCCCTCGATGTCTGCACATGCGTAAAGGCTTCTGAACATGCACATGTCATTTCAATGAAGTGACATAGACGTGTGCATGAGTGAAGCATGCATGTGCGTGAAAAATGTGCACTTCCGTTGTGCTGCAAACTGGTAGGGAAGGTAAGTGGAACCCACCCCTGGTTTACTCCTTGCAGGTTGTTAAGGCTATGAAGCTGGTGAAATATGATAAGAGTTCTGCCACTTTCCCGGAGTAGCTCAAGTATTTCCTTCCTTCCTTCCTTCCTTCCCTTCCTTCCCTTCCTTCCTCCCTCCCCCCCCTTCTTCCCTCCCTCCCTCCCTCTTTCCAAGAAAAGTAAAGAAGCAGAAGAATCCAAAAATCTCTTAATGAAGTAAGATCCCGTGAGAACATCAGATTGAACAACAAGGAAGCAAAGTGATTTCATTTCTAGCTGATGCACATTTCTAGCTGATGCACACACATGGGACAATCAGCTTAAAAGTGAAGTATGGATATCTCCTATTTTATGCATGTTCAAACGCAAGGCATAGATTTTTTGGGGAACACTAATATAAATCTGACTTCTAAAATTTAACCTGCCTTGTATCCAATGGGGGAAGAAAAAGGAAGAAAAAGGAAGAAAACTCAAACCCAACTCCCAAAAGGCTACATGTAATTTTTCCATAGACAAAAATATCAGTTATACATTGTTAGATAAAATAAATGTAATAGTTCACATTCTCAGAAATTGCAGCCTTGTGGATGTGATTACACAAAGAAAGCAATGACAATGGCAAATTTAGCTATTAAGAATGCAGTAATATAATTTTCAGTTGCCATGTTTACCTAGGCCATATTGAAGAATGTTGTATCAATGAACTGCATTAGATGTGGCTTGATCTATTCTGTCCTAATCACATAGCTGTTCCTTCTGGAAGAATTATAGAAAATTGAACTGACTCTGTATCTTAATGATGACAACCCTCCAGTAATTGCCCCCCCCCAAAAAAAAAAAGAAAGAAAAAAGACAATGCATCGATTTTCATTGATAAAATAGGGGAAGGTTTGGTAGGGAAGGTTTGCCTATTTGCCGATGACTCTAAAGTGTGCAATAGGGTTGATATTCCTGGAGGGGTCTGTAATATGGTAAATGATTTAGCTTTAGATAAATGGTCAAAGCAATGGAAACTGCAGTTTAATGTTTCCAAATGTAAAATAATGGACTTGGGGAAAAGGAATCCTCAATCTGAGTATTGTATTGGCAGTTCTGTGTTAGCAAATACTTCAAAAGAAAAGGATTTAGGGGTAGTGATTTCTGACAGTCTCAAAATGGGTGAACAGTGCAGTCAGACGGTAGGGAAAGCAAGTAGGATGCTTGGCTGCATAGCTAGAGGTATAACAAGCAGGAAGAGGAAGATTATGATCCCGCTATATAGAATGCTGATGAGACCACATTTGGAATACTGTGTTCAGTTCTGGAGACCTCACCTACAAAAAGATATTGACAAAATTGAACGGGTCCAAAGACGGGATACAAGAATGGTGGAAGGTCTTAAGCATAAAACGTATCAGGAAAGACTTAATGAACTCAATCTGTATAGTCTGGAGGACAGAAGGAAAAGGGAGGACATGATCGAAACATTTAAATATATTAAAGGGTTAAATAAGGTCCAGGAGGGAAGTGTTTTTAATAGAAAAGTGAACACAAGAACAAGGGGACACAATCTGAAGTTAGTTGGGGGAAAGATCAAAAGCAACATGAGAAAATATTATTTTACTGAAAGAGTAGTAGATCCTTGGAACAAACTTCCAGCAGACGTGGTAGATAAATCCACAGTAACTGAATTTAAACATGCCTGGGATAAACATATATCCATCCTAAGATAAAATACAGAAAATAGTATAAGGGCAGACTAGATGCACCATGAGGTCTTTTTCTGCCGTCAGACTTCTATGTTTCTATAAAAATGGAGCCAGAATTTTCATGATAATGAAGGGGATATAGCTCTAAACCAAGAAACAGAGAGACAAGACAAAAGAATGATAATATTACTGAACCCATACTATTTTTTAAATGATGTGCAGAAGGAGTAAAAATAGCAGCATATCTACTGCATAATTGCACTGCAATAAAGAGAATCTTTTCCAAGGGGTCATTTTAATTTGAAGAAACAAAAAAGGTTAAAGATTATATCTAAACTCTTGTTCAGTGTACACACAATGAATTTTTATAGTACAGAACATTGTTGCTTCTCACATAGTTTGTCAAAGTATGTTTTATTCATTGTGACATTTTGTGATTTTGACCACATATGGATTCCAATGTTGTAGATTAATGTCTAGATTATCATTTTCATAAACAGCAAAAGCTAACAGAAAGCACAGAAAAACTATTACAACCAAATCAATGGCAAAAATCTATGATGCTGAGATTTTAAAATCATTAGCATCTTGAAGGAAGTATTCTCACAAATGAATATAAATACATCTGAACAGATTTTCCAGAATATCAAGTATTGGCCAAGTGTGATTGGACACACAAGGAAATTGTCTTTGGTGCATATGCTCTCAGTGTACATAAAAGAAAAAAGATACATTTGTCAAGAATCATGAGGTACAACACTTAATGTCCAGGATGTGAGGGGTCAAATAAGGGGGTCAAATAAGCAATGAGGAAACCATCAATATTAATAAAAATCTTAATACAAGCAACAAGTTACAGTCATATAGTCATAATTGGGAGGAAATGGGTGGTAATAGAAATAGTAGTGCAGACTAAGTACTGTAAATAGTTTGACAGTTTGAGGGAATTATTTGTTTAGCAGAGTGATGGCGTTCGGGGGAAAAACTGTTCTTGTGTCTAGTTGTCTTGATGTACAGTGCTCTTTAGCGACGTTTTGAGGTTAGGAGTTGAAACAGTTTATGTCCAGGATGTGAGGGGTCAGTAAATATTTTCACAGTCCTCTTTTTGACTCGTGCAGTATACAGGTCCTCAATGGAAGGCAGGTTTTCAGCAGTTGTTTTTTCTGCAGTTCTGATTATCCTCTGAAGTCTATGTCGGTCTTATTGGGTTGCAGAATCAAACCAGACAGTTATAGAGGTGCAGATGACAGACTCAATGATTCCTCTGTAGAACTGTATCAGCAGCTCCTTGGGCAGTTTAAGCTTCCTGAGTCGGCGCAGAAAGAACATTCTTTGTTGTGCTTTTTTCGTGATGCTTTTGAGATATGATAGAACCTAGAAATGATACCATGTTGTCTAGTATTGTGAGAGGTGCTTTACCTTTGCCACTGAAATTAGAAATTACCACTGGAATATTCTTCAAGGACTACCGCTGCAAGGTGCTCTATAGCAATCCAACCAGGAGCTGATTATGGCAGAGTGACAATGACTAGTACCCTCTGATTGTGAATCATATAGTAGCTCTGACACTACTACTATAGGAATTCAACTTTTGCTTTATCAGTCCAAAACACCTATTAGAAATCATTTCAGGTTGTTCTTCTGCATGTTTTGCACACTTGCTTATTTATTAGGACATCAAAAAAAGGCAATGGAATTCAGCAGGAAATCATAACAGACACCATACAGATAGGGTAGGAATTGATGCAAGTACAAGTAGTCCTTGTTCATTTAGTGACCATTTGTAGTAACAATAGCACTGAAAAAAGTGACTTACAACTATTTTTTCACACAACTGTGACTGCATCCTCATGATCACGCCATCAAAATTCAGATGCTTGGCAACTAACTCATATTTATGACAGTTCCAGTGTCCCAGAGACCTTCTGACAAGCCAAGTTACTGTTACTGTTCTGCCGGCTTCTAGTACAAGCCTCCGATGAAAAGGAAATTGGCTCAAAACAGACACACACACTAAGTAGAAGTCCAGTAAATGTTTTTTATCTCAACAAAAGAGAAGCAAAACTTCCTTTTAGAATTCAAAGGGATTTCGTGTATAAAGGATTACAGTCCGATAACAAGGCAAGCAATAAATCAGCAATAAGCCAGTACTGTGCAGTTCGGCACAAATATTGTTTGTTCCAGATGTGGCAAAAACTTACAAGGATTTCTTTTCTCAAACTCGGTGACTCCCAACAACTACGATCAGATAATCTCCACGCTGCTCAGCCCGCACGCTGACAATTTAACAGCTGCTATAATTACGTGAGCCCCACCCAACCACAGGTGGATTCTCTATCACCTGTAATATTTCTTCAATAGGTCTCTTCTATGCATAACTCTGCACATGCGTGGGTCTAACAATTCCTCATCCGAATATACCAAAGATAATGGAGATTGGCTTCCTGGGCTGTCTGCCAAGCCCCCCTCTTCCAAGTCACCCCCACCTTCTTCTTCGTCCGAGGAAACTTCACTACCTGACTCTGTCGGCAATAAAACAGGCCTATGACATGTTGATGTTTCCCCTGCATCCACCTCCACATTCCTTGGGGAAGGAGCTGGGCCAGAGCCAACCACAACAGTTACTAACTTAACAAAGTAAAATGATTCACTTAACAATTGTGGCAAGAAAGGTTGTAAAATGGGGAAAAAACTCACTTAATCCATGTCTCACTTAAAAACATAGGTTTTGGGCTCAATTATTGTCCCGAGTTAAATTGAGGACTGCCTATAAATACTTTTCTGACCACATTTTTGCACCAGCATAAGGGAGGGTAGAGAGAGTTGGTATGTAACATATCAGAACTGGATATGTTTAGGGAAGAGAAAACTGACTTAGGATATGAAATATGTCTTCAAAATATCCTAGGAAATGCTATATGGAAGAATCTTTTCTTTGACATCCCACTTTGCAACGGCTGAAATAATGGTCTTAAAGTGTAGGAAAATTTCATTTGCTGTTAGGAAAAGCATCTTCCTGGTAAGATCAGTTCTCTAAGGAGACTAAAGTCACCTTTAAGCGGAGACTATGCTGACATCTGTTAGACATGTTTTTATTTTGGATTCCTGTACTGAACAGGGAATTCAGCTTAGTGACCTCTATGATCCTTCCTACTCTCTGATTTTATGCCACAAACATTTCAGATTGCAGGCTGGGATAACTTAGTAAGAATGTATAATAGTAACTGTCTGAAAAATGAACCCAACAGGATTTAGGGTAATAATGTGCTAATCTTTTAGAGGGGGAAAAATATTTCTTATTAAAACATTTAACTTGTAACATTGATAATGTTCATAACAGCCGGGTGAGGAAAGTAATAAAAACACTAATGACTTTATTGCGCAAACAATAAAAGGGAAATGGCAGCTTTCATTTAAAAAATTGTAGCAAGAGGACATTTCAGAGACAAATAACATTGAGCTAACTATTTATAACCCATCACTGTTAATGCATTTCATAAAGGGGAAGCTTGCAGTCCTGGTTATGTTGCTACTTCATTTAAATTTGACAAAAAAATGTCTGTGTGTATATTGTATGTATGCATCATATGCATGTACACACACACACACACACACATTTAATGTCTTTCATGTGTGTGTACGTTGAGTTATTTCACCAAGTGATTATTCATTTGTAAACATTTTAGCTCTTCGAATTCGTTTTTGTTGATTTTGAGGAAGATAGTTGGTTTGCACAGATAAATACTCACATTATCACTTGCACTTTAATATTCAAGCCAAGGACATGGTTAAAGCACTACAGTTCACTGAGATCAGCAACAGTTTTGACATTTAGTAAATTGCCCATTTACTTGTCACAGTGAAAGATGCAAGCATAAAAGGTGCTAAACTTTTCACCTCCATGCTTTTATATGACAAAAGCATTTCCCCGTTATGCTCTTAATTTTCATTTTTAAATCATGGCATTTAACACTAGAAATTCCTTACTGTGATTAAACTGAGATACTTTCTGCTCAGTTATCCTTGCTTTCTGGTAGATTTCATAAATGAGTAGCTTGTTTCAGAACAGGTGTTAGAAGCAAAAAAAACCAACAACAGAAGAGCAGAGCAGGCTTACTTTGGCTAGCAATTCAACACAAATTTTCCCCTTCCAATTCACTCCTGGTTTCATATTTGCAATATTTCAAATGATTTTTAAAGTACTGAACTGTGTCATAAAATTAGGAAACATAAGTATTCATATATAATGAGGGTAGAATTCATCATGTACAGGTTTAGGAAATGTGAACTTGTCAAATGATATAAAATGTGAACTGAAATAATTGCTTTGTAGGCTCCAACTGACACAGATTAAACCAACTGTTTGATGAGAGTATTTATTATGTTCACAGTCTACTCTCTCTCTCTCTCTCTCTCTCTCTCTCACACACACACACACACACACACACACGGAAATGAACATGTATAATGTTTTGGGGCGGTTGATGGCACTTATCAATATGGTAAATATTTAAAAGTCTAGCACACTTTTTTTTTAAAAAAGAAATCTGTTGTTTCTCTTCTCTAAGCTTGGTTTGAGGTTGAAGACATTTCATTGCTAGCTAACCTCATGGTTGCAGGAATGCAGAATTCATTGGTTGGAAAGAGTAATATATTATTCTGTCATATATTATTCTGTTCTGTGCTTCTCCCCAAAATTGCATTAATAATGGTTACTTAGGAGTATAATTAAATGTTTTCTCCCCTCCAATTAAGCTCAGGAAACTGGGACAATACAACATGTCAAAAGTAAGCTGCAGATGTTTATTACCATCGCAAAAAGAGCAGATTTCCCAGTTGGTACAAAGGCAATCTTACTCTACCTACAAACTATTTGAACCCAGAATGTCTTGCCTTGTCATCAATTGACAAAAACTGCAATTGGCATGATGCGGGTAACTTGAAAGACAGATCAGAAGAGTAGATCAAAGCCCTTTCAGTGTAAAATCCTGACTGCGAGATAACTTTGTACCTAGTCTTCTGATCTGTTTTCGAGAATATGGATTCATCCATTTCTTTCCCCCTAACCCAGAAGAACAACAAGCTGTATTACAAAACACAGCAAAAAGCACAGCTTCCAGAGAAGCCTCTAACAACTCCGTAGAGGCATGGAATAACAGAACCATTTCAAGAACTCCTGATTTAATCATGCAAGTGAAGATGTATTCATAAGCCATATTTTCAAAGTATCTTTTCAAAGTATTTAGGTCACTGGCATATGTAATATCTGTAAGTGCTTACTCATTACTAAAAATACTTTAAAAGCTCCATAAATGTTAACCAGGCTATTTGAAATTAGGTAATATCAAAGCAAGTCTCAAGAATGCTTTTATGAAAGCCATTATGGACACTATCCCACAGCCCACCAAAGAAGCCATTGTATTTTGGGTGGTATGGAAGGAGATGTGCTACTAATGTCTCCTTCTCCAAGTGATGGCACTGAGAAGTAGCTTATGACAAGCTTAGGATATACCGAAGGCCACCAGACTGTTGCCAGGAAACCTGCAGAAGGCTGGAAAGTTCAAAGCTTCATCTTTCTAGTAACCCGGAAAAGGACCTACCCATCAGGGAATCTGAAGGTGAGATAAAGGTGACACAGGCAGTGTTTTGAGAGGAGCGTTCCAATGTGTTTACAGCATCCGCTCATATTGTCACATCAGATAGGGAAACTTAACTGGCAATCTCACACTACTTACCAGAGCTTACAAAACTTTTGCCAGACCCATCCTCGAATACAGCTCATCTGTTTGGAACCCATATCGCATCTCAGACAGTAACACCCTTGAAAATGTCCCAAGATACTTCACCAGAAGAGCCCTTCACTCCTCCAATCGAAACAGAATACCTTATGAGACTAGACTTTCAATCCTGAGCCTAGAAAGTTTAGAACTAAGACGCCTTAAACAAGATCTAAGTATTGCCCACAAGATCATATGCTGCAACGTCCTGCCTTTCGGCGACTACTTCAACTTCAACCACAACAACACAAGAGCACACAACAGATTTAAACTTAATATTAACCGCTCCAAACTTGACTGTAAAAAATATGACTTCAGTAACCGAGTTGTCGAAGCGTGGAACTCATTACCAGACTCCATAGTGTCATCCCAAACCCCCAACAGTTTACCCTTAGATTATCTACGGTTGACCTATCCAGATTCCTAAGAGGTCAGTAAGGGGCGAGTACAAGTGCACTAGAATGCCTTCTGTCCCCTGTCCTATTGCTCTCCTATATCTCCTATACCTTTCTTCTATTCCTATATCTCTTCTTCTATTCTTTCATTGATATGTTCTATTACAGTACTATATCTTCTTTTCTATTATTTCTTAGATATATTTTACTATGAGTATCTCCTCTATAACCTTCATCATGTATTTTACTATGTGTATATAGATATATACCCACTAAAACCCTCATTGTGTATTGGACAAAATAAATAAATAAATAAAATAAATAAATAAACTTCCTGAATATAATCCTGATAACCAAAGCCATAATGGATTGATTGATTGATTGATTGATTTGACTTCTATGCTGCCCAATCCCGAAGGACTCAGAGCAGCTTACAAAATAATATAATAAATACATAAAGATACAAGCAATAAAAATAAGTCAAATATAATACAGTGATCCCTCGATTAGCACGGTCTCGATTAGTGCGAAACGCTGCAACGCGGTTTTTCAAAAAATATTAATTAAAAAATACTCCACGGTTTTTTTGCTATACCACGGTTTTTCCCACCCGATGAAGTCATACGTCATCACCAAGAGTCACTTCTCTGTCTCTTTCTCTTTCTTTCCTGTCACTATGCTTCAATCATTTTCTCATTTCTCTTTTTTCTCCCCTTTTTTCTATCATTTCTCTCTCTCTTTCTTCCTCTCTCACACTCTCTTCCTCCCTTCTCTCTCCCCCCCTCCACTTGCCCACGAGAAGAAAAAAAGCAACCTCTGCCGGGCAGCTCCCCTTGTGCCCCCGCTTTGTGCCTGCCTCTTTTGGGGATTTCTTTTTCTTTTCTTTTTTGCGCTGGCAGCGGGAGCTGTTGGGGAGGGCTCTGCCGGGAAGGCCTCTCAGCTGCAGAGCCGAATGGGGGCGGAGGCAACAGCGGAGCCCGGCGCTGGGGCCATGCGAGGCTGTTCATCCAGGGGGACGTGGACTGGCAAGTCGCCCTCCTTTCTCTCTCTTTCTCAAGATCGCTTGCCGCTTGCCGCTTGCCTATTGCAGCGAAGGAGGCGAAGCAAGGCTCCAAGCTGCAAAGCGGCAAGCGGCAAGCGATCTTGGAGTTTCCCCTTTGCCTGGGCGGCAGGAAGACCAAGGGAAGGTTCCTTCAGCCGCCCAACACCTGATCCGCTCCGCAGCGCGGCAGCAGCGAGGAGCCGAAGATGGGGTTTCCCCTTTGCCTTTACTCCATCTTCGGCTCCTCGCTGCTTCCGCGCTGCGGAGCAGATCAGCTGTTGGGCGGCTGAAGGAACCTTCCCTTGGTCTTCCCCGCCGCCCACACGCAAACTCCACCATCTGCGCATGTGCGGCCATGAAAAAATGGCGCACATGCGCAGATGGTGGTTTTTACTTCCGCATCCAGTATAACGCGGAAATCGGTTAGCGCGGGAGGTCTTGGAACGTAACCCCCGCGCTAACCGAGAGATCACTGTATATCTAAAACTAAACCCCGTAATAAAACCGATGTATATATTTTTAAAAGTTGTTTATTAGTATACTTGATTTGATTTCTGCACATCACTGAAATAGTGCAAAAAAAGTAAAATAAAAGGGCAATCTAAAACGTTATATACACGTCGGGCTGTACTGTCTTGCTACTTTTCTGGATTAGAGAAGTATGTAGCTGCCACGTGCTGTGTACTGGACAGGAAGATTCCCTTTAAAAAAAATAGACATAGCTTCCTTGGACAGAATTAATCAGGTACCAATTCTCACGTCAATGAAACTATAAAGTTGCTGTGACATCTACTACTGAGATCAAACCCTGCTGGTCTTGCATTTGGAGTTCATTAGCTGTGGTTAAAGCAGTATTAAAAGGGGTCTGGAAGTAGTAAAGACAAAAAGAGCCTTCTGTATTACATTTTTTCTGGATTGAGTTTAGCACAATCATATTGGCAAAGGATTAGTTTCATAAATGGATTTCCTCTGTGTCTCAAACTGGCAGGACTGAATGCCTCTTTGGAGAATTAAATCAGAAAGGAGAACTGGCTGTGCTTTGATCAACGTCATAGAGTTTGGTCTTCATGCCAAAGATTCAACATACTGAAATTAGAGCTACAGACCATTCTGTTGAGGAGGAGATTTATAAACCCAATATTTTCAACTGCTCAACATCTAGAAACAACATCCAGGAACAGGGGTGTCAAACTCTAGGCCTGGGGCAAAAATCTGGCCTGCAGGGTACATAGCTCTGGTCCACAGGGCTGTCCTGGAACCAGTGAAGGACTGGCCCATGGTGCCTCTGTCAGCGAAAATGGGGGCCACCGAGCTCCAGAGGGTTGCAGGAGGCCATTGCAGCTGAAAATGAAGGCTGGAAGCCTGTTTCCTTTGGCAGAGTGCTTGGGCTGCCACAAGTGACGTCAAACTGGACATGCCCAAGCTGGCCATGGCCACTCCACCCCTCCCGAGGTCAAACACAACTCTGATGCAGCCCTCAAAGAAATTGAATTTGACATCCCTTCTCTAAAAGGAAAAACTATTTCTCAATGTCTAAGTTGGTGACACCATTGTTTTTTCTCCTAGTAATAATAGTACATTAGTATTCATGAGGCATTTTAAAGAGCAAATGAGAGCAAACTGTTTAGAAAGGTTTTAACTGATGGCAAGAAGTAATAATAATTTTTTTTTTTTTTAAAAGCATAGTCTCTCTTTTTAGTAAGTTTTCTATCCTTCCAAAACATGTTGCTATTCTTCCAGGAAAGCTTTTCTTTCTGAAAAATCATTTTATTAAAGTAAGTTATTTGATAGTACTTGGGCTCCACTTGTCTTTTTATGAAATTTGTTGTTTTGTCAAGTGTCGGGGTGGTGATCTGGTGCACAGTCAATTGCTTTTTGTTTCTGTTTTATCCAGACAATAAAGCACACTAGCAAATAAAGAAATTTAAAATTTTATTTTCACTCAAGCAAACAAATCACCAAGCAAGGTGATACCTAAATCTTTTACAAACTGTTAGGTGCTCCTTGATAACAACAGCAGAGATACAGTAAGATATGTAAACTTTTCTTAATGTGGAGAAATCAAAATATGTAATTAAGCTCCTCAAATAGAAGTTTTTTGCATTGCAACTACAGTACATTTGTTTCCATCCCCCCCCCCCAAAAAAAATAAAAAATAAATATATGTCATCTTCTCTTCCACTACCTATGTACCTTCAGTTATGTGTCCAGTAATTCTGGAGGTAGTTCTGTTAGATATTTGTAGTTAATACAACTTGTTTTTTTCATTGATTAAAAAAATGCTTAATTAAAAAGTATTTGGTTAATTGTTTGACTTTTGTGCATACCACACATTCTATGCAGTGGCAACGTGAGTAGAGGTAAAAAACCACAACACTTGGATCATTGTTTTCTGGAGATTCGCTAACTTTATATCAATGCTTAATTACAGATGTCATAATTCCAACATCTCTATATTCCCTGTTATAAGTCTTGATTTTATACCATTGTGTTTGCTTTGCTTCGTCATTGAAAGTAATGGCTTAATAATATATACAGTGATCCCCCGTTTATTGCGTCCCCAACCATTGCGAACAGGGTACTTCGCTATTTTTCAACCCGGAAGTCAAAAATACCATCTACGCATGCGTGCCGGGCACGCATGCGTAGATGGCAGCGGCTTCCCTGGGTCTTCCCCCTCTTGCTGGCGTCAGCGAGGAGTTTCCCCACCGCCCACGCAAACTCCTCGCTGCCGCCCGCCCTTCGCCCGCCCACGCCGTTCATTCTCGCCGCTTTTGAGCTGAGTCCGGGAGCGAATTCGCTTCCGGACTCAGCTCAAAACCGCCGATAGCAAGCGGCAAGGAACGGCTTGTCTCGGCGCTTTCGAGCTGTCAGCTCGAAAGCGCCGAGAGAAGCCGTTCCTTGCCGCTTGGTATCGCCGGTTTTGAGCTGAATCCGGAAGCGAATTCGCTTCCGGATTCAGCTCAAAACCGGCGATACCAAGCGGCAAGGAACGGCTTGTCTCGGCGCTTTCGAGCTGTCAGCTCGAAAGCGCCGAGAGAAGCCGTTCCTTGCCGCTTGGTATCGCCGGTTTTGAGCTGAATCCGGAAGCGAATTCGCTTCCGGATTCAGCTCAAAACCGCCGATAGCAAGCGGCAAGGAACGGCTTCTCTCGGCGCTTTCGAGCTGACAGCTCGAAAGCGCCGAGACAAGCCGTTCCTTGCCGCTTGCTATCGGCGGTTTTGAGCTGAATCCGGAAGCGAATTCGCTTCCGGATTCAGCTCAAAAGCGCCGAGAGCCAGCGCCCCCGGACCCCCAACCCGGGTTTGGGGGGCTGCTAGGAAGCCCTCCATGCCGGCGGCAAACAGCCGCCCCGCCCCCGATCTTCGGCTCCTCGCTAGCGCTGTGGGAGTAAAAACACCGTCTGCACATGCACAGACGGTGTTTTTACTTCCGCATCGCTACTTCGCGAAAACCCGCTCGTTGCGGGGGCTCCTGGAACGGAACCCTCGCAACGAGCGGGGGATCACTGTAGTTGCTTTTGCCAACTTTCTGGACTAATGCAGGCTGAACTTTTTGGAAGATGTCATCCCACCACTTCTAGAGAATATGAAGCGGAGAAGACTAATACATAGTAAACAAAAAACAAAAAACCCTTGAGATCTGTCTTCTTACTATGATAAAGTTGTACAGTTCCTTTCCCCCCCTCAAGGATACTCTACATTTGATGCTAAATTTGATTCCTTTCCAGAGCTAATTTGTACTGCCAGATTTTGAACACTGTATTTTAACGCTCTATGTTTCATTGGATTCATATTTTTATTCAAGCAATTGAGGTCTCTGGACAAATAAGCCAAAAATCTATGTATTATGTTGAAAATCTTGTAAATGCATTTATTCAAAGGTTGTGAAAGAACTTTTTTTCTAGAGATTGTGTCCCTAGCAAGTCAACAAAGGGAAATGTTTAGCAAATAAATCACATAATTATGTATTCTTACCTGATCAATCCTCTCACAAATATAATTGCAAGCCTTACACTTTTTTATTTTATTTCCTTTTGGATTGAAAAACTTTAGGAAAAGCAAACCTGGCCTAAAAATCATCAGAATCATACAGGTAGCTTAGAGCAGTGTTTTTCAAGCAGTGTGCCGTGGCACACTAGTGTGCCGCGAGACATGGTCAGGTGTGCCGCGAAGAAGGAAGCTCAGGTTCCAGTCTTGCAACTTTTTGTTGAGAGTGTGAGAGTGAGAAAGAGAGAGAGAAAGAAAGCGAGAGAGAGAGAGAGAAAAGGCGAGGAAGGGAGAGAGAGAAAGAAAGCAAGAGAGAGAGAGAAAAGGAGAGGAAGGGAGGGAGAGAGAGAGAGAGAAATGAGCAAAAAGGGGAGGAAAAAAGAGAAATGAGAAAATGATTGAGACAGAGGATGAGAGGAAAGAGAGACGAACAAAAGAGAGAGAGAAGTGACTCTTGATTTAAAGCATTTGATAAAAAGCACCCAAAGAATAAGAGAGAGAAAAACCTAGCCCTCACCTGTTTTTAGAAATGGTTCAAGAATGTGTATACACACACACACACAAGGGTGGGGAGGAGACAGGGATGGAAAAAGAGAGGAGAGTGTCTTAGGGTGTCATTTTGTGTCATTTTGGTTGGTGGTGTGTCCCAGGATTTTGTAAATGTAAAAAATGTGCCGCTGCTCAAAAAAGGTTGAAAATCACTGGCTTAGAGTACGTGTTTCAGTAATGATGATGCAACTCCCTGTGGCAGTAGTAAAGACTTGTAATAAAGGAGCAGAAGGTTGTCACCTTTGTTTATCAATATTTTCTCTGAAGGCAATAGCACTAACCTGATGTCATTTAGGCCAACACACCAAAATAAGTCTCTTGTGCACAAATTTAATTAGCTGAAAATCTGAGACATAGATATGGTAGACAAAATAGCAAATGTGAATGTTTTTTTTAAAAGCAATAGAATATAATGGAATGGAATGGATTGGAATGGAGCGGAGAGGGGAGGGAAGGGGATGGGAGGGGAGGGGAGGGGAGAGGAGAGGAGAGGAGAACATTATTTGGCCAAATGTAATTAGACACACAAAGTATTTTTCTCTGATGTAGAAGCTCTCACCAAAACAACAGATAATAAAAAATACAAATAAGAGGGGGTAATAAATGACTCATTTTAAGCCACTTACATTTTATCTATCTATGAATAAATATTGGCCTTTTAATTAAATTTCTATCCAGAACACTACTAATTCCACTGGGATTTCTGTTAGAAATTCTATTAGTCCCACTGATCTCATTCATGAACTACCTTAAATTGTAATGTGATTTATTTGCTTTTGTCTTAGCAAGACATATAAAGAAATTGTTTGATGTAAAGAGGAGCCATGTCATTCCTCCTACTCTTGCAGCTTATTCAAAAAAACCCCAAAGTTTTAAAATTTCACTTTAAGTGAAATTTCACTTTATTATATGCCAAATAATCTAGCAGGTAGCTCAGAAATGAAGCAAAAAATAAGCGTTCTACATGCATTAAAAAACTGGAAATATGCAATAAAAAGATCTTATGTTCTTGGTTTGGACCTTTTTTAAATGCAAATTTAATACAATTTTATAGATTTATTTTTTTTAAAAATGCATATAATTTAATAGTTAGTGATAGTTTTATTCATTTGCATTTTATCACGCCATTAACTCAGAATTAGACTTTTCTTTCTATATCTGAGTAGACAATTTAATTGCTGATTCAGAGACAGGTAGTGCTGAATGATTTTTGCAAACCCATACAGTATAAAAACCACAGACCTCATGGGGATAGGTGCAGCCTGGCTCAGAAATTGCCCCAGTGCAAGGTCTGATAGGGCTAGCATATCAGAAAAAGTGTATGATAAGTTTTTTAAAAAACAAAAACCGTAAATAAAATATTGATGAGTGGGAAAAATATGGACTATTATTTATAAATTGACAACATATTCTACATATAAAGAGAATATCTATAAAATGTTCTGCAGGTGGCATTTGCCACCTGCCCGACTCTCTAAAATGTTTCCAAATACATCACCAAAATGCTGGAAGTGCCAACAGAAAATTGGAACTTTTAACCACACATGGTGGACTTGCCCAAGGGCCAAAAATTTTTGGACTAAAATTAAAAGTCTTTTAGAGCAAATAACAAATTTACAAATTCCATTAAAACCAGAGTTATCAGGCAAAAAATAGCAAAAGAGGACAGATATCTAATAATACACGTAACTACGGCGGCCAAAATCACATTTGTGCAAAATTGGAAACTAAGTAATATTCCATCAACCTTAAACATAATAAATAAAATCTATGAAATTGCTGAAATGGATAAATTGACAATGGAAATTCGACAAAAAGACAATACAGAATTCTACCAGACGTGGAAAAGATGGTATAACTGGGTTGACCAAAAAAACTATTTAAAACTTTAAATAATTAAATTACAGTCAAATATGTTATTTACTAGCAATCTTGTTACTCTTTATTATTTCTTTACTATAAAATACTGGATATAAGTGTGAAAAATACACAGCCAAGACTCATGTAAATATATGAATTTAGAAAACAATAGTGAAAGCTGTAAGAACAAGGCCAACTTGCAGGTTGACAAATATATGCTTGTTTTATCTTTGTTTTGCATTTTTTATTATTTTTACTTTATTTTTCTTTCTTCCTATTGCGTGTGTATCGCTGTTTCCTCCTATTTTTCTTCCTCTGTATTGTATTTGTCTTGTCTTCTTTTTAGTGTAAATAATTAATAAAGACTTTTTTAAAAAAAAAAGGTTATTGTAGAACTAGTTGAATACCTTTGCTCCACTATGTAACTATGTGTTTGGCCTTGATAAATTGCCACTTACTGCTTGAAAATTATTGAATAGTTACAATAGGCCTCTACTCTCCCCTTATCTCCCTCAGCCTTGCCCCACATCTCCTATTTATTTATTTATTTATTAGATTTGTATGCCGCCCCTCTCCGTAGACTCGGGGCAGCTCACAACATACAATGGAACAATTCACAACAAATCTAATAAATTTAAAAAACATTTAAAAACCCCATTATTAAACCAGACATACCATACATAAATTGTATAGGCCCGGGGAAAGGAGAATGCCTCAATTCCCCCATGCCTGATGGCAGAGGTGAGTTTTAAGGAGTTTACGGAAGGCAAGGAGGGTGGGGGCAGTTCTAATCTCCGGGGGGAGCTGGTTCCAGAGAGTCAGGGCCGCCACAGAGAAGGCTCTTCCCCTGTGATGATGAACCTATGGCACAGGTGCCACAGGTGGCATGCAGAGCCATATGGGATGGCGCACAAGACTTTTCCATGTTTCAGCTCCAGTGTACATGCTACGAGTCTACGGAGAGGGGCGGCATACAAATCTAATAAATAATAAATAATAATAATAACATGCACATGCTGGCCAGCTGATCTTCTGCTCTGAGAAAGGCCGTTTCATTCTCTGGAAGCTTCAGCTAAGTTTCCCTGAAACCCTGGCGGCAAAATAATAATAATAATAATAATAATAATAATAATAATAATAACCCAATGGACAAACTGAAAGTTCAGAAGAATACACTTCCAGCTTGTCCATTTGGGCAATTTTTCACCTACTAGCAGTGGTGGGTTCCTACCAGGGGTGGGCTACTGCCCAGACGGGGGAGAACACAGTAGGGTAGCAAAAATGGAGCTCAACCCCAGAGCACCCAATTTGCTTTGAAAGATGTTAAAAGAAAATGCATAAGCCACGCCCACAGTGTGGTGATAAAATTTTTGGCAGCCCTTCACTGGTTCCTACCAGAGTGCTACATCAGTAGGAACCCACTAATGCAATTTTTGGTGCTTTTTTCCTGTCATCACCTGAAAAGGAGCTTCTCAGCTGTGCTTCCGGTGAAGAATAAAGATTGGCATTAAGATGAGGGTAGGCAGATGGGCTTCTTCTGACACAGAGATGCTGGGGAAAAATCACTAAATCATCATCAATGGGTTCTTACTGGTGCAGCACTCTGGACCATGCCAGTAGGAACCTACCATTTCCTACCAAGCTTCAGAAAGGCTTGTGTGCATGTGTGGGGAGCAGTTCCCAAGGGGTGCACTTTCATGGGGGGAGGGAAAGGGTGTGGGCACATGCACACATGTTAACCCACCCACACATGCCTGTTTTGCAACATGAACCAAAACAGGTTTGCTATCACTGTATTATTATTATTATTATTATTATTATTATTATTATTATTATTATTATTATTATTATTTATTGGATTGGTATGCCGCCCCTCTCCGCAGACTCGGGGCTAACAACAATTATAAAAAACAACATGTAACAATCCAATTTAATAAAACAACTAAAAACCCTTATTATAAAAACCAAACATGCACACAAACATACCATACATAACTTGTAATGGCCTAGGTGAAGGAATATCCTAACTCCCCCATGCCTGGCGACAAAGATGGGTCTTGAGTAATTTGCGAAAGACAAGGAGGGTGGGGGCCGTTCTAATCTCTGGGGGGGGGTTGATTCCAGAGGGCCGGGGCCGCCACAGAGAAGGCTCTTCCCCTGGGGCCCGCCAAACGACATTGTTTGGTCGACAGGACCCGGAGAAGGCCAACTCTGTGGGACCTTATCAGCCGCTGCAATTTGTGCGGTAGAAGGAGGTTCCGGATGTATTATGGCCCAATGCCATGTAGGGCTTTAAAGGTCATTACCAACACTTTGAATTGTGACCGGAAACCGATCGGCAGCCAGTGCAGGCCGCGGAGTGTTGCAGAAACGTGGGTGAATCTAGGAAGCCCCACGATGGTTCTCGCGGCCGCATTCTGCATGATCTGAAGTTTCCGAACACTTTTCAAAGGTAGTCCCATGTATAGAGCGTTGCAGTAATCGAACCTCGAGGTGATGAGGGCATGAGTGACTGTGAGCAATGACTCCCTGTCCAAATAGGGCCGCAACTGGTGCACCAGGCGAACCTGGGCAAACGCCCTCCTTGCCACAGCCGAAAGATGATGTTCCAATGTCAACTGTGGATCGAGGAGGACGCCCAAGTTGCGGACCCTCTCTGATCCTATCCCCTTCTCTCCCTCAGTCTGGCCCCACAGAAGTCTTCCCTATCCTATTCCCTTCTCTTCCTGAGGCTTCCACAGAATCCTTTCCTCTCCTATCTCTTTCTCTCCTTCAGCCCTGCCCCACAGAAGACTCTCCTATGCTATCCTATTCTCTCCAGAATTATTTTCAGGTTGGGAGGGAGAGTTAGAACATCTAACTAATTTGCATCACAGCTTGTTAATAATAATATAAGAAATACTAATTATCTGATAGTGATTTTGAAAAATCCTTTCTCAGTGAACACCTAGAAGCCAAATGTGCCAAATTTCAAGTTTGCTGGGCTTTGCGGTACTGGAGATTTCCTGATTCTGCCTGAATGGAATTCACATATACTGTATATATAGAATAGAATAGAATATAATTTTATTGGCCAAGTGTGATTGGACACACAAGGAATTTGTCTTGGTGCACATAATCTCAGCATACATAAAAGAAAAAGATACATTTGTCAAGAATCATGTGGTACAACACTTAATGATTGTTATAGGGGTCAAATAAGCAATATTTGACAAGCAAATAAGCAAAACATAGATAGATAGATAGATAGATAGATAGATAGATAGATAGATAGATAGATAGATAGATAGATAGATAGATAGATGTGGGCATTGTAAGTTGATCAATGGTCCCAAGTAACTTATAGTCTTATTTTTGGAACCAGTTGACTGTTTATGCTGTACCTGACTTCAAAGTATTTACTTTATGTTCTGCCGGCGTGTCCCAACCGCCCATAATTACAGGGTAATTAGTCCAAAAAGAAACACACCATATGATATAAGGAAAACCAAAAGTCTTTATCAACAGAAAAGCAGAAAAAACTCCCTTTTTAAATGTCAAAGGGATTTTCTGGTACACACAAGGCACAGGTTAAATGCAATCCAATTTCTCACCCAGTAACTGGGAAATTCAGTCCAATTCCAAAGACCAGAAAGGCCACACACAGTCTTGAACAGGGAAACAGCAAAACCACGATCTTGATGAAACTATGAATCAGATAAACTTCCACGAGGCTAAACCAACACGCTGCTCTTTTTATCTGTAGTACTAATTACAGCAGCCCCACCCAGCCATAGGTGGCCTCACTTATTTCCTGTAATAATTCTTCAGTTGTTCTCTCCTATGTGGATCTGTCATAAGTTCTTGTTCAGAATCCAGGGATGATAAGGATGATTGACCTCCTCCTGGGCTATCTGCCAAACTCCCCTCTTCCCTGCCACTCACACTTCCTTCGTCAGAGGAGACTTCGTCGGAAGATTCTATCAGGAGCAAAACAGGCCTGTGGCATGTGGATGTTTCCCCCACCTCCACCTCCACATTCCTTGGGGCAAGAGCTGGGCCAGAGCCAACCACAACAACTTTATAAGTAGTAGAAACTGTCTGGCAATGTTTAAAGCAGTTTTTCCAACCTCAGCAACTTTAAGATGAGGCTCCAATTCTCAGACTTCAACTGGGGAGTGGAAGAATTCAACTGGGAATTGAAATCCATCCATCTTAAAGTTTCTACAGTTGGGAAACAATTCCACAAAGGAAGAATTACATATTTTTGTCCGTTAAGGAACTCAAGCTAAGGCTTTCTTACAGCTTTCAGAACTGACTACAGCCGCCCCGAGTCTTCGGAGAGGGGCGGCATACAAATCTAAGTAATAAATAAATAAATAATAAATAAATATTTATTTATTTATTTATTTATTTATTGGATTTGTATGCCGCCCCTCTCCACAATATTGCACATTGGAAATGATAGAATGAAATATATTAAACTGTTTTTTCTATAACTATGGGAAAGGTCCATGCACTCCTGTGGCTTAAAAAAAAAACCTCAATAAAGATTAAAGCCAAAGCTTGATGTTGGCTTCTTAATTTTTGGTTAAAATTCTACTTTCCCTTCAGCATTGGCCATCTCTATCTTGCCTGACAATTTTCAGTCTAACTGGCACAGGCACTTAGAGAGTAAATTAGGCTTGTATATTTGTTCCTTAATTTTCTAAGCTCCCAGGGATATGAGAATGCTAAACAGATGTTCAGATAACATTTTTTAAAAATAGTGAAAGGCAATTGAAACTTGCTGTCACATATTACGTTTTGGGGAGAATTTCAGAATGTTTTCAATACCACCAGTTATCTGGATAATTTTCAGAGCTTGAAAGAACTCAGAATTTTTGCATTCGCACCAGCAGTGAAATCTACTTATAGAATGAAATAAATAATATGCTAAACATTAATTGGATAATTACAAAAGAATTAGCAATACTAGTTAAATATGGGGAATTACGAGAATTTAAAGACATCAAAACAGCAGCTTTGGATAGCACTCAAGCAGTAGTGGTATTAGGGTGGAAGGATAGCAATAAATGGACAATCCAGAATTGTTACTGGTACATGGTGGACCACATCCACTTCGAAATTATGGAAATAAGATTAAATAACTTTGATGAAAATAAACTGGAAAAGCTGATGGCACGATGGAATAAAGTGAAAAATGATATCTTAAATAGAATTTATGACGACAATGTGAAAAATAAATTCCAATCGCTTTTTGTATGCAAAGAAATATAAACCGGAGCTAAGGAAGAAATCGAAACTTATTGCAAATAATTTAACCCCCTAAATGGTGTTGGGGTTTTATTGGTGTTGGGCACGTTTTCCTTTAAGTTTTTTGTTGTTGTTGTTGTTGTAATAAAATTTAATAAAAAATATTATTTAAAAAAACCCTTACCTTTCCTACTGGTTCGGTACTACCGATACAATACTTGCTAATGCTTATAAAAGATGTGGATAAGTTATGACTCAGGGTATCCAACTTTGGCAATTTTGAGATTTGCAGACTTCAGCTCTCAGAATTCCCCAGACAGCCATATAATTCTGAAAGTTGAAGTCCACAAGTTTTAAAGTTGCCAAGGTTAGACACATCTGCTATAACCCAAGACATCATCTTGAATTGCAACTAGTTGTAGAACTGTGGTAGTCCAATCCTGTAATCCTGTTGTAGTCGAACCCAGCAGTGAAATGTACTTTGCATGCAGAGCCTCCCACTGCCATCTCTACTGGTCCTCCAAGCGATTGGCGCCCACTTCTACCAGTATGCATGAACCAGGCTCAACTGGTAGCATTTTACCACTGATTTGCACCAGCTTGTTTCAACTCATTCTTTTTTCATGTCTGCAGGAAAAATATATCAGCCTTCTCCTTTGCCACTGTGGATCAGGGAAAGCTATAAAATGAGCCACACCTCTTGCCTAGTCCAGTCCATCCTTTTGTCCTCCTTGCTCCTTTTAAATGAACAGGTCAGGCCAGGTGGACCTGATCAGTTTCATATCCACTTATTTTAGCAGAAATGAAACCATCAATTAGCCACACACAAAAAATGCACTACAGAGCTTGAGACTCTGGATTATGATAATTATTTAATTACATTCTTTAAGCAATGGTGATATTTAATGCAAACAATCAAAGAGCTGGATGCAGGATCACTTCCTTGCCAATTAGCCCAACTGTGTTTTTTGCATGCTCTTTAAAAAAAAATAGTTTGGTGGATTCCAAGTTATAAAAACCAATAAAATAATAATAATAATAATAATAATAATAATAATAATAATAATAATACAGGTGGTGAAGAGTGACCCTGTCATTTTCCAATACCTTCCACCAAAACTCTGTGTTAAATAATTTCTGGAAGGCCAACACAAAGAACCGTTGTACATACCTGAACGGTCTTCTCGATGCACTGGAAGGAGAGTCCAACATGGGTAATTACCAATCCTATTGGTAGAGACTGAGTTAATTTAAATATTTAAATACGAGGTAGTCACCGCCCCTTAGCAGCCCCCAATACCTCAGTTTTAAAAACGAAGACAGTATAGAGGTAACACAATTTATTGAACTTCAACCATATAACAAATGACTTTGAACCTCGCAACCCAATAACTCCGGCGACCTGGCAACTACGCCGGGTGGGTTTGGACTCTCCTTCCAGTGCATCGAGAAGACCGTTCAGGTATGTACAACGGTTCTTCTCCACTGCACTGGGAAGGAGAGTCCAACATGGGATATACCAAAGTTCACATCCCTTGGGAGGGAAAAGGCTGTGCCATGGTCGACGGAGAGGAACACACCCTCTGTAACACACGTCTCCCAAAGGAAGCTTCAGCCGAGGCAACCGAGTCCAGTTTATAATGACGGATGAAGGTTGTAGGCGAAGCCCAAGTCGCTGCCTTGCAAATGTCTTCAATAGATGCTTGGGTATTCCATGCGGCAGACGCAGCCGCACTTCTGGTGGAATGCGCAGTTATGCCCGCCGGAGGCGATTGAGACCTAGCTTTGTACGCTTCTGCAATACAATCCTTAAGCCAGCGACTAATAGATTTAGATGAGACCCCTAGTCCCATAGATCCTTGAGCAAATGATACAAACATCCTGTCAGTTTTCCTGAACTGATCAGTCCTCCTGATATAAATCTTTAAGGCCCTCCTAACATCTACCTTGTGCCACCTCAACTCCAACGGATGTTGACCATGTGTACAAAAATCAGGAAGGACCAACTCCTGCGATCTGTGAAACCCCGAATTGACCTTGGGTATAAAGGCCGGATCCAGCCTCAGTACCACTCTGTCCGAGTGGAACACACACAAATCCGACCGAGTAGACAGAGCCGACAATTCTGATACTCGCCGCGCAGAAGTGATCACCACAAGAAATGCAGTCTTAATTGTCAGCAATCGAAGTGAAATAGATCTTAGCGGCTCAAAGGGAGGTGCAGTAAGAGCTTTCAGTACGAGAGCCAAATCCCAGGTCGGGAACCTATGTACCGGAGGTGAATGGGAGTTGACAGCTCCTTTAACAAATTCCCGTATCCAAGGGTGTTGCGCTAGTGAACGGGAAAACGGTACCTGTACAATGGTTGCGAGAGCCGCTATTTGTCTTTTCAAGGTATTTGGCGCTAGACCTCTGTCAACACCTGCTTGCAGGAACTGTAACACCAAAATGACCGAAGCCTCTTGAGGGTTAGCACGTTGTTCTAAACAAAACCTACAAAAGGCTGCCCATGTAGCTTGGTAAATCCGCACCGTAGACGGTCGACGAGCAGCCTGCATGGTATCAACCACATTGTCCGGGATACACTGTTTCCTCAACCTGAGCCTCTCAAGTGCCAGGCGGTCAGCTGGAACCACTGCGGGTTCGGATGACACACTGACCCCTGGCATAACGATATCTCGCAATCTGGAATCCTCCACGGGGAGGACACAGAAAAGGCTGTCAGGTCGGCAAACCAAGGGCGTCTCGGCCAATGGGGAGCCATCAATATCAACTCCGCTCCTTCTTGCACCATCTTGTCCAACGTTCTTTGAATCAGGCATGTAGGTGGAAATGCGTAAAGGAGACCTTTGGGCCAGGGAGACAACAGCGCGTTGACCCCTTCCGCACCTGGCGTTGCGAACTGGGAATAAAACCTGGGCAATTGGGCGTTGTCCGGGGTTGCAAATAGATCCACTGATGGTACCCCGAAGCGGCGGACTATACTGTTGAAAAGAGCCGGAGCGAGTCTCCATTCCGAGGGATCTATGGTCGCCCTGCTCAACCAGTCCGCCTGCACATTGCTGGTCCCCGCAATGTGCTCCGCTCTCAATGAAGCCAGATGACGTTCGGCCCAATCGAAGAGAGCTGTAGTCTCGAGCATTAGACGCTGTGACTTCGTGCCCCCTTGATGATTGAGGTGGGCCCTGGTCGCTACATTGTCTGTTAGAACCAGTATGTCTCTGCCTTGAACCCAGAAGGAAAAGGCCTGAAGTGCCAGAAACACTGCCCTGAGCTCCAGAAAGTTGATATTGATAGGAGCTAGGTCGTCCTGGGACCATAACCCCTGAGCCATATGGGGACCCATGTGAGCCCCCCAACCCGACAGACTCGCGTCCGTGGTCAGAACCAGCTGGTCGTGACTGTGGAGAGGAGAGCCCCGATACAAGGCTGGGGACAACCACCATCTCAGTGATTGCTTCACGCCTGCAGGAATCCTCACCTGCCGGTGAGAATGACTGACCTTGACCTTTTGGTACGGGAGCAGGAACCACTGGAGCCTCCTGATGTGATGTCGAGCCCATGGCACGATTCCAATAGCTGATACCAGAGTCCCGAGTACTTTGGACAACATGGCCAGCGACACCTGATGTTGTCGACACAAGTCGCTGACCAGTCGCCGAATGTTGAGAAGCCGTTCCGGTGTCAAAGAGACCGTGTCCTGGATGGTATTTATAATAGACCCCAGATGCTGGATGCTGGTAGAAGGCACAAGATGACTCTTTTCCTCGTTGATGGTATAGCCGAGGCTTTCCAGGACCTCCCGTGTGAGAGCCAAATCCTGTTGCGCTCGAGGCAGTGACTTGGACATAACGATGATATCGTCCAAGTATGCCATCACCCGCACAGACCGGGCCCTGATATGCGCCGTCAATATGTCCATCAGTTTTGTAAATGTCCGAGGCGCAGATGACAGGCCGAACGGCATTGCCCGGTACTGGTAGTGAGTACCGTTGAGGCAGAATCTGAGAAAACGACGATGAGCCGGCCAAACAGGAATGTGCAGGTAAGCATCTTTCAGGTCTATTGACGTAAGAAAGTCGTGATGACGAATAGAGGCGAGAATCGACTGGAGAGAGTGCATCCGAAATCTCCGATACCGGATGAAGACATTGAGGGATTTCAAATTGAGGATCATGCGGAACCCTCCTGATGCTTTTGGTACAAGGAAAACGATGGAATAAAACCCTGTTCCTTTGGCATGCTCGGGCACTCTCTCTATCGCCTTGATGTGCAAAAGATGTTCTATTTCCCGCTGCAAATGAAGATTTTTCAACGGATCGCGGGTCGATGGACACTGGACAAAACGTTGAGGTGGGGGCTGAAGAAACTCCAGACGCAACCCCTGAGCAATTGTGGCTATCGCCCATTTGTCGGTGGAGATACTTCTCCAGGAGGCACTGAAAAGTTGTAGTTTGCCTCCTATGGGCGCTAGCGAATGAAAGTCACTTGGAGTTGAGTTTGAAGCCTCGTTGGTTTCCCCTGAAGGGTCGCCTAGCCTGCTGATACCCCCTTGGTCGGTCTTGAAATGGTGCCCGGTCACCTCGAAAGGCTGACTGTCCATACTGGCCCTGCTGAAATGGCCTGACATTCTGACCCACCGACGAGGAGGAGTCCCAGCGAAATGGCTGTCGACGATTATAAGGATTAGCCCGACGCTCTTGCCGTCTGTATGCTCTGGGAAGGGACTTCCGTTTGTCCTTATCTTCGATTAGGACCGGATCCAACGCCTCCCCAAACAATTTCTCTCCTTGGTATGGAGCGGACGCCAGGTTCCACTTGGACTTGAGGTCCGCCGGCCAGTTCCTCAGCCAAAGGAGTCGTCTGGAAGCCAGAGAGGTCGCCATCCCCCGAGCCGAAAACTTCGCTGCATGCAGAGTGGCATCGGCGGAAAATTCAGCTGCCGCTAACAGCTTACTGATGTCCTGTCTTAAACGGCCATCATCTGGGCCTAGACGGGCCTGCACCTCTTGCAGCCATATTATAGAGGCCCAGTTGAAAAATGAGGCCGCCGCAGCTGCTCGAAACCCCCAACTGGCCATTAAGTGCGACTTACGCAATAAAATCTCCGCCTTTCTATCTTCTGGCTTTAAGCTATCGCCAGTCTCAGAAGGAACTAAAGCCTTTGAAATTAGAGTCATTACAGGCTGATCAATGGGCGGAAACTCCAATAACTTTTCCATATCCTCATCCAGCGTATAGAATTTACGCTCCATGACCGAAGGTCCCTGAGCAGCTGCTGGAGTGAGCCAGGGACGCTTAAGGCCTTGTCTGAAGATTTCTGAAGATGGCACATGGTCAGTCTCAGGCTGGGGTTCCTTAAAGAGGACTGTAGATGGTTTAGGGTCCTCTGTGGAATCTGTAGCTTTGGTAGGACCTGGCAGGTCCACTGTTTGTTTAGCCTTATGAAGCAACACCTTAAAGAAGGATGCCTTGAAGAGACCTGCTACCACTGGTGCTTCAGGAGCGGTCTCGTCATCAGAGAAATCATACTCCTTCTCTGTGTCTTCTATCTGGGAAGGTTCTTCAACCCAGGACCCCATACCCGAGAGGGGCGGTACTGACCAAGGATTTCTGGTTGGGCCAGGGCGTGTGTCCTGCACTCTTGTTGCCATCCCCTGCGAATAAGCATCAGTAACAAGCTCCTGTAAGGCTGGAGACATCTGTTGCCAGGTATCAGGGTTGACTCTGAGTCCAGCTGCAGTGGGAGTAAAGGTTGCTGTAGGCCCACTTTTAAATGAATGTGCAGCAGAAGCAGAAGCAGGCCTAGGTTGACTAAGGCCTGAGGCAGAATAAACAGGTTGAGGCAGAAATGGGGTCTGCCTTTCTGGTGACCAATCCCTCTCTGACAAGGCCTCCACGGTACCCAACTGGGGAGCTTGCAAATCCCTGGCTTGGAACACCAATTGCGCAGGGAGAGGCGAGGCAATTCTAGGTGTCAGAATGGCTGCCTCCAGCCTCTGCTCCAAAGCCTTAATCCTTCTCTCTGCCTCTTTGAGGGATGTAGATGAAGGCTTAGATTTTTCTTTTGGCTTTGGTTTGCCCTTATCCTTGGGCACCACGCTAGGGGAGGAGATTTTTTCAGGAATTTTATCCTCCATTACTTACAATTAACAGTTGTTATAAGCAACAAAGACTGGAGAGTCACAGAAATAACGAGTCGTCACAATAACTGTCACAAAATGGTGACTAATCACCTCAGCAATACACGCATGCGCCCTGCAGCCTGAATCTCGCTTGCTGATTGGCCAGCCGCAATCCTGTCCTCACAGCAATGGCGGGCGCGCGAAAAGACGCCGAAAATGGCGGATCGCAATCTCACCGCCAGCTTCCTTCGGGGCTTATCACTGACCCCAATAGAGGAAGCAAGTCCACCGTCCTTTGTGATATTGCCTTCTTCGCCGATCAGAGCGGCTTTCAAGGCTCCCAGGAACGGCGCTAACAGCGGCGGCGGCGGCTTTCCCTCTCACCGCCGAACAGCTGAGAGGCGCTGGCGCCGCGCCAGGATTTTCCGCTCTCTCAAGAAGCCGCTCCACAGACCATCCAGTGAGGGGGCCGGACCCCCTCACCTTCGGCCGCCAGCCAGGTTTGGCCACTGAGGCCAGGGACCCCAGGCTGGGTCGCTCCCCGCTTAGAATTGTACCCGCTGAGGGAAGGGAAACTCGGGGAGAAAAAACGGTGGGGGTGGTGTCCACGGAGGACAGAGACCCCTTGAAGAAAACTCCTCTTCATCTGTGATCTGTTTAGAAAGGAAGAGAAGAAAAAACAACATTAAACAGGTTATTTATTTATACATATTCACTACTACTTATGTAGAGGAACAAACTCAAGTCTCTACTCTTAGACTGAGTTTTTAAAACTGGGGTATTGGGGGCTGCTAAGGGGCGGTGACTACCTCGTATTTAAATATTTAAATTAACTCAGTCTCTACCAATAGGATTGGTAATTACCCATGTTGGACTCTCCTTCCCAGTGCAGTGGAGAAAATCATCATCTAATCCAAATATTATGGGATAGTATCATTATTGCCTGAAATAAAAACAGCATTTCTGGGAAAACATTTATTTTTATGACTGTAATTCTAAAAAATAACAATTGTGCTTCAGGCTGTTCTGTGCCTGTTGTGTGTGGGGTGTTTTTTTATATGGTAACTGGGCTATTAATGATTGGTTATTAAGTCATTGGCCTTTGCCTCTTAAGTATTTGATAAGCTGGTGGTCAATCAGCATTCCTATTGACTAAGGAGGGGCCAATTTCCAAGGCTTCAATCATTTCCCTGGCTGGTTTTGTGCCTGCTCGTCCAACAACCTTAGTAGCTGAAAGATTGAATGTCAATTTTTTATTTGACAAGATGATTCATAAATGCTTAATTTTCTTTTCAATTTTAAAACCAGCTTTTACCATCATCAACTCTTGTATACTCATATCATGTGACCAAACAGTGAGCTACTGTATTTTGAACCCCTTTTGGGAAGGATTTTAAATGACACCTCAGTGTAGAATAAATTGCAATAATAGATAATAGGTAAGACAAGTAACTTGATCCCTCTTCAAAACTATTTTGGCCATTAAAATAAACTGTCAGCTGAGCCATGAAACATTTAGACACAAATAATGTTGATTAGAGAACCAAGTTATAAGAACACAGTTCTGCAAAGTAAGGCTGTATAAGCTATATCTATAAAAGTAGCTCATTACAAAAACTATCTTCATGAAATACTATCTCTTTGATTCCCTCAAAATATACAATTGTCCTTGTAACATTGACCTCATTATAGCTCTAAGTTCCACTCTAACTACCTCACTCAAAATATAATAAATTGCTGTATCTAATCAACTTATACTACTGTATCCAATCCCATATGTGTGTTTGTGTGTATTTATATGTATATACAGATACATATGTACACTGCTGAAAAAATAAAGGGAACACTTAAAAAACACAATATACCTCAAAGTAAATTAAACTTCTGTGAAATCAAATTGTCCACTTAGGAAGCAACACAGATTGACAATCAATTTCACATGCTGTTGTGCACATTCAACTTTGTACAGAAGAGAGTATTGAATGAGAATATTTCATTCATTCAGATCTACGATGTGTTATTTGAGCATTCCCTTTATTCTTTTGAGCAGTATACATGTATGTATATGCATATGTATATATACATGTGTGTGTTTGTGTATATATATGTATATTCATACATATACATGTGTATGTTTGCGTGTGTGCACACACACGTTTATATATTCAAATTTGCATAAATCTACATTAAGTGGTTGCATTCCTGCTCCTTTATGCTTGCTCCTACAGGCTATGATAGCATAATAAATAATTTGTGTATCACAGTGAGTATGTCTGATACTTTTTTACTTTAAAAAGTAGCCCAATTCTCTAGGGCAATGCTTTTCAAACTTGGCAACTTTAAATGTGTGAACTTCAACTCCTCCAAATCCCCAGCCACCATACTGTTCTGGAAGGTTCTCTTATAGTAATGCAGATGAAGAATGATAGCAAGCTCACCATTGCCAATTTCAGAATATATTCATTGTACTGTCCGCCAAAAAACTGCAGTTGTTCAAAATGCAGCAACTTTCTTTTTGGCAAACTATAGCCATCATAGAATATATGTCGTTGTGAAGTTACGGCAATGATAGCTAATAGATTTCTGAAGATACTTACATGCGTGTATATATGGATTTATATTCTGTGAGGTATGTATTGATCATGTTGGTTACTTGCTTGTTTATTTATGAGTTGTGTTTATGTCTTTGCATGTTCAAGGGTCATAATAAATATTTAACTATGTCATGGAATAACGTATTGATTAGAAACCATAATTTACAGATCATAGCAAAGCACAGCAACAAAATCTTCAAACAGTATGTTTGTCCAAGGATTTCTTTAGATGATTAGGGGAAAAAAATCTGGGTTTGGTAAAAAAAATAATAGAAGATGTATCGTATCTAGAATGCTTTACTTATTTACAAAGCTCAGGATCTTAATTCCTTTAGAAAGCTATCTAATACTAGCCATTTATGAATATGTTTGTTCAAAGATTATTCAAAATGACTATTGAAAAAAAATCTAGGTTGGATGAAAATCATAGAAAGTATATCGTTTCTAAAATATTTTACATATTTCCAAAGTTTAGGATCTTAAGTCTTTTAGAAATGTATGATTCTTAATGGCGTGATGGATTAGATGTGAACACGCTTGCCTCCCACTCAGAAGGTTGAAAGTTCCATTCTAGGCATCCTAGGACGATCAGATGTTTCTCTATCAGGACACAAAGAGAAATTATCTGCTATGAATACTGCATAGGTGTCAGGAAGAGCATCCAGCCAGTAAATGCTCAGCTCCATTCAGTTTCCCCAACTCCAACCCAATAGAGGGAATTACAGAATTATATTTCTAGGTTATATCATATCTCAAGACCTAAAATGGTCACCTAACATCAAAAACATCATCAAAAAAGCACAACAAAGAATGTTCTTTCTGTGCCAGCTCAGGAAGCTCAAACTGCCCAAGGAGCTGCCGATACAGTTCTACAGAGGAATCATTGAGTCTGTCATCTGCACCTCTATAACTGTCTGGTTTGGTGCTGCAACCCAACAGGACCGACACAGACTTCAGAGGATAATCAGAACTGCAGAAAAAACAATTGCTGCCAACCTGCCTTCCATTGAGGACCTGTATACTGCACGAGTCAAAAAGAGGGTGGGGAAAATATTTACTGACCCCTCACATCCTGGACACAAATTGTTTCAACTCCTACCCTCAAAACGTCGCTACAGAGCACTGCACACCAAGACAACTAGACACAAGAACAGTTTTTTTCCGAACGCCATCACTCTACTAAACAAATAATTCCCTCAACACTGTCAGACTTTCTACTAAATCTGCACTTCTATTCTACTAGTTTTTCTCATCATTCCTATCACCCATTTCCTCCCATGTTGACTGTATGACTGTAACTTGTTGCTTATATCCTAAGATTTTTATTAATATTGCTTCTTCATTGCTTATTTGACCCCTATGACAATCATTAAGTGTTGTACCACATGATTCTTGACAAATGTATATTTTATTTTATGTACGCTGAGAGCATATGCACCAAGACAAATTCCTTGTGTGTCCAATCACACTTGGCCAATAAAATTCTATTCTATTCTATTCAAAAAAACCTAGCTATTTATGATTCTGTTCAGAGAAAACACAATGTGTCAGTAAGATATTGACATAAATTAAAAGAGTTGCATTCATATGTATCAGGATTGATTATTTTCTTGATCTTTGTGGATTAAGGTAGTGGGGTCCTTCCATCCCTGTCATTTTATGAATGATGTGGCCTACCTTTGCCCTATTTGAACTAACTATCCATCTTTTTTCTGGCTAGCAAACTGATAATCAGTTACTAAATTGTGGAACTACTGTAAATTCTAATCTGATAATTCTGCCTCTACTGTATAATTCTTCTTTTGTCTTTAATCATTTCATGAAGTTTGGGGTGGATTTTATCTGCATATGTAATTATGTTTGTCTTACTGTAATTGTCTCCAGTCTCCAGCATGGAAGAGTTTAAAGGATAGGATAACAGTGAAATTGTTTGAAGCTTCTTAATTTTCTTATGGAGTTGCACAACTTTTTATTATACTTAAATTATGTTCTTTTAAGTTTATGTCCTTTTTTGTGTTTCTGTGCCATAAATATTCATGGATGTAATTAGTTAGGTCTACTCCTTTTAACATTGACATTCTGTTGTTTGGTAATTTCAACTACTCTTTTTAACAATGACAGACAATTTGCTTTGTTATACAATTCAAAATTTGAGATTCCAAGACAAATCTATCTTTTAAATCTTGTAAAATTTTAAATTGAAACTTAGGTCCTCCTCCCTACAAAGTTGCTCACATTTTCTTGCCATTTTCAAAGAGATTGAAATCATCACCATTTGAAGCAGTAATTTATCTTACCAGTGCATTTGGTTGGATGATTGCAATTTACCCTAACCAAGAAGGCTCTAAATTTCTCTACCTTTCAAGATTTCAGTGGACATTTTGCCATAATGTAGCACAGTTATTTTGATATATTTCTTGATTATTTCCCATCAAATGCAAACCAATATATTTTATCAACTGGATTATCTGACAGCCAAAATCTTCCCATAAGAATTTTCTTCTCTTTGTGTTTACAACCAGTATCTTGTAATTAAGTTTGATTTGGGGCCATTGATTCTATATTCATAAAATTCTCCAAAGCTCTGTATTGGCTTCATCAATTGGTTGCCTTCATTCACCAGGGTTGGGAAGGAGGTGGGCGGCCTATAAACATGATTAATAATAACAAATAATAATAATGCCTTTTGAGGTTTAATATTACGTTACGCGTATAAGCTTTTATTCCTGTCTATTCATTTGTTTCCCAATTTGGATCTCTTCTGTCAATATTACTAAAACAATGTTACATTCCAATCCTGAATACAGCAATGTGCATCTTTTCTTTTTTGCTGATATTCTTTGTTTTGTTTTTTTTCCTGAGTAAATAGGCTAAAAATATTTGTATTTGCATGTGTAAAATAATTTGATTAACCTTTTTTTCTGCCATTCATTTATTTCTAACAAATTTGGTTGTTGCCTGGTTATTTGCAATTCTTTCATCTGTAGTCTTTTGGTGTTACTTTAATACTTTTGTTCCAGTTATCTTATTTTAGTATCTAATTGTTTTTCTTCTTCTTCTTTTTTTTGCTAATAATTTGTCAAAGTTAAATTGATAATTCTGAAATGCATATGAAATGAGTTCCAATAAATTATATTAAGGAGAATAAAAGCCTTGAAAAGTTTCTCTTGCTTTGAAACCTGTGACTCAGTAACATACAAATCTTTACAATATTAAATCATAGACAAGAATATTACAACATAGCTAGAAAAATCCTTTCTTTTTGGCTTATATAACTTACTTTAAACTGGTTTCATGCTGTTTATCTACTCCTAGCTACTGCCAGAAAGATTGTTCTTTAAAAAAATAAATACATCTACAAGTTCTCCCTCTCATTTACTGGTCTTTGATATCAAGAGGAAGGTTGACCGAAGAAATGTTAGAGTTGGGAGCAGATGAGATATAGCTTATTGTATTGTCAGTATCTTTTTTAGATTTCCAAATGGATACCATCATTTGTCATATCAAAGGAGAAAGTCTTACATAATCTTTAGGCTAAGACCCACAACAGGAAAAGAAATGTGGGTCATCAGTGAGTTAAATTTTATTTAAGCTATTTTTATGTACCTTATATAAATTCAGTTCAGATTGAAGGGATGTCTGAAGGCTATTATTTTGGCCTCATAGAAGCTACATATAGACTAAAATCACAACTTTGTACACCTCTGTGGGGGATGAAATGGCCAATGCAGCTTTACATTAGTACATGTTCTTCACCTTTTATGATTTCACCTTCTAGAATATATTTGTTCACTACTTACTCAGAACAACTGGTTCAGTACAACAGGAATTATCTGGGTGCATCATAGGACAGAGCACAGAGGAACCATTAAAACTTAAGATGGGTATGTTTCAAGAATTTGTTTGGTAGTTGGAACGAAACCCTGATTATTCCAATTCTTTCTCAGTCTTGTACAGCTAATTTGATACTGAGAAAAAATGAAGAAGTTTACATAAACCTGACTTAGTGAATCAGAAAGTTGAGAGTGAAAGATCAAGAAGGAGGTTGTTCTTTATATTTCCAGAATTTATCCGTGAAATAAAGACCCCATTTTGTTTAATGGTAGGATTCGCCCTGTAACAATCACTTGGAAAGTGTTAGGATGCAAGAGTATGAATTTACAATATGTACTGATGTATTCATTTGCATGTGAAGCAGAAAAGCAAAAACAGGACAGAATGAAGCCCACCTCTCAACATTAAACTGGAAAACTCTATTCTCTGAATGCTACACTACTGATGACCTCTACAACACATTCCTACTCAAAATGAAAATTATTATCATGCTTCATGTACCTCTAACATCTACCACAAGCAAAAAAAATAACCTCCCCATCTCAATAAGAAAATTACAAACAAGAAAAAAATCTCTCTGGAGGAAAAACAAAAAAGGACAAGTTTCCAATTTCAAAAGCCGATATAAAAGCATTTGCAATCAAATAAAAGCAGACTGCCTTAACTACTACAGCAAACAAGAGAAAAACCTCCTATGCACAAAATCTAATAGAGCTTTCTACAACTTTGTCAATAATAAACTCAAAGACTCTAGACCTATCCCATCTCTCAAACGACCCAACAACAAAGAATACCATGATGATTCATCCAAAGCTAACCTCCTCAACTCTTTCTTTGGCTCTGTCTTTGTTAACAGCAATGGCTCATCCCCCAATTTCATCAATCGCACCTCAAACTCCCACAATGACCTAACCCAAGTAGACTTCACTGAAGACCGAGTTGAAAAAGCATTACGTGACCTTAAACCTTCTCTATCAGTCGGACCAGATGGTCTATGTGCTTACTTCCTAAAAAAGCTCTCTTCTGCCATAGCTGAACCACTAAGCATAATTTTTGAAAAATCCTTCAGAACCAGCACACTTCCTAAGCTATGGTCGAAAGCAATGTTCATCCCCATCTTCAAAAAAGAAAACCCCTCTCTTGTCAATAACTACAGACCAATATCACTATGCTGTGTCCCATGCAAAGTCATGGAATCAATTATAAACAAATCAATTATTCTCCATCTAGAAACTAATAATTTGCTCTCTAACAAACAATTTGGATTCAGAAAAAACTATCCTGCAACCTGCAACTCCTCCACTGCAAAAATATATGGACAACTCATCTAGATCAAGGGAAATCTATAGATACAATTTATATTGACTTCTGCAAAGCCTTTGATTCAGTGGTCCACTACAAACTACTCCTAAAACTCAAATCCTATGGCATCTCAGGATCCCTCCATAGCTGGATTACAGCATTCCTGTCAAACAGACAACAAGTGGTCAAAATAGGAAGCACCATATCCACCCCCATTCCAGTTAAAAGCGGTGTTCCCCAATGTAGTGTACTGGGACCAATGTTCTTCATTCTCTACATCAATGACCTTTGCAATTACATCACAAGCAACTGTGTCCTCTTCATTGACGATGTACAACTCTTCAACACCACCAATAACACAATTACTCTCAAAAAAGACCTGAACTCTGTTTCTGAGTGTTCTAACACATAGCAACTCCAAATCTCAACTAGCAAATGCTCTGTCCTACACATTGGGAAAAAGAATCTGAGCTCCAAATATGAATTGAATAATCAAATTATCACAGATAACCCCCACTCGATTAAAGACCTCGGTATACTAATAACAAAAGATTTAAGTGCCAAAGCCCACTGCAACAACATAGCCAAGAAGGCTTCAAGAGTTGTAAGCCTAATCCTACATAGCTTCTGCTCTGGCAATCTCTCACTACTTACCAGAGTTTACAAAATTTCGCCAGACCCATCCTCGAATATAGCTCATCTGTTTGGAACCCATATCACATCTCAGACATTAACAACCTTGAAAATGTCCCAAGATACTTCACCAGAAGAGCCCTTCACTCCTCTACTCGAAACAGAATACCCTACGAAGCTAGACTTTCAATCCTAGGCCTAGAAAGTTTAGAACTAAGACGCCTTAAACATGATCTAAGTATTGCCCACCAGATCATATGCTGCAACGTCCTGCCTGTCGGCGACTACTTCAGCTTCAACCACAACAATACAAGAGCACACAACAGATTTAAACTTAATATTAACCGCTCCAAACTTGACTGTAAAAATATGACTTCAGTAACTGAGTTGTCAAAGCATGGAACTCATTACCGGACTCCATAGTGTCATCCCCAAACCCCCAACACTTTACCCTTAGATTATCCATGGTTGACCTATCCAGATTCCTAAGAGGTCAGTAAGGGGCGAGTACAAGTGCACTAGAGTGCCTTCCATCCCCTGTCCTATTGCTCTCCTATATTTCCTATACCTTTCTTCTATTCCTATATCTCTTCTTCTATTCTTTCAGTGATATGTTTTATTCCTATATCTTCTCTTCTCTTCTTTCTTAGGTATATTTTACTATGAGTGTCTCCTCTATAACCTTCATCATGTATTTTACTATGTGTATACCCACTAAAACCCTCATTATGTATTGGACAAAATCTAACTAACTAAGTAACTAAGTAACTAAGTAACTAAATAAATAAATAAACAAAAGCAAGCAAACAAACAAACAAATAAATAAATAAATGCAGAAGCTATATTGTTGTGTTTATCATCTAGTTCATTTTAGAGATTGCTGCCATCTTTATCTGGGATTTCAGGTAAAAGATATTGGCAGTAGTACTGATAGCCAAAAGGGCTTACTAATATTACATTGGGCTACCGAGCACTTTATGGCTATCAGAGATTTTATTCAAATGATATGCTGATAAACAAACAAAGAAACAAAGATACAAAGTTAACTGAATTATAGTTCACTGAATTAATACAATTTTTTGGGAATAATACTGAAACAAATTAATTACACTATCTAGATTTACACTACACACAGCTACAAGCTAGCCAGCTATGTTTTAGTGTAATGAATTATTATAACTCAAGATAGAAAGAGCATTAATGGTTTGAACTTTGATGTTAGCGAATCCATGGACAGCCAAAATAAACAAAAAATGTAAATCCCTTCCAAATACTAATGGAACATTAAAGAAATCAACCCAATGTTCTCAAGGTACAAATAACCAGGACCTAATTAATATGGATCTGAAGATCCAGTTCTCTGGGGAAATCTACAGAGCTGACAAAGTTGGAAGAAAACAATAAAAGAGGATGACTATCAGCAAGAAGAATGGACTTAATTACAATATTGTTATGCCATTTGAAGATCTGGAGAACCAAGTTGGGAAAAGATCATTCTAGAAGAGATCATCCTAACAGTCAATACCAATGTGATGACATCCCAACTCAACTGAAGATCAGATCAATTCCAATCATAATTTGCAGTCTTTTTTCAAGACAATACCATGGCCACTTCTATTTTATTGATTTTCCTTCAATTGCTTCACTGAAGTTGCTATGAAGCAGTTGAAATGATGTGCCAGGGCCTCGAGGCTGTGAGGGTCTGGATGGGCATCAATAGACTCAAGCTGAACATTGACAAAACGGAGTGGCTTTGGGTTCTGCCTCCCAAGGACAATTCCATCTATCCATCCATTACCCTGGGGGAGAAAATCTTGAACCCTCAGAGAGGGTCCACAACCTGGGAGTTCTGCTAGATCCACAGCTGAGGCTAGAACAATATCTCTCAACTGTAGCTAGGGGGGGCTTTGCACAAGTTCGTCTTGTGAGACAGTTGCGGCCCTATTTGATAGGGTTCAACTTACCTTCTCCACCAGTTCACATTGCAATGGAAGTGAACATTTTTCATGTGCCAGTTAGAACCAGTAAGGAACCCCCCTCTGGATTGAACCAAACCAGAGACAAGTAGGGAAGAGGGAAAAAGGCTAAGCTTGTCTGCAACAGGCATATAGCATGTGTAGGTGTTTATGGGGGATACACAATAGCTTTCCAATAAGAGGAAGACACATCTGTAGACTCATCTGGATTGCGGAATACCTCATGTGAGCTTGGAGAACTACTGGCAAAGATAGGAATGACACGGCTACACTTCATTATCAGTATCCTCAACCAGTTTTCCCTGGGAACTTGGGAGAGGGAACTGAGGGTGAATGGAGCAGTTATGTAGTTGCATGAAGGAATGACCTTGGGAGAGAGGGGAAATAGTCATAGACTATAAATAGTGAGACAAATGGTTAGCTGAGTGCATAGAAGGAACCTAGAAATGGTTTTAGAAAGAACCCTCCCTGGCTTCTTGAATGGTAAAGTAAGAGGTAGAGATTTGTGACATGCTGTTAATGTAACATTACAATAAAGCAAAGTAGTGAGAAAGCTTCATGTACTACATAAACTATATCTAATATGAAATTTGTAAATATTGGAATACAGTCATTTTAAAAGCAATTAAAGAATGGATTTCTCATATAATCACAACCCACTTGTTTCCTAATGTAAAAATTACGGGAGAAGACAAAATAATTGTTGTTTAAAAAACAAGTGTTTCTAGAAAAAGCAAACAGGATCATGCAAAATACTGTTCCAAACCTAGTTATATTTGGTTTTCAGAGGAGCAGAGGGAGATAAAATAGTTGATGAGATGCATAACATGACTATGAAGGGTGAACTCAACTAAGCATGCGCTAGAGTCGCTGTTAAAGCCTATTTAATGGCAGTAAGGGTGACAAGCATCAGTACATTTTGCCTTTATTGCATCTGATGTCTCTGTTCTGAGTGACCTGGCTGCTTTTGGGAGAACAGAGCTTAAGTGAACATTACAGGGCCTTTGGGAAGCATCTGCTAAGCTTTTGTTGAGAAAATCACTTTCATTTGCTCCAACTTTATACATGTAACTGAAGAAGATAAGTTATATGACTAGTTGGGCTGAGTTTGATTCTTTGAGTTCAGGGGAAGTAATCAGGGTTTATGGATCTGTGAGCTCAGCTACTTGTATGGTATATTCATATAAGGGGTGGCTTCCTCCTGGTTTGGACCAGTTTGCCCAAACGAGTAGTGACCTGCTGCTTGAAAGAGGACCTTCTCTCCCACCCACGCGTTTATACTGATCTTTATTCTTTCTGAAACCCAGCTGATCAGCTCTTCAGCTGTGTTTCGGGCTGATTTTAAGTTATTGAGCATGCGCCAAAGCAAAATTGCATGTGGGGACATGCAAAACATGCACTTCCATCACAAAGTGAACCAGTGGGGCAGGTAAGTACAACCCATCCCTGATCCATATTCTTTCTAGTTGAGCAAGGCCTTCCAGGAGATGTAGTGGTCTCTGAGGATGATTTTGTGTCAGAAGGGAAAGAGATTCTGGTTGACCACAATGTAAGCTTTGGAGTCAATTCAAGTTGTTGGTTCTCACATATAAATCCCTTCATGGCCTGGGGCTAGCACAGTTGACAGATCACTTCTCTTTCAGGGTCTCTATCCATCTTTTTAGGCTTGGCAGGAGAGGCATGCATCTGGTTCTGTTGCTTAAAGAATGACATCTTGCTGAATTCAGGAAATGCGCCTTTTCTGTTTTGATGCTAACACTTGCAACTCAAGATTAGCATGACAATGATTCTGCTTTGCCTTTAGGAAGGGCTTAAGATTTTAACTACTCATTGGCCCTGGGTACTTAGCAAGCCATGGCTGGTTATTCTTTTACTCCATGATACTGTATCCTCCTGCTGCTGTTATTTTTAAACCTTAAAACTTTGCTACCCAGAATTGGTTTGGTGAGATGGGCAACACATAAATAAAATAAAATTGATAAAAGGGATTTGGCTTCTAATGATGACCTGGACAAATACTCTCCATTTTATTTGCTTTCAATGTCCAACATATACAAATGGTATCTTTATAAATGCTACTACATTAATTTTAAATTCTGCATGGCTTATTTGAAGAACAGTTGAACATAGCTCCCCATATGTATACAATACATATGAGTATGGTCACAACTACAGAAGACGTGTTGCGGTAGTCAACAGAAGGATTTTTCCAAGACAAGAAGAAAAACCACAACAAAACATGTCTTCTGCCACTAACTCTTGCCATATTTTGTTCCACATATAGGAACTGACTTTGTGAACAGCATGTTCTTATATAATTTAAGACATGTTTAGTGGGGCTAGGTTGTCAGCATTCTTGTAATACTATATAGAAAATTAACTAATGCAAGGCACATTAATGATGTGTGAACAGCAATTCTCATTAATACCCATGATGCAAAAGTAATCGAATTAAACATAATTCTTCTCACCTGATAAATAACATAGAGACTCTAACACTGACATACATTTCTAGTGTTTTCTATTTTTTGTCACTAGAATTGCTTCAAATTTTGCTTTTCCCCCAATCACCTTTCTATAGATATCCATTCATCTTGAACTCCTTTGCTTCCCTTGGTTCAGAAAGGCTCATCTAGCTCTTATCCTTGCTGCCTTGATAGATGCAACCAAATGTTCTCTCCACAAAAGGCCTTTGTTGAATTCAGCTGTACTGAACAATTTTCCTGTGATCTTCAACCTTTTCTTTTAAAAGAATGCTATTAAGGAAATGGTTGGGCTGCTACTCCAGACAAGGGAGGAAACTGATTATCAGTCAAGTTCACTGCTGGACATAGCTATTTATAAACTTTGGAAAAGCTATGGTAGTGAAACCATCCTGGTTTTCCTTGATCATTCATTTATATTAATAGTGTTGACCATGTAGTCTTTCAGGCCTGGTTACAGGGAGCACAGAATTATGGTGGGTCTCTTCCTGTTTTCTGTGGTTGCTTCAAAGTGATGTTCTTTGGAAGACTGAGATCCAGTCCAAGATCCCTGGTTTGTGAGGTACCTCAGGACTCATTATTAGCCATGGTGCAGGGCCCTTTCATCATGCAGTGTCATCCAATAGGACACAGGAAAAGTGCTTCCTTTCTCATAACACCATTCCCTAAAGATTGCTCTAGCCCCCAGCATGACACTGTTTAAAAGTTGATTTTCCCCAAGATTTCTGTTATTTTGAGTGGCGCCTCCTGTCTATTGCAGTCAGATTGGCTGTTTCTTCTTCTGAACATTTGGGATTTCATTCGCAAAGTAGTTTAATAATGCTGCTATTGTATTCCACCCAAAGTTGTTATACAATTGAGCATCCTTTTATATTTAAAAAGTAAGGAAGAATAGAATAGAATAGAATAGAGTAGAGTAGAATAGGCGTTGATTGCTTACCTGAACGCCTCTTCTCGTACGGTGAGCGGGTACAGCAGTCACATGGGTTGCTCATGTCCAATCCGGTGGAACTGAGCCTAGTATTAAAAAAGCTTGCCGGATCCGCCCCTTCCCCAGAATTCGCGAATCCATAGACTAGGCTCAGTTGTGAAGCTCTGTAGTGTTCAACTCTCATTGTTAGAGGAAAAAGGATTATAGAAAGGTGAAGAAGACACATACAAGGGCGGGAAGTGACTGCTGTACCCGCTCACCGTACGAGAAGAGGCGTTCAGGTAAGCAATCAACGCCTATTCTCCGTACTGAAGGAGCGGGTCCAGCAGTCACATGGGACATACCCAATAGATGGTCCCTAGGGTGGGATTAGATTGCTATCGTGTGAGATAACGGATTGGAGTACCCTTCTGCCGAAGGCAGCGTCCGCTGAAGCGTAAGAATCAATCTTGTAGTGCCTGATGAAGGAATTTGGCGAGGCCCAAGTGGCTGCTTTGCAGACCTCCTCCAACGGGGCTTGAGTCGCCCAAGCGGCCGAGGTGGCTGCGCTCCTGGTGGAATGCGCTGTGATGTTCCTTGGAACTGAGAGGGAAGCCGACTCATAGGCCTTAGATATAGTCCCTCTGATCCAACGGCCTATTACTGTTGAAGACACTTTGGCCCCCATGACTCTGGGATGATAGGCTATGAAAAGTGCTTCTGACCTCCGAAAGGGTCCTGTGCGTTGGATATAGATTCTCAGCGCTCTGATGAGATCCAGGGTGTGCCATCTAATTGCCAAGGGATGGTCTCGTTGGAGGCAGAAGGAAGGTAGGACAATATCCTGAGATCTGTGGAACATGGAACTGACCTTGGGTAAAAAGGTGGGGTCCAGTCGCAAGACTACCTTGTCCTGATGGAATTGACAAAGGTCCTGCCTGATTGAGAGGGCAGCCAGCTCCGAAATGCGTCGGGCAGAGGTAATAGCCACCAGGAATGCTACCTTAAAGGATAGGTACCTGAGGGACGCCGATTTTAGGGGTTCGTATGGTGCCTGCGTGAGGGAATGGAGAACCCGTGGCAAATCCCAGGATGGATACCTGTGGACCTTGGAAGGTCTGAGGTTGGCTATGCCCTTGAGGAATTCCTGAACTTCAGGGAAGGATCGGAGAGGCTGTCTGCGGGGACCCCCTAGGACAGATGAAATGGCTGCCAGATGACGCCGGAGGGTGCTGGTGGAAAGTCCTTTATGGAAGCCTTGCATAAGGAAGGAAATAATTCTGTGTATGGGGATGCACAGAGGGGAGAGACCTTCCTGTAGACACCACTGGTGAAACTTGGACCACGTGTGGTCGTAGATTCGATTGGTCGAACCCCTTCTGGCCTTTAAAATGACCTCCACTGAATCGGGGTCATGACCACGCAGTTCTAAGTCTCTCCTGATAACAGCCAGGCGGTGAGGTGGAACCACTCCGGGTCTGGATGGAATGAGGCCCCCTGCCGCAGCATATCCCCCGAAACGGGGAGTCGCCAAGGGTCCTGGACGGACAGCTGTTGGAGATCCGCGAACCAGGGCCGGCGGGGCCAATGAGGGGCGATTAAGATTACTCGGGCCCTCTCGGTGAGAACCTTGTGAATCACGTCCGGGAGAATTGGAATTGGAGGAAATGCGTAGAGTAGGCCTGGAGGCCATGGACTCCGGAGGGCATTGATTGCTTCCGCTCCCGGGGATGGAAATCTGGAAAAGAAGCGAGGGAGTTGGGCGTTCGCATTGGTCGCGAAGAGATCCAGGACTGGTAGGCCGAATCTGAGGCTGATTTGATGGAACAGGTCCTGATGGAGGTTCCACTCTCCTGGGTCTATCGTTGCTCGAGATAGCCAGTCCGCCTGGACGTTGAGGCTCCCCGAGATGTGATCGGCTAGGAGCGACCGAAGATGTTTTTCCGCCCAAAGGCCTAACTTGAGGGCCTCCCTCATGAGAGCTTTGGATCTCGTGCCCCCCTGTCTGCAGATATGGCTTTTTGTGGCAATGTTGTCGGTGAGAATGAGAACGTGCCGGTTGGGAATGCGAGGAGAGAAATGCTTCAGAGCCAGGGAAACGGCTCTTAACTCTAGCCAATTGATTGGCCTGGAAGCTTCCTCCGGGGACCACGTGCCCTGGGCTATCATCCCCTGGGCGTGGGCGCCCCATCCCGATAGACTGGCATCTGTGGTGATGACAAATTGATCCGGGCATCTGAACGGGGATCCTTTGTCCATGGCCGGAGACTTCCACCACTTGAAGGATCTGCGAACACTTGGTGAGATGACAATGCGCCGATTTGAGTTGCTGTGCCCCGATCTCTGAAAGGGTAATAGGAGCCACTGGAGTTCCCTAGCATGAAGGCGAGCCCAGGGAATGATGCCTATGCATGACACCATCTTCCCCAAAAGGGAAGACAGAGTTACTATGGATACTGAAGAATTAGATAAAATGTTAGAAATTAACTCCCCTATACTGAGTTTTCTCTCGGGAGAGAGAAAAACCTGGGAAGATTCTGAATTGATAATGGAACCCAGGTGGGAAATGGATGTGGAAGGTTGGAGGTGACTTTTTTCAAAGTTGATGGAAAAACCATGGTCCTGAAGGACTGACATGGTGACAGAAAGGTCTGTTTTCACTTTCTCTAGGGAGTTCCCATGAATCAAAATATCATCAAGATAACATAAAATGTGAATGGGAGACGCCCGGATATAGGCCGCCAGGGACCCCAAGAGCTTTGTAAAGACCCGAGGGGCCGAGGAAAGGCCAAATGGCATCGCCCTATACTGGAAATGCCTGCCTTGAAAGGAAAAACGTAAAAACTTCCTGTGGCATTTGGCTATAGGAATGTGAAGGTAGGCCTCAGTGAGGTCTAAGGAGACCATGAAATCTCCGGAGTGAATGGCGGCCAAAATAGAAGATAAGGAGTGCATTTTAAACTTCCTATATTTGATGAATAGGTTTAGTTTCTTTAAATCCAAAATAGCTCTCCAACCTCCAGAGGATTTTGGAACCATAAATAAAATGGAGTAAAAACCTAGGCCCTTCTGACCGGAAGGAACCGGTTGAATGGCTCTGATGGACAATAGATGAGAAATGGCCTCCTCCATACGGTTACAATCTGAGGAGGACCTGGGAGAAGGGCAGGAAATAAAACGTTTGGGGGGAGGAGAAATAAATTCTAAAAGAAGGCCAGTTTGAACAGTGTCAATGACCCAGGGGTCCTTGGAGGTGAGACGCCAATTTGAGGCGAAATGAGCTAGGCGACCCCCTATGGGAATAGAGGGAAAATTACCATCTAGGTTTTCTTGAGGCCCTGTTAGAGGAAGCTCCCCTTTGGAAGCGAAAACCTCTACCCCTGGAGATCCTACTTTGGGAACGAAAGCAGGGGGAATACTGACCTGGAGATCTCTGATAGGAAGCCGCTTGATCTTGCTGGCGCCCCGGGCGACGAAAGGACTGCGTTTTGGTAGCCTTTTTTGTGGTTGGACCCAAAACTTTCTTCTTATCCGTGGTTTCCGTGAGGAGTGGATCCAGAAGATCACCGAAAAGAAGGTCGCGCTTTAAGGGTCCCTGGGATAACTGCCACTTCTGGCGTACTCCCGCTTGCCAAGGGCGAATCCATAGGAGTCTCCTTGCCGTTGTAGAAGCTGCAATAGACTTAGCAGAAAATCTGGTAGATTGCAAGGTGGCATCAGCCACGTACTGGGCAGCTGCAAAGACCTTGTTGAAGTCTTGTTGACCTCTCAAGTCATCGGGAGGAATATGCTGTTGAAGTTGGCGAAGCCACAGCAGCATGGCTCTGGAGAAAAAGGAGGCTGCTGCAGAACTTTTAATGGCCCAGGAATCTGCCGTGAATCCTCTTTTGAGCATTTGTTCAATGCGCTTGTCCTCTGGGCGGAGGACTTCCTCCGCCTCTCCCGGCACAGCCGCTGCCGAATGAAGGATCTTGACAGGTTCATCCGGTTTGGGAAAGGATAGAAGCTCTTCATAGGAAGAGGAAAGTTTGTACAACTTCCTGTCTTTAGTTGAGGGATTAAGACTAGAGGCTGGGAAATCCCACTGTTTGAGTAAGGCATCTTTAAACAATTTAGGCATAGGAATTACCTCGTTATCCTCCTGTTCCTCAGTGAAATAAGGTAAATTCTCCTCCGGGGGATCAGTGGAAGTGGAGGCTTGTTTCTCCTGGGCCGCTAATCCCGTAGAAATCCTAGCTTTGAGGAGGAGAGATTTGAATAATTGAGAAGGGAAAATGGTAATTGGAGAAGGAACCTTTATTTGGGATTCCTCATCATCTGATAGCCCTTGGAAAGGGTCCTCATCATCCTCCATATCCTCATATTCGTCCTGAGAGGAATCTGAATCATCCTGAATAGGAGCCCTAACCGCTGGGGAAGAACCCAAGGGGCGGGAGGGACGAGGAGGAGGAGGAGGTAAGGGAAGCTCATTGATGGAAGAGAGTTTGGCATCAATGGCCTTAGACAACACAGCAAAAATAGATTGGAACTCAGGAGGTAAATTAGAAATATCAGCAGGAATGGCAGAAGAATCCCTAAAGGCCTGGGAGGATCCTGGCTGGGAGGGATCTTCAATAATATCTGGTTCCTCTGGCCCTATGCCCCATAGGTTAGGTTGGGGTCTGTCTAGGTTAGGCTCATCCAGAGATAACACAGGGACCCCAGAAGGAGGTAGACTAGAAGCCTCTGGGGGGTCTTGACTACTGAGTACTTGGGCCTGCACTTTTAAACGTTTTGCTGATTTGTCATGGATTCTTTGTAGGGCTAGGTCCCTTCTCTTCTCGGCCCTGGTGACCTTAGTCGAGGGGCGGGCCCCAGGAGAAGAGGAGGAAGAGGCCTGGGGGATACTAGTAATCTCATCGCCTGTAGGCCTGGCCTCTCTGGGACCTTTAGTTGTGCCTCTCTTGGGAAAGGAAGCCATAGTCTGAAAAATAACAGAAGACAAGGCTGAGCCAATAACTGAATAGAAAAGGAGAAGAATTTTAAGGACTTCCCAAGAGGAATGGATCCTGCTTCGAGGCCTCGAAGCTGCTGAGACGTGAGGACAATCTGGGCAAACCCAGAGTTCGTGCCCCCAAATCCAGCGGGGCCAGCCTCCCTAAACTTTTCAATTAAGTAAACCAAGGCACTCTGGTTGGAGGCTTAGCCGGTGGAGAATTTAGCCTGGGACCCCCAAGGCCCGCTCCGGGATCCACGCGGTGGACTGAGGCCTACGCGGCTGGCAGGAGGCCAACACGAGAGGCCTAGATTTAAAAAGGGCGCGAAGGCCTTCGCGCCGAAAAATCGCTCCGAATATGCCTTAAAGGGGAAGCGATCGACTAAGTCCAGGAGACTAGAAAGCCGTCTCACTCCGCAGGAGGTATATTTTAAGCCCTTTAATATATATGCAATAAAGAATCAATAAGGCAATCAATTAATACTTGCACTAGAACCTCCAGGCCAAAGGATTAAAAGAATCCACAAGCGGCCGCGGGGATCGTACACGGCAAAACCGCCGGGGGAAAACGAAACCGCAACTTCTCCAAGGGAAAAAAGCCGAGCCGCAAACGGCTGGCGCTATTAGTGCAAGTAAAACAAATAAGGATAAACAGTCTTACTATTTTTGAAGGAAAAGATCGAAGGGAAGGTGTTAGAATGTTGAACGAATGTTGAACGAGCTATCACAATACAACCGCAGGATATGCGAACTGAGCGAATTCTGGGGAAGGGGCGGATCCGGCAAGCTTTTTTAATACTAGGCTCAGTTCCACCGGATTGGACATGAGCAACCCATGTGACTGCTGGACCCGCTCCTTCAGTACGGAGAATAGAGTAGAGTAGAGTAGAATACAATTTTTATTGGACAAGTGTGATTGGACACACAAGGAATGTGTCTTGGTGCATGTCCTCTCAGTGTACATAAAATAAAAGATGTGTTCGTCAAGAATCACAAGGTACAATACTTAATGATAGTTTGGGTATAAATAAGCAATCAAATCATATTAGGGACCAGTCAGTGTCAATCATAAGGATACAAGCAACAAAGTTACAATCATCCAGTCATTAGTGGGAAGAGATGGGTAATAGGAACTATGAGAAGATTAATAGTAGTGCAAACTTAGTTAAATTGTTTGACTTAGTTAAATAGTTTGACAGTGTTGAGTGAATTATTTGTTTATCAGAGTGATGGTGTTTCGGGGGGGAAAACTGTTCTTGTGTCTAGTTGTCTTGGTGTGCAATACTCTATAGCATCGTTTTGAGGGTAGGAGTTGAAACAGTTTGTGTCCAGGAGGTGAGGGGTCAGTAAATATTTTCACAGTATTCTTTTGACTCATGCAGTAGACAGGTCCTCAAAGGAAGGCAAGTTGGTATCAATTGTTTTTTTGGCAGTTCTGATTATCCTCTCAAGTCTTTGTATGTCTTGTTGGATTGCAAAACCGAACCAGATACTGTAGTTATGGAGGTGCAGATGACTGACTCAATAATTCCTCTGTAGAACTGAATCAGCAGGTTCTTGGGCAGTTTGAGCTTCCTGAGTTGGCGCAAAAAGAACAATATTTCCCACCAATTAGACAGAAAAAAAGGAAAGAAATTGTTTTATTTTTGTTATCCAGTTGAACTGTGAGTCTCCAGCGTGTTCAACAAAACAAAACAGAACAAAACAAAACAAAACTTTGCCAGATCTACTCCGGCCACTTTGTGGTCTATGTCAAAATGGCCACCACAGACAATGTCCAGTGAGAAACAACTGAAGCCAATTTCAGACTGCCTGAGCCAACTTTGACAATAGAAAATAGCATTTTTATCAGCCCATCCTCATCTTTTTGTACTCTTTAACCTCAGGTCCAAGAGGTATATATTGCCTATTATTGTTTCCCCCCACATTTAGCTTTTCTTTTTCAATTAAGTAATGGGATATATTAATTAACAATCTGGGTAGCCAATGGCAATGCAATATAAAGTTAATTAAGGTTTTGGTGCTCCTTTCAGATTATATCCCAGGTGCATTTATACTCCAGGAGACCAGTATGTAATATTTTAATAAATGGCATACGATACCCACAACCATATCAGAATGTTTGTTCTTGTATCATCTCCTTTGCAAATGGCACATGGAGCCTTTCAAGAAAGTCAAAGAGAAAGTGAAAAAGAATGCAGCACGATCAACTCTGCTACAGCAATGTGCATTTGTCACTTACTGGTCTCTCACTTGATTTCTAATCTTTCCTGCTTTTTGTCAATTTGTCATTTATTCACAGGCAGAATTCATTCCTACTTGCTGCTTGCTAAGGCCATTTTGAACGATTTCACCTCCAACCAGTTTCCATTGATCTTTTCCGGCATGAGAAATGGTTAATGTTGTAGTTCCTACTGATACACTCACAGTGGGTCTCCTCGCTATTTTTTCTCTCAACTAAAATCCCATTTTTAAGCATCTTTCCAACTTTTGCTGCAGGCTCCTATCATTTAGGGGAAAAGATCAAAACAGACGTGTCTCCTTGCATGTTTTTTTTTAAATTGTTCTGTCCTTTCAAATTATGTGATTTTACATATTCAAGAATTTCCAACTGGAAAATCTACCCTTTCTATAATCTTATCTGGTGTGGTTAGCTATGGCCCAGCTCCTGCCCCAAGGAATGTGGAGGTGGATGTGGGGGAAACATCCACATGCCACAGACCTGTTTTGCTCCTGACAGAATCTGGCGAAGGAAGCGTGAGTGACAGGGAAGAGGGAAGTTTGGCAAACAGCCTAGGAGGAGATCAATCATCCTTATCATCTCTGGATTCTGAACAAGAACTTATGACGGACCCAGGCATGCATAGAGTGATGCATAGGAGAGAACAACTGAAGGATTATTACAGGAGATAAGTGAGGCCACCTGTGGTTGGGTGGGGCTGCTGTAATTAGTGCTACAGATAAAAATAGCAGTGTGCTGGTTTAGCCTCATGGAAGTTTATCTGATTCATATTTTCCTCAAGATCGTGGTTTGCTGTTTCCCTGTTCAAGACTGTGTGTGGCCTTTCTGGACTTTGGAATTGGACTCAATTTCCCAGTTACTAGGTGAGAAATTAGATTACATTTAACCTGTGCTTTGTGTGTACCAGAAAATCTCTTTGACATTTATAAAGGGAGTTGTTTCTGCTTTTCTGTTGATAAAAACCTTTTGTTTTCCTTCTATCATGTGGTGTGTGTCTGTTTGGACTAATTACCCTGTAATTACAGGCGGTTGGGACACGCCGGCAGAACATTATCCAATCAGTTTTTATTCATTATTTCAAACCTCAAAAAGGTAAGTATAAGAAAAAAAATACAATTACACATATTTTTCAGATACTCTGAATGATAAGCAACAAGATACTTCTGATCACATTTGAATTTGATCACAATATTACCTCCCATATTTACACAGCTGCATCACTTGGATTTATACTTATTTATCTATTATCTATTTAAATTAAACTTGATTTGGAAGGTCTGGAGAATTTCCAGCACTTTCTCATTTGCATTAGCTATAGTATCTTTCTACTATATTCCACACAGACTAGTATTATGATATTTAGAAAACTTGTACACAGAAAAGCCAATGAAAAAAATTCCACATCCATCTTCTTTGTAGAGAGAGAGAGGAGACAGAGAGGAAGGGAGAGAGGGGAGGGGAGGAGGATAGTATCCAGGAATTTTCCTGTCAAAGAGTGAAGGAATGATTGGCACATCTGCCCAAGCTGAGTGACTGAGTCAAAAAGCTGGAAGGAATAGCAATGGAGGCATGTACTCAACAGGTCTGACAGACTCAGTCCAATCAACTAAAATGATGAGGTCAACCCATTCCTGGATGTTATATTCACCACTGTGGAGAATATGCCTGAGAGCATTACTTTCCTTAGAAGTACCCCTAAATTTTTATCAGTTAATAGCAATCCTTGGACAGATAATTTGGATCCTTCCATATATATATTGAATTTTCCCCTCCTTATGGAAAGTTGGTGGTGGCAGATAGACGCTGGCTAAAATCTATGCAGAGAACCAAAGTTGCTATTAAGAAATCCTACGAAAGCATAATGATGAACCTGGTATAGAAAGCATAGTTTCTGTACAGTAGAGTCTTTTTTTCATAAATTGCAATAGCATGACTATTTATCTTTGGATCTGTATGTTATCTCAGACTCTGAAATAGCTTTGGGTAGCATCACCTATCAAGATAAACTCTCAAAAATGATAAAGCACTTTGTTCAAATTTTAATTGGTCAGTCCATTTATCATTAATAGATCATTCTTCAAATTGTATACAAGCCACAGGGATTATGTGTTGACCGAAAGGATTTATGTTATATTCAGGTATTATGTTGAACATCCATCATAGCTGCCTATCTTCTCCAGTAATAAGTAGATATAATGTGGTTTTAATGTCTTAAATCTGTAGCAGATAAAGCAACAACTACCTCACAAATCCTCACATACTTAGTCATGTCTGGGATAATCAATGTTGCTCAACTGTTCATCAAGTACTTTAATCAAGTGCAGATGAATTAGGGCACAGAATAGCATATGTTCTCCTTGTAGGCTATTTTCTATGCCAAATAAGAATTTGAATCTTTAAAAAAGAGGATAGTGCAGAAAGCTGGAATTAAAAGTAGTGGCACTTGTTCCAGAACAATTAGAGCCTTAGTGAGTATACATTAAACCTATATTTTAGTCTGTATTTTTATTCTACTATTTTATTCTGCATACATACATGCCATAAGGGATGCCCACAATTTTGAACTCTGTTGTTCTTTTCCCTAATTTTATCTTGTTTATAAATAATTATTGAATAATCTCTTAAGGAGCCAGTTGAAACATACTGAGTTTGCCCAAATATTACAATTTAAAAATTAGGCACAAAAAAATCTGCATGGTATCTGTTACTGAGAAGTGAGAAAATATGTTTGCTTTTAGCCATTGTGTGATTCTTAATAGCACTTTTTCAGCCAGTTGAAATTTGAAATCTCTCAGGTAATCTTATCAACTGAAACCCAGTCTTAATCAGTTTCTCATCAGTTACAGAATTCAAATTATTTTTAAAAATGAAAGCAAAAACTGTCTGTTTTAATTGTTCTTACCACTATAAACAGGATGCACAATCTATCTTAGAGATAATTCTATTTCAAAAAAACCCCAGTCAACTAAAAATGTAAGTATTTAGTAACTGAGAAACATAAACTGTAAAATCTTGGCTGAATTCTGTATAATATTCTGGTTTTAGAAGTAGCAATCCCCAACCAAAGATCAGAGTAGATCAAGCAGAAAGGTGTAGCTACATTAAAATGATTAAATTAAACCTAAAGTAAGAGTATAAGCAGGAACAATGGCATTTCTAAAAGAAAGAGAATAGAAGGAGGTCAGGAAGGATCAAATAAGCAAAGACACCTTTGATAAAACCCCTTTTTATTTTCTAATTAATCCAGAAATATTGAAATATTCAATGAACCCCATTCAACAAAGCCACCTATATCCTGCCTTTCTCGTGATACATTAATCATAGCAATTGTTTCACCAGCAAATCCCACTCTAGATATGAGTCCAGAGCCCACAACAATACAAAAAAGCATTAAGAGTTATTAACTTAATCTTGCATTACTTCTTCTCTGGTAATATTGTACTTTTAGTAGATCATATAAAACATTTGCTAGATCAATTCTTGAATACAGCTCACCTGTCTAGAATCAGCATTGCATATTGGACATTAATAAACCTCTCCAAACTCGATTGCAGAAAGAGAGTGGTTAATGCCTGGAATGTACTATCTGACTCTGCAGTTTCTTCCCCAAATCCCCAAAACTTCAATCTTAGACTATCTATTGTCAACTTCACCCCATCTAAGAGGTCTGTAAAGGGCATGCATAAGTGCACAAACATGCCTACCGTCCATGTACTAATGTCCCCTTTTATTCGTATCTATTCCATGTAGTAATTTTTATTAATATTGCTTCTTCATTGCTTATTTGACCCCTATGACAATCATTAAATGTTGTACCACATGATTCTTGACAAATGTATATTTTATTTTATGTACGCTGAGAGCATATGCACCAAGACAAATTCCTAGTGTGTCCAATCACACTTGGCCAATAAAAATTCTATTCTATTCTAATAACCATGTTTCTACCTATATCTATTATCTAATGCATGCTTGATGAAACAAACAAACAAACAAACAAACAAACATATGTGGGATAGTTTAAAAATGTTTAAGTGCCAATGCACTTAATAGTCTTTATCTCTGAAAAGGCTGAATTGAATCCAGCCTCTGTGCTGATACCCACAATGCTTGCAAAATATTAACTCTTGTTTGATAAGCAGACCTGAAAAAGTTTGGATGGTAGTTTGCTCTTCCCAATGGCTCAAACACAATTTCAGCTACATCGAACTCATATCCTCATTTTTATGAAAGATTGCAAAGGTGTAAATTGGCACAATGTATTTTCAATCCAGCATTTTAAAATTTAAATGTACCTAGTTGGAAGCAAATGTTAATAAGCTAAATCTTTCATAGTGTCTAAGGGAGCAACAGAACACATTTTATGAGGTATGGTTCAATTATGATGATTATTTTAGTTTTGAAGAATAAACTTAAAGAGTTGCCCAAGGCCTAATAAGAACAGCTCTGGAAGAGTCAATATATCATGATGTTGGTTTGGCGCTCTGTGTCTCTTAAAAATAAACTCAATTGAAAGGAATTTCTTCTTTCTCAGTACAAAGAGCAGCTTCATTTAATTTACTAATGCAACAAAGTACATGACAAAACTACCAACTGTGAAACCCCTCCAAGCTTTTTGCTAAATATATGCACCTAATCGGGTTGCAAACACAAAGGCCCATAAAAATCACTTCGGATCAGTAGCTACAAAAACAATTCTAATGTATTTGTATTAACCTGTTTATTATTTGCATTTTTCTATTGCATATCATTGTCAACTGCACTGGTCTGTTTCAATGGTCTGTTTCTAAGCACATTAAAATCATTGGATGTGATTACAATAGCCCAGCAACTCACACTCCATCTATGATTAACATTTCAAATTGCCAGTGAAAAACATTTTGAGACTTTAATGGATTAGAACATTACAAGTAACTGAACAACATAACCGTTTGGAAGACTTAAAGTTACTTTAACCTTCTTCTAAACTTATCCCCAAATTTCATTATTTTTAACCTCTACATACTTTTAACTTAGTCATCACCTAGACACCATAACTTTATACAGGCCATTAAGAAGCTGCTAGCCTTGTAAGATCAGTCAAGCAGAAAGTTCAATAATGAATACTATCCTACGTTACATTCAGAGATGGGTTCCTACCGGTTCTTGAATAGGTAGTAACTTGGCGACCTGGGTCGCTGGAACTGGCAATGACCCAGGCCTGCAATGCCCTCAAGCCAGTTCTCTTGATGATTAGATTAGATTAGATTTATTGGATTTATATGCCGCCCCTCTCCACAGACTCGGGCGGCTCACAACAATGATGAAGAACAATACATAGTAACAAATCTAATATTTAAAAATCTAGGTTACAGTTTTAGATTAAAAGTCCCAAAAAAAGAAACCCCAATACTGTATATAAAAAACAACACACAATTGAATCATACTCAAAAACTACATGGGCAAGGGGGAGATGTTTCAATTCCCCCATGCCTGACGGCAGAGGTGGGTTTGATGGCACCTCTAGCAGCGCCATCTTGTTTTTTACTTCTGTGCATGGGCAGAAACCTTTTTTTAAGTACTGCACATGTACACATGCACCTGCATGGCACATCCCTGAGCGAACCAGTAGTAACTTAATCCGGAACCCACCCCTGATTACATTACATTACTATTTGTCCCCTCCTTTTCCATTTAACCTCTTGAAAATTAAGGAGAATCATTTCTGACATGTTTCCCACACCCCCTTTCCTTTGTGTGATGAAATACCTTTTTCAATCCAATTGTCTAGGCTGAAGCTCTTCTTCCTTTTTCCCAAAGTCATTATTGTAGACCTTTACAAAAAAAGCTGCCTGTCAAAGCATTAAAACTCTTCAAGAAGAGGCCTTTATTTTTTCTTTCTTTGCATATATCAAAAACAAGATCACAGCATAGCATCCCATAAATTAGTAAAAGGGTTAAGTCAATGTGAAATGAAGGTACTCCTTACCACACCATGAGAGCTCTGGTGAATGAATGATTCTGAAAGCAAATCTTATAGTGAGAAAAATTGCAATTTAATATATTAAAGAAGGGAAGGTGTTGTGGTTAGCTCTGGCCCAGCTCCTGCCCCAAAGACTGTGGATGTGGGGGAGACATCCACATGCTGCCTTGTTTTGCCCCCAGTGGAATCTGATGATGAAGGCTCCTCTGACCAAGAAGACATGAGTGACAGGGAGGAGGAGAGTGTGGCAGACAGCTCAGAAGGAGATCAATTATCTAGCTCCTCCTTGGATTCAGAACAAGAGTTAATGATACAGCCACGCATGCGGAGAGCGATGCATAGGCAACAACAACTGAGAGATTATTATCAAAGAAAATGAGGCCACCTGTGGTTGGGTGGGGCTGTGGTGATTAGTGAGGCTGCTATAAATAGCAGCCTGTGGGTTTGGCCATTGTGGAGGATTATCTGATTGTTGTGTTTCGTGACTGCTTTACTGACTTGGACTTTTTGTGTGCTGATTTTCCTCCGCTTTGAAACTAAACCAGAGCAAAGTGTGTTTCACTTTGTGAAAGAAGGACTGTGAATTGCCTCACAGCTGCAAGCTAAGTATCACAGAACTGAAAAGGGGCTTGTACAAATTACCAGTTTGTTTGGAGACAGTGCTCTTTCCTATAGCAAAAGAGGGCTTAGTTTAAGTGAATTTTCATTATAAAGAACATTGTTTTGAATTTTCAAACATGTGTGTGTCTGAAATTTGTACCTGTGAATTTTTGGGAGGATTCTACCAGAGAGCCCGACAGAACAGAAGGCAACCATTTTTTGCCAAAAATTGCAGCCTTTGAGTCTAATCTGCTGAAGAAAAGCCACATGCAAGTTTTCATCCAAGGCATTTGGAAGGAACAAGAACAAGATCTAAAATGGATGTCAAACTTAATTTCATTGAGTGCCACATCAGGGTTGTGTTTGACCTGGGAAGTGGGGGCTAGTGTTATGTAACCAGGGAGCTACATGCGCACCTCAACAGCACCTTGGTTAGGGGATCTGTTTTCTGGTACAATGGCCTCCTCCAACCCTCTGTCAACAAAAACGGAGCTCAGGGAGACCATGCACGGGCTCCATTTTTGCTGGTAGAGGCACCATGGGATGATCCTTCACTGTTTCCAGGGCAGACCCACAGGCCAGATCTAAGCACTCCATGGGCTGGATCTAGCCCCTAGGCCTTTAGGTTGATACCTCTGATCTAAAAGAACTAAGGAGAATCATTTGATCTCCGTGGAACTCTATCCATTTTCTTTCCCTTCTCCAGTTCAGCAAGAAAGAGAGAAATCAGTTTACAGAAAAATTAAACCAAGGATTATTTATTTATTTATTTATTTTTATTTATTTATTCATTTGTCCAATATACAAATACATAGGAAGAAAAATAGACATGTGATAATATAAAAGAGGGTGAAAGTGAACTTAGAGGAGAGGATATATGAAAGGAAGAGAATATATAAGATAGGTGAAGGAAAGGAAAGATAATTGGACAGGGGACGAAAGGCACTCCACTGCACTTATTTACGCCCCTTACTTGCCTCTTAGGAACCTGGAGAGGTCAATCGTGGAGAGTCTAAGGGAGAAGTGTTGGGGGTTAGGGGTTGACACAATTGAGTCCGGTAATGAGTTCCACGCTTCGATAACTCGATAGTTGAAATCATATTTTTTACAGTCAAGTTTGGCGCGGTTCGTATTAAGTTTGAATCTGTTGCGAGCTCTTGTGTTATTGTGGTTGAAGCTGAAGTATTTATTATTTATTTATTTATTACTTAGATTTGTATGCCGCCCCTCTCCGAAGACTCGGGGCGGCTCACAACATGTAAAAAACAAATCATAAGCAATCCGACAGATTTAAAATATTTAAATATTTAAAAAAACCCCATATGCTAACAGTCACACACACAGACATACCATGCATAAATTAAACGTGCCCGGGGGAGATGTTTCAGTTCCCCCATGCCTGCCGGCAAAGGTGGGTTTTAAGGAGTTTACGGAAGGCAGGAAGAGTAGGGGCAGTTCTAATCTCCGGGGGGAGTTGGTTCCAGAGGGCCGGGGCCGCCACAGAGAAGGCTCTTCCCCTGGGGCCCGCCAACCGACATTGTTTAGTTGACGGGACCCGGAGAAGGCCCACTCTGTGGGACCTAATCGGTCGCTGGGATTCGTGCGGCAGGAGGCGGTCTCGGAGATATTCTGGTCCGATGCCATGAAGGGCTTTAAAGGTCATAACCAACACTTTGAATTGTGACCGGAAATTGATCGGCAACCAATGCAGACTGCGGAGTGATGGTGAAACATGGGCATACCTAGGTAGGCCCATGACTGCTCTCGCAGCTGCATTTTGCACGATCTGAAGTTTCCGAACACTTTTCAAAGGTAGCCCCATGTAGAGAGCATTACAGTAGTCGAATCTCGAGGTGATGAGGGCATGAGTGACTGTGAGCAATGAGTCCCGGTCCAGATAGGGCCGCAACTGGTGCACCAGGCGAACCTGGGCAAACGCCCCCTTCGCCACAGCTGAAAGATGTTGTTCTAATGTGAGCTGTGGATCGAGGAGGACGCCCAAGTTGCGGACCCTCTCTGAGGGGGTCAATGATTCCCCCCCCAGGGTGATGGACGGACAGATGGAATTGTCCTTGGGAGGCAGAACCCACAGCCACTCCGTCTTATCCGTAGTCATTGACTGGTAGGACGTTGCAGCATATGATCTTGTGGGTAATACTCAAATCGTGTTTTAGGCGCCGTAGTTCTAGGCTTTCAAGGCCCAGGATTGTTAGTCTATTTTCATAGGATATTCTGTTTCGAGTGGAGGAGTGAAGGGCTCTTCTGGTGAAATATCTTTGGACATTTTCAAGGGTGTTGATGTCTGAGATGTGATATGGGTTCCAGACAGATGAGCAGTAGTCAAGGATGGGTCTGGCAAAAGTTTTGTAGGCTCTTGTGAGTAGAGTGAGATTGCCTGAGCAGAAGCTGCGTAGGATCAGGTTAACAACTCTAGAGGCTTTTTTGGCGATATTGTTGCAGTGGGCTTTAGCATGTAGGTCATTCGATATTAGTATTCCAAGATCTTTTACAGAATGGGGGTTAGCAGTGAGAGATTGTTTATTCAGTTTGTATGTGCGGTTAGGATTCTTTTTGCCAATGTGGAGGGTAGAGCATTTGTTGGTTGATATTTGAAGTTGCCAGGTGTTAGACCAGTCTGAGACAAAGTCCAGGTCTTTTTGGAGGGTGAGTGTGTTGTTAGTGGTGTTGAAAAGTTTCACATCGTCGGCAAAAAGAGCACAGTTGCTTTCTATGTGGTCACAGAGATTATTGATGTAGAGAATGAAGAGAGTAGGACCTAATACACTTCCCTGGGGGACATAAATTTCAAACACCCATATACTGTTGTGGTTGGATCGCAGCCAGGTCCTTTGATAACAGACTTCGAGCCAGATGAACTGGGCCAGTCTGGGCATGGTTGGCCTGTGTGCTGTCAGAGAGTTGGACAGTGAGGAGGGAGAGATAGAGTGTGAGGTTCCTGCAGAGACTATAGAACCCCCAACTGGGGCTTTGCCTGGATCTGATGAGGTGAGGGACCCTCTCATGGACACAATAGTGAGAAGGATGCAGGGGAGGCAAGATCAATTACGCAGATTTAGAAGGGGTACTTGAGTACAGCTGTGCACAGTCTATAATCCCAGGGTGTATAAAAGGAGAGGAGATTGGGAGGTTCCCTTTGCAGAAAAGAGCACTTTAACAGTTTTTGCCTTTTGTACGAACGTATCTTTTTGCAGTTCTAAACAATATAGTGTTAAGAAGTCTGTGAGTAATTTTGCTTTGGAAACTTTGTTTTGAAACCTTGCTTATCAGTTCTACCACTCACTCTGAATTTTGGCAGCCGAAGGACATTCCTTTGTTCTAATTTGTGTTTTTCAACAAACCTGATTGTACAATAGACTATTTCATTTCAAAACCCTGTGTCTGAGCCTTAATTGGAAGTTAATTGCTGCTCGTTTGCTGTGTTAGACAGAACATATACAGTACATATATTACAGTTGTGATTATTTTGTTTATGTTGCCATGAGATGTTAATGGGTATACAGTATTCAACATCCTATTTTGTTTGGTTAAAATATGTGGCAGGTAGATTGGAATCAAAAATAAAACAACTAAATATGAAAAAGCTAATGTACTTTAGAATTCAAGCAGATAAAAAGAGAAATATTAAGAAAGATTATGGATTGTGCTGAAATGAAAAGATTGACTTTGAAGGTCAGAAGATTTGGACTATTATAAAATTTGGGGAAAGTTTTATGATTGGTTGGAAATTAAAAATAGATAAAATAAATAACACTTAAGAAATAATGTAATGTTTTTTTACTATTAACTATTTATAACCCAGATGACAAGAAAAGATTTCGTGGCAGAACTAATTAATGATATAACACATGTTTAAAGTAGATGTGATTTGAAAACTTTTTAAAGTTAATGCTATTTGTTAAGCAGTTTAAGTGTTGGATAGTTAGGGGATGCTAAGAAAGTTTATTTAGAGAGATATTTTTATGTTTTAAAAATGTTTTTGTTTAGCTTTTAAATATTCAGATTTGTTTAATACGTGGAATGCTGGAGAGACAAGTTTATGAAAATTTAATTGAAGCTAGAAACACAAGATGCTCCATTAGGATGTATTAGATAAGAAAATTTTAGATATGTATATTGTTAGGTAATGATTATGTGTTCTGTATCAATGTATGTTTTATTTTTAAGCCGGAGAAAAGTTTAAAAAATATATACTCAAAAAGAATTCAAGGAGATAAGCATCTTGCACAAACCACCCCAGACGTGATAAGAAATGCGAAAAAAGATAGTAGGCATTTCAAACCCCAAAGGCAGCAAAAGAGAAACGAAATAACTGGAGAAAAATCACAAAATATAAACACCTGTAAATAGAAGCAGAGTGAGTGTAGCAAAAGAAATCAAAGACAATATCAATAGTAATATACCTCTTGGGTACAGTTCCAAAACATCTGGAAAACTACTGAACACCACTGGCATTGACAAAATTACCATCATTCAATTGAAAAAGGCAGCTTTACTTGGAACGGCTTACATCCTCCAACAATATTTAAACAACATCATGTGCCTATACACAGTCTTTGGGAAGCTGTCAATAGATGTTAAAAATGCCAAATCTAGTCTAAGCATCTGGCTGACTGCACAACCGTAACAACAATAACAGCATTAGGCAACTACAAAATAAAAAAAAAGTTTAAGGGTTTACGAAAAAGACTAATCTTTGCCAGAGAAGATTAGAGTTAACAGAGTTTTAAAAATATATATGATTCTGGTTTTTATTTTGAAAATGATCTTATTGAGACATGTCATTTTAAAAAGTCAGCATTTATAATATTTAATATTTCAGGCTAGGCTTTAAGAGATTTGGGTATAAATCTGTTCTTGGCCATGACTTTATGCATAATGGTATCTCTGTCTATTTCTCCCATCTTATATAGTTGTGCAGGGGGGGAAAACAGCACAGGAGAGGGGCGGCATACAAATCCAAATAATAAATAAATAAATAAAATCCTTCAAGTATTCAGAATGAAGGCCAAAATTATCTTATTTAGTTGTAAAAGTTGAATGTACATACTGAGATTACTGATTGTGATATAGCCCATGATCTGATATGGTATAAAAACAAGATCCTGGTATCAACTGTTATAACCCCAAAGCAACTAAGTCTCAGTTCATTACAGAGGAGATATTAAAATTTAAAATTTCCATTAGCTTTAGGACACTTTGCAGGTCATATGAAAAATGACTTGGACAATGTTCGGTCTTTAGAACTGCCAGAATATATGTAAAAGTATTAAGCTCCAAAATTCAAGCCAGGTAGATAAACAGGAATAGTTCTGATTGAAAGATTTGGAAATAACTTCCCAATTGTTACCATATTAACAAAAATAAAGTTGTTAGAGTTATATTTCAAATCTTTAATGAAAAGATCCTTGGTAAATATAAACTCCAATATTATTCATGGAGCTAAAATAGCCATTTGATTATTGAAAAAAGATACCCAGATGGAAACAATGAAGCTGGAAAAATGAACTTACAATGAAATGGACCACCTTTCAAACACAATTACTGCAGAAATGGGATCAATCTGTTAAACCATTAGAAGCAAAAATCACTTTGATCAGTGAAACATTACAGAAAATTGCACATATAACCTCTCAGGCATTAGATGGAGTGCAAACATTGGTAGTTAACGCTATGGACTCACAGATGGAAAACACTGTTATTAGAGATACACTATAAGAATGGATTTAAATGTTTTAATTTTAAAAGAGGATTCGTGCAACAACAAGGTGAAACTCAATGTCAAAATTTTGTTAACTACGGAAAACGTGGTATCAAGAAATGGACTTGCAAAGTCTTTGAAATAAGATATGGATCTGGGAGCTGTAGCATTTCTTTTCTCACTCTGGATATTATTATAACCTTTATTAAATTAACTACCAAGAAGAGGAGATGACAGACTTGTGAACTAGGCATACATAATACAGATGTCAGGTATGTGATAGGATTAGCGTACCCTATTTCAATAATCAAATTGTTGTTTTAGCTCAATAATTACTATTGGTGGTTTATATTTATGAAGGCTCCTTTCATTTCTTTGGGACATCAGGCAACAACCCAATTATAGAATTATAATTCTGTTTCAGGCTATTATCAGCCATCAGTGGGGATTCCCAACCACAATCCCAACCACAGCCAAGTTTACACAGCTTCCATAAAATAAGCTCTAATAATTGTTGTGATTCCGTCTGAGGCCCCTCAGGGAATGGCTGATCCTCTGCCGGCTTCCTGCTCAGAGGGGGAGGATGAGGAACAGGAGGTTCAGGCAGACGGGGAGGAGGAATCTCAGGCTGAGGGAGAGGGAGGACAGCCAGAGTCCCCCGAGAGGGAGCTCTCCCCAGCAAGCAGCCTGGATTCCTTAGATGAAAATGCACAAGCAATACAGTGGTCCCTCGACTTGCGCGTTCTCGATTAGCGCGAAACGCTGCAACGCGGTTTTTCAAAAAATATTATTTAAAAAAATAAAATATTAAAAAATAATTTTTTTTAAATTCTGTTCCCTGAATGGAGACCGCCGGCCGCTCAATCGGGCCGGCAGGGAACAGAATGGAGCCTTCCGCGGCGGGGCTGGTAAGGGGGGGAGCCGAGGGGGGAGCCGAGCCCAGCCCCGTGGCATTCGCTTTCCTCCCGCCGGCAGCCGACTGATCGTGGGCTCCTTCGCAACCTCGGAGAGCTTCCTGGTTTTCGTGAGCTTTCATGCCCCGGAAGCTCTCCGAGGTTGCGAAGGAGCCCACAATCAGTCTCGGCTGCGGGTGGGAGGAAGGCGAATCCCCCGTGGGCTCCGTTACATCTTCCGCTGCCAGCCAGGCCATGCTGGCGGCAGCGGAACAATCGCTGGCTGTCAACTTTTCTTTTTAAAACTGGGCAGGAGCTGACTTGCCTCCCCAGTGCTAAAAAGAAAAGTTGACAGCCAGCGCTACGACTGACGGAATGCTGAGCCTCCCGGTGGAAGGCTGCCGCTTGGCCGGGGAGGCTCGGCCGAAAGCGGCTGGAGCGGCAGAGCCGAGCACGCCTTCCGCCCGGGAAGTCCTGCCCCTTCATCCCCACCCCTCGCCCCTGTGGTTGGCGGGGATGAAAGGGCAGGACTCCCTGGGTGGAAGGCGTGCTCGGCTCTGCCGCTCCAGCCGCTTTCGGCCGAGCCTCCCCGGCCAAGCAGCCAGGGAAGTCGAGCCAGGCGTGGCGGCGGCAGCGCTGCTTCTCCGGTCGCCCGGTCCTCTCCTGCCTCCTGCGCCGATGTTCCCCGCTGCTACGGAAGGCAGTCGCTTGGCTAGGGAGGCTCGGCCGAAAGCGGCTGGAGCGGCAGAGCCGAGCACGCCTTCCGCCCGGGAAGTCCTGCCCCTTCATCCCCACCCCTCGCCCCTGTGGTCGGCGGGGATGAAAGGGCAGGACTCCCTGGGTGGAAGGCGTGCTCGGCTCTGCCGCTCCAGCCGCTTTCGGCCGAGCCTCCCCGGCCAAGCAGCCAGGGAAGTCGAGCCAGGCGTGGCGGCGGCAGCGCTGCTTCTCCGGTCGCCCGGTCCTCTCCTGCCTCCTGCGCCGATGTTCCCCGCTGCTACGGAAGGCAGTCGCTTGGCTAGGGAGGCTCGGCCGAAAGCGGCTGGAGCGGCAGAGCCGAGCACGCCTTCCGCCCGGGAAGTCCTGCCCCTTCATCCCCACCCCTCGCCCCTGTGGTCGGCGGGGATGAAAGGGCAGGACTCCCTGGGTGGAAGGCGTGCTTGGCTCTGCCGCTCCAGCCGCTTTCGGCCGAGCCTCCCCGGCCAAGCAGCCAGGGAAGTCGAGCCAGGCGTGGCGGCGGCAGCGCTGCTTCTCCGGTCGCCCGGTCCTCTCCTGCCTCCTGCGCCGATGTTCCCCGCTGCTACGGAAGGCAGTCGCTTGGCTAGGGAGGCTCGGCCGAAAGCGGCTGGAGCGGCAGAGCCGAGCACGCCTTCCACCCAGGGAGTCCTGCCCTTTCATCCCCGCCGACCACAGGGGCGAGGGGTGGGGATGAAGGGGCAGGACTTCCCGGGCGGAAGGCGTGCTCGGCTCTGCCGCTCCAGCCCCTTTTTCGGCCGAGCCTCCCTAGCCAAGCGACTGCCTTCCGTCGCAGCGGGGAACATCGGCGCAGGAGGCAGGAGAGGACCGGGCGACCGGAGAAGCAGCGCTGCCGCCGCCACGCCTGGCTCGACTTCCCTGGCTGCTTGGCTGGGGAGGCTCGGCCGAAAGGGGCTGGAGCGGCAGAGCCGAGCATGCCTTCCGCCCGGGAAGTCCTGCCCCTTCATCCCCACCCCTCGCCCCTGTGGCCGGCTCATCCAGGGGGGCGTGTGTGGACTGGCAAGCGGCAAGCGGGAAGACCAAGGGAAGGTTCCTTCAGCCGCCCAACACCTGATCCGCTCCGCAGCGCGGCAGCAGCGAGGAGCCGAAGATGGGGTTTCCCCTTTGCCTTTACCCCATCTTCGGCTCCTCGCTGCTTCCGCGCTGCGGAGCAGATCAGCTGTTGGGCGGCTGAAGGAATCTTCCCTTGGTCTTCCCCGCCGCCCACACGCAAACTCCACCATCTGCGCATGTGCGGCCATGAAAAAAATGGCGCACATGCGCAGATGGTGGTTTTACTTCCGCATCCAATATAACGCGGAAATCGGTTAGCGCGGGAGGTCTTGGAACGTAACCCCCGCGCTAACCGAGAGATCACTGTAATCGATCTCCGGCAGAGAAGAGCAACACAACGAAGGGGACAATTAGCCAGGTACTTTCAGCACTAAAGAGGCAACAGCTGGGTTTGGGTGTGGTGCTCTCTGGAAAGGCTGAAAAGGCAGACCCACCCTTCCTGGCTTGTGGAGTATTATCTTTGGGAGTCCTGGGACCTGGCTGTGATCTTTGGCGTCTTGGAATTCTGGTTTGTGACTTTGAATACTGAAACCTTGGGGGAAAAAGGTGTGGGTCTTATTCTCTACAGTGGTGGGTGTGCCAGCAAGAAGTCTGCTGTATTGTCTGGCCATCAGGACTCTGCTGTGAAGTCTCATAGCCTGCCTGTTGGGAAGAACAGGTTTTTCTCTGTGTTTATTTTTCAAACTATAAAGTGCTTTTGCTTTTACCAGCGTGTCTGGCTGCTTTTTCCAGTTGGTGTTGAAGTCTGGGGGCACCCAGACAGAACAATAATCATCTTTAAAACTTCAAGACTTGCCACTTGTGCTTCTAGATGCAGGTCTAGAAAATGATGAGCAGGCTAATATAACTTTTAAAAAGATATACTAGTGGGATTACACATCTAAAATAATAATTCAAATGATAGCTAAGCTATCTCTTCCTTAAACATTTCATTTTCTTATAAAGATTATGTTCCAGTTGAGGAACATTTTACGCTCTCTTTTTCCTACCTGTATTATTTTTTCCACAAGTAACAATTAGTTTTTAAATGAAAGAGTTTAAACATTTGATAAAAAGTAAGTATGTGTGAGAAAAACCACCAATGAAATCAACAGGAGTCCAAATGAACAACAAATAGCATTGATTTCATTCTTTTGTAAAAGGGCATATGGAAGGAGAATTTTGAGTTCTCCAACCAAAGCAATATTGTCATCTGAGTACAACATATAAAAACAAATCATCTTTACAGGCAAACAACAATTTTACTCCTCCCATTTCCTTGTTCAATTCCCATTATGTAATACCTTGGCATTTTACTCAGGTGATTTCCAACATGGAAATTCCCTAGAACTTCACATCTGCACACTTCCTTTCTAATGTCACCATAACCCAATCTTACACTCTGTCTTCCTGTGTATCCTGTATATGTCAGCATAACACATCCTATTCATCCCTTTTTGCGACAGAAGTGGAGTGATCACACGAGACAGAAGCTGGGTTTAAAATTGGGTCAAGAGCGCTTCCGTGCTTCTGCGCAGGTGATAATCTAAAAGCAAGGACTGCAACATGTCCAGGTTAACCAGACATAAATTAATTAATTAAATCATTAATTAATTAATTAACAATAATAGGGACCTGCAGAGATCACTAACAATTTGGGGCGGAAATGACGTCAAATAAACTTCCTGAGCAACCATGGGCATAGCTCCTTGCTGATCCAGGCCTTCACCTGGAACTGAGCCATGCTACACATATGGGGAGGCTCGCCAGCCAATCTCTGGGTGGGAATTGGCTGGGGCGAGATCCAGGGCACCCCCTCCCCAATTGCTCAGGCCGGTGGTGACACCATGAGCTCTTGGAGAAAGTCTGCCCCTCATCTCTAAAGATGCTCAAAGGAGAACATGCAGTTGCTAAGCACCTCCCAATTTCTGCCCCTAACCTGCCACAGAGGGGACCAGATCTCTATCTTGGCCTGCCGACTCCCCCCTCAATGTGCACCAGTTCTCGCAGGGACCTCTACAGGTCATGTAAAAATATGGTGTTTCCTTGTTCAGACAGGTGAACGCCATCGGCATGATAAAGCTATGGCTTGTCAACAGAAATACCCTGCTGAAAACCCCGCAAGAGCCAAGCAAGAGCAGCTGTGTGTGGTGATTGAGTGTACTTGGCTCACCTGCAACCGTAGATGCATTCCCAGGTGTCCTGAGAAGGGGCTCGCCCAACAAGGCCGCTGTAGTAGGGGAAGACACCCCACTCGTACTCAATGAGAACCCTGTTCATTGGGAGGCCTACCCAGGGAGGCCGAGGCCCAAGGCGGCGTGCTTCCTTGTCCATAAACTGACCTCCAGCGGGCATCCAACTCATTGAGATGTTCAATGACCCTGGACCACGAGTGAGCAGGCAAAGAAGAATCAAAAACAGGTTGCCCTCTCGGCCTCACCCCCGAATGCTTGGCCCAATCGTGGGCCTCCTCGTTTTATTATTTATTATTTATTTATTTATTATTTGCTTGTTTGTTTGTTTGTTTATTTGTTTGTTTCTTTGTTTATTTATTTGTTTATTTATTATTTATTTACTTATTTATTTATTTATTATTTAGATTTGTATGCCGCCCCTCTCCGAGGACTCGTTGGCTGCCCGGGCCCTGGCCGGGCCCTGGCCGAGAGCCTCAAGGCCTGTTGAGGCCTAGGCACTGGCTCGTTAGGCAGAGGGGTGGCCCTCTGTTTCTTCGGTGCCATCCCTAAGAGACATGACACAATCAACGACAAAAACTAGACCCTGGTGCACCACCCCAAGAGATAGGCCTAATAGACCCACAGTAACCACTCCTAATATGTTCGAGCATAAAGCTTGATGAGGAGGGGGTACTGGAGGGAAGGAGCCGTGGGCCCCAAGGCCCAAGCAAGGGGCCATCCTACATTGGGGCCTGAACAGGCCCTGTAGGTAACAGGCAGGCCTAAACCAAACCCGGTCATTGGGCCTAGTAGGCCATGCCACGGGTTCCCACGATGGCGAACACCAGCGGTTGTTCGCTCTTCAGCAGCCGGGGCAAAAAGGAGGCCCAAACTCTGCGCAGCCCTATTTATAGGACAGGCTGGCCACGCCCCTGGCTGCATCATAGGCCGGCACCAGATGTGCGAGGTCTGGGGCCAGGATCTCATGAAATCTCGCAAGATCCCGGCCATCCAAGATGGTGGCTACACCGGAAGCCGTGTTTCCCGGCTCCGGCACAAATCCCAGCCGGCAGATAAGTCGGCTGGCAAGTAATTCTGTGAGAACAGACAGCAGAAAGAAAGCTGATAGGCAAAAAATACATTTTGGTTATACAATATAGTATGTTATAAACATGGCTTTTGCCCTTATATTTCGTACAAGAATAAAGTTCCATTTCTCACAGTAAATTAAGTAAGTAAGTAAGTACTGTAAGTAAGTAAAGACAGTAAGTGAATGAGTAAGTAAGTAAATTAAATGTTTCCTTTTTCAGGGTTCTTAGAAGAAAATGAATAGAACTAGTGGTTCAACAATAGTTCTGTCTGGGGCAAGTTAGATCTAAACCCATTTATTTGTACACCTGGACAATGCAGAAGATGCAGAATTGTGTTGTGATAGTAGTGATGCTGTTTTCTATAATTTGAGAAAAGGAGTGGTTTCTGCCTCTCTTTGCATGGCTTCTACACAAGGTAAAGGAGTTGTAGGGTGTAGTAGGAATTCAGTACTTAAATACTGGTAAATACTGGTAAATACAGGTATTTAAGTACTTAAATACTGGTAAATTAAATAAAATAAATTTAAAAGGTGCAATATGGGAATTAATACATACAAAACTGAAATGAATAAGGTTCCCTTAATCAGATTCAGTACTTCTAAAATAATGATGCGCCCCCCCACCCTGGGGAGGCATGGAGCGATGCCAGGAGGGGCGCATGACCCCAGGGAATACTTATTTACTTATTTACTTATTTACTTATTTACTTATTTACTTATTTACTTATTTACTTATTTACTTATTTACTTATTTACTTATTTACTTATTTACTTATTTACTTATTTACTTATTTACTTATTTACTTATTTACTTATTTACTTATTTACTTATTTACTTTGTATGCCGCCATTCTCCGAAAACATGCTTTTGCGGCAGGGAGTGGGGATTTTCTGCACTGAATAATAGCACACAGCACAGAGCAGGAGATATGAATTGCAGATAATAAACCGTTAAGAGACACCATAGAAAAATAGTCATTAAGGCATCACTTAAACACATTACACCCAATCATGCTGATAAACCATTTGATTTTTTTCAGTGAAAATATGCCAAAAATATGTCCCAGTGGAGAGTTGGGGTAGTGTGAAATGTTTACTTCTTACTAAGGGGGGCCTAACAGAAAATAATTGAGAAGCAGTGCCTTAATATAATGGACCTGGGGGACAACATTAAAAGAGAAAAGGGAATATATTTATTTAGATATACACAAAATGTATATTGATATAAATAATTACAATTATATACTGATGTCAAAGACACGAATATTAGTGATAAGTAATTAACAATGTTGGATATTGTATTGGGGTTTTTTTGTTGAGGTTTTCTTTTTCTTTATCTATTATTTTCTTTCCCCCCCCTTTTGTTATATGCATTTATTTTTTTGTTTATTGTTTTTATGTTTGTATTTAAAACTTTTCAAAACTTTTCAATATAATAATAAAATAAAATAAAAGGACCAGGATAATTTATTATTTAAAAAGTATCAAATAAATAGCATTAAAAAGTATAATCTTCCTGCGATGGCTACATAAAATTAATGAACTATCTGCCAATATTTAATGTGAATGTATGTGAATGTATAGGCATTCACAAGGGAGAGGGATATCTACAAAAAATATTATATTACATTGTATTACATTGTATTACATTATATTATATTATTAATATGATTTTATATGTTATATTTATGTTATCATTTTATAAATAAAGAAAAAAATTAAAAAGAAGTATGTTCTTTCAAGATTTAACAGAAGATATTAAATGGTGGCATTTAAAATATTTGCAAATGTGTTTTCTGAAGTATATGTAATAGTAGGAAGAGATATGTACTGGGAGAGATATGTATGGAATATGGAAGAGACATATCACATCTTGGACACAAACTGCTTCAACTCCTACCCTCAAAACAACGCTATAGAGCACTGAACACCAGAACAACTATACACAAGAAAAGTTTTCCCCCCGAATGTCGTCACTCTGCTAAACAAATAATTCCCTCAACACTGTCAAACTATTTACTAAGTCTTCACTATTATTAATCTTTTCATCATTCCCATCCCAACAAATGACTGTAACTTTGTTGCTTGTATCCTTACAATTTATATTGATTGGTTCCTAATATGAATTGATTGCTTATTTCTACCCAGACTATCATTAAGTGTTGTACCTTATGTTTCTTGATGAAGATATCTTTTCTTTTATCTACATTGAAGGCATATGCACCAAGACAAATTTCTTATGTGTTCAAACACACTTGGCCAATACAATTCTATTCTGGCCTGTCCTGTCTTGTCCTACTCTACTCTATGTACAACTTTAGTAAGTTGAACCTGCACCTCAGATTCAAAAGAGAATTTAAAAAACCAACAACCCACCAAGCTGTGAATCTATAGAGGGTAACATTTTCAACCCCCCCCCCCCCTATAAGTAAGATCTGCACTTGATTTGACTGTATTTGATATCATAATTGATCATAATGTTATACAACATTTAGTTGGCTTAATCAAAATTAGAAAATATGCCTTACTTTCCATTAGTTTATATATGTCTATTACAAAAATACATTCCATCCATTACTGAATATTAAACCACAAGTCATAGAACAAAATAAAACAAAATACGTAACCTACCATCGAATAGCTGTTTAATAAGTGGTTCTGATAACTACATATCATATTCTGGGAAAGTTTACATTAGTAAACTAATCTATAATTGTCCCATTTCCTGCATTTCTGAAAATATTAAGAAACATGGAATCTTTCAGACGTTTGCTAAACCTAAACTCTAATGAGTTATGTCTGTTTTAGACAACTGTTTTAAACAGTCAAAAATACGTATTTTAAGATCAAACTGATTTTATGTCTGACAGGCTTGTACAAGATCTAACTGGTAGATTACTCAACCTATTACTGCAAGGATTAGGACAGCCTTTTTCCAATTGCTTTCTGGATATTTATAACCTTTCATAATTTGTATTGGACATGTTTATTATCTAATTTTAAAAATGAAGCCTTTATCTGAATTATTGCTGTAAATCCAAATAATATTTGACATAGGTTCAGAGATACAAGAACTTTTCCTGTTCTATTTATCACAATGCTATTAATAATGGTTATAAATCTACGAGGAAATCAGCAATAAAGGAAGTAAACATGTAAGAATAGATTATCTACCATATGCTTATGCAGATAACTTTGTACTTTTCTTATCAAATCCAGTAGAAACAAGTATACAGCTTGAATTTGAAATTTTTAGTAGCATATCTACTTTCCAATTAATTGTGGAAAGTTAGACGAGCTGTTTTCATCCTCCTCCAAATAAACAAAATTAACTAACAATTATTCAATATTCCACTTCTAGGCAAACAAATATGCAAGATACAAATGACTACAAACCTTTAAAGGTTTTTGATTGAAAATCAGGCACAACTTAAGAAAAAAAGATGATTCAGCTTATAATCACAAATGGAATAGCAAAAATGCTTTTGTCAAAATTTGAATTTGACAGAGGGGCTTCAACAATCCCAGGAACAACCACAGAGCTATCTGTAAACGCAAAAAAACATGTACACAAATACACCCACCCACACATTTTTGCAGAGAGAACAAGGGGAGGTTAAGAAGCATTTCTTTAGGTAACTGACATGCAAAAATATGATGGATAGTTGTTCTTGAATAATTAACATAATATCTGGTGGCAACATTATAAAGCATTTAAGGAAATCTATGTAACATATTTATTATCACAATGATAAATGTCAAAACTGAAAATATGTAAGAAAGTTTGGGAAATGTAGTTAATCTTAACTAGAATAATGTCTTGTAATTGTGGTTATATTGCTTTTGATAATTTAATCTATTATATTTGGTGTATAGATTAAATTCCAGCCTATACTGTGTCTTATTTAATAAAGATTTAATACAGTTTCCTGGAACTCCATGCTAGATCCATCCATTTTCTATTTTTTTTGTTTCTCCCACCACATCAAATTGGGATTTCCTCTATTTTATTTTCATAGAGTGATCATTGAACATTCTATTATTTGCATAATTTCTTTCCACCATTCAGTTGAACTTGAAAGAATAAAAAAGTAAGGAAATAATGTAGAACACAATGTAGGACAGTGATGGTGCTACAGGTGCTATGCAGAGCCATATCTGCTGGCACGCAAGCCAATGCCCTAGCTCGGCTCCAATGTGCATGTGTGTGCTAGCCAGCTATGGGCTCACACAGAGGCTCTGGGAGGGCGTTTTTGGTTTCCAGAGAGCCTCCATGGGGATGGGGAGGACATTTTTACCCTCCCCGTGGTCCAGGGAAGCCTTTGGAGCCTGGGGAGGATGAAACACGAGCCTACTGGGCCCACCAGAAGTTGAGAAACAGGCTGTTTCCGGCTTCCAGAGGGTCTCCAGGGGGTGGGGGAAGCTGTTTTTGTCCTCTGCAGGCATTGAATTATGTGTGTGGGCACTTACACATGCTCTTTTGGCACCCGAGGGAAAAAAGGTTCACCTTGACCATAATGCAAGATACAAATGACTACAAACCTTTAAAAGTTTTTGATTGAAAATCAGGCACAACTAAAGACTAGGACATGACCATCTTGAGCCCTGGTGATGGTATCAAATGCACCATAAGTCACATGTGCCCGAGCAATCGCAAGAGATCTAAGTACATCCCAACTTGAATTCCTTTCCCACACATTTCCTTTTTTACTATTGGTTGACCAGATTCTTGTAGAGTGCTTAAACTTGCAATAAATCTTTGTATTCATTTGAACTGCCTGAATGTCCTGATCTCTCTGGTGCCTGAACAAAGCTGCTGGACTGCTTTCCAATATCTTGACCAACAATGGCCATAGAAGTCCCCGAATCTCCTTCTCTATATAACAATGTAACATATATGTGCACAAACATAACTCCTCTCCATGATGTATCTGGATGTATTTATGTCCTTGGAAGCAAAAGATGAGCTGATCCATTCTGAGAAACCGACATGTGGGCTAGAAGTAACATTTCATTTTTTCCTCAGAGGTTCATTGTGGAATCTTTTTCAGGAATCTTTTTCCTGAATGAGCACAGATCCAGCTCATTTTCAATAATTACCTTTCTTCATACCAAATCTGCTCTCATTTTGTTCAGTTTTTAGAGAACTAGCTTGCAGAACCTCAATCCCTTTGCACAATACCCTAACAACATTCCATTGGCTTGGAAAGAATTTTTTTTTAAAAAATAATAATTCCAGACTTGCACTATAGTTTGTAAAAATTCCAGCAAACTTTTTAAAGTTAATTTGGGGCTTTTATATCCTGGCCAAAGAAATGAAAATCAATCTTATCCCTCGATAAAATCTCTTTTACTTAGAAGTTGTTGGCTATCTCTTAACCATTACCATGAAAAATTTCAATAGCGCATTGAGTCAAAAAAAGCAAATAGTACCTTGAAGGCATTGAATTCATGCCATTACCATAATGCATGTGTTAGGAAAGAACTGAACTGAAAATAAAAAAAAAAGTATATGATTTCTGAATATTGTTTTTTAAATTATTTTTTCATTTTATCTACAAGAATAGATAAATACAAAATAAATTCTTCTTAGAACCTGATTAGTCTGATTTAATTAATGATCATTTGATTCTTGGGTTCATTTCTGTATGCATATTTTTTTTCATAAACCTTTGTTACATATTTTGAATACTTCTTTGCCCCCCACCCTTCCCCCAAAAAGGAAAAGGCGTTATCAATCATCATCATTATTATCCAATACCAAACTGAATGTGATACATAGCTGGTGTGTTACAAAAAGAGACTAAACAATTAAACTGTTTGAAATTATAGATCAAATCCAATATATGGATTTGAAAATAACATACTTTCTCAAATATCAGGAAGTAAATGAAGTAAAAAGATGATATGTGGGAAATCTTTTACACAATCGAAAAATTAGCAGATTGAGAATTCTTTGTAAATTCCTAGATTTAATGTTCAAGTATCCGCTTACATTTCAGCCTATATTTTGTTGTCACCAGTAAAACACTTACCGTATATACTCGAGTATAAGCCGAGTTTTTTAGCCCCAAAAATGGGCTGAAAAACACAGCCTCGGCTTATATTCGGGTCATTGACAAAGTCACCACACGAGGGTGCCATTGCTTGAGCCAGAGCGAGGAGGCACCAGCTTTTGTCCCCTCTGGCATGCCGTAGTTCCTCTCCCTAGCTCAAGCAAAGAAGGCAGCCATTTGCAATGGTGAGTCGGATTAAAAAGGCCCCCTGCTGTCAGATTCTCCTCCCCCTCCTTTGAAAGGATTTAAACTGTTTAAAAAATGGTATTTTGTGGTAGTTGCTGTCCTTGCTTGGATAGGATCTAATAATGTGTTATGAGGCAGAGCTAGACAGGAATTCTTTTTCTATCTGTCTATCTTTCTATCTATCTATTTTTCTATCTATCTATTTTTCTATCTATCTATTTTTCTATCTATCTATCTATCTATCTATCTATCTGTATCTATTTCTTTCTATCTATCTATCTATCTATTTTTCTATCTGTCTGTCTATCTTTATATCTATCTGTCTATCTATCTATCTATCTATCATCTATCTATCTGTATCTATTTCTATCTATCTATTTTTCTATCTAACTATTTTTCTTTCTATCTATCTATCTATCTATCTGTATCTATTTCTATCTATCTATCTATCTATCTATTTTTCTATCTGTCTGTCTGTCTATCTATCTTTCTATCTATATCTATCTATCTATCTATCTATTTTTCTATCTGTCTGTCTGTCTGTCTGTCTATCTTTCTATCTATATCTATCTATCTATCTATTTCTATCTATCTATCTATCTATCTATCTATTTTTCTGTCTGTCTGTCTATCTATCTTTCTATCTATATCTATCTATCTATCTATCTATCTATTTCTATCTATCTATCTATCTATCTATCTATTTTTCTGTCTGTCTGTCTATCTATCTATCTATCTATTTCTATCTATCTATCTATCTATCTATCTATCTATCTATCTATCTATCTATTTTTCTATCTGTCTGTCTGTCTGTCTATCTATCTTTCTATATCTATCTATCTATCTATCTATTTCTATCTATCTATCTATCTATCTATTTTTCTGTCTGTCTGTCTATCTATCTTTCTATCTATATCTATCTATCTATCTATCTATCTATCTATTTCTATCTATCTATCTATCTATCTATCTATTTTTCTGTCTGTCTGTCTGTCTATCTTTCTATCTATATCTATCTATCTATCTATCTATCTATCTATCTATCTATCTATCTATCTATCTATCTATCTATTTGGTTTTCTATGCTGATAACCTCACAGCAGCTAATGCTGAAGCTCTTCTTTGGATACACTTATTTGTTTGTTTGTTTGTTTGTTTATTTAATTGGGTTTGTATGCAATCCCTCTCCAAGGACTCAGGGTGGCTCACAGCATATATAAAAACAGAACAATAATGTAAATCCAATTAATGATGAGAAGGAATCCAGTTTTGAAGGATTTTAACTCTTAGGTTTTAGCTTTGTTCCTGATCGAGCTACTTTTTTTACTTTTTAATTTATTGTTAATATTGTTAATTTGTTTACCCTCTTTTAAATTTACAGAGCTAGTTTACTGGTTTTCTTTAAAATAAATATTCTAAAACATGTCTCAATTAATGTAATTTTATTGTTTTCCATTTTTATAAGTTACCAGTAGCCACTGCATTTTCTAACCTCGGCTTATACTCGGGTCAATACGTTTTCCCAGTTTTTGTGGCAAAAATTGGTGCCTCGGCTTATACTCGGGTCGGCTTATACTCGAGTATATACGGTAAGTATTTCAGTATTTTACTTTCAGTATTTTACTTATAGGAAGGAACAAAAGAAGGGAGGGAGAAAGAGAGGGGAAGGAAAGAAGGAAGGAAGGAAGGAAGGAAGGAAGGAAGGAAGGAGCTAGGATCAAGGCAAATCAACTTCTAAACCCTGATGTTATTCTTTGTTAACAGATAGCCACATTTTAGATATTTCCTGAATTCTCTTTAAAAAGTAGCATTTGCTCATTTTTTCAGCAGGCTGTAATTCTTCATTCTTTTTCCCAATTCCACCCTCCACAGCAAAACAGTTTATTCAAAGGCAGTAAAAAATGAGGCTCCACTATAAGCAATTATTTTCTAAAAGCTCACTTGTCTTTAGAGGCTAGAAAGTGACACTATATTTCATATTGAGTAGTTGTTTCTCAGAGGAGTCTCTTTGGTTAAAATTTGGACCCACTGAAATGAACAGAAAAACAAAATATTTCTGAAACTGAAGGAGTAGTCCCATCAAGGTCAATAAAGGTAATATAATAAAAAACATAAAATATGTTAAGTATAAAACAATTTTGGTGTTATATAAATAAAGAACATGTACAGTGCACTGCGAGATCTAAGGATCATCAAGTTGTCAGACAGTTATGGGTTGCTTTTCATAACTTTTACAGAAATATAGATTAGAAGGTTCTTTGGGCTTACATGTTATGTTAGAAAGGTAAAATGAGGGACTTACTATGATTATTGATGTTAGCAGACAGATCTTATTAATATCTAAGCATACTTTTCATTGCTGTACACTTGATCTTTAATTTTTTGAGGGCAGAGGGTAGAAACAGAAACACATGCAAATCAGTATCGGCTTCCTACAGGTATGAATGAGGAGCTGCACGTGCAGTTTTAGGTATCTAGCAAGCATGTATGCACATCCTGGTGAGATTTTGTTTTTGCACATGTGCAGGAAACAAAATCTCATGAGGAGACACACACAAGAGAGATTTCAGCTATTTTTTGTTTCTGTGCATACGTGGAAGCAAACAAAAATACCAAAATCTCTCTCTTGTGCACATCCCATCACAATATTTTGGAGCAGAATATGTCCGGGACCATCTTCTTCCACACGAATCCCAGCGACCGGTTAGGTCCCACAGAGTTGGCCTTCTCCGGGTCCCATCGACTAAGCAATGTCGTTTGGCGGGACCCAGGAGAAGAGCCTTCTCTGTGGCGGCCCCGACCCTCTGGAACCAGCTCCCCCCAGAGTTGCCCCCACCCTCCTTGCCTTTCGCAAGCTCCTTAAAACCCACCTCTGTCGTCAGGCATGGGGAAATTGAAATTTCTCTTCCCCCTAGGCTTATAAAATTTATACATGGTTTGCTTGTATGTATGAGTAGTTTTTTAAATTGGGGTTTTTTAGATTGTTTTTAATATTAGATTTGTTTACATTGTCTTTTTATATTGTTGTTAGCTGCCCTGAGTCTTCGGAGAGGGGTGGCATACAAATCTAAATAATAATAATAATAATAATAATAATAATAATAATAATAATAATAATAATAATTATTATTATTATTATTATTATTATTATTATTATTATTATTATTATTATTATTTTGCTTCCTGTGCATGCGCACAAGCAAAGTCTCACCTGGATGCGGGTGCATTCCAGAGACCCGAAGCTGCACCCGTAGTGCACCCGTAGCAGCGGTAGCGGCAACCCCTGCCTGATGCAAATGCTAGCAAGAAAAGTGGGGTTTTCAAAAGTCGAAGCATCCCACCCACCCCATAAACAAACATAATTCCTGGATCTAGGATTAAACAATGTTTAAATGTATTGCTATTTTTAAAAGAGAAAAAAATGTTGCATTATCCTAGCACCATAATGACAAAGCTATAGCACATGTTCAAGAGGCGGCACACAGAGTCCCTTTTGTGGACATGTGTGCTGTCACCAGCTGCTTTTCTGTGCATGCCAGACAGCTGATGTTCGTGTGTGCCAGAGCCCTGGAGACCCAAAGACCAGCTGACCAGTAAGCACCTGGCTTTTGAGTTTCCAGGGCTCCAGCACACACGAAGACCAGCTGATATGCCGGAAACCAGTTTCCGGGGTTTCAGGGTTTTGAGTTTCTGGGGCTCCAGTGCATGTGCATGCATGCACACACATTTTCCAGTTTGGGTACTTGGTGCCGAACTGTCCTATCTTTGTAGATTACGTGGAAGCTTTCCATATATATACATAATTGTTAGTTTGAATAGCAGATGTCATAACTGCACATAAACAGAGATAACATGATAAGTACACACAAAAATATCAGCTAATAGCCTCCACTCAGTTGACTATTTTGTCCAGAAACTGAAGCAAGAGGAAACATCTGTGCATCCAATTTAATTTTATATTTATGTATGTATTTATTTGTATTCCCCATTTATTATTTTTACAAACAACTCAAGGTGGCAAACATGTCCAACAAACCTTCCTCCCTCTATTTTCCCTATAACAACCATGTGACACCTCACATCATTTGATCTGAAAGTGTGTGAGACTCTCCCAAGGTACCTATGTAATTTCCCCATGGAACAACTCAGTTATTTGTTATTCAACACTTCTTTAATTTTCTAGGGAATTATTTAGCAATAGGAATAACCCTTAGATTTATATACAGCTTTGTAGTGCTTTCCAGCTTTTTCTAAGAGGTTTAATAATTTATTTATTTTTATTTTATTTATTTATTTTGTCCAAAAACCCCCACAATAACACACAATTTAGGTTATAGAGGATATGCTCAAAGTAAAATATATCAAGGAAAGAACAGAAGAGAAAATATAGGAATAGGATATATCAGTGAGGGAATAGAAGAAAAGTTAGGAGGATAGAAGAGAAGATATAGGAGATATAGGACAGACAGTAGGACAGAGGATGGAAGGCATGCTAGTGTGCTTAAGCACGCCCCTTACTAACCTCTTAGGAATCTGGAGAGGTCAACCGTGGATAGTCTAAGGGTAAAATGTTGGGCGTTAGGTGATGACACTACATCTGTTGTGATCTCTTGTATTGTTTTGGTTAAAGCTGAAGTAGTCATTGATAGGCAGGATATTTTTATTTATTTATTTATTTATTTTGTCCAATACACAATGAGGGTTTTAGTGGGTATATATATACACATAGTAAAATACATGATGAAGGTCAAGTCATAGAGGAGATACTCATGGTAAAATATATCTAAGAAAGAATAGAAAAGAAGATATAGTAATATAACATATCAATGAAAGAATTGAAGAAGAGATATAGGAATAGAGGAAAGGTATAGGAGAGATAGGAGCACAATAGGACAGAGGACGGAAGGCACTCTAGTGCACTTGTACTCGCCCCTTACTGACCTCTTAGGAATCTGGACAGGTCAACTGTAGATAATCTAAGGGTAAAATGTTGGGGGCTTGGGGATGACACTATGGAGTCCGGTAATGAGTTCCATGCTTCGACAACTCGGTTACTGAGTTTGAGTTTGAGGTGCGATTGATGAAATTGGGGGATGAGCCATTGCTGTTAACAAAGACAGAGCCAAAGAAAGAGTTGAGGAAGTTGGCTTTGGATGAATCATCATGGAATTCTTTGTTGTTGGGTCCTTTGAGAGGTGGGATAGGTCTAGAGTCTTTGAGTTTATTGTTGACAAAGTTGTAGAAAGCTCTGTTAGATTTGGTGCGTATGAGGTTTTCCTCTTGTTTGCTGTAGTAGTTAAGGCATTCTGCTTTTATTTGATTGCAAATGCTTTTATATTGGCTTTTGAAGTTGGAAACCTGTCCTTCTTTGTTTCTCCTCCAGAGACATTTTTTTCTTGTTTGTAAATTTCTTATTGAGATGGGGAGGTTATTTTTTTTTGTTTATGGTACATGTTAGAGGTACATGAAGTCTGATGATAATTTTCATTTCGAGTCGGAATGTGTTGTAGAGGTCATCAGTAATGTAGCATTCAGAGAATAGAGTTTTCCAGTTTAATGTTGAGAGGTGGGCTTCAATGAGTTCGTAGTTCGCTTTTTTGAAATTGAATTTTGGTGTTGTATTATTTTGGTGTGGCTTAGGTTGAGACTGAAGTTTATCATGCTGTGGTAGCTGTTGGAAAATGGTTCTGTTATTTGTAAGCCATATATTGCACTTTTGCTGTTGCAGAAGGTGAGATCCAGACAGTTATCAAGTCTGGTATTGTTAGTTAGGATATTGCAGCATATAATCTTGTGGGCAATACTTAGATCATGTTTGAGACATCGTAGTTCTAAGCTTTCTAGACCCAGGATTGTAAGCCTAGTTTCGTAGGGTATCCTGTTATGAGTGGAGGAGTGAAGGGCTCTTCTGGTGAAGTATCTTTGGACATTTTTGAGGGTGTTAATGTCCGAGGTGCGGTATGGGTTCCAAACAGATGAGCTGTATATAGGATGGGTCTAGCAAAAGTTTTGTAAGCTCTGGTAAGTAGTATGAGATTGCCAGAGCAGAAGCTGCGTAGGGTTAGGTTAACAATTCTTGAAGCCTCCTTGGTGATATAGTTGCAGTGGGCTTTGGCACTTAGGTCTTTTGTTATTAGTACTCCGAGATCTTTAACCGAGTGGGGTTTATCTGTGATAATTTATTTATTCAGTTTATATTTGGAGTTCAAATTCTTTTTGCCCATGTATAGGCCAGAACATTTGCTGGTTGAGATTTGGAGTTGCCATGTGTTAGACCAATCAGAAACAGAGTCTAGGTCTTTTGGGAGAGTAGTTGTAATAACCTTGGTCCTCATTTTATCATTTTATCATTTTTTAAAATATATATATTAAGGGTTTTAACTGTTTTTTTAAATCATTGGATTTGTATCTTGTTTTGCTGTTGTGAGCCGCTCCGAGTCTCTGGAGAGGGACGGCATACAAATCTAATAAATCTGTAATCTAATTTCAGAAGAATGTAAGGCTCAAGAAAACCACACATATACAGAGATGCCAAGTAGAAAGTGGAACATGAAAATGCCCTGATGTTGGTATTTCATGTGGCAACAGCAGATGAAGTCAACAGGATCTAAGGAGACAATCCTTTGTAAAATGGAAGAGAAAATAAAAGGAGTGGGAGGGATATTACAAGTTTACGAAGTCTTGAGCACTTTCTGAGGAGCTGAAGCTTCCTCAGCAAGAACAAATGGGTCTGAAAATATATTATGCTCAAAGGTTTCATTTTATAAAGTTCAACTAAACTCTATATCAAGAAACTGTATAAAGACACAGAGACTTTGTGCTTAAGGTGAGAAGAAAATGAAACTTTGATCTTGGTTTTTTGCTGATTAGATAAGTTTGGTCTTATATAAATGGATAGTATTTTTAAGGTTATTACCTACCTACCTACCTACCTACCTACCCACCCACCCATCCACCCAGCCTGACATAAATGATAACTCTAATTCTAACTCGTATAATAACTCGTTTTGAGTTAGAGACTTTGGCCTGCCACAAGTAGAATAGTACTGTGGGATTTGGGGAGGGGTGGTTGCATGAGAGGGAAAAATACTAGCCATAACAATTTTTTTCCCAGAGATTCAAGGTCATCCTTTGTTCAACACCAGCTGGAAGTACAGGGGAGGATCATGGACGTTGAGAGAACCGGAGTGGTCCATGTGATGAATTCGTGAGGGATGAACCTTAACCCGGGTGGAGAACTGTAGGAAAAGTTAGCATCAGGTTGACTACAATTCATAACCAACCTTGCTCTGTTAATAAATTGGAATTTGAAAGAAGGCCAAGGTTTGGACTGTGATTTATTTCTCAGATACTAATTGAAACATTGACAATTTATTCTACTGCACCAAAAGGAGTTTGAAGTCAATGTTGTTTTTTCTTTGCTTCCTTTACTCTTCTCTTTACCCACTTTTCCTTCTTCCCATTTTCCTCCTCTACTTTACCTTTATTTTCATTTTTCTTTCTATTTTTGTATTTTATGATTTGATTAATAAATAAAAAAATGAACATAAAAGGTATATTAGCTAATTAATTGATTGTATCCACCTGACTTGATTATGTTTGCTAAAGGTGCCTATTGCTCCCTTGAGATGGACAGAACCACAAGTGACTCTTTCTCACAAAAGGGAGGATATAAATGTCACAGATACATTTCAACTATCATGGTCAATGGCCATCTGATGAGAAATTCTGAGAGTTGCAATTCTCAGACTTTGGGGATTCATCTGATGGGGTGGCGGTTTGAGGGGGTGGGGTGCTGGTTTTTTTAGAACAGTTGTACTCTAATCTTGGTTAGAGTTTAGTACTATGAAATAAAGGGCAGCCATTTGCAGCCCTACTGGAACACTCAGGAGAGGGGTACAGGGGTGGCGGTGCGGGGGGTCATGCATGCACGTGTGCCTATCCTTCAATTTCCTGTGCATGCGCAGAGTCATGGGCCAAAGCCATTCCGCCCGGGAGTCACCAGCAGGAAGAAATCCTGTAGGAAGGAAAGGATTTCTTCCCGCTGGCAGTTCCCAGCTGGGATGGACCGCCGCCATTGCTGCTGCACAGGACCCAGTCCTGTGGCTGCTGACTGGCTGCATCGGCAAAGGTGTCCTATTTAGTCCCAGATTTCTTCCTTCTGGCAGACCCTGGGCAGATGTAGCCAGCCAGCAGCCACGGGGCTGGATCCTGCGTAGTGGCAGCAGTCCATCCAACCCGGGAGCCACCAAAAGGAAGAAATCCTGCAGGAAGGAAAGGATTTCTTCCTGATGGCAATTCCCAGCCGGTATGGATCGCCGCCGCTGTGCAAGAACCAGCCCTGAGGCTGTTGTCTGGCTGCATCCACCCAGGAGCTGCCAGAAGGAAGAAATCTGGAACTAACCGGGACGCTTCTGCGAATGTAGCCAGCCGGCAGCCATGGGGCATAGCAGCGGCAGTGGTCCATCCCAACAGGGGCCACCAGAAGGAAGAAATCCTGCAGGAAAGAAAGGATTTCTTCCTGCTGGCAGATCCTGGCCGGGATGAACCCCTGCCACCACTGCTGCTGTGCAGGACCCAGCCCCGTGGCTGCTGGCTGGCTGCATTGGCAAATGCGCTCCAATTAGTCCCACCCGGGAGCTGCCAGAAGGAAGAAATATGGGACTAACCAGGGCACCTTTGCTGATGCAGCTAGCCGGCAGCCATGGGGCTGGGTCTTGCATGGTGGCGGTGGTGGTCCATCCCGCCCAGAAGCCACCAAAAGGAAGAAATCCTGTGGGAAGGAGAGCAGCTTGTTGGGGAGACGACGTGGCTCCCGCTTCACCCGCTTGCCAGGAAGGACAGCAGCTCATTGGGGAGACTCTGGCAAGCAGGTGAAGCAGGATCAATGTTGATTCCCTAATGAGCTTCTCTCCTTCTTGAGTAGGGCGGTGAGATTCAACTGCTACACATGTGGGCGCAGCTTCATTTCCACCGGTGGAACGGCGTTCCATGCCATCCCCCTTGCAGCCCAACCATGGTACTATGGCACCCATAAACATCAGAATTTTCATCCTCAAAAGGTACCCAGAGTCTCCCCAAGGGGGAAAGTTGGTGATCTTACTTGTAATTTTATAAGACATTAATCTTGTGAGTTCTTATTAGAGAATAGTGAAATTTCACATTTTCCCTTAGTTCCCTTAAGTACAAACTTTGAATTTAAGTTTGCAAAAATGTCCTCAGTACAGAATCCAATGTGCTCTAAGTTTCTGTGCAGCAGGTTTCAGAAATAGCACCTTCCGGGAATTAACTCAAGAATATTTGCCTGATGATATTCAGCACAAGGTTATTTAACTATTGTAAGCTGCTTGAAAGCTTTCATGGAACAAACATTTTTTAAATTTGATAAAAAAAATTAGTTCCTCCAAAAAAGTTTATCTTTTCAGTAAAGCATATAATCCTCATTGTATTAATAAAAAATAAACAATATCAAAATTGAAACACTTCCCTGATTCCCCTCCAATTTAATTACTGAATTGTTTGATCTTAAATGCTTGACTGAAATTTCTTTTGTGCCTAACCAAACAGAATATTCCTGTTTCTTGAACTACACAGAACACTTTTCTACAGAAATACCATTTTACTCATGTGTTACTCTTACAAATCAAAATCGTTTTGAGAGTTTTTGAATATTGTAATTGATATAATACAGTTTGTTCATCTACTTATTGTTGTAAAAGATGACCAAAACTCCAAGCAGGTTAAAAATATTTATGAGTACCAGACCTACAATACAATGGCAGATGTTTATTGTATTCTAATAATTGGGATCTAATCTCATGCAAGTCTGCATAGAACTGAAATTCTAATTCCAGAAGTAATTGCTGCTGTTCCAATAAGAAAACATATCACTTTTACTCTCTTATGATAAGGTCTGGTCAGATAGCTTCTAATGACACCAATGGCAGATACTCCTTTCTCAATCAGAACCATATCATTGGTCAATCTACCTTCCACAAACTGATACCTTCAAGATATACCAGTATTATAATCCTCAGAGTATAGAAGCATAGAAGATAGATGGCAGAAAAAGACCTCATGGTCCATCTTGTCTGCCTTTATACTATTTCCTGTATTTTATGTTAGGATGGATATATGTTTATCACCGGTATGTTTAAATTCAGTTGCTGTGGATTTACCAACCATGTCTGCTGGAAGTTTGTTCCAAGCATCTCAGTAAAATATTTTCTCATGTTGCTTCTGATCTTTCCCCCCAACTAACCTCAGATTGTGCTCACTTGTTCTTATGTTCACTTCCCTCCTGAACCTTATTGAACCCTTTAACACATTTAAATGTTTCGATCATGTCCCCGCTTTACCTTCTGTTCTCGAAACTATACAGATTGAGTTCATCAAGTCTTTCCTGATAAATTTTATGCTTAAGACCTTCCACAGTTTTTGTAGCCCGTCTTTGGACCCATTCAATTTTATCAATATATTTTTGTAGGTGAGGTCTCCAGAACTGAACACAGTATTCCAAATGTGGTCTCACCAGCACTCTATACAGTGGGATTACAATCTCCCTCTTCCTGCTTGTTATACCTCTAGCTATGCAGCCAAGCATTCTATATTCTAAAGTATAGCTACCTTAAGCTTTGGAACAAGCTCAACTATAATAAGGTCAATTTATGCTCTGATGAAATGAAGGCACAACATATTGGAAAGAGTTTCTCTCAACGCATTTGAACCCAAATGTCAGATCTCACGTTGTACTCTTCAACTTTGTCTTGCTAGATGCCAGTCTCCCATGAAATACGGAGGGAGAGAGCTGCTGGGAGGGGAAACATTAACTGTTCATAATACCTTCCATAAAAACCCTGTCAACAGCTGAATATAAAGGTCCTGGGAATGGAATGAAGTGGTTCTTCAACTAGCCTGCCATTGCAGAAGCTGTTCCCGAAACAATATATTGAAATATAATTGGACAATCAGGGACTTTCAAGGGGAGGAAACAGGAAAGGGATGGAAGAAAAATTAACTGAGAAATTTTGACGCGTAAAATCAGTTCTGTCTTTGCTATACTGTGAACCACTAGGGTTCTAATAAAAATATATTTTGTACTACGAATGGAGTCGAGAGTCGTCCCCCCCCCACACACATTCTCAGAAGACCAAGCCAGGCAGCCTGACACCAGATCTTTCAACATTCCATTCCAAAAGCTTATTCACAGAGAAACATAGAATACTGGGATGATACCTTGAACTTCATAATACGGGTAGTCCAGTGAAGGGCTACCCAAATTTTTACTACCACGCTGTGGGCGTGGCTTGTGCATTTTCTTTTAACAACTTTAAGTGCAAATTGGGTGTTCTGGGGTGGAGTTCCATTTTCGCTACCCCACTGCATCCCCCCCCGTCCTGGCAGTAGCCCACCCCTGGGGTAGTCTTTGACTTACAACAACCATTCGCTTAACAACTGTTCAAACACCACTGAAAGAAATTACTTTTGACCAGTACTTACACTTATGACCATTGCAGCATTGCCATAGTCACAATATTTAAAATGTATTTATTTATTTATTTACTTTTGTTTTTGTTTTGTTTTTTTTTGTTTGTATGCCGCCCCTCTCCGAAGACTTGGGGCGGCTCACAACAGTAATAAATTTGGATGCTTGGCACAACTAGCATGTCTTTTCAATGACTGCAGCATCTTGGAATCACCTGATCATCATTTGCAATATTTCTAACCAGTTTCAGAAAGCAAAAGTTAATGGGAAAGCCAGATTCATTTAATAACCATGTTATTCAATTAACAACTGCAAAAAAAAAAGTCATATAAATGGCCAAAACTCACTTAACCATCTTGCTTAGCAATAGAAATTCTGGTTTCAATTGTAAGGTGAGGACTACCTTTATAGCAATGAAACATGCTAAGAAGAAATGATGAATTGGCTGCTATATGGAAGCATAGTACATGCATTACCAATTAGCATATGATTACTGATACCTTTGGTAAGATTGAACACAGATTTTTGTAGTATATCAAGCACACACACACATGTATGTATGTATGTATGTATGTATGTATGTATGTATGTATGTGTGCGTGTAGGATTCAGAGATTTCTGGTGACGTTTCCACGAGGTCGCACTCGTCATCTTCAGGCTGGTGTTTCTGTCCTTGTGCTAGGGCGAACAGAGAGAGACCTGAGCTGCCTTCCCTCTATAAATACTGGTGTGTGTGTGTGGTGTGCTGGTAAATAAAAATTGTTACATCCCAGACACCAATTACAAAACAGCTCCAACTACTCAGGATATCACCCCCAATCCACAAACATCAACTTATCAGCATACATCAATTACATCAATGACCCCAGGTGTTACCCCACTGACTCACCAGGAAGTTTCAACACAGCTTGCAGCTGCTGAGCCAGCACGCCACACCCACCCACCAGTATTTATAGAAGGAAGGCAGCTCAGGTCTCACTGTGTTTGCCCTAGGACAAGGACAGAAGCACCAGCCTGAAGATGACAAGCGGGATCTCGTCGAAACGTCACCAGAAATCTCTGAATCCTACATGGGAAGAAACCCGAATATGCCAAGACCTTCATACCTGTACCCATGAAAATCTACAAAAACCGGTGGGGGTGCTGTCTTAGATAGGTAGATGGATGGATGGATGGATGGATGGATGGATGGATGGATGGATAGATAGATTGATGGGACAGCACCCCCACCTGTTTTCATAGATAGATAGATAGATAGATAGATAGATAGATAGATAGATAGATAGATAGATAGATAGATAGATGATAGACAGACAGACAGACAGACAGACAGACAGACAGACAGATAGATAGATGGGACAGCACCCACACCTGTTTCCATGACTAAGCTAGCCATGGCTAAGCCAATTACAGGACAGAAAGAAGGGTGTAGGCCTGTGACCCGGGCAATGAGCAAAAAGAGTAGCAGCATATAAAATCAACTGTCTTCAATGGGGATTTTAATATTCCGGAGACTGTGATGGCTACTGTCTCTTTATTTATAACCATATCTGGAACTCATATTTTTAAGACAATTCTCTCTCTCTCTCTCTCTCTCTCTCTCTCTCTCTCCACACACAAACACACACATACATACACACATACACACAAACACACACATCAAAAATTTAATCACTTGACGAGGAAAAGGAAAACAAGTGATGATGATGATGTTGATGATGATTCTACAACCACAACTACTAATTATTATCCTAATCAGTACTTGATATGCATAATGTTATCAAAGATGGCAAGCTGCATCTTATGGGTCATGCAATTCACTTTCCATTTTTCAATAAGCCCGGTTCTCAAAGAGATTTTAGAATATAATAAATCTTTCTCAGCGTATTTGTTGTCAAACAAGAATAGCCGCATCATTTTAAGCAGCAATCAAAGGAGGAGAAGAGACTGCTTGCCAAAAAGAAGAAGATAAAATGGATGGGAGAAGTATACATATCAGTCTTTTGAAGTTTGGGAGATACAATGGAAAACAAAGGAAAGAACAAATCCTTAGGGCAGCATGGCAGTACCCTTTTCAAGAGAAGTGCCTCTTAAAAGCCTTATAATAGACAACTATTTTTGAGATTGCTGCTACCATGTTCCTTAGAACAGGTCTTTGCAATTTTTTTAGGTCAGAAAAAAATATAATTGGCAAAGGAAGCATAAATGTAAAACCCAGTCTGATTTTTATTTATTAATCAGGAATAGAATATGGTGAAAATCTTCCTCCGTCAAAGGAGATATCTATGGAATCTATTGTCAACTTTCAGTCTTCACTCATTCTGTGGCACAGTTTGCAAAATCTTTTTCAGGCTTTGTAATTCATCCTAAGCCCTTTTTAAGCTTTCAGCCATATGCAGCAGAGCTACATAAATTCTATTCCAGATGTTGGTCTATGTGAGAATATTCATGTAGATATACATAAGAAATCTTAAGTTTGAGGTTGGAAGCTCATTTCACCCACATATGTTTAGCATAATTTGGTATGGTAATTTTATTAAAAAGAGTAGTGGTGAAATCCATTTTTTCCAAACTCCTGGTTTTGTGGGCATGGCTTAGTGAGCATACTGCAAAATTCCCATTCCTTTCCCCAAGAGTTTTTAACTGTATCCCTATGAAATTAAGGAACATTTATTTGGGAAAAATCATATGGAAAAAACAGACATTATTTTATAGCCCAGACCCCATTTTCATCCTCCCCCCATATTTTTAGCCATGAACTGAAAATAGTATGGTTTGTCTTTCTTAGGAAAAGAACTAAGCTAGTCTTGAAAACTGTTAAACTTTGGCCAAAGGGTGCTTTCAGTCAACCGTCCAAACATCCAGATCTGCATGAATATTTTTATTTATTCGCATTTATAGGCCGCCCTTCACTAGTGGACTCAGAATATACTGATGCCATACACTCTTACATTAAAGAGTGCACAAACAATGTAACAGAATCTATGGGAATTGTAAACTTTGGATCACTGCAGAGCTATGGATGCTCCTGAGACCAGGATTCCACCTTTAAGGCAAGGACAGTGACAAATACAAAGAAGCCAGGGCAAACCTGGTTAGGCCGCCCCTTATTGGGGAGCATGGGGGGGGGGTGTCGGATATCCATCTAACCCTAATGATTCATCCCCCCTAGGCCTTTCTTTCCATCCTCGACACCAGCAAAGGCCTAAGGGGTTAGATGGAGATCTGAAACCCCACCTCCAAGAGGCATAAGGGATGGCCTGATGAAGGTGGGGCAAACTTAAACTCCATGGAAGAGAGCATGCTGGAAGAGCACAGAGATGGAGTGGGAGAGGGTGTAGAACAATACAGACCCAATACACAATCATGATGTTAGAGAAGACTATGTGTGTAGCCGCCATAGCATGTTAGGATAGGATTATACTATATCTGGACTTCTAACATAAATGCCTTATACACTCCGATTCCATTAGCCAGGACAGGACTGCACGTAGGTCACATAGTGAGTCTGCATTTCTGGTGAAATCTGCTTAAGGAAATGACTGGCCATTAAACGGTTCAAGCAACTCTCCTCGGATAACAAGAATGTGTCAACAGGAAAAGAACTGTGTGATCAAAAGATGCAATTTACATTGCCTGGGGTAAACAGGACGAAGGCTGTGATAAAAGACCTTGCTTTATGGTAAACAGGAGATAGCTGTGTTAACAACAAAAGGTCCTAGGAAATTGGCCATGAGAGACATTTGCTCAGTGGAAACTGGTTACGTGCCATATGGAGATAGGAAGGACTCGGAAGCACCGTTCCCGCACCCCAAAATACTGCCCCGCGCGCCCTTTTCCATGGGCGTGCAGTCCCCATCCCCCTGCCAGCCCGCGGGGGGGTGGGGGCGGGGAGGCACCGGCAGTAGAAGGCGCTGCCCCTCCTGATCCGCTCCCTCTCCTCCTCTTCCAATGAAAGAAACACGCGGAAGCTGCTTGCTTTCCGTGAAAGCAGCGCGCCTTTTAAACACGCTGCTTTCCTGCACCTCTTTCCTGGGGGGGGAGTGGCCTCCTCCCTCCCCCCCACCCAGGAAAGAGTTGCAATAAAGCAGCATGTTTAAAAGGCGCGCTGCTTTCACGGAAAGCAAACCCGGCTTTCCTGGCCGGCACAGGGCTTTCCTGCCGCTCTCCCCCGAAAACACAACGGAGGTCCAGGATGACAGGCGAAGCGAGGTGGAGCAACGCGAGGTTCAAGCTGGTGGCGAAAGACCTCCATTGTGCTTTCGGCTGGGGGGGACAGGAGGACCTTCCTGGCTTTCCCGGGCAGCTGGCTCTAGCCTTGTGCCGGTCAGCAAAGCTGGAGACGTGGAGAGAAAGGAAAGAGAGGGAGGGAAAGAGGAGAGGAAAGAAGGAGGGAGGGAGGGAAGGGAGAGAAAAGTGAACGAGAGGGAGAGAGAAAGGGAGGAAGAGAGGAAGGAAGGAAGAGATAAATATAAAGGGAGAGAGGGAGAAAGAGAGGGAGGGGAAGAGGGGAAGGAAGGAAAAGAGAGAGAGAAAGAGAAAAAAGTGGAAGGAAGAGAGAAGGAAACAAAGGGAGAAAGAAAGAGAGAGAGAAGAGGAAGGAAGAGAGAGTGAGAGAGGGAAAGAAAGAAAGAGTGAGAGAGGAAGGAAGAGTGAGAGAGAGTGAGAGAGAGGAAGAAAGCAAAAAAGAGAGAGGAGTGGAAGGAAGAGAGAGGGAGAGAGAAATGATAGAAAAAAAGGGGGAAGAGAAATGAGAAAATGATTGAGGCAGAGAATGACAGGAAAGAGAGAGAAATAGAGAGAGAAGTGATTCTTGATTTAAAGCATATGGTAAAAGCACTTAAATAATAACAGAGAAAAAAAACCCCAGCCCTCACCTGTTTTTATTAATAGTTACGTTTTTGGATTTGCTGGTTATTTTAGTTTTAATAGTAATAGAGTTTTGTTTTGTTTTATTATTAATTTATTTTAATAAAAAAGTAGGGATTTTATTTATTTATTTATTTATTTATTTATTTATTAGTTTGTTTGTTTGTTTGTTTGTTTGTACTTCTATGCCGCCCAGTCCCAAGGGGACTGCCGCTCAGACACTATACTTTTCCGCCCACCCCCCAAAAAAAATTAGAGGGAACATTGCTCGGAAGTTGTGTCATGTTTTAGAGTTACGTTATTGGATGTTTGTATATCACTTGACATGTATGTGTAATCATTCCCATTTGCATATTCCCCCAATAAAAGGAGGTGCACAGCTCAATACTGTGTCATTTCACCCAGAGAGAAATGTGTCCAGGTCTTCTTTCTAGGATTGGCGTTCGTGAGTGACCCGCCTAGCTGGAGTTGCTCTATGTCCCTTTGAGACATCATTCCCCTCAGGGACTTTGCAGCACCCTCATATGTGGATACCTAAGGAAGGGAGGAATAATATTTTTTAAATCATTAAAATTATTAGATTTGTTATGAACTGTTTTCTATTGTTGTTGTGAGCCGCCCCGAGTCTACAGAGAGGGGCGGTATACAAATCTAATAAATAAATAAATAAATAAATAAATTAATGAATTAATGAATAAATAAATAAATAAAAATAAAAAAAATAAAAAATAAATAAATAAATAAATAAATAAATAAATAAATAAATAAATAAATAACAAGGAAGAGAAAGTAGTGATGCCTCAAAGCTCTATTCTACCCCTTGGGGAGAGAAAGAGGCAATATGCAGAAGATAAAGAAGGAACAGCAATTCCTCCTGTTTACATGACTAAGTTAGCAACAACAAAGCTAATTACAGGAGGGAAGGAAGGGTGTGGGCCTGTGCTGGGGCAATGAGCAAATTGAGCAGCATTATACAGTATAAAATCAACTGTCTTCAATGGGGATTTTAACACTCTGACAACGTTAGTAGAGGACTAACCACAGCTTATTTTTATTTATTTATTTTATTTATTATATTTTTATGCCGCCCTTCTCCTTAGACTCAGGGCGGCTTACAACATGTTAGCAATAGCACTTTTTTAACAGAGCCCCACAATCCGGGTCCTCATTTTACCCACCTCGGAAGGATGGAAGGCTGAGTCAAACTTGAGCCGGTGATGAGATTTGAACCGCTGACCTACAGGTCTACAGTCAGCTTCAGTGGCTTGCAGTACAACACTCTACCTGCTCCGCCACCCTGGCTCTATATATTTAATTTTAGTAGTTTTTAATAAATTTTAAACGTTCCGGAGATCGCAATGGCTGTTGCCTCTTCATTTATAAATACACCCGGAAGTCACATTTTTAGGACAATTCTTCACACACACACACACACACACTTCCACCCTCTTTTAGGATAGAAATACTGTACTTATACACATGCATATAAATATGGCAGAAGCATATAAAGCTGTGAGGAAAAGAGCCTGTAGCCTAGAGGTTATAGCTATGACCTTACAAGCCAAACTCTGCAGGTTCAAATCATGGAAAGGTATGGCTAGCTGATGAGATCATAATAAGCTTGAAATAGATCTATACTAGTCTCCCTTCATTTTCATTATCAGCAAAAAAATATGTATATGTTATATATATACACACCTATATGTGTGGGTGGGTGTGTATACACATATACATACATACATACATACATACATACATACATACATACATACATACATACATACACATAAACACATATATACACATATACATATTGACCACATTAATAACTTTTAAACTTTTGAAATGAATGACTTTTAAAATAGTGATCCTTAAAATATCAGCATATAACATGTCTACAAGAATTTATAATATGCATATGAAAAAATTGATTTAATTATATCTTTATAAATAGCTTTGGAAAGACTTTCCTTGTAGTGTATATATTACCAGAAGGCATATATACAGTACGGGTATAAATTTAGGAATATGAGTAGAATATAAATTTTCTGCTTCTAATGTTTGGTGAAAGCTTCTATTAGTTATGGAACTAATGTCTCCCATTTTTAGCAGATGTGCTATTTCATAAAAAGCTATCTGTTCTCTGAGGTCAAGTATGTCATTATTTCACTTATATTATGTTCTGCAGCCAAGTTTCTGACAAATGAAGGTAGAAAGTATCTCCTTTCATTATGGATATAAAATGCAACATTATTTTGTAGCTCCTCAAATGAAGTGATAGAAAAGGGAAATTTCTGCCATGGGAGGTTTTCAGTTGTGCAACTTTTATTATGTGATTGGGGGGGAAAAAGGAACATTCTGGCTGCTTTGCAGTCAGAGACAATATACACTAGGCAGTGAATAAAGCTTAATTTGAAGGAAACTCAGAGTGACTTACTGCAATTTGTCACTTTTTGAGTGTACTCCAAGAAAGAATGCTGACATGTACTAAAGAGCTTTCAGTGAAAATTGAAATGGTTCATTTGTTATGTCAGCTGAAAAGCATTAAACAATACCTGAAAATCATTAGAAGATTTATTGAAGTGATTTAAAATATCTCTTAATGGAAACATGGAAAACACTGGCATAAACCACATTGTCATTTAAACAACATAAGTAACCAATGTTATTAAGTCTTAAAATATTCTTATTATTTAATGGACTCAGCCAGAGCTAAAGCTAAATTTATCACTTTAAATGTTATGTCTAAAACAAACAAAACATTTCTGTCAACTACAAAATTGGTGAGGCAAAGCATGAATCAGAATAATGCAGAATAAAAACAGTAAACTTAAAACAGTCAAAGAATGTATCAGAACAGGGTGATTTTTAAACAGTATCTAATCTTTTTTCAATAATGCGTAGATCTAAGTTCTATAAATTCAGTCATTACCCTTATGCAGATAGTCTTTCATAGAAACATAGAAACATAGAAGTCTGACGGCAGAAAAAGACCTCATGGTCCATCTAGTCTGCCCTTATACTATTTTCTGTATTTTATCTTAGGATGGGTATATTTTTATCCCAGGCATGTTTAAATTCAGTTACTGTGGATTTATCTACCACATCTGCTGGAAGTTTGTTCCAAGGATCTACTACTCTTTCAGTAAAATAATATTTTCTCATGTTGCTTTTGATCTTTCCCCCAACTAACTTCAGATTGTGTCCCCTTGTTCTTGTGTTCACTTTCCTATTAAAAACACTTCCCTCCTGGACCTTATTTAGCCCTTTAACATATTTAAATGTTTCGATCATTTCCCCCTTTTTCTTTCTGTCCTCCAGACTATTCAATTTTGTCAATATCTTTCCCGCCAAATTGCATTGTATTACAATATGGGTCTGTATAAAAGACTTTTCAACTCCATCTTCTGGGAATGAAAGATGAGATGCTATGTTTGCCACCTTAGGTTAAAAAATAGTATTCTGTAAATATGACCCTATATGGGAATACCCATTGCTCAGAGTTCAAAGAATCTCATTATAATTAATGTCAGCATGTGATAACAGAAACTGCTTAACCATGTTTTAATGAATAAATTGCCATTGATTGGATACCCACAATCACCAAAGTCAAAAGCAAACTACATTATTGCTTAGTGTTTTGTATAAACAAAGTGAATATGTGAAACTGGTACAGGTAGAGAAACATTAGGACAGGGGACGGTAGGTACGCTGGTGCACTTATGCATGCCCCTTACTTCTTAGGAAATGGGTGATGGCCATAACACCTTACTTCTTAGGAAATGGGTGAGGTCACCAGTGGATAATCTAAGGGTAAAGTTTTGGGGGTTAGGTGATGATACTAAGAGTCAGGTAATAATTCCAGGCACTAACAATTTAGTTACTAAAGTCATATTTCCTGCAGTCGAGTTTGGAGTGATTTACTTTAAGTTTGTATCTGTTGTGTGCTGCTGTATTGTTGTGGTTGAAGCTGAAGTAGTAATTGACAGGAAAAATGCTGTAGCAGATGATTTTATGGGCTATGCTTAGGTTGTGTTTAAGGCAATGTAGCTTTCTAAACCTAGGATTGTAAGTCTACTTGTGTAGGATATTCTGTTGTGAGTGGAGGAGTGGAGGACATTTTCTAAAGTGTTTAGGTCCGAAATGTGGTGTGGGTTCCAGACAGATACAGTAGTTGTATTCAAGGATTGGTCTTACTTACAACAGTTCATTTAGTGACTGAAGTTACAACAGAAGTGAAAAAGTGACTTATGACCATTTTTCACATTTATGAGCATTGCAACATTCCCATGGTTGTGGTGGTGAGTCTTCAGCATTCCCTGGCGGAGGCAGTAGACAAAGAGGAGGCAGCAATAGCATCATTTCTGGTTGGCCAGCCTGCTGTTTGGCAGGGCTATGGGAGGTCAGGATCCAGCTATCGCTCAGCTGACTGATGGTGGGTGCAACAGAGTAGAGCCCTGATGAGCCACATGTTGGGGCTGACAGGCAGAGGCAGATTTTTTGTTTTCTTGTGTTCCTTCCTAATAGTCAGGTGTGTCTTATGATCTGTGTTGTGTCCAGAGGACAGTTAGGCCTTGTACCCGCCCCACAATCTTTGGGCGGGAAAATACTGCAAGGTGATTGGTTGGCTCAGCCATCCAGGCATTGTTCGGATGAAGGCCTTGGCTCGCAGCTATGTCTGGTGGCCGGGTTTAGACCAAGCCATCCAGACCTGGGTAGATCGCTGCCCGGAGTGTCAGAACTCCAGGCCCATGCCACCAGAAGCTCGTCCGAGACAGTGGGAAATACCTAGAGGGCCATGGTCCAGAATCCACCTTGACCTGGCTGGCCCTTTCCATGGTCATCAATTTATGGTACTAGTAGACACTTATTCAGGCTGGGTAGAAGTAGACATACTACAATCCACGACATCAGAGAGTGTAACTAATGTGCTATCTCAACATTTTTCCACGCATGGGTTACCCGACCAGTTGGTAACCGACAATGGACCCCAGTTCACATCCTCACAATTCCAGGTATTTTTAGCCGCCTTAGCAATTAGACAAATATTAACAGCCCCTTGGCACCCTAGTAGCCACGGCCGGGCGGAACGGGCCATGAGATCAACAAAAGAGGCCCTCAGCCGTCTCAAGGGTTTGGACTGGAGGAACAAGGTAAATCTCTATTTGATAACTCAGCATTCAACCCCCTGCCCTACCACAGGCAGGAGCCCAGCAGAGGCACTTATGAACCGATGCCTGTGTACTAGGTTAGATAGGATTCACCCCACATATACTCCTAACACAGACAGGGAAACACCAAATGTCACAAGAGCATTTGTCCAAGGAGATCCGGTATACGCCCGAAATTATGGTGGGGGAGAACACCGTTGGGAGCCAGGTTGGGTCTCTGAAGTAACCGGCCCTTGTTCTTATAGGGTCCAATTAAGTGACGGACAGACCTGGTGCCGGCACATAGACCAACTACGCCGCCGAACCTTAGAAGCTGCCACGCCGGCGTCACAAGCACCATCCGTCCCACCAACCTGCACCACACCATTCTACTATACAGAGATCACTTCCTCTGTGGACAATCAATATCAAGGACCGATACCGCAACCATTACACCAGGAAATACACACAGAAGATCAACCACAAACATTGTCTAGAGAAACAGAATCATCATTACCCCTACCAGGGACCGAACCCCGCTGTTCAGCCAGGCCACACAAGTGTCCCGCTTATTTAGAGGATTTTGTGTGCACCAACTAGGTGGGAAGGGGTGTTGTGTCCAGAGGACAGTTAGGCCTTGTACCCGCCCCACAATCCTTGGGCGGGAAAATACTGCAAGGTGATTGGTTGGCTCAGCCTGGCAGCCCGGCATATATATAGCTGCCAGGCACGGCCATGTTTGTCTCATTTCCAGTTCTGTAACCATTACTTCTGTTAATAAAGAACTGTTACTTATTACCAGTTTACAGTCCTTCATTTCTGCAAGGAGCTAACAATCTGGAACATCTTATGGAACAAAAAATATGGTAATCTTCAATCAAGTGGAACACTCTAGATGTGTTACAACAATAACTATCTGAATTCACAGCAGGTATTTAGTTGTGAATAAGGAAGCTGTTGTTTCAGTGCTTCTAGAAAACACTTGGTTGGGAAAGGCCAATAAAGAAACATAGAAAATAGAATAAATGGATTAGAAGGAATCTTGGGAGGTTTCTAACCTGCAGGAGACCCTACAAAAATGATGGGGAACCTTTTTGGGAACAAGTGTCCAAACACATGTGCATGTACACTGGAGCACTGGAAACCTGAAGACCAGCGGACTGGGGCATGCATGCCTGTTTTTGGGCCATTTTTGGCTGTTTTTGGGCCATTTTTGGCTGTTTTTCAGGCCATTTTTGTTCTGTCTGGGCAGGCCAATGATCCAATTAAGAGTCACACACACTTGAAGGATAATGGAAAAAAAGTTATATTGATTACAAAAACTTCAGGTAGAAAAATGGTTAATAGTTTCAACTCAAAATTAGTCCATTCTAGCAGTGTTCCCAGAATAATTGTCTCTGAGATAAGAACAGGTCCCCAGCAGGGAAGCCAAAACTCATTAGAGGGAATTCTTTTGCAGTGATTCTGTCAATCAACTGGACTTACAGTTTCCCCAGAATCTTTTCAGAAGATGCAGATTACAGAAGTTAGAGCGATCTGAAAGCATAAAGTGTTCCTGGAACTCCGGAGCTCACACACAACCATGATTTTTCAAACGTTATTCACTACGCCCGCTTCTCCGAACACTATTGTTTCTATAGGGACAAGGGGTGGCCAAGAGTGCCATAGAGCTACTAACACAAAGATCATTTCCTTCTCAATACTTATGTCTGGACATTATCCTCCTTACTCTGACATCCAACATGGGCTCCTCCACATCCTCTTCTGACTCACTTAATACTATAACTGGGGGTAATAGAGTCACTAAATGATCCTCAGTCTCTAACTCCTCATCATTCTCACTCTCAGACTCAGGTGTCAAGAACATTGGCCTAGGATACCAATAAGCATCCATCTCTCTCTCTTTGAAACCCATGGTCAGCTGAACCAGACGTTGACCAGCCACAACAGTTTTCAGGCCATTTCCAGCACCCATGAAGACCAGATGCTGGAAACCAGAAGAGCAGCTGGTGAGGGTGCACATGCCCACAGAGAGGGCTCTGCATGCATACCATAAGTTCGCCATCACGGCTCTACACATTTCTTCTATTTTGTCCGTTTTGAACAATCCTGTACAAAATTATAAACACAAGCTTTTCTTTCAATCTATTACCAACTGTCATCTTTCCGCAACTTCAGTAATCCTATTAAGTTTGAAGAGCCTTAGGGCCCTTTTGAGATTGGAGAATGCTTGCGTTTTGTAATTTCTACATTTTAAAATATTTACTTGTTTCCAATTTTTTAAAGAATAGCATGTCTGGTTAGGGCAGTTCTTTTTATGACAATGCTGAAAGAAGAATTTTAAACGTACTCTATTCATAGAAAATATTTGAATTATATTCTGATTTCACAGGGAGCAAGATGCAATCCTTGTACTATGGGCAGAAATGCAAGTGTGAGATCCCCTTTTAACACACACATACACACCACGCACTGAATATGTAAAAAGGAATGAGGCTTCAAATGGTGAGTTGTACCTGTCATTTGAAAACCAAGGAGTACTGATATCAACACTGTTCTGTCGGGTTCTCTGGTAGAATCCTCCCAAAAATTCACAGGTACAAATTTCAGACACACACACGTTTGAAAATTCAAAACAATGTTCTTTATAATGAAAATTCACTTAAACTAAGCCCTCTTTTGGTATAGCAAAGAGCACTGGTCTCCAAACAAACTGGTAATTTGTACAAGTCCCTTATCAGTTCTGTGATACTTAGCTTGCAGCTGTGAGGCAATTTAGTTTCCAAGAGGGGAAAAATCAGCACACAAAAGGTCAAAGTCAGTAAAGCAGTCATGAAACACAACTATCAGATAATCCTCCACAATGGCCAAACCCACAGGCTGCTATAGCAACCTCACTAATTACCACAGCCCCACCCAACCACAGGTGGCCTCATTTTCTTTGATAATGATCTCTCAGTTGTTGTTGCCTATGCATCGCTCTCCGCATGCGTGGCTGTATCATTAACTCTTGTTCTGAATCCAAGGAGGAGCTAGAGAATTGATATCCTTCTGAGCTGTCTGCCACACTCTCCTCCTCCCTGTCACTCATGTCTTCTTAGTCAGAGGAGCCTTCATCAGCAGATTCCACCGGGGGCAAAACAGGCCTGCAGCATGTGGATGTCCACAACAAACACCAAGATACTGAACTTATAGAGATGGCCTGATTTCCTAAGCAAGCCAGCTATGAACCATAGTGGGTCGCCTTCATCTACAGCCTACAATAATTCAATGTATCGTAAACCAAAAGACCAGAACACATCCTTTCCAGAAGCAAACCCCAAAATAAGCAGGGATTCACACCAGACAAATAATCAAGCAGAATACATTAACCTAATTAAAGAAATATCAAGGAGAAATTCATACCAAACCATACCTGGCAGTGCAAGCTACTGTATATTAACAGGGACCAAATCCCACACTTGCGAGCACTGATAATGTTATCTAGTTTGGTAATGAAATGTCTGCAAGTAAACAACCAAGCTGAGAACATTAAGGATTCTACAGTAACCTGATTCTGCATTCAGGTCGCAATGATGATTTACTTGCATACATAATCACAGTTACTAAAATGTCCTTATTTCAGCCAAAACTATAGATGTCAAGGTATCGTGTCATAAAGGTCAAGAATGGTAAAGTACGTTCTAGTTTATTGCCCCTGTTTTGTCCACTGTGTAGGCTTGCCTATTGTAAGTTAAACACACACACACACACATCTTTCAAAATATGAAGATTAATGTTTTGCCTGCTGTGAGTAATAGACATTAGTGTACCAGTTTAGCTAATCTTCTTGCCATTGTGGAATTCCTTTTGAAATGTATTTTACATTAGAAGCAACAATAAGAGCCAGTTTTGGATTGTATTTTGTAATACCCTAAAGTGTTTACAAACGCTTTCCCCGCACACAGAAGTATCCATTGGAGGAGTGTGGGCACAAGAGAGGTTAGTAAAATGACAAAAGCAGAGACATATCATAGCAATTCAAATGATAACACACACACACTGCATATAAAGGCAGAAAACCTTGTCTTGCAATGATATGTGGCTGCTTTCATTATTTTGTGGAAAGGTTTAGATCATGCAGATGCCTCCACATGATGCTTTGATCTCTTTTTGGCAGAACTCTAGTGATGTTGATCTCATTAACTGCATTGGCTTTGTAAATGTAACAGGTGAATAGGTCACTGATGCTCAAAAAAGGATGGACAAATGCTGAGTCAAGAATACATTTGGCTTTGAAGCCCACCATAAGACAAAATAGTGAAAACAGCAATAATACATTTAAAGCAGCGATTATATCTGCTTCCATGGGAGGAACCCTTATTGGACTTAATGAGATTTTTTTTCTGACTAGATTGCATTGCATTGCCTTGATAATGACTGCCAAATTCTTAAGTGTGACATGCTTATATGCAAGGCATTTTCTGCAGAATTTAACACTATCCATTCCAGCATTCCAACTGTTTCATTCTGAAATATTTTCCTTCAAAATATCTAAACCAATTTATTTATGTGCTGCGTATTTTGAATGCAATACAGGTAGTCCTCAATTTATGATCACAATTTAGCCTAGAATTATGTTTGTAAGTGATTGTGATATTTTATAATTTTTTTTTTTTTGCAGGAGTCTTTAAGCCAACATGGCAGTTGTTAAATGAATCCATTATATCTAATGGACATTTTCTTTTGCCAAAACCAGAAGTAAACATAAATCAGCTCAAAATCATGATCATGGGACTCAGGATGCTGAAAACAGCTGTAAGCGTGAGCTTGTTAATAAATATCCAAATCAATGACCACAGAGGAATTGCCTGGCTATCACAACTGTGGAACCAGTTGGTAAGTATACACTCTTTTTTCGGGAGGGAGGGGGGTGTCTGTTGTAACTTTGAACATTTGCTAAGCGACCATTCATTAAGTGAGGACTAATTATATCATTTTTTTGCAACACATATTATTTGTAAAGAATTAAGTAGTGTCAAGAATTTCCAAGATTCAGTGGGTAGATTTATGATTCATGCTACTGTAAAGTCTACTCTATTTGTATTCTGCGATGATTCCAAAATCAGAAAATGCTATTTCCTTTACTTTTCAATTCCACCATTTCATTTACAGCTGTTATTAATTTTCTTATTATTTGTACATGCTCATTCATTGAGAGATTGTATTGCTTTGTGTAGTTTCTTTTCACTATTAATGGGCATAATAATACAATATCAATATGAAAGTTTCATATTGATTTGTTAAACTGACAGAAATGACAGCTGGAGCAAGATGTAGATGAACAAGGGCTTATAAATTGAATTGTATTTGCAATGGGCAATTATGCAATGGACAATTATGCTAAAACACTATTGGGTAATTTGGAACACCCCAACCTCTTTGTGATCATCCAGTAATCCCATGAAATATATATTTTTGTTTTTCCACAGGTCTGGGGATCCTCTGGCAACAGGGACCCACACACTGACTGCCTCACAAGTAACACTCTTGTGATCTTGTTTTTATTTTATTTTAATTAAGTGATTTTTATATAATATTTTAAGTTAGGAATTTATTGGATTCTTTCCAGGGTCACTCTGTGTGAAATGGGTGATCACATAAATATGAGATAGATAGATAGATAGATAGATAGATAGATAGATAGATAGATAGATAGATAGATAGATAGATAGATAGATGGGTGGGTGGGTGGGTGGGTGGGTGGGTGGGTGGGTGGGTGGGTGGATAGATAGACAGTTAAATAAGTGAATGAATGAATAAAGACAGACAGGCAAAAAAGACAGATAGATAGTTCAAAGCTATTAAGGTGAAGTTCTGAAAAGCCAGAGTAAAATCCAGAGACTTTAAGGAAGTTATATAACCAATATGAAAGAGAAAGGAGAGTTCACCCTTTTTCAAATATAAAACAAAGTTAGAAACATAGGTGAAGTTGGTTGGGACTTATTATTTCAAGTTCTTAAATCAGGTCAACCTTTTCATAATCTCAACAGAAATTCATTTCATAAAAGAAAGCAGAAGATCAACATATCAATGGAAACCTTATTTCAAATCAACATTCATGTATCCAGGGAACCTCATGGCACTTATACTGGAAATCACTGAAGCTCCGTTGAAAACTGCCAAATCAGATTTCTCTCAAACCTGTCTCGTTTCAGTGTGTCTGCCCTCGTTCTCCCTTCAGAACAGATGTTATCCTGCTCTTCACAAAATTATCCACTTCAGGAGTTGAAACATCTCTATCCAACATTTGATTTCATCATCATTCTCATTTTTTTCATGTCAATAACATAATGATCCAAATTTTCAGATTATTTCAGCTATTCAAAAATGAGTTATCAGATTCATCTAAATCAGTGGTTCCCAACCTTTTTTTGGTCATGCGCCTCCCAAGTACTGTATCTCTAAAATCCTGAAGTCCCCCCCCCCTGTGACATATAATTCTTACTATTCAAAAAGTGATTTCTACATGTGCAGAGGAAGCCTAAAAGGCCATTAACTTCACTTAAACAAGGCTCCAATTGCCCCCATTAAAAATCAAATTGCCCCTCTGTGGGGCGTGGGCCCCATGTTGGGAACCACTAATCTAAAGGCCCCAATGAAATAAATAATCTGCCCATATAGATAATGAGGTAACATGCTAGTCTAATACAGAGCTGGTTGTGTGACACACAAAAATTAATCAGGATTCCCTTTAAAAAAGGTTTTTTTAATTCCTTGGGGATACTCCAAATAACTTAAAGAGCAAATGATGAAGGAAGGAAAAATAATATGTTCGCCTCAAAGGGTAGGACTATAGTTCAAGTATATGGTATATTTTGCATGTTTGCAGAAATATATGAATCTTTATTTCTGATGAAAGGAATTCTTTATAAGGACTTGTGGAACGGTATAATTTATGAATCCAATGACCTTGGAATCAAAAATGATTTATTATGTAACTGTGTAATTATTGTTTTGACACTTTGTGATGTTTCATTGTTGTTAGTAACATAAAATTTGAAAATAAAAAATAGTAATAATAAAAAAAGGGTTTTAAATGTATAAGAAAGGGGTTGCCATGGTCATAGTTGACCATAGGGAAGGGTGAAGGGGAGCCAATAATGAAATGTGTGTTATGACATTAACAAGCAAATGTGGAGACTCATATTCTGGCATCAGATATCATAACCCAGGTAGAACTTACGTTATCTGGACCATGTAATGATCCAATGTGGATTATTACAGATGCCATTAGTTGTAAAGACATAGTTTCAAGGGGCCTGACTGAGAATAACATATAGAATGTGTTATTTTCTATTTCATATTGCAGCTATAAAGAGAAGATTTAAAAATATTCCTTAAGCTGATAAATTGGGGAATCACGGATGGAAAGACTCCTTCCAGCTGGTATGAACAGGATTTCTTATGCTTTTTTCCCCTAGAAAAGCAATTGATTGCTGTGTAAAAGATGACATAAAATGAGGGAATAATTAAACTGAAATAAAATCTTCAAAGATCTCCCTTGAGCTACACAACCCTCTATACTGAATATGATTCTCTACCTCATATCCCATCTGTTAGACTGTCATCTGATGCAGTAGCAGAATTTATGCCATCCAGCAAATATCCAATATGTAAAGTTAATTTCAGAACAGAATTTCACAGGCTACTTTATTAACCAACTACTGCATATGATGAAATATAATATAATTATGGGGAAAAATATTTTAAGATGTAGACATTTGATCCAAGAATATAGAAACAGCTGGTGGGGCCACTGTCATATTCAGCCCTTTGAACTGGTCTGCTACAAAAATTGAGCAAGACAGCTTCCCATTCAAGTTTAGGAATAATCATAAATGTTAATGAAGCAAAACTTTTGAATGGAGAAGATTAATTTGGACTAACTAACTCCATGAGGCCACACTTTTGGATGTCAGTGTGTTTTTATTGACTCATTTATGCTAAAACATAAACTGTGCACTAACATGAAATCTGAACTAAGTTAAAGCTGTATTTAAATGTTCTAAAGAAGCACATGTTGCATGAAAAATTATACTGAAATATGTCATAGTGAAAATGTTACCGTATATGGTAAAACTGTTTTCTAAACCTAATTATAAGAATCCTGGTACCTAGTACCCTAATCAAATGTTGACATATAATATATGGACTTTTTTTTTTTAAAAAAAAAACAATGCTTCATAATGTTTTATGTTTAACTCAACAAAATTTGGGAGGACTCTAATAATACTCTAAGAAATTGTAATTAATAATTTCACTCCACTTAAATTTTTAATCACTTATTCTAATAAACACAAACGATTTAAGAAGATGTTAATAAGTTTTAAATATTCAACATTATTATTCATAATAGTACTTCTGGATTTCTTGTTATAATTTTTTAGTCCATATATTGATATTTCCTTTTGATGTGGATTCCACATTGTGTGCCTGCTTATTCTTTTATAATCCCTTCCTCTTCAAACAACTATCAATTCCCTACTTATCTTAGCACAGGGTGAGCATTCCAAGAATGGAAGAGTGGGGGAAAAGGTGGGAATAAGATTTTCCATTTTATCCAGCTCCCTCATTAGCTGAGTTTCCAAAACCATCACTGCCATTTGGCTGACTTGGCTAATTGGGATCTTATTCTTCTGATACCATAAAGCTACAAAGCAAAGAAAAACTTAAAGAAAATTGTAAGCACAGTCATGCGATTTTCACTTAGCAACCACTTCATTAATAACCAATTGCTAGACCTAATTGTAATCACCAAATAAGGAGTATCTTTAATTACTGTACTGTTATTATATTTCGTTTCGGCTTTTGTATAGATACATACCAGAAATTAATATTGTGAGAGGCAATGCCAACAATTGATTGCAAAGCTCTACCTTTTCAATCTCTACTTAGATATGTCCCTGCTTGAGCGCAAATGCAAGTGAGCCCACGAGCTGGAAACCTGTAATTAGCAAAATATCAGCAAAATCTTTCAAATATTATGAAAATATTAAAAACTTATTTTCCAGTCTCCTCTGCTCTTAAGCAGGAGTGGATAGTGGAATAAGTGTAATAATTTATCTTTAAGTCAAAGATTTTTTTTTTAAATTAATGAGTAGTGATGGGCTAACCGAACTCGCACAATTCGGGTCCGTACCGAATTTTGCGGTGTTTGGTATGCCAAACATGAACACGAAATTTTTTGAAACTTCAGGCAAAGTTCGGGGTCGTGTTCGCCGTTCGGAGCTTTGACGTCACCGGCAGGTTGCTAAGGATGCCAAGATGATCAGTTCCTGGATTCCATGGAATCCAGGAAGTGATCACCTTGGCGTCCTTAGCAACCTGCTGATGTCAAATCTCCTCCCCGGAATCTCTTCGTTGGAGGGATTCCCCGTTCGGGTTCGGTTCGGGTTTGGCCGAATTTTGCGTAAAGTTCATCCGAACTTGCCAAACCCGAACACTGTTGGGTTCACCCATCACTATTACTGAGTTTGCATAACTGAATTTTATTAGTCCAAATATATCTAAAATGTTCTTACAAATCAGTAAAAATTTAACTTATTTTGATTCAAAAGATATACCAGTGACTTCTGCAGGTTGAAAATAATAATTTTCTGTCTTTTAATTTTATACCTTTCTTAAAATTCATATATAATTTGAAGAAGTGAAGAAATATAAATAATTTCTTCCAAGAGAAAAATATAATCTTCAAACTATTGTCATAAGAGAAGTGCTGCAATATTTTGAATCAGCATGATTTTATTATCAAAGCACAGGGCATCATACCTAAAGATATATATTTCTGTGAACTAGAATTTATATTGTCAGATATAATGAACTCTAATACGTAATATAGATATAATAAAAATGATAATTTTCAATGTGTTTTAGTGTAATATAGTTTAATGCAGCTGCCCCTCTGGACACCATAGAAATAAAACTGAACATATTCTACTACTGTCAGTACTGAGTTCATAATTATAAATCATAAAAGAAGATGAAAATTTATTCTTTGGAACATATTTCATAATGAAGAATATATATCTGGAGAATGTGATTTCTTGTGAAACCTTATCCTACATTATGATATGTTAAGATGCATGAAATTTGGTCATAAATACATACTTTGTGTCAAAAATGGACTTTTGTTAATTATTGTGTTATTTGCAAAAGATCACTAACAGAGAAAATCACTAAATGAGGAATAAATGCACTAAATGAGGAATAGATGTGGTCCCGGCCCTCTGGAACCAACTCCCCCTGGAGATTAGAGCTGCCCCCACCCTCCCTGTCTTTCGTAAACTACTCAAGACTCACTTATACCGCCAGGCATGGGGGAGTTGAGATACCTTTCCCCCAGGCTTTTTTATACTTTGTTTTATGTTTAGTATGAATGTGCTGTTTGGTTTTTTAAAAAAATAATGATAGGGTTTTATATGTTTTTTAATATTAGATTTGTTCCACTGCTATATTGTTTTTATTACTGTTGTGAGCCGCCCCGAGTCTTCAGAGAGGGGCGGCATACAAATCTAATAAATAATAATAATAATAATAATAATAATAATAATAATTGTTGTTATTATTATTGTTATATTATTATTATTATTATTATTATTATTATTATTATTATTATTATAGTATTTAGCACAATAATTGCCAGGGCCATTCTGTATAACTCTCATCAACAGTATGCACAAATGACTGCAACAAAATTCCCATTTAAGTTTGCTGAAACCTGCAGCCTCTGGGATTCAATTTTGCATGTACTACTAGCTTTATGTCCCTATAAACATACTGAACCAAACTCTCAATGCTATCTAATTGATAGTTAGCCTTGACTTTGGGTAAAGGCTTAATAATAATTATATGTATGCAACACATTATCTTGTATTTTTGTTAAATTTCATGCAATTTTACTGGGCTTCCAAATATGACTCAGAATTATTGTCAACCAAGTTTAATGTTGCTAGCCTTTATTTTATAAACAGGAAAAAACAAACAGAAGTGAGTTTATTGATTATTTGTAGGTTAATTCAATCCTGGCCAAGTGTGATTAGTCACACAAGGAATTTGTCATTGGTGCATATGTTCTCGGTGTACATAAAAGAAAAGATACATTTGTCAAGAATCACAAGGTACAACAGTTAATGATTGTGCAAATAAGCAATCAGGAAAAAATAAATATTAATGTAAATCATAAGGATACAAGGATAGGAGCAACAAGTTACAGTAATAAGTGGGAGGAGATGGGTGATAGGAATGAAATAGTTAAGAAAGCCAAGTCCAAATGTACTTATGTCATTAAACCAGGAGCCACAAACTTATACACCTGGGAGTAGATATCATTCAGCTGAAAATATCAAATTTTAAATAATCAATAAATAGCAAAGGAAAGGACACTAAAGCGGGAACATATGTTTTGGAGGAGGGATAACAAAATAGTACAAGGCAGTTTATAACAAATATAGATATACCTGAGTATAATTTTTTATTATTTTGGACATAAAAATCAATACTGCACTGTTACACATGCAGAATTTGTATCCTTTTGAAGCCTCCCTTTTGAAGGGAAAAGTAAACTTGAATAAGTTGAAGGATTTCTTAGGGAATCAAACTAACTTAGAAACAGAAAAATGCAAATCATCTGCTACAATGTCCTTCCTGTCAATGACTACTTCAGCTTCAACCACAAATACATGAGCACATAACAGAAACAAACTCAAAGTAAACTGCTCCAAACTTGACTGTAGAAAATATGACTTCAGCAGCTGAGTAGTTAATGCCTGGAACACACTACCTGACTCTGTAGTTTCATCCCCAACCCCCCAAATTTTTACCCTTAGACTATCCACTGTTTATATTACCTGATTCCAAAGAGATCAAGTAAGGGGCATGCATAAGTGCACCAGCGTACCTACTGCTCCTATCCTAATGTTTTTCTCTTATTAGTACCCATCTCATGTATAGAAGCAGTGTTATATCTTTATATACTACCAATATGTACTTGACAAGTAAATGGATGGATGGATGGATGGATGGTAGATAGATAGATAGATAGATAGATAGATAGATAGATAGATAGATAGATAGATACATAGACAGACAGACAGACAGACAGACAAACATTATTATTATTATTATTATTATTATTATTATTATTATTAATTAGATTTGTATGCCGCCCCTCTCCGAAGACTCAGTAATAAAAAACAAAAAACAATATAATAATGAAACAAATCTAATAATAAAATTACATAAAAACCCCCAACAATTAAAAACCATACAACACATACATACCAAACATAAAATATAAGAAAGCCTGGGGGAGATGTCTTAGTTTCCCCATGCCTGGCGATATAGGTGGGTCTTGAGTAACTTGCAAAAGACAAAGAGGGTGGGGGCCATTCTAATCTCCGGGGGGAGTTGATTCCAGAGGGCCGGGGCCACCACAGAGAAGGCTCTTCCCCTGGGACCCGCCAAACAACATTATTTTTCCTTCGACGGGACCCAGAGAAGGCCAACTCTGTGGGACCTTATCGCTGCTGGGATTCGTGCCGTAGAAGGCAGTTCCGGATGTATTCTGGTCCAAGATAGATAGATAGATAGATAGATAGATAGATAGATAGATAGATAGATAGATAGATAGATAGATAGAACTGATAAAGGTCTAGGATGTTGTGATCAACTGTGTTCCCAGTAATTCTTTCAGTCCCTTGTCTTTTAAGGTTAAGTAGACTTTGGGAAAGATGCCCTCTGTGCAGGCACCCACCCTGATTAATCTCTCCCCCCCCCTTTTACCCTCTCTGACATATACTCTCCCTCCAGGTTCATTCCGTATCACTCCTGATAGTATACTGCTGCTTAATAACAGAGTAGTAACAAATAAAATAGGTAATTATGATAGATACTAAAGCTGAAGCTCAAATACCGTAGACATCTAATCAGAATAGATTATTCATTGGAAAATATCCTGATGTTGGGAAAGGGGATGGCAGAGGATGATGTAGTGAACAAATATTTGGGCAAATTTCTGAATACAATGGAGAACAGAGAAGTCTTTATGCTAGAGTCACCAAGAAAGGACACAACATAGCCACTAAACAACAATAAGAATTATGACAGAAGAGAAGGGAATGAAAGATGCATTATAGATTTAGGACCTATATATGTGGGAAAGCCTTTTACATTCTAGGGCTTTGGATCTCTATCCTAGCTATAGTTGTGGTAGCAATGTCTTTTAATTACTAAGTGCATAACAAAACAAAATTATATACAATATAAATTAATCTCCCAACAAAGATATTATAATGTAAGTCATTTTGCAATTTAATACAATAATCAATGTGAATGATTCCTAATATTACTACTAGTCTTAGCGCTGTTACTTTCACTTCCTGTTTTAGCATGAAATTGAATCATAAAAGAAAGTTAGCCAGGATATATAGCCATGTAAATTTGGTCTGATCACATCTAATCATTTTTGTTGTTCAAAAAAACCAGTCAAATTTTTATTTTATTTTATTTTATTATTTTATTTTATCAAGCATGCATATGATTACAGACAAAGTATAAATATGATTGTGAATATATAAGATGTACAAGTATGGTTATGAGTACATGATATTTTAAAAAAACATGGGGACATTAGGACAGGGACGGTAGGTATGCTGGTGTATACCCCTTACAGACCTCTTAGGAATGGGGTGAGGTCAATGGTAGACAGTCTGTAACCTTAGACTGTTTTAGGGGTTTGGGGAAGAAACTAGAGAGTCAGGTAATTTATTCCAGGCATTGCCCACTCTGTTGCTGAAGTCCAATTTTTGGCTACCACGTTTGGAGCTGTTTAAGTTAAGTTTGTATCTATTGTGAGCTTGTGTATTGTATATATAAAAGAGAAGGTATAGTTAGACAGGTGAGAAATTGTGCCTTTAAAAAAAATAATATAATTTATTTATTTGTTTGTTTGGATTTCTATGCCACCCTTCTCTGCAGACTCAACAGACTAATTTAGAGACTTAACAATAGTGATTTGACATCCCACCTCTTTGCATTGCAAATTGAAGAGGCAGGATTTCAAGGTACCAAATCCAAGTTTTATTAGCAATATGTCTTGTATAGTTGCTCTGTCTTCTTGTGCCTGCCTACAATTCTAACATGTTGTGTCTTTGGAGATATTTGCTACAAGCACCACAAGCATTTTTAGCTTAAGCAAATAGTCACTAAGTGATATAATGCAATTACTCCAAATAAAGACCAAAGATAAAACTGATTTAATGAAAGAATTGGGCTACAATCAGTGTTAAATTGAATTGTAATTCTTAATACTCTGTATTTAAGACTGACAGGTACTATTTAAAAAACAAAATGGACTGGGCAGCTTGATCCTAGAACAAAAGAAGTAGTTAAAGAAATCTTAATTAGTCTGAGTTAATCTTGCCATCTCATTAATCCTAAATGGTGTCAGTGAATCTAATGGCTGAGAATATTAGTGTCATAGTCAGTTCCAAATTGTAGTATTGATTAATTGATTCCCTGCTTCCAGTTGTGCATTATATTGGTGCTGGCGCAGATCAATTGGCTAGAAGCCATAACCTCTTTTCTTATAGAATGTGACAGCAGGTGCATAAGAGAAATTAAAGACAGAAAACTCAAACATTCTTACAAAAATACACTGACTATATTAGACATAATAGTTCTGAACCTAGTAGGCTAGTGGTTGCATCCTGCCAATTCATTAGTCTTAAAAATTTAGGGAATACAGAGATTCACAAAGATGGGGAGAAGTTGAGGAGGAGGAGGAAAAGTTTAGGTGCGGAGAAATTGTTTCATTTGCATACAAGGATATTAAAGATATTAACAGTACTATTTTTAATAAATGAATGCATTCAATGAATGATGAGAAAAATGATAGCAGGGTTAGGATGCTGTTTATCTACTTGTTTGTCTGTCTATCTGTCTATTGCAAGGTAATTCTACAAAAACAGAACAGGATAGGACAGCATTTGATGTGGAGGAAAAAGTTGGGGGAGAAAAAAAAAATTGAAAATGCGCTAGGTGAGACAAGGGTTTACAAAGAAAAATAATCCAGAAAAAAATACCCATGTATCCTTATGGAGGGCTACCTGAACAGTGGCTTGGGATGTTGTTGTTTCATTCTAAGATGCGGTCCTTTCTCCTTCCTAATCATGTGACTATGCATATGCATTCACTTTTATTAAACTCTAGAATCATACAGGTGAAATTCGAAAAATTAGAATATTGTGCAAAAATTCATTTATTTCAGTAATGCAACTTAAAAGGTGAAATGTAATATATGAGAGAGACTCATTACATGCAAGGCAAGATAATTCAAGCTGTGGTTTGTCATAATTGTGATGATCATGGCATGCAGCTCATGAAAACCCCTAATCCACCATCTCAGAAAATTAGAATATCACATGCAATCAATAAAACAAGGATTGTACATAGAACAATATCAGATCTCTGAAAAGTATAAGAATGCATATGTGCCCAGTACTTGGTTTGGGCCCCTTTTGCAGCAATTACTACCTCAATACGGTCTGGCATGGAAGCTGTCAGCCTGTGGTACTGCTGAGGTGTTATGGAAGACCAGGATGCTTCAATAGTGGCTTTCGGTTCTTTTGCATCATTCGGTCTTATGTCTCTATTTTTCTCTTGGCAATTTTTCTCTTGGCAATGATTCTCTATGGGGTTCAGGTCAGGCGAATTTGCTGGCCAATCAAGCACAGCAATCCCATGGTCATTGAACCAGGTTTTGCTGCTTTTGGCAGTGTGGGCAGGTACAAATGGAAAATGAAGGCAGCATCCCCACAAAGCTTGTCTGTGGAAGGAAGCATGAAGTGCCCCAAAATCTCCTGGTAGATGCATTGACCCTTGATTTAATGAAGCACAATAGACCAACACTAGCAGATGACATGGCTCCCCAAATCAACACAGACTGTGAAAACTTCACACAGGACTTCAAGCATCTTGCTGTGTGTGCTTCCCCATTTTCCCTCCATACTCTGGGTCCTTGGTTTCCAAATGAGATGCAAAAGTTTCGACAAGTTGGGAAGACAGGTCATGAAATAAATACTGAAATAAATGAACTTTTGTACAATATTCTAATTTTTCAAATTTCACCTGTATATGCAAATTTAAGCCTAACATGTGCACTTACTGTTAGGAAATTGTTTTTTCTATCTGTCTTTCTACCTACCTATCTACCTACCTACCTACCTTACCTTTCTCTTACGTAACTGAGTCCCAAATTTTCACTTTTTAATATAATAATAGACAAAATAATAGAAAATGACAAGCAAATGCCATACAACAATCTAGACTTAACAACTTTTTATAAAAAAATAAAAGAAAAAAATAAAGGACTCTGCAACACCTAGAGAAGAAAAAAGAATTGAAGAAAAGCACAAAGCACATATAAATAGCAGAGAAAGCGTAAAAATGTTGGATACAATTTCAAAATATCTAGACCACCATTGGAATTGACAAAATCATCATTGGTCAATTGCAAAAGGCAGCTGAATAGTTGACATCCTGTGATATTTTCCAATAACTTCTACCAAAAACTTCTCTTTAGCTTTTAATACCACATACAATTTTCTCCTAACTATTCTCTCTAAAAGAAGTTATGACTTATAGCAAAATAGTTTAGCAAATGACCTTTGGTTGGCTACTTTCTTAGTCTAACTACTTACTAAGGCTGCAAAATTGGAAGACATTTCTATTTGGACAGACCATTTAACTCTGACACTAACTTTTGTTGTAAATCATTCTTTTAACATTTGACTGACATTTGATTGGCCTGTAAAACTTTACTGTGTATGTTGTTAACCATTCACTATAATGTTGAAGGTAGCTTTAAGATAATGTCATGAAAAGCTGGCCATTATTAAATTGTTGGCACATCTATTTTTATTTCTGCTAAACCATTTTAAGGCATCTTATCTTGTTCGCAACATTGTATAAGAGGCAGAACTAAAACCATTCCAAAGAAAAATAAATGCAAGAAAGCAAAATGGTTGTCTGAGGAAGCTTTGCAAATAGCTGAGGAAAGAAGGGAAGCAACAGGCAAGGGAGAATTGAATATCCAATTGAATGCAGAATTCCAGAGAAGGCCTTCTTAAATAAACAGTGCAAAAAAATAGAAGAAAACAATAGAATAGGGAAGACCAGAAAGTTCTTCAAGAAAATTGGAGATATGAAGGGAACGTTTCATGCAAAGATGGGCAAGATAAAGGACCAAAGTGGCAGGCACCTAACAGACGCAGAAGAGATTAAGAAGAGGTGGCAAAATTACACAGAAGAACTATAAAAGAACAAGCTTAATGTCCCTGATAACAAGGCATGTAATTCAACCGGTTTGGCTAGGTTCGTGCATACCGGTAGTGGTGGTTTGCAGAACTGTTAGCGGTGGCAGCGTTAAGCTCAACCCACCTTCCCAGAGATTGCAATTTTTTCATTCTTTGTGCATGCGCAAAGCTTTCTTCACATATGCAGAGTGTGAAAAAGTGCACATGACAGTGGCATGCGTGTGTGCTTCCGAACTTGTAGGGAAGGTAAGTAGTGTTAACTGCTGCTGATAACCATGATGGGATGGTCACTCACCTCAAGCCAGACATCCTAGAATGTGAAGTCAAATGTTCCTTAGGAAATCTGCGTAATAATAAAGCATCAGCGGAATTGCATCAGCGGAATCCCGCCGGCCGCTCTGTTTAGGGTGACCCGCTCCCTTCTTAACCAGGGGGGAGTTGGGGAGCCCTTACAGAGTAGTGCCGAGGATTTTAACACGTTTTCCGCTGATAAAATCGCTCAGATTCGGGCGTACCTCGACTCCAATTGGAAAACAGAGTCGGCTGACAACGAGTCAGTCGAGGTGACTGGGGCCCGTACATGTCCACCTGTCTGGGAAGAGTTTGATCTGGTGACACCTGATGAAGTGGACAAGGCCATTGGAGCTGTGAGTTCCGCCACCTGTTTACTGGATCCGTGTCCCTCCTGGCTGGTTTCGGCCAGCAAGGAGGTGACACGGAGCTGGGTCCAGGAGATTGTCAACGCTTCCTTGGGGAGGGGATCCTTTCCATCATCCTATAAAGAGGCGCTCATGCGCCCCCTCCTCAAGAAGCCTTCACTGGACCCAGCCATACTTAATAACTACCGGCCAGTCTCCAACCTTCCCTTTATGGGGAAGGTTGTCGAGAAGGTGGTGGCACTCCAGCTCCAATGGTCCTTGGAAGAAGCCGATTATCTAGGTCCCCAGCAGTCGGGTTTCAGGCCCGGTTACAGCACGGAAACTGCTTTGGTCGCGTTGATGGATGATCTCTGGCAGGCCCGGGACAGGGGTTTATCCTCTGTCCTGGTGCTTCTTGACCTCTTAGCGGCTTTCGATACCATCGACCATGGTATCCTTCTGCACCGGCTGGAGGGGTTGGGGGTGGGAGGCACTGTTCTCCAGTGGTTCTCCTCCTACCTCTCCGGTCGGTCGCAGTCGGTGTTAGTGGGGGGCCAGAGGTCGACTCCGAGGTCTCTCCCTTGTGGGGTGCCTCAGGGGTCGGTCCTCTCCCCCCTGCTATTTAATATCTACATGAAACCGCTGGGTGAGATCATCCAAGGGCATGGGGTGAGGTATCATCAGTACGCTGATGATACCCAGCTTTACATCTCCACCCCATGTCCAGTCAACGAAGCAGTGGAAGTGATGTGCCGGTGTCTGGAGGCTGTTGGGGCCTGGATGGGTGTCAACAGACTCAAACTCAACCTGGATAAGACGGAGTGGCTGTGGGTTTTGCCTCCCAAGGACAATTCCATCTGTCCTTCCATTACCCTGGGGGGGGATTATTGACCCCCTCGGAGAGGGTCCGCAACGTGGGCATCCTCCTCGATCCACAGCTCACATTAGAGAACCATTTTTCAGCTGTGGCGAGGCTGGCGTTTGCCCAGGTTCGCCTGGTGCACCAGTTGCGGCCCTATCTGGACCGGGACTCACTGCTCACAGTCACTCATGCCCTCATCACCTCGAGGTTCGACTACTGTAATGCTCTCTACATGGGGCTACCTTTGAAAAGTGTTTGGAAACTTCAGATCATGCAGAATGCAGCTGCGAGATCAGTCATGGGCTTACCTAGGTATGCCCATGTTTCACCAACACTCCGCAGTCTGCATTGGTTGCCGATCAACTTCCGGTCACAATTCAAAGTGTTGGTTATGACCTTTAAAGCCCTTCATGGCACTGGACCAGAATATCTCCGAGACCGCCTCCTGCCGCACGAATCCCAGCGACCGATTAGGTCCCACAGAGTGGGCCTTCTCCGGGTCCCGTCAACTAAACAATGTCGGTTGGCGGGCCCCAGGGGAAGAGCCTTCTCTGTGGCGGCCCCGGTCCTCTGGAACCAACTCCCCCTGGAGATTAGAACTGCCCCCACCCTCCTTGCCTTTCATAAGCTCCTTAAGACCCACCTTTGTCATCAGGCATGGGGGAACTGAGACATCTCCCCCGGGCATATACAATTTATGAATGGTATATTTGTATGTATGTGTGTTTAGAAAATGGGGTCTTTTAAATATTTTTAAACAGTAATTTAGATTTGTTGTAAATTGTTTTCACTTTGTTGTGAGCCGCCCCGAGTCTGCGGAGAGGGGCGGCATACAAATCTAAATAATAAATAATAAATAAATAAATGGTAATTTGTATAAATAAAGCATTAGAAAGGTAATGATGAAAAGTAATTATAGAAGACAATAGAACAGTAGGACAGGGATGGTAGGCACAATGGTGCACTTATGCACACCCCTTACAGACTTAGAAAGGGGTAGAGATTAATTATAGATAATCTATGGTTAAATTTGCCAGCAAATTTAGAAAACTCAACAGTGGCTGGAAAAGGATTGGAGAAGGTCAATTTACATTTCAATTCCAAAGAAAGGCAATGCCAAAGAATGTTCAAACTATTGCACCATCGCACTCATTATACATGCTAGCAAAGTTATCCTTAAAATACTACAAGCTAGGCTCCAGCAGTTTGTGGATCGAGAATTACCAGAAGTACAGATAAGATATCAAAGAGGTAGAGGAACTAGAGATCAAATTGCCAAAATATGCTGGATAATGGAGAAAACTAGGGAATTCCAGAAAAACATCTACTTCTGCTTCATTGACTATGCTAAAGCCTTTGATTGTGTGGATCACAATCAAGTTCTTAAAGAGATGGGAGTATCAGACCATCTTATTTATCTAGAGAAAACTATATGTAGATCAAGAATCAACAGTGAGAACTGGACACGGAGGAGGGTGGGGAGTGGGTTTCTTGATTAAAAATTTGGTCTATGTGGAGTAACAAAAATTTTCATAGAATACAAAAATAGTATTGTAATATAGCTTTTTTAATGTCAACAAATGTACAATTTACAAATATAATGCATTAAAATTTATGTATAGTATTATTTTATTCTTTGGCATATTTAATGCCATATAATGCTTGCTACTATTTCAGTCATTATTTCTACAAGATTTTCTTCTTTATTTTCCTGTATGTTCTGGAATCTCAGGAAGAAAGCAGCTTTTTCAAGTTCAATGCTAAGTAAAATTTCTTCCATATTTTTAATAGTTGTCGTTGTGTTAGTCTCTGTTTCTTGCATTATTGTCTCCACCTTTTCACTCTTCTCTTCTATTTCTTTTATTTTTTGCTCATTCTTTGATGTTGACACTATTTTCCCATCCCCATTTTGCCTATTCTATCCTCTACTCTTTTAATGTCATCTGTCATATCTTTCATATTTTCTGTCATCTATTCATAATTTTGATTGATTAATTGCTGCATCTTTACCATCAGCTCTTGTAGGGATGCCAACATTATATTTGATGGCTGTGAGGTCATTATTTTATCTCTAGTCATGTTTTCTGTGCCTTGATAGTTTTGTGGAGTTGATGGCTGGTTACTGCGGTTGGCTTTTTGGCAGTTTTGGATTGTAATCAAGTTGTTGAAGACGTCGACATTTAAATATTTCCTGAATATAATTCAAATTTACCATATACTTCTATTTATTATATTTATTTAAACTATTTTAAAAAGTTGCTATGTCTCAGATTTGTCTATTAATATATCTGTCTCTCTAATATTTAACAGTTAATGTAATTAATAAATTAAAGATCTAATAAATAACAAGCAAGCAATCTATCAATATAGCAATAAAGGAAATCAATCAATGACAGTTCATTTACAATTCAATGTTAAGTAAGGTAGCCAATAAATAGTTAAGTAGTTTTGATTAATCAGGTTTGATCAGTGTCTAACTTAAAAACAGAAATTTTGGACTCAATTGTGGTCATAGGTCAAGGACCATCTGTATTATCTTTCTTGGTGCTTTTTGACCCGATTCCATAGCTTGGTTTCATAGCATTATTTGCTGATGGACTCAATTTTTCCATCATCCTTCAACATCTTCCTACACCCTATCCATTAACCCTCTAAAGCAATATTTCCCAACGTGCAAAACATCAACTATGTGTCAGCAATGACCATGCTGGTTTAGAAATTCTAGAAGTTAGAACCCACACATCTGGATGTTCATGTTCAGGAAACAGTGTGTTAAGATGCTATGATCTTTTACTTTTTTATACTTTAACACAAGTACTGTATATGGCTACATAAAAATGAATGTTCTTCTAAAATCAGATGGTATATTTCTCCATATATGGAAAATTTGTTATTGGACAATACTTATATTAGCTGTAGTAGCAAAAGTGGTGATGCTGGTAATAGTAGTAGCAATTATAGCGGAAGCATTCATAAGTCATATTGCTGCTCCTTGATTCTGCTTGTAGGATATATCAAGGAAAAGTTTCCCATGTTTGACTCTAGGGGGCAGTTCTCATCTCTTCTTCTTAGCCAAAGGAATCAGCGCTGTCTGTGGTCATGTGGCCAACATCACTATACCCTGAGTTGCACAGAACACTGTTATTTTCCCACCAGGTGGTGTCTATTTATCTACTCGCATTCGAACACTTTTAACTGTTAGGTTGGAAGGAACTGCTGCTGCATACTTATCTGGAATGCAGTTTAACTGAATGCTCTGAAGTACTTCTGACTTTAAAATTAAAAGTTTAGATGGTATAATGCACTAGGGCACTTTAAAGGAAACTCAATGTGCAACTAATACTACTAAAAACAGCACAGTCATAAAACCTGAAAGAGTCACACTATCTCCCAAAACTTATTTTTTGATTTGTGTTACTAAACACAAATCTTTCCCAATACATTGTTTCTCTTCTGAACACCCAAATATGTGAAATGTATTAATTATATAAATATTTTATAAGTCTATAAGCCAAAAAGGTGATACTCAAAAAATATGCATAATGATCGTAAATAATTTAATTAAATGGAAAACACAACACATTTGCTTTTTTGAGTGATGTAGAGAACATGGAATGTAGCTATATAACAGAGAATTCACCCTGTATGCAAAGAAGATAGTTTCACCAAATTTTACATCCAAATGCTAGTAAAATCATATAATAATATAATAACAAAAATCATTTCAAGTCAATTTTATATTTAAAAAATGGACAACTGATAATTTCAAGAAATTTATGGAGCTAAACCCATTAAAGTCTCTGGATAGGGGCGGCATACAAATCTAATAGATAGATAGATAGATAGATAGATAGATAGATAGATAGATAGATAGATAGATAGATAGATAGATAGATAAAAATAAAATAAAATAAAATAAAATAAAATTACAGGCAGTCCTGTAGGCCCAAACCTTGTTTAAGTTCTTGTCTTGAACAATTCACCTTCTTGTCCTATTTGGTTTATTGTAATTGATGTGAATTTGAAGAACATTTGGAAAAGTGTACAGGTTTTAAAAATTGTAATTAGCCTAATAAAATTAATGTAGATTTTGATTTTTTTAAAAAAAATAGGCATAGTTTCCTTTTAAAAATTCAATGAAAAACATACTATGTCTGTAAAATCACTAAATAATATAATAACAGAATAAAGTTTCCATAACATATACACCCCCCACAAATATATATGGAATAGGGCTTTTTTCAGAATCTATTGTTAGCAGCATTACAGTATCAGTTTATAGCTTCAAAAGCAAAACTGTCATATAGTGTATTTTTCATTAAAAGCCTTAGAGGAAAGAATGCATTTTTCATTGAGAAGGTAGGAAGCTCAGTACATAGTTTATAGACTTTAATACTTATGTGATACAAAACCAAATCAATTTTTTGTGGACATTTCTGCTTTGGGAAAATTTCCTGGTGGTTAATGGATTTAAGATAGAATGTATTCTGTGAAACTTCAATGAGCATTTTAAAAACAATGGGCCGCTTCTTTGAGAATAAAAGTACTATAAAGTAGCCTGATAAAATGCTTGAAATCTAATATTTATACAAGTAAGTCAAGACTTTTAAACAACACATACTTGACCATCATTTTCTCATTTTACACAACTTCCCAAAAGTTATCTCAAAACAGAATCTTTTTAAGAATTCACCCAATATTGTTTATTAAAATGAATCAATATTTTATCGTATTTATTTTCATAGTAATGCCTATCCTCTAATCACATTTCACTGTTTGTCTGTCTATTTATTTATTTTTGTTTGCAAAATTAAATTTGTAAACACTGCCCAAAAATTCTCCCAGTTCCCCATTTTATATATATGATACAGTCTATGAATGGAATTTGCACATTAGAAGCAAACATTTCAAGCTACAAACTATAAATAATTTTTGTTTCATTGATTTTAATGGGTGTTCTAAATAGTCATTGAATTTCAAATTATAATTTCTGAATTGTAACTTATTAAAAACAGCCAGTGATTTAGAAGTGAATTACAAATTTGTTCTGGAATGTCTTGGGTAGATTTTGGAATATCACACAAGGGAATTGAAACAACCACCACCACCACCACAATAGCAACAACTTGTTTTTACTTTAAAAACTGATACAAAAAGTGATGTTTCATCTATTTCAAACTTCAATATATAAATTTAATCTGATGAAGAATATTATTGTTTTATTTATACTTTCATGTCTCCATCAAGAAACATGTACATTATATTAGACAACTTGGATTTAGTCCAATTTAATATTATTAATTTCAATAAACTATTTTGGATTCAACTGTTTTAGGAACAGAATTCTACATAGGAGGATTTTAATTTTGCAGTCACCCCGCCCCATAAATAAAATTAGTATTAGTTTCTTGCTAACTGAACCCAAAACTATGTTTCTGATGCTTCAGGTTAGCACTAAGTCTACGGAGAGGGGCGGCATACAAATCTAATAAATAAATGACTGAATGAATGAATGAATGAATAAATAAATAAATAAATAAATGTGTTAAATATTACAATATTAATGAGTAATATATATCTTTTGAAGCGTGCCATATCATATGTGATCTGGATGCTAATTTGTAAAAGAGAACAGGGTAATCCTTATAATCCTTTGTCTCTGGCTTCACAAATAATTTGATTTACACAAGCATGTGTCTTTCAACACGTTCAACACCAAGGGAGAGCCACCCTCCTTTAGCTTTCATTTTTAGTACAGTTTTCTCTCTTTCATTTTTTGTCAACAGTTTGGGCACAAAAAAGATTTCGAAGCAAAAGCAACAAGTCTGATGGTCCTTTTATCCACCCATACCTCCCTTATCCTAACACCACTCTTACTGTGAGCACAAAGTTTTGATCAAAGCACCATGGATCCATTAGCAACTAAATCTTTTCTTTTTAAGGGATAAAATCCCCTATTTAACTTCTAAACACATATGATTTGTAGAGGAGAAATCAAATACCCCGCACTGTATGCTGAGAAAGTTACCAGTAAAACTCTCTGAAATGAAAATGATGTGGCTTTACACATTGATCAAAGGATCAACTGCTGAGAAGGACAACAGTTTATACGATGAACTTTCGCGAACCGAGATTTTAGATGCAGGAAGTGCCTGATGCCAATATTTCAGTCTAATAAACTTTTTTTTTGTCCATCTAGCATTTTAACCAATTCCTTCATGAGGCACACCAGGATCTTGTGGCTTTGAAGTCTGTCTAGTCAACTCTCAATGAATACTAAAATATCGTACCCTCATAATTGTTGCATTTCTATACGTCAGCTACAAAAGGTTCAGTTGTGCAGGCTTCGATAAAAAGACGGAAGAGAAGACGGTCGTGTGTGTGTGTGTGAGAGAGACGGCTACCATTAGTGGAAAGGGGGCTGGGCTGCCTGTTCTGAATGCCTCTTCAAGGCCAGTAATGAAATAATAATCTTCTTTAATAAAGAAATGGTAATGAAAAGGAAGACAGATGCAGTTTGCAAGGAAATAATTGACTGGGGGAAGAGGGTGGAGGAATTAGAACAGCAGTTGCTGCAGGAAATCAACTGTTAATAAATATCAGAAACTGCAGTCAAATGGCACGTTAAACGGCTGCATTTGTTTCTCCTGTTACTAAATGGGAATCATTTGCTACAGAAGAGAGGCTGATAAGAGCCCCTCCTCTTGTGGCAGGCAATCATTTTACATTTTACATTATTTGAAAAGAGCCTGATTATTTTTCTTTGAAGGCAGCAAGATGATTCACATTTACCTGTCAACAGTTTCCCATTCCTGTTTTGCCTGCCTACTTAAAGGTCCCCGATCCAAGCAGTGAGAAACTCCAGTGTCATAAAAATAAATAATACTTTGTGACCATTAACACTGATTTACCCTTTGGCCCACTTTAAATTACAAGAATAATAAGGGAAGAAAACCCCCCAAATAGAAGTTGGGGTGGGGGTGGAAATAAAGCTGTAACATGCATTTTACTAAGGGAAACAACTGCTGTACATATTGTGTTAAATTTGAAATGCTCATGATTGGAAAACAAAACAAACAGCCAATAACTTTGCAAGTTTAAACATACTGTGTATAAAAATACATTTCTACTAAAACAGATATGCCCTCCTCCATCAGGGGGAGAGAGGATTATCTTGGCATCCATATTTCATTATCAAAAGATCACAAAGCTAACCTCCTTTTTATTAAACAGGAAACTTGGAACGTCAATGTGATTAGCAGTTTATGGAATATTTCCCTGTAAAATCAAGAGGAATGTCTTGAATTGAAGTGGAAAGGGAAAAGAAAAAAGTAATTTTAAAATAAACCATACTGTGCTTAAACAATCTTCCCTTGACTACAAAAAATATCATTTACATTTTCTGAAGTACTTAAATAGCATTGCCTAGGATCAAAATATCCAATAAACTGATTATGTGTACCTGGATATATACACAGTGCGCTTTAATTATGTTGTATGGGCCCTATGTTAAGGCTTCAAGGACAAAGCCTTCAGCCGATGCCCAATCACGTTCACAACCACAAATGACATACCTTTGCAATATGTTGCGGAGATCAGTTCATGATCAGCCACAGTTATTGAACATTTTCCTGAAACATTTTGGAACCCAGAGCAACAATTTGGAGAATGTTTCCTGAGTAAAATTCACAGCCACCAGAGTCAGAATTTGTATACTGGAGTTTGAACTAGATATTTGAGGAGAGAAAGTCACATTCTCCTCCTTCATCGCTTTTTCTTTTTTTCTTTTTATGCATGGTTTCCTCTTATATGAAGCAAAGGTGAGTTCCTCCTGGTTTGCATCGGTTCTACAGAACTGATAGTAAACTACTGGTGACATCACAGTGATGTCACAGACCTGGTTCTCCTTTTGGAGGGAGAAATTTTTGGTGATTTTTTTTCTTCTATGCATGTGCAGAAGCTGAGTTTCTGGCACTGTTCATGCACCATCTTATTTTCACCTTTTTTTGGGGTGTGTGTGTTTCTTTTGTGACAGTTTACCATGTTTTTGATGAGAGTCACCAGTCTTTTCATTCTGACTACTTTCCATGGAAGGCATCATTTTCTTCTTGGCCTTCATTGACTATGTCACCTACATTTTATTTTTAACACGCATGTTTGACATTATTATGCAACATGTAACACCATGATCAAAATCAAGCAGGTTCCCGCATGAAAATAATTAAATGATATTTTAAACAATCAGGATGTGAAGAACAGTAGTTAAGTGCTATTAATACATAAAAATAAGGACCCCAACACTCCTAAAATTGATAAACTGCAGATATTTTCAATACAGGTCAATCTTCAAACATAGTTCCTGCTCTATCTTGGAAACCTGTTAGCTATATTTTCACTGGAGAAAGAGAAGTACCTGGACCTGTGAAGTGTATTTCTTGCGCACTCAAAAATTATAGCTATTTTTCAGATTGATTTCAAATTATATTCAAAATATTCATAACAATTAAAATCAAATTATTAAAGTGGTTCAAATTTAAACTTTTCCAAAATACAAATGTCAGGTTTTTTCAGTGCCAGTGATTTTCAACCTTTTTTGAGCCACGACACATTTTTGACATTTACAAAATCCTGGGGCACACTACCAACCAAAATGACACAAAATGACACTTTAACACAGTACATATTATACATATAGTCTGCGGGGGCCTCATAAAAAGAAAAAAGTCAAATATCTATATACACCATCAGGATAGACGTAACCAGCTGAGGCTGAGGCTTCATCTAGTGGTGGCAACATTTACCTCCAGTCCTGACCAGGATTAGAAATCGGGACCATGGGGATGAGTAGCAGCTTCAGCTACTCGCCACGGCCACACAATGACAACTGTGCAGCAGTCCGAGCGAGGACCTTTCTGGGTGTGGATGAGATGCTGCTGCCTGCTATTGGTTCATCGCTGGTGGTCGGGATGAATCCTAGAAGGTGATTGGCCAGTGAGCGTTCCCTGTGCCTCCACTCTTCCTGTCGCTGATAGCTGGAGGGAATGTTTATGTTCGGATGGAGGCAGCTGGTGGCTGGCGGTGGATAAATGACCTCCGCAGGCCTTATCCGGCATGTGGGCTGTAGTTTGGGGACCCATGTTTAATTTCCCCATGGCACACCTGACCATGTCTCACGGCACACTAGTGTGCCATGGCACACTGGTTGAAAAACATTGGTCTAAGCAATTTCATCCTTGATCCTGAAAGGTGACATGATATAGAAAAGTAATGGTGAATAAAGCTGTAAATGCCAGGTGACACAGGGAACGCTCACTGCAGGAGTGTCAAACTCACGTTGTCACGTCATCGTCATGTGACATATTGGACCCTTTCCCCCTTCGCTAAACCGGGCATGGGTGTGGCCAACATGTGATGCATCGAGCCCATGTGCTGGCAGTTTGACAGCCTTGATCCACTGCCTTCAAGTGTTGTGGAAGATGATGTTATCTCACCAATGTTGAATTAAGATTTAACAGCCAATTCAACATACAACATACAAAATTGAAATAGGCTGGTACTATCACCTAATTTGCCTTTATCTGTTTATGTTAGAGAAAATAAAGAATTTGCAATTTTAGTATTATTTATGTATCCTCTACAAAGAACAGCTTATATTGGCCCCATTTCATCAGTCATGCAGTTATTTTAGTTTGATTACTGTGTTCAAAACTAAAATATATCCTGAAAATTCTTCAAAACTATTCAATATGTTAATTTAAAAAATGGGGTGTGTGGATTTCTCTTTTAAAGGATCATCAGAATCTCTCATTCGTCCTCAATAATACCAGATTTACAGAATTATTGGAGTTTCTTTTGTTCCCTTGCAAGCTGAAAGAATACTACACAGTTATGGCTGTCTATTTTTTCTTACCTATTAAACATTATTTCATTAAAAAAAAAAACTAGCGAGTTTTGACTGAACATCCCTAAAACAGACTTGCCCCACTCCTACTGATATTACTCTCCCTTTCCCCCCAAAACTAACTCTCCCCCCTTGCTTGGGAAAGAAGTATGAGAGAATTGGCAGGGACAACTGGCTAATGACAGCTTTATTGAGCTGGGCTTAAATTCAAAGGAGTTTGACTAAAAATTATGAATTCTCTCCAGCAATAAGTGAACCCAAAATAACAAGAGTGTCATTTGAGTAAATTAACATGCTGAGCCCATTGCACACTTCATCAAATAAGGCTAAAGTCCATAGATTACAGCCTGATGAAAAGATACAGCTGAAGATGGAGTGTTTGTGTGTTTTTGTAAAGGGAGAGCGGGGAGAAAGACAGAGCGAATGAGACGGATCCACATGCTCATCTATCATCAGACTAAAACTCTTGGTAGAAACAGATTTTCAAAATAGAATGAAAGGAAGAAAGAAGAAGGTAGAGAGAAGGTAAGCATAGGATCAAGAAGCAGAAAAGATAAAGACTATAAGCACACAAAGCAATTATTTCAAGGAGAGGAAATTAAGTCCAATAAAAGAGGCAATTTATAATCTGTAAATAGCTTCTATAGGAGTATTTATCTATATTAGAGTCTATAACAGAAAAAACCCACCTTATTTGAATTCAGGATTACCAGGAATTCTGATTAACAAGCATAAGCCATAATTCATATGCAGCCATGGTTTTCATTGTTATTGACCTTAAGACTTTGAAAAGAAAGGAAAATCAAAGCTGATATGAAAGTTAATTATCTTTACACATTCTTCAAAATACTGTAATGTAACATCTGAATGTGCTTATTTGCTTTTCTTAAAACAAGAAATATGTTAAATAAAATACATGTTAATATAACCCTGCAGCAGGGAGGGGTTCCAGATTGTATTACTGCTGGTTCGCTCAGGGACGTGCTGCATACTGCCACACACTTCCTGCTATGAGCTTTGCACTTACATGCACAGTATTAAAAAATGGCTTCTGCACATGTGCAGAGACAAAAAACAAAGTGGCAGCGCCATAGGAGAACCGGCTCGGAGGTATGGCACGCTTTGGTCACTACTGGTTCCAGCAACCCAGGCTGACAAATTACTACCTATTCTATACAACTGGTCCGAACAGTAGGAACCCACTCTACAGGGAAACACTATTTATTGAATACTTAATAGTTTTTATAATTGTCCTTCCTTGTCTAGTACCTTAGTATGATCCTTAATTACTTTTAAAATAGGAAATAATTAGCAGTATGTTTTTACCCATAAACACTTTAATCATTTAAATCATTATTTAGAACTGAACTTTTATAGCAATTAAAGAAAATTGAGCTACTTGCCTAATCTGTTATGAAAGAACCTTGTGGGTTCATTACAAAACCAAAAAATGTAACTGTGGTCCTCAACAAATAATGCTGTCTATCATTTGTCCTTTTTTGTGGCTATTCAAATAATGTGACTTAACTGAAAAAGAGTCCAAGCACTTATTGGTAAACTTATCTTGGTCGGTAAGCCACTCCCATCCAGTCACATGACCTTTAAGCCACCCCACAAAATATATTTATATTGGTCACATGATTGTCAAACAACTCCCACCTGGTCATATGGCCAGCAAGCCACTCTTACCTGGTCACATGACCATCATGCCATACCCACAAAATAAGTCACAGCCACAATGTGACGGTAAACATTTTTGGCAGCCCATCACTGAATACAGATCTGGATTAACAAAATCCAGATGACAAAAAAGATCTAGAGTTTTATGTATCCTTTTACTTGCATCCAGCTGCCATTTGGAATATATAGCCCAGTTTTAGAGGTCCTAGACTGGAAATTCTTTCAATAGAGGTATAACAAGCAGTAAGAGGGAGATTGTGATCCCGCTATATAAAGCTCTGGTGAGACCATATTTGGAATACTGTGTTCAGTTCTGGAGACCTCACCTACAAAAATATATTGAGAAAATTGAACGGGTCCAAAGACGGGCTACAAGAATGGTGGAATGTCTTAAGCATAAAACGTATCAAGAAAGACTTAATGAATTCAATCTGTATAGTCTGGAGGACAGAAGGAAAAGGGGGGACATGATCGAAACATTTAAATATGTTAAAGGGTTAAATAAGGTTCAGGAGGGAAGTGTTTTTAATAGGAAAGTGAACACAAGAACAAGGGGACACAATCTGAAGTTAATTGGGGAAAAGATCAAAAGCAACATGAGAAAATATTATTTGCTGAAAGAGTAGTAGATCCTTGGAACAAACTTCCAGCAGATGTAGTTGGTAAATCCACAGTAACTGATTTTAAACATGCCCGGGATAAACATATATCCATCCTAAGATAAAATACAGGAAATAGCATAAGGGCAGACTAGATGGACCATGAGGTCTTTTTCTGCTGTCAATCTTCTATGTTTCTATGTTTCTATTATGCTTAGTGACTGTATTTGTCAGAATTGGAATCCATTAATTAGATGGATGTTGGTTCTCATCCCTGATTTATACCATTCATAAACCTCGTAGCAAACTTTCTACAGAAAAGCTTGTCCAAAAGTACTCTGAAGTTTTGTTAATTACATCATGGGAAGTAATTATACATTTCATCCCACCTCCCAAATTAGCAGGACTTACCTACTGTTAAACTAAGGATCTATTATATATTAAATACATCTTACATTAAGTTGGCAGTAATATGGACCTCTCTCAATTCCACCTGGAGCCATTTTTAAATATTTAATCCTTGCTTGTTTAGCAATATTGAAGTCTTGACTTTGGTGGATAGGGAACTTGATTCATTATCGACTATTTTAAAATACATAGTCAGCAGTGCTGGCCTACTACTAAGAGTCCTGCCAATCTCAAATTTTCTCCTCTTGAATAAAATTCATATAGGCCAAGCCTTTTATTCTTGGCATAGGATTTTAAGTAATTTTTATTGAAACTCTTTAGTCAAATTTCCAACTCATGCAATTTCTTCTTTACATTTCCTTTCTGTCTTCTTCGAATCAATTTCTTCAATGATAAAAACCATGATCACTGCTTTTCAAAACAGGATGGACCGAACAGGGAAATATTTATTATGATACAATTCTACAGAGGAATTATTGAGTCTGTCATCTGCAGCTCTGTCTGGTTTGATTGTGCAATCGAAGAAGAGGACCCAATTATTCAGAGGATAATTAGAGCTGCAAAAAAAAAAAGCTACCAATTGTTCAAACAGTTGCCACCCACGATCAAATAGAGGGCCATGAAAATATTTAGAGATCCCTGACATCCTGGACACAAACTGTTTCAATTACTATTCTCAAAATGCCACTATAGAGCACTGCACACCAGAACAACTAGACACAAGAACAGTTTTTTCCTGAACGCCATCACTCTGCTAAACAAATAATCCCCTCAACACTGTCAAAATATTTACTAAGCTTGCATTTAATCTTCTCATCGTTCCCATCACCCATCACCTCCCACTAATGACTGTATAACTATAATTTTGTTGCTTATATCCTTATGATTTATATTGACTGGTTCCTAATATTATTTGATTGCTTATTTGTACCTGGACTATCATTAAAATGTTGTACCTTATGATCCTTGACAATATATCTTTTCTTTTATGTACACTGAGAGGATATGCATCAAGACAAATTCCTTGCGTGTCCAATCACACTTGGTCAATTAAAAAATCTATTCTATTCTGTCATTAAAAGAAGCCTTCCCTGGACCCAGCTATATTTAATAACTACCATCCAGTCTCAAACCTTCCCTTTATGGGGAAGGTTGTTGAGAAGGCGGTGTTGCTCCAGCCGATTATCTAGGCCCTCAGCAGTCAGGATTCAGGCCCAGCTACAGCACAGAAACCGCTTTGGTCATGCTGATGGATGAATTCTGGCGGGCCTGGGATAGGGGTTTATCCTCTACCCTTGTGCTTCTTGACCTCTCAGTGGCTTTCAGTATCATTGACCATGGTATCCTTCTGCGCCGGCTGGAGGGGTTGGGAGTGGGAGGCACCATTTTACGGTGGTTCTCCTCCTACCTCTCCAGTCGGTCGCAGTTGATGTTAGTGGGGGGTCAGAGTTCGACCTCTAGATCTCTCCCTTGTGGAGTTCCTCAGAGGTTAGTCCTCTCCCCCCTGCTATTTAATATCTACATGAAACCATTGGGCATGGGGTGAGGTGCCATCAGTACACTGATGACACCCAGTTGTACATCTCCACCCGATGTCTACTTGCTCTCACAGGGAGGAACTCGGACTAATATTTCAATCAATATGGAAGAGAGCGGCCACCTGAAACATTCTTCTTCAGACCAAGACTATTCATACATTCCTCAGGACCATGGATTGGAAACAAAATGCCTACTAGTAGTAGGTGGAAGATCTTCATACATTTGGAATTTTAAACAGATAAGAACAGAAGCTACACTTGATTTTAGGCAAAAGGCCGGAAAGTGTTTTATGGCAAAATAAAATGTTGCGGCTATAATTTTATTTTGTACTGTACTTTGATGAAAAAAGTTGGAAGCCAATGTATTTATTTCTTTATTTCCCTCTTTATCTTACAATTCTCTTTGCCTTTTCTTTCTCTTTTCAATTTTTCTATTATCTTTATTTTTATTTGTATGTTATATCATGACACCCTTAATAAAATTCTTGAAAAAAATTGGCAATTTTATGATATTATTTGAAGGAACATTTTATCTTTATCTGTTTACATTTAGCCTATCCTTAAAGCACACAAGTACATGCACACATGCATTCACGCATACAAACACACACAGAGGACTATATTTATTATTATTTGTTCTTTGGCATCTTTCCTTTTTTTTTAGCATGAAGCTGAGAGCACAAAGGACATTAAGCAGTTGCTATTACTCTACTATTAATAAGAAATGTCAGAGCACAAGCACTTTCCACAAACATGCTGAATTACACAGCACAGATGTGAAAGAAGGTTGATTAAACTTGCACAATTCCAGCCTTTGAGGTAAAATATGATTCAGTGGAGTTTTTTTTAATAAAAAGATGAAGTGCATTTTTTTCACCTGCTGCTAGATGACAAAATTAATGACAGACAAAAAAAAAATCAAAGATAAACAAGGAAATCTGAACAGCAAATAAATTACCTATGTGTGTATATGTCTGTATCATATCTGGAAATTTAGAGATGCCATCGGATTGAACATAATTTCAATTAATGACCTTATGAGGCTTTAAAAAAAACTGCTTTAGTAGGCTGCTGACATTGTTGAGTACTAACAACATCACTGAAGCATAAGTGAGGTGTAGAAATATGTTCTAATCACTTTAAAATGAATTCTTTGGCAAACTATTACCTTTATTTTTCTGTTGGAATTCCCAAAATGGATATAAATCTCCTTGTACACAGATATTTATTTATTTATTTACTTATTGGATTTGTATGCCGCCCCTCTCCGTAGACGCAGGGCGGCTAACAACAGTAACAAAAAACAGCATGTAAATCCAATACTAAAACAACTAAAAAAACCCTTATTGTAAAACCAAACATCCATCCATACAAACATACCATACATGAATTGTAAAGGCCTGGGGGGAAAGAATATCTCAGTTCCCCCATGCCTGACGGCAGAGGTGGGTTTTAAGGAGCTTACGAAAGGCAAGGAGGGTGAGGGCAATTCTAATCTCTGGGGGGAGTTGGTTCCAGAGGGCCGGGGCCACCACAGAGAAGGCTTTTCCTCCAGGCCCCACCAAGCGACATTGTTTTGTTGACGGGACCCAGAGGAGGCCCACTCTGTGAGACCTAACTGGTCGCTGGGATTCGTGCGACAGAAGGCGGTCTCGTAGATACCCTGGTTCGGTGCCATGAAGGGCTTTATAGGTGATGACCAACACTTTGAATTGTTGAATATTGTTAAGATTACCAGAAAAGATTTACATGAGAAACATTCTGAGCAGAAAATATAGGTAGTTCTTGACTTACAACAGGTCATTCAGTGACTGTTCAAATTACAATGGCACTTTGTGACTTATGACCGTTTTTTCACAATTATGACATGTTGCTGTGTCTCCAAGATCATATGATCACCTTTTGTGCCCTTATGATAAGCAGTCAATTGGGAAGCCAGATTCGCTTTTCAACTGGGTTACTAACTCAACAACTGCAGTGATTCACTTAACAACTGTGTGAAAGAAGGTCGTAAAATGTGGTAAAACTCACTTAACAAATGTCTTGCTTAATAATGTAAATTTTGGGTTCAGTTATGGTTTTAAGTTGAGACTATCTGTAGCAACAAATAAAGAGGACAAATTACGTATTTTAATTAATATGATTGTTAGTCGTAATATAATTTATTTCTAGAAGTGGGTCCCTAAGACTGTAGCATAGAGCCGTAAGAGAATGTTTGTTGAATCAGAGCAAACCATAGTCTACCTTAGCATCTTATTAGCTTCACAAACAAGGAGATCCAGCTGAGCAGCAGACTAACTGTACAGCACAATCTCCTACGGCCCAATGTAAAATGTAGTATTCTCACTCCATCACCACAAAATAAGGACTTGAGGTCACAATTAAGGTATCAAGTAAGTCTAATATCACACCTCTTCCTCTAACCTTGGGTTCAAGACTGTTGTGGACTTAAAACCCTGAAAGGCAGATATCTGATGATTTTGCTGGAACAAATGTTGATTGAATGGTTTAAATGTTTTGAGGTTTTTAAGAGTAGGTTTTAATTATTTGGATTCTTAAATGTAGCCTTTAGGGTAGAATTTTATATTGTTGATTTTGTATTTTTTATGCCATAAGCCGCCCTGAGTTCCCTGGAAAAGGGCGGCTTGGAAATCCAAATAATAAATAAATAAATAAATAATAAATCTGAAAGAGTGATATCACCCAGATTTTGGTAATATACCGAGTAATCCATTCATCCACAAATATGAACATGAACATGTTTATATTTTAAAAAGTCCTAGCATTTTCCAGCAAGAGTCTCAAACAAAGGTTACCAGCAACCCAACATCCATGATCCAAGAAGGAGAAGTTGAATCAGGCCTCATCATTTGTAACAGAATGTTAATTACCCTTCCTCTGGTATGGCAACCATATCTCCCTTGTCCGAACAGAACTGCCCACATGGGGTGGGCAAGGCACCAAGACTGGGATTCTCCGAACGGCACAAATCATAGCTAGAAGTTTTCCCAAACCCCCAGCAGCCCACCCTGATGCTACTCAAGTTAAGATAGCAGAACTCATTATCACAATTCACAGCATCAAAGTTCTACAATTTTATGTTCTGTCAACTCCTACTCGCTGAGAAAATATAAAATCAAACTGATTCCTTCTACACTCCAAGATATCCTCCAATTCTTGGTTCTAGGCTGACGTCCCCTACTACCTACTCCTCAATGTAGGGGAAGAAAGCCTTCATATTTTCCCTTCTCAGTCTTCCATCTCTCACATGTTCTTTTTTGTTAAATCTCTGACTGTAAATCAATTGAGCAAAGTAAGTCAGCCTTTCCTTGGTAATGTCAAAGTTTAAAAATCTGCTTATACGATTCTATATTATTTCCTGCTTTCATTTTTTGCCTCTAAATGACAGCTTACACAGGTCGCTTTATGCCATTGCATTGCAAGATTTGGCCCAATTTCTGACTCAGTGCTCTAGGGTAGGCAGTGTCTCTTGGAACCACACAGGTTGACTCTTCTCAAATAAAAGTCACAGGCACAGTTTGTTCCTAACAGGAAACACATCCCACCGAGGTCCTGATTCAGCAAAGGCCCTAAGCATTTGCTCAAAACCAACTGAAATGGAAATCAATAAACGCAAGCCGTGGAACTTATTGAACTCAGCCATGCATTCATCAGAAGAAAATGTCAGCATGGTAAAGGAAAATACCCTGACATAGCATTGGCTTTAATGAGGTGCATTGCAGAAACCAGGGGCTGAAAGCAAGTGATGGAGCTGGTGTGTGTATGTGTGTGTGTTACAGTATTTGATAACATTTTTTCCAATAGGCGGTAGCTGTATCTGTCTAAACAGAAGTGTACTGGAGGGCTTTTTGTTAAAAAAAACCCCATGAAAAGTTCCACGACCATCACTACAACCCGGGTTTAAAAAAAAGAAAATAAATAATTTGATCTCAGTGTAAAATGATATACAGTAGTCCCTTGCTATACTGCGCTTCACCTACTGCGGCTTCACTTCATTGCGGGTTTTCAAGAAATATTAATGAGAAAAATCATTCGCGGATCTTCACTGGTTCGCGGGTTTCTGAGGAAGTTGATCGGCAGATTTAAACAGCCCGCGGAACTCGATCGACAGGTTTTTCAAAAAATATATATCTAAAATTGTAAATACTGTATTTAAATACTGTATCTAAAACAAATACAGTGTGGGAAGGGTTTATAAACACTTAAAACAATGAAAACTTACCAAACAATTACAATATAAATACTTAAATAAGGACTATCAGTCGATAAATTCCCCATCGCGGATTTCACCTATCGCGGCCGGGTCTGGAACGTAACACCAGCGATAGGTGAGGTCTTACTGTAGTCAGTAAGCCGGAACCTTGCTAATTTTACATGGTTGGAAGGAATGCTTTCCTTTGCAGAAAGTTGTGATACAAAAAATAAGTCGCAGGAACAGAGAGGACAAATTCCATTCTTTTCCCCTTGGGCAGTAGTCTTGATGGAATCTCCCAATTGCTAAGGGATTCTATGGCTATGAGGGAGAGCTGATGCTGGAAGCTGAATTAAACATCTCCATCCTTCCACTTTTGCATGGTTGTTCCATTCTGAGAATGCCCCTGGGAAGTATCTGTGCCAAAATCCAAATATTAATTTTCCATGACTTTAAAGAACAGGTTTAAAAACAAGGTTATTGAAGTATATAAATTAATTCAATGTAATTTTGCACGTCTCTCTGGGTGGTAATTTATTCTAATGGGAATTTAATAATTCATATTAAACACATTACTAATCTTATGTTTTGCTTACAGTAAATTACAGCCATTGAGATTATAAATCACTAATATAAGAAGAGGGGAAGTATCCGACTTATATTTACTGACTGAGCACATACTGAGGAATCTTACTGTTTCTAAATGACCTTCAATCAATTATTTTTGTATGTGCTTGGTATAAATAAGTAATTCAGACTTTTCATCTTACAAATTCTCATTGAAGTGGCCTAGCTACAGACTATTCATCATATTATTCAGTCACAAATGCCAGCTTTCAGTTACAAGCTTAAACTATTAAACAGCTTTCAGTCTGCAAACTTGGAGTGGCATTTCCAAATTTTATCTTGGAAGAACAAATTCCCAGGACGAGATCATAATTGCAAAGGCTCTGAACTTAATAGAAACAAATGTTCCCAAGTACAGTGATTGGAAAAAAAAATCTGAAGAAAGGAAGTTTTCCTTCTACTTTTTATTTTTTTGGGGGTGGGAGTGGGGATGGGGGGAAAGGTAAGTTAGACTCATAGTGGTTCCCTTGGGATTTTAATCTTAAATATGAATTTAGAATTAGATTACTGACAATAATAAAAAGGAAATTTTAATGGGGCAAAGAGGAACCACACATGGGGGATTGGGGGCATTGTTTCATAGGCACAAATCTGTAGAGATTCGCAGTCTGGAAGGTCATGGTTGTCCCAAAGGTGTTTTTTCAAGAGGCAACTGGACTTTCTTATTTTTACTTTTGAAGATGTTTCGCTTCTCATCCAAGAAGCTTCTTCAGCTCTGGCAGGATAGTGGGGAGTGAAATGATTTATATTCCTTGCAGACAGCTACTCGTTTGCATCCTTTTAGAAAGTCGTTGAAGCCCTTGGAGCTTTATCTGTGTCCTCAGGATCACTTGAATAGTGCTTCATAGACATAGACAATGCCATTCAGCAACATGGAGAGATGTTTCCATTCATTGATCCCTGCAATGGGTAAGCCTTTGTATCCACTGTGATGCCAGTGGGATTATTCCTTCAGTCCAAAAATGCCCAGTCCAATCTGAACTACAAGTTATTTATAGACAATTTAACTTGTACATAACCTGCCATTCTGCCTATATTATCACTTTTGCCTGGGTCCACAAAGAACTGACATCCTTTCTTTTATTCTGCATTCCTTGGCAAGTCTTCCTCTGCACTGCACTACCTGAACTGTTTGGTTCCATCTATTGTATATTAATTCACATTGAAATATTATAGCCAGGACCTGCCTTCTTGCAATATGGGAAACTTTTTCTTTAGACAACCATGAGCTTTACCTGTCATATTGCTACAAGGAATGAAAATCAATTAGGTTTTGGGCTGTTTGGTGGTTGATCCTTCGTTGGAAGTTTTGTTGATATGCTTATCTTTGGGCTACTTAGCTTTGTTCTTCAAGTTTTCAATTACCTTGAATTACACAAAATTCCTTCCTAGAATTAACACATAGCCAATAAATGATATAATGTTTGGGGGCTTCTTTTCAGTTTATTTTTGCTGGTACGCTCTAATTTCTCATATAAATCTTTACTGATTAAATGACATGAATTGTAAGAAATTTTCAAAATGATAAATGCAAAGACCATCCCTAGCAAAAACAATAATTTGGAATTTGAAGTCATTAATGTTTCCTATCGACTACTACTAGGTTTTCTAGAGCTCCCTGCTAGGGAGAATTGTGCTAACTGTTCCCAACATACAGTGATGGACAACATGTCTCCTTCGGCTTTGAGAGGCACAGCTGTTCTGTTTCCTTCCGAGTGATCTGCATAGCTGATGCCCTCCAGCTAGTGTGTTCTTTGATAAGGTCCAGTGGAGAGCTGCAAAAAACTGAATGCTTCAATCCAAATAGCAAATGCAAAACAAAATATCACAACAAATTGTGTTTTCAGTGTCACCTGATTAAATTGCCTGAATTTGTTCCAGTACAATGGCTGGAAGAACTCGCATCAAGCATCCGTTAACAAAGATTGTGGGTCCCCCTCCCCTTTTTTTCTGAGGATAGTTTACTGTCTGTTACCCACAAATATTGTTTGGCTGGCACTTATTATTTGATGGGCATTTATCTCTGCTGCCAAAATTGAGAGAAAAAAGCATTTGGGAGACATATTTAAAATCCACATAATGGAGCTTCTATTTTAAAAGGCATATGGTCTTGATATTACTACACCATTGGGCTTAAACATGATGAAATCATCCTTAAAATATTACCATAATTATTTTTTTCCATTCAGATGTCATATCTTGTTTATAAACTATGCACAGGAATGCACAAGCATGGATATATTCATATGGCAAGTTGTGGTTGAACTGTGGATGTAAAAATAAAGTTATTTGTCAAATGTTTGAAAATAGGGAGCCATGGTGAATGAAAAATCTGGCCATTTATAAGAAATACATAGCTGGTTAATCTACTTTGGTATGTTTAGTACTGTAGACATATATAATACACAGCTGTATTTTACAAAGTTTAAACAACATGTAGATATTGCTGAAGATATAGCTGCAAAACAAGGCAAGGTATTTATTTTTAGTGATGGGCGAACCTAACCCGCACAATTCGGGTCCGTACCGAATTTTGCGGTGTTCGGTATGCCGAACACAAACCCGAATTTTTTTCAAACTTCGGGCAAAGTTCGGGGTCGTGTTTGGCATTTGGAACTTTGATGTCACTGGCAGGTTGCTAAGGATGCCAAGGTGATCACTTTCTGGATTCCATGGAATCCAGGAAGTGATCACCTTGGTGTCCTTAGCAACCTGCCGGTGACGTCAAAGCTCCGCCCCCGGAAACTCTTCATGGGAGGGATTCCACAACTCCTTCAAAGGGAGGTCTTCACGTAAAAATAAATATTGTTATTTTTACGAAAAAGGACACTGCAGCGGCGCTGCGTGCAAAGGGCGGTCCTTTCACGTAAAAATTCATCCAAGCAAACCTTCCTTCCTTATTTCCGTGTCTGTAGGCTTGTTCAAATACTTTTTTTCCTATTTTTTTTGTTACTGTTCCTTTTTATGATCTCATCAACTTCATCCAACCATTACTTTCTTGATCTTCCCCATCCTATAATCCAGTCACTCTTCCTTCACATATTCATTTTGCTCTGCATTCCTCATTTATTCAGTCTATATGACAAAGCTCCTTCAATATATTTATTTCACATTAGTCAATCATTTTTTAATTCAGTCTACAGAAATTCAGCACCTATTCATTCTTGTCCCTTTGTCTTCTTGTATTATTCCACATATTTTTCTTAAGAAGTAATTCCCAATTTTGTTTTTCCTGATATAACAAATTCTCATTTTCATAGTACAAAGTGTGCACTTATACTTAGCCACTTTAATTCTTTCGACAACTATTCATTACTTGCACCAGATCACATCTCAGCAATTACTTTCTATCAACATTTTCAAGGCTTAAAATTTCTCCATCCATTTTTCCATCTTTAGTAAGCATTCAACAAAGTACACAAATATGTCAATGTGTGTCAGTTTATATACAGTATACATGCAGATAAACCACTGGTTAAATACTCAGTCATTTGCTATAGATTCCATTCATTCATTCATTCATTCATTCATTCATTCATTCATTCATTCATTTATGTATTTATTTATTTATTTATTCAATTTTTATGCCGCCCTTTTCCTTAGACTCAGGGCGGCTTACAACAAGTTAGCAATAGCACTTTTTTAACAGAGCCAGCATTATTGCCCCCACAATCCAGGTCCTCATTTTACCCACCTCGGAAGGATGGATGGCTGAGTCAACCTTGAGCTGGTGATGAGATTTGAACCGCTGACCTTCAGATCTACAGTCAGCTTCAGTGGCCTGCAGTACAGCACTCTACCTGCTGCGCCACCCCGGCTCTTTCTTTTATTTTCATATATCATCTACTATTATTATATATTTCTTTTGTCACATTCAGAACCCAACTAAAACATTCCCACCAAAAACATGGGTAAAACATTCCATAATTCAAGCTTTATTATAATCTACCCCTGTATCAGGAAATACAGCAAACTTTATCTCTTAAATTCAAATTCCAGTCTGCATACCCCCTACCTAGCAACAAGCTATATTATTTTTCCACATTTAAGCCATTGTCCTGTCTTATACCCCTTCAACTAGAACTGTATGAAATCCTTTTTCAGACCCCTTTTATATTTCAGTTCTCTTCAGTTTTTGTATTCTCTCTTGCTACAATTTCTTTCCATAAAAGAATAAGAATCACATTTTTCCTATCATAAAAAGAATGCAATTTTTATACATATTCGTTAAACAAGTTGCACAGATATTCAATCGACATATTTGAATTTGAATTTTCCACTTAAATGTTACTATCTTTTAATATTCCCACAGCATTTATGACTTGTATTTCATTATTATATTTTTAGCCTCAGGCATTTCATCTTCAGCAATGGAATTTTATTGAGGGACATTGGGTTGGTCACTTTTTTGCAGCCCAACCTAACTCAAATAATTTGTTGCTTTATTAGGGAACATGGAGGAAGGAGTAACAAGTATGGCATCTTGAAGTCTTGAGGGAAATATACATAATTTAATAAAGAAATGAAGGATGGATGGATGGATGGCTAAAGAGATAGATAGAGAAAGGGACGTGGAAGAAAGAAGCACAAAGCAAAAACTTTACTGAACAATAGAAGTTAATGGATAGAAAATATAGCAGAAAAATATAGGTGAAAATACAAATTAATTCTCTACAAGAATATTTGAACTCTTAACTGAAATAGTCACACACAGAGGTCAAAATAACAATTGTCTATGCATTAATGTTTGCATTTACATTTCAAATATTTTGATGATTTAATGGGATTATTTGAAATATAAAATTTATTTTTACTTTCTAAAAATGTTATTAATATTTTAAAAAATATTTTCAGTAAAAGAGGAATGTAAGTTCCTGCTTTTAAAGAAAAAAAAACATACCATGATATAATTCTTTGATTTAAGGTGTGTCTCCTAAAATCAACAAGTCTCAACTTTATTCCCTTTACAAAAAATGATTATTGCTATCTCCTATAAACAGAGTAAAAGAAAAATACAGTCCAGGTGGTTCCTATAAATATGACATGCTATGAACTTTAATAGTGAAAGAAATCTTTCAAAATTCGAATGCTTTTAGATAAAGGGTAACACCCACCAAGGAACTTTGAGATTTTCAAAAGACTTTTTAAGCTACTATTCTGTTCCTGGGATATCATTATGAAATTGAAGTTCATTCTCATACTTCTCATAAAAAACATGGTTTCTGGCTTTGATAGCAAAAGCTTTTGCCTTTGCTTTGGAAATTGCTGGTTGTAGACAACTGCTGTCCAAAAGAACTGAAAGGTCAATTTGTAAAAAGGAAAAATGGATGTTTTCCCTAGGGCTGTGCAATGTATTTAACTAGCTGCATGGCATTTATGCTTGGAATGGAATCAAAAGGCAGACTTCCTATTTTTCTTTTTTCTTTTTTGATTAAAGAATTGTTTATATAATAATATAACATAAAAAGAATTATTGTGAATGTAAGTTAATGAAATTTTTTTAAAAAGAGGGGTGATGAAAGGGGCTGGAGAGAATAATACAGTTTTGTATATAGGACAGTATGTGTTATTTCACAGGCATGAAAGATAAAGTCCACACACATAAGTCCTATTAAACCAATTTATTTCTACAAAGACTATGTACAGGAATCTTCTCAACTAAGAGTATCTGCTTGGAGTTTGATTCAATAAAGTTCAAGGGATGTTGGATTTAATTTGCTTGAGGCTATGTAGGAATTCTAGGCTGATCTCTCTTTTAACTCTGTCCTCAAGTTCTGCTACACCTTCTCTTACAGGTATGTACTTTCAATCTGCATGGGGGTATAGAATTGCTTATTTGCAGTTGAATATTATGCAAAAAAATCAGGTTTCAAGTACTTCAATAGCAGATGGCCTTTTTTCTGAAATGGATCTGTGCAAGTTTATTTATTATTTTGTCTCTCTCTCTCTCTCTCTCTCTCTCTCTCTCTCTCTCTCTCTCTCTCTCTCTCTATCTATCTATCTATCTATCTATTAGATTTGTATGCCGCCCCTCTCTGTAGACTCGGGGCGGCTAACAACAATAATAAAACAGCATATGACAAATCTAATATTTAAAATAACTAAAAACTCTTATTAAAAGCCAAGTTGAGCTAGCTGCAATGCCTGCCTTCCACATACAGTTATTGTAAATTTGATTAGAATTCTAGGATGTTATTTTTACATTGATACTTTGAGCCATGAACATAACATTTGATTAGTGTTTTTATTGCATACAACGGCTTCTCTCCCCGCTCTCACATGCTTTGATTTATATTCCCAGGGTATTTTCAAGGTCATATTTGCAATGAAGAAAAGATCAGGCCACCCAAATAGAAATAAAGTAGTTATAGCTGGTTATGGAACAATTAAGCATTTGATTAATAGCTATAGTGAGTTCTACTAAAAAAGTATGTATCAAAAATATAAAGTATGTATCAAATACAAAGAGGAGATACAAAGCAATAACCATAGCCATGAATTTGGAATTGCCATGCTTATCAAATTAAAAAGAGGAACAGATTATGGATAAATAATGTGTACAAAGAAAAAAGCTAGAAAAAGTCTGAATGGTGTAAGAGGTGCAGAATTAACTGGGTATATAAGAAGAGTTCAAAAACAATTAACAAAACTATCTCTGCTGCCTCTTTGCTCATAAATGCTATTTAATAAGACTATTTGACTTCTATAAATGCATTAAGATTCAAAAGATCACAGAATTAAAATTCTGGTCAGTCCTAAATTATAGGCCTCCCATTTTTAACATATTCTGATGTCACAGGTTATTTCTGCAGCATTTCAAAATGCATTATCTTCACGAAGACTGTTAGGAATGCAATATTTCTATTACTCCAGAAACCAGAGATAATTAAAAAAAACTTGATTTTTTGTATTACATTTTTATACTCCAACATATTATAATGTATTTTAAAGCAATTTGAAACTGAAGTGCAGGCAGTGAAATCAAGTTAACACTAAATAGCAGAGTCAAAATCAAATATCCATGATCTTATCTATTCAAGAATATGTAAAATCCACCAAGTATATATACCGAAATTGAATACTGGATACAGAGACACAATGGCTCAGTGGCTTAATGATACTAGAGATTGTCTCTGCTCCAGCAGTTTGAGTCCTAATGTTGTGTGATGGGGTGAGCTTCCATCATTCATCTCAGCTTCTGCCCACCTATCAGTTTGATAGCATTTTCTACGCAAGGAGAAAAATAGGTACCACTTCAGTGGGGAGATGAGTCTGCACTTTGTGCGCTGATGGAGAGGGTCTTGACTGACGCTGCAAGAAACAGCACTCGACTTCCTTTCTGGTGTGAAGCTACCTCACCCTCCTGTGGTGCACTGTGGGAGGTGTACAAGCATGTACCTAGCAGAACTGGTAAACAGGCAGCCACACTACTACTCTACATTAACATTGTAGTCTGTTGGCTAATGTAAGAATAATATATGCTAAACAAACAAACACACAAATGATAGAAAAATGGAATTACCGATCAATCAAATCCTGGGATCTGAATAGCAAAATTAATCAAAATCAGAGGATCATTATGAGTAACTTTTCTGAAGGCAAAAAAAAAAATCATTTGCATCTGGTTGCTTTAAAATTAATTACTAAAAATGTGATCTCTTAATCACATCATATTGATACATTTTGCTGCATAACTAGTGTACATTTTAAAAATAAATAAATAAATAAATAATAAGATTTCTTTATTAAATAAATAAATAATAAAATTTCTTTATTAACAAAGAAATTGTTAATTATGATTTCCTGGACAAAAATACTCTGTAATGGATATATAGTTATGGTCCTCCTGGAGCCCTCATCCATTTAGGCAATCCTTAATATTTTCGTCTATATCTATGTCGATAAAGGTATGTGTGTATGTGTGTTTATGAGTGATTGATTGATTTCTAGTCAATATTTCATTCAGGAGCTCAAGGCAGCATAGACAACTCCTGCTGCTATATTTCCCCAGCAACAACTACCCCACGAGGGTTGGTTGAGTTAAGTGAAAAAGTCCCAAAGCTTCCCAGTGGGTTTCAATGACTGACAATGGTCTACAACATGGATCTTCCTACTGCTAGTCCAGTACCTTAACCACCATAACATATTAAGTCTGAGTGTAAATAACTGAATGAAAAAATCTTTCATAATAACAAAAGTATGAGAAATTATATTATGAAAATAAAATATGAAGGCTACTTCATACAAACAGGAAGGCTTTCACAAAAGCCAACCCAAGTACTGTATATATATTCATTTGATTAGTCATTCTTGTACAAATCAAGATAGCATATATGGTGCCCCTACCTCTTCTGTTCTTCACATTTAACAACCTATGAAGTAGGTTGGGCTTAGAGAGAATAACTAGTCCAAAGTTACCCAGCTAGCATTCCTATTATGTGAACTAAAATGAAAACTTACTTTCTTGCATCTTCAACCACCATCCATGGAACCTCTTAAGTACTAGTCTGAAAATCAGATAGCAACATTGTGCTTGATTTTTATTTTAGCTCTATGATCAATCTGTATAATTACCAGTATAATAACCAGAAATGCAAAGACATCAGATTACATAGCACAACAAATCAAATAAAGAAGACAGCATCTATAAGTTATCTAAAATATGTCACCTGACCTAGGCCTTAAATTAAATTAAATTAAATAGTTGTTACTTGTCTTTAAGAAAAATAAAATAAAATAGTGCCTACTACTGAATTTAAAGATATTATGTAATAAAAATGAATAAATTTATCTTTGTTGCTAAGGAAACAAATTGGGATAATTAATTGAGAAGATGTTATGAATTTGGTAAGACCCCAGGTGTGCCAGATGTCAGTTAGGAGCAAATTTTTATAGCTACCTTATGGAATTGAAGAATAATACTGTGTGGCATATCTAACAAAATAGAGAGTTATGTATCTCATCTCCTCCATTATTTTCAATGGAGATTGTAAGCACTTATTGTGCTTTACAGTAAGTAACTAAAGCACTTGCTGTGCTTTACAATCTCTTATCTATATTTATCTATTTCGACATCCATTTAATTATACAAACTTTAGCATGTTCTGTTCCTGAATTACAGTATATTCCACCAACAGTTTATAGATAAGACCCAGAACCTACTTTTGAGTTTCTCAGCTTCAGTCAAATGTTAAATAGTCATCTGCAGTTCTTTTGATACTGTGCTTCTTATTTGAAAATACAGTGGTACATCTACATAAGAACTTAATTCGTTCTGTGACCAGGTACTTAAGTACAAAAGTTTGTAAGTAGAAGCAATTTTTCCCATAGGAATCAATGTAAAAGCAAATAATGCAAACCCATTAGGAAAGAAATAAAAGCTCGGAATTTGGGTGGGAGGAGGAAGAAGAGGAGGAAGACAGTCGCTGTCAAGAGCGAAGGGAGCATTTCTTTTCTCTGGGTGCTGGCAGAGGTTTATTCCCTCTCCAAGGTCCCAGAGAAAGAAAGATGCTTCGTTCACTCTGGACTGCCAAAGCCTCCTTAAGCGCCACCGAAAGGCTCCTCTGGCAGCCCAGAAAAGCCCAAGATGGCCGGGATTAAAGGGGGAATGGCAGGAAAGTGGCTGGGCCTTCGTGCCGCTCTCAAATTTCCTGGGAAATTTTTCCCGGCTCGGGTTCTTAAGTAGAAAATGGTTCTTAAGAAGAGGCAAAAAAATCTTGAACACCCGGTTCTTATCTAAAAAAGTTCTTAAGTAGAGGCGTTCTTAAGTAGGGGTAACACTGTACTAGAATTAATCAGGTGATTAATTGGGCCATTGTGAAGAAAGTCTCAACATTTTATTTCTGTCTTATTAATAAATCTTTTTCTCTAGTGAATTTATTTGCACCTTTTTCTTCATGAAAGTAAACATATAATAACCAAATAAGAAGGGATCAATCTGGATTTATCTGTTTCCAGTATTTATTCCAAACTTTGATGCACTGTTTATTATTGCATAATCTCTTATATACAATTTGTTTCTATTTATATCAATCTAGAGATATTCATGCAAACCATTTGGGACTTTTGCTCTCTCTCTCCCAAATGTCTGTTTAATTTATATATGCAGTGTCCATTCTGAGGAATCTTAAATTAGACAAATAAAAAAATTGGAATAAAAATTGGCACAGTAATATTAACATTTTAAGATATGGAGATAATATCATTCTACTGAACGGAAAGGAAAAGGGCATAACATAACTTAATAGTCAAAGCACACACTGGAAAAATAAAAGCTAGATTGCAGGTAAACATCAAGAAAACCAAAGAAATGACAAACAGCTGGAAGCAGCAACATCAACATAAAATTCAAAAATGAAGAAATTGAACCAGTCCAGGACTTTATTTTCCAAAATCAATCCACTAGGAGACATTGCATAGAAATTAATCATAGAAAGTCACTTGTGCATACACTAACATAAAGAATATTTGGAAACACAAGGACATGCTATTGCTTTTTTAAAATCTAACTGCAGTTGTAAAAGCTGAACAATAAAAAAATAAATCGGGAAAGACTCATCCAATTATGTATTAGATGTTATGAACATATCTTAGCAAAAAATAATGAATGAGGAGAGTTTAGACTGTCAAACCAAAATAATCCCTGAAAGTAAGATTATTAAACTCAGGTTGTCTTATTTTGATCATGTGATCAAATCCCTTAGAAAAATCAATTATGCTAGGGGCATCTGCAGGTGCTAGTAGATTAAGTTGACAAAGAACACACTAGGTAGATGCCATTATATATAAACGTGAACAGTGTGGAAAAATGAAGAATGCTAAGTTATAAAGTTTCTGAAATTGAAATCTCCAACTTAAAATGACTATTTTTTGCCTGCAACTACTAAAATGTCTATAACACTATTGATGTTGTTTTAGAAAAACAGATCTGAGAAGTCATATCCCAAGGAGCTTAAAATGTAAGAAAAGAAGATAAAAAAAGATAAAGGTTTCAGGTGGGGGGGAATGATTGTTCCATTTAGGCAGTTTTGCATAGTACAACTTATGTCAAAGCTTTCTTGAAAAAGGAACAGTGGACAATGCTGTCCCTATCAATTATTTTTTCCTCCTCTGTGCTGCATTTTGAATTCTTTATGTTTAGTGGTACATATGCTCTGTGATGAAATATTGGACAACTATGACTACTGAAGGGGTTTCAGGTAAATGTGTGTAGGTATAATTTTCCTTTCATATAAAAAGAAGCTACACTACAGCAGCAGTTCTGTAACAACACTTCAATTGAGTTTAACCTTGGAAATGAAAACCACATTCCTCTTTCTTTCTAAAAGAGAAAGCAAATGCAGTCAGAAACATTGTGGTTGAAAAAACATAGCTTGGAATTTTCCTACTTTGGGGTGGTATGCTTACTTTAATAACTTCAGCTTTGTTTTCCAGATTTAACTATTGATTTTTTCAGATTAATTGTTTTATTGCATTATGAAATGGGAATAATGCATTATAGGATACAGATAAAAAACTGAGTACAGTAGTATTTATGAAATGCTATGTTGATTTATATAAATTAATGATTTAACGTTAAATATATATATATATATCTGTGTTAAGCATGACTTCTGAAAGGTTACTGAATATAAGGTTCCTTTAATTGTGAAACTAATGGTAAGTATGACATTGATAATATTTTAAGAAGTTCCTTTTTTTTTTTAATTCCTAGAGAATTATATTGTGTGGGTTTTTTCATTTTGGGTCTAATTGTCATCTTAGGAAGCATTACAGCCTACAAACAAAATTCTCAGCCTAGGATTCATTACAAACTAAATCTTTCAATTTGGTGAAAGTGCTATTGATTTAAATAAATCAACATGATAAATTTAATATTGTGGTATTAATATTTCCATGTAAGGAGTATTGGAATGAGTACCCTGAAATGGAAAAATGCTTCTAATACAAAATATCTAAATACCCTTGCATACTATTGGATTATATTTTAATCTGTGAGAATTCAAATATTAAAGGTTTATTATTCTGTGAACAGTGTGAGAGCATGTTTGTAAAACTGAGATATCAAAAATTCACTGAAAAAAATGTCTAGAAGAAGATGAAAAAGACCTATCTGGCTTCTAAGTACAAGGGTCACCCAGAAAGCAATGCACCACACTTTTTTTCTCAGCCTACAATAATAGAACAAATGCTAAACTTTAGATATGTTTTATTTGAAATGTCAGGAGTACATATGTAAATTTTGCATTTCTTCAGACAGATAGCGTAGCTGCAGCAGTGTTTTGAAATGGCGTCTATAAGTGATGTACATTACAAGCAGTGTGTTGTCATTGAATTTCTCACTGCAGAGAAAGAAACTATTGGGAACATACACAAACGTTTGTGTACACTGTACACAGTTTATGGAGAATCTTTTATTTTTTATTTATTTATTTTTATTTATTAGATTTATTAGATTTGTATGCCGCCCCTCTCCATAGACTCGGGGCGGCTCACAACAGCAATAGAACAATTCATAACAAATCTAATAATTTAAAAACATTTAATCTGCAGTTAACAGAAGTACAGTTAGTTGCAGAAGACAATTTGAGGATGACGAAGAGGTGATTCGCACAGTGCAGAAATGGCTTTGTGACCAGAACAAGGAGTGGTACCAACAGGGCATACACACCCATGTGTCTCACTGGAGGAAGGCCATAGAACAAGATGGTGATTACCTGGAAATATAGGGAGTGGAGAAGAACCATCATTATTTCTTGTGTGTAAGTTTCCTTGTGTTCAATAAATAATTGTTGAAGAAAAAAAAGTGGTTCATTACTTTCTGGGTGACCCTTGTATTATTTAGAAAGACAGATCAAAGAATGTGAAATTTACTTACCGAGAATAAATTAAATTCAGAGGATTTGGACAAATTCATCAATCCTTTGTATTTGGATGATTAATGTCCACATTAAATTAGGCGTCTTTTAATTAAATATCAACATCTTCCAAAAGAGAAAATACTTAAGAAATGTAAATTATATTGTAGTTCCATGGGTATTCATGAATTACAAGGGGAGTCTTTTTTTTTTTAAAGTAGATTTTGTTAGTTTCCAGATATTCAAGATAGTGTTCATGTGTTTACAAACACAATAAGGAAAAAGCACACATATTAACAAAAATACCCTGGAGGAAAAGAAGAGAAAACCCCAAGTCCTGTGTTCAAATGTATTTCATGCAAAATATTTCATGCAGAATATTTTAGAGAAGTCCTTTTTTGTTCCTTTCAAGGGCAATTCAAGAAAGATTTTTATACTAAATATAGATGGATAGGTAGGTAGGTAGGTAGGTAGGTAGATAGATAGATAGATAGATAGATAGATAGATAGATAGATAGATAGATAGATAGATAGATGACGGTCTCGGTATATTCGGGTTTCTTCCCGTGTAGGATTTAGAAATTTCTGGCGACGTTTCGATGAGGTCCCACTTGTCATCTTCAGGCTGGTGTTTCTGTCCTTATTCTAGGGCGAACACAGTGAGACCTGAGCTGCCTTCCTCCTATAAATACTGGTGGCTGGGTGTGGTTTGATGGCTCAGCAATTGCCTGCTGTGTAGAAACTTCCTGGTGAGTCAGTGGAATAACACCTGGGGTCGTTGATGTAACTGAGGTATGCTGATTAGTTAATGGTTGTGGATATCACGCCTAATCCACAACCATTAACTAAAACCTCAGTTACATCAACGACCTCAGGTGTTACCCCACTGACTCACTGCTATCATGTCTCCCCTGGTCCTTCTCTTTGCCAGACTGGCCATACCCAGCTCCTGCAACTACTCTTCATATGTTATAGTCTCCAGTCCCCTAATCATGCCAGTTGCTCTCCTCTGCACTTTCTCTAGAGCTTCAATGTCTTTTTGGGAGTGTGGTGACCAAAACCGCTGGCTCATGTTTAGCTGGTTGTCTATTAAGATTCCAAGATCCCTCTCACAATCACTGCTATTGAGTGTGGTTTTGTCCAGTTTATATGTATAGTTTTTGTTTTTCTTACCTAAGTGTAGGACTTTACTTTTCTCAGCATTGAATTTCATTTTATTAGATAGGGCACAGTGTTCTAGCCTGTCAAGATCTGTCTGAATTTTGAGCCTGTCCTCTGGGGTGTGAGCTATTCCTGCCATCTTAGTATCATCTGCAAATTTGGTTAGTTCCCCTTCTATTCCCTCCTCTAGGTCCTTTAGAACTCGGACTACACGTTTCCTGAATAGTTTTTATCCCAGAGCTATACTCGTACTTAACAACGAACTAAAGGGTCACCATCAGTGAACTGTGGGACAATATTACTCGGTTTGTCATGTAGATGGTTGAGTGGTTCAGGGTGGGGAATTTGTAGTGGGTGGGACATCTATTCTATTTTTTATTCTATTTTTTATTCTATTTTTAAATTTACCTATTCTTATTGTATGTATGGTGGGATTGGTCTCTGGGTGTCACACAACTTTTGTTGCCAATGACAATTTGTTGTTTTTTACAATGACAATAAATTTATTATTATTATTATTTATTATTATTATATTAAAGAAATTTTGCTTCTCATCCAGGAAGCTTCTTCAACTCTGATAGGATAGTGGGGAATGGAAGTTTCCCACCATCCAGTCTCAGCTGAAAAAGCTACTTAAATGAGAAGAAAATTGTTTTCAAAAGAAAAAAAATCCAAGAAAGTCCAGTTTGCTCCTAAAAAAGCACTCTGGGGACAACCATGACCTGAAGGCTAAGAATCTCTACAGACAAACACTACTCACCTATTGAGTCAAAGAATCTCAGAAAGCCTTTCAGGCTATTGTAGACCAATGCACCATCCACTCCATAACATCTATTTTCCTGTAATTTTTGTGAGACTAGACTCAGAATACAAACATTCAGTCACTACTGAAAAACATAGCTTAATGAAAATGAAATGTGCATTATTTAACTACAACAGAGTGTTTAAAAAGTGGGATTTGTGTGTTCTCTCTCTACGATACAGAGTTGGGCTGAGTAATTCTATAAATTACTCATTCTTTGGTTTTTTTATTTTTGTTCTTTTAAAAGTCACTGAAATTTGGTTTTATTTCTGCATGACTATGTTAATACAATAAAAATCTAATTATAAATATGCCAAATACTTGCTACTCCAGATAATGGCTTCTCATTAATATGGAAAGAAACTTCAATTATTTGTTTCCATGTATTTGGTTTGAGGGCCCTTTTTATATATGAGTATTTCATTGTACCGGGAAGTGGGGGGGACCATCAGGCTTTGGCAGGTTCTGGAAAACCAGTAGTGGAAATTTTGTGTAGTTTGGAGAACTGGCAAATACCACCTCTCGCTGGCCCCAGAGTGGAGTGGGAACAGAGATTTTGCAACATTCTAACAACATTTTAACTAACAACATTCAAGGTGATGAGATGATAAGTCCTTATAAAAATACATCTCAATGGATATGACATTATCAAACGAGAAGGAAGATATTCTTTTCTTCATACTTAAAGAAAAACTGCCAATATTTTTTACCCATTCTTCACATAAGTGGGTATTTTGTTCAGGTAAGCTAAAGTGCTCCCTCCCCCCTAAAAAAAAGCCAGAACAAATAGTCTCTGAAAAGACTTTCATCTGGTTTCTACAGAAATAAATTATCCAGTAATTTGCATATTTAGCACACATCTGGTGTAGCAGTCACTCTTATGATGAATAACTTGTGTGAAAGAAAAGAAAAATAATATTAAAATATTAATACTGAATATGAAACAAAAGTAAATGCTTGTGAATTCTTTAAGGCCTTTTCTCTTTAAATTCTATATTCTGTGTTAGCCGCAGTGGAGACACTCCACGAGGTCAAGCTGAGAAAACAGTATATACAATATACTGTATGTAGCATTAAAAGTTTTCGATAGTGATGAAATGTTAGAATGTCCGAAAATGTTTACAAAAGATAGATAGATAGATAGATAGACAGACAGACAGACAGACAGACAGACAGACAGACAGACAGACAGACAGACAGAAAGGCAGATTGATATTATATAATAGATATAGATATAGATAGATATAGATACAGATATAGATAGATATAGCTTGCTAAGGTCTAGAGAAACAATATAAACTCTATTTTTAAAAAATGCAATCCAATTTCACATGCTGAAAAATGTTAAAAATGAAATAAAAATATATTAGGACGTAAAGTCATCAAGCACAAATCCTGTTTAGAGTGCTTGAAAACTACATCATATACCAGCGATGGCGAACCTATGGCACATGAACCAAATAAGGGGGCAGGCAAGGCATTGCCCTTTGTCAACTCCAGTGAGCATGCACACACTAGCCAGCTGATTTTCGGCTTTGGGACAGGCCGTTTCGCCCTCCGGAGGCTTTAGGGAAGCTTCCCTGAAGTCCTAGAATGCAAAAATACCGCCCAAGTCTGAATTTCCGGTTTGGCCATTTGGCTGTTTTTTTCACTGTCCCAGGGTTTAGTGAGGCCTATGTGCATGCGTTGGGGGATAGTGCACATGCACTGGGGCAGCTTCGGGAGGTGTGCATGCATGGGGGAGGGAATGGGTGTGGGCACATGCTAGCACACATACACACACACCCTTTTGGCACACAAACCAAAAGAGGTTCACCATCATGGTAATATATGATTCTTTGGCTGAACTGGTTCTCTGTAGGCGTGATGTGTTCTGGCAAATAATATATAGTCACCCAATGAGATATTGGCCTAATTTAATATTTCAGTATAAACTTATTAACTATTTGCTAACTCCCATTGAAGATTGAATAGCGAAGACCCATTAAAGGAAACAAAAAAAAATAAGCAAAATAAAAACATAATATCAAAAAGCACCCTATTTGAATTTTAATACCAAATTTAATCAAAAGAAGAATATTGAAAAGAGCAAGTGGTTTATAATTCATTTACTGAATATGGTTAAGTGTTGTTTCAACACTTACATTATAAGATAAAGAAAAGTAGATTTTAATGTAAAAAATAGTCTAATTCTAGTTATCAAATATTAAATTCTGAAACCATATAATTTTCTCATTCATAAGCATCTCCTAAGTCTGCTCTTCGAAGGTAAGATAAACATTCAAGGTTTCCTAAATGCAAAATATGCATTCCACTACAGATAGTCCTATTCATTTAGCGACTGACATTACAACAGTACTGAAAAATTACTTTTCCACAATTAGGCCATTGGAGAAACCCCATGGTCATAGACACTTGGCAACTAAGTCACATTTATGACTGTTGCTATGTTTCAGGCTCAAGTGATGACGTTTTGCAACTTTCTGACAAGCAAAGTCAATGGGGAAGCCAGATTCACTCAATAACAATATTACTAACTTAACTTCAGTGATTCACTTAACAAATGTATCAGGAAAGATCGTAAAATGGGGCAAAACTCATTTAACAATCCTGTTGCTTAGCAATGGAAATGTTAGGCTTGTGGTCTTAAATCAAGAACTACCAATATAAATTATTCTTGTTCAACCAGATCCAATAATGGCGTGTGCCCCACAACGGTTAATGATTCTAATACCTCTCAGTTCAGCATTTGCTGAGAAAAAAAAATCCTTTCTATTATTTTAAATTATCAGCTAATACTAATTCTGTATTGCTGTACATTAGATGTACATAACTGAACCGAGGCTGGCTCCATTTCATTGCTTTTTTGGATTGCAGTGAGCATTCAAGCTTTATTAGTAGCATGTGTGCCTTGTATAAACAGACTGGATAACAGCCTTCAAAAGTTGTTGGCACATTCCCTGTGGAATTATTTAAGTAAGCTTTTGGCAGTCTTGCTAGGCTATTTCCCAACAGGAGATAATACACCAGTCACATTAGAGTGCTATGTGTTCACTACATATTTAGTTTATTGTTGCTAGATATGGTTCACATCTGGGCTCTACTTTTTTTTTTGCCCTTTAAAAGATGATACAAAACCTGGCATGTATTAAAACGGGAACCACTCATTCGAGCCTCAAAATTTCTGTTTAAAATCACAACCTAACTTTGTTCAAAAAACTATATATTTGCTTAAGAATCATCATCATCATCATCATCATCATTATTATTATTATTATTATTAATTAGATTTGTATGCCGACCCTCTCCGGAGACTCGGAGTGGCTTACAACAACAAAACAATACAAATCCAATACAAATCCAAGCCCCTGGACTGTTTCCCCACGCCTGACAACAAAGGTGGGTTTTAAGAAGTTTATGAAAGGCAAGGAGGGTGGGGGCAGTCCTAATCTCCAGGGGGAGTTGGTTCCAGAGGGTCGGGGCCGCCACAGAGAAGGCTCTTCCCCTGGGTCCCGCCAGACAACATTGCTTCATCCACGGGACCCAGAGAAGGCCAACTCTGTGGGACCTAACAGGTTGCTGGGATTCGTGCGGCAGAAGGTGGTCTCGGAGATATGCTGGTCCGATGCCATGAAGGGCTTTATAGGTCATAACCAACACTTTGAATTGTGACCGGAAACTGATCAGCAACCAGTGCAGACTGTGGAGTGTTGGTGTAACATGGGCATACTTGGGGAAGCCCATGATTGCTCTCGCAGCTGCATTTTGCCACACAATGTCACACTTTAGAGATTAACAGTGCAGCCCTTCCTATATGTGTCTACTAAAAAATAGGTTATTTCAAACTAGATATAAATATATTCTCAAGTAAATACATTTATGAGATGCTGAACTATGATTTTCAACATGGTTTGGCTAAATTCAAATATTCCTGGTAAGATGTAGAGATTGATCTGTGTCAAATGTAGAACCATGTGAACTTAATGGGTTCGGTACAGAAAAGTACAGAGTTTAGATATTCAAAATATTTATGGCAGTTATGTCAAACTTGCATTGTCACAGTATCTTCACATGATGTATCCCAATTTTTTTCACTTTCATTAAACTGGGTGTGTGATGCATCCTGCCCATGGGTTGTGAGTTTGACAGCCCTGATCTATGGGATCAAGTTATTTCAGACAGTATTAACTGGACATTAATATCCTATCTGATTTAAACTTCACCACATCAGGACTGCCTAATAGGGTTTTAATTATGGTAATCTGTCCTGTTAATCATTCCACATTAACTAAATTTATTACTTGATCACTTTATGAACTATATGGGTATCACCTGGTGTTTCTTAACTAATAATATATCACATCACTCAAGTTAGCTAACTAATAAGAGGAGCTAACCCTACTACTTTCCAGTTTAATCAAACAGCTGAGTAACTGCACTTTCAGGTGAAGATTCTCTGTATCTTCAGAGACATTATTGATACTACTTGCTTACTCATTAACAACAACAAAAAAGTAGTGAAATAATCTGGAGTTAGTAATCTAAAATTCAGATGTTTGAAGAAAGAGCAGGTAGAGAATGAGCAGAAATGAACTACATATGGAGTTTGAGTAATAATACCAGATTATCATTTTAAAACCCTGCTGTTCTGTTCGAAAAAACTTCCTAATGTTATGTTCCCGGGTCTATTTGACCCGGACTGCAAATTGATCATTTTAGGTACTTATATTTGGTCTTTTTGAAAGCTTTTTTCACCTGGAAACAAGTTTGAACATTTCTGCACACAATGGAATGAAAATTGAACTGAACAAATTAATCCTTATTGGTTTATTTTGCACATAAATGCCCCCCCCCCATTTTTGTGAAAGTTTTTTCAATTTATGGATAGTTTTGCTTGCAAAATCCATTCTATTTTACTAAAGTTGGTGTGGGATTTGTAGCTTGAACATTTCTGAACATAATGATATGAAAATTGAACTGGAAAAATTGATGCATATTGGTTTATTTTGCACATAAATGGGCCCCCATGCTTATACTCAAATAGGCTTATACTCGAGTAGGCTTATACTCGAGTATAAGACAATATGGTTTTATATTCAAAAATAAACCAATAAGAATCATTTTTTTCAGTTCATTTCTATTTTTCTTATGTTCAGGATTGTTTCAAAAGGATATTCCAAATATTTCTAGCCAAATATGTATAAAAAGTGACAATAATGGCACACAGCAAGGCCGAGGGGGGGTGGCCCTTTTGTGGCAAAAATAAACCAATAAGAACCATTTTTTTCAGTTCATTTATATTTTTCTTATGTTCAGGACTGTTCAATTTAGTATATCAAACCTTTTTGGGGAAAATTCCTTTTGGGGGAAAATTCAGAAAGGATGGGGGGAGGGGCTTTTTGATAAAAATAAAAATATAAGTCTCAATTTTTCCAGTTCAATTTTCATATCATTATGTTCATAAATGTTCAAACTAGTTTTCCAGTTGAAAAAGTTTTCAAAAAGATCAAATTCAAGTACCTAAAAAAAATCTTTATGGTCCAGTCATATACGAACAGAAACAGACTCGAAGTGATGGGTTTTTTTTGCCCAGAAAACAATTAGCCACCACCCCAAAAATATTTTTTTGATGATCAGCATTGTTAAATTGAGTAAATGAATGCCTAAGATTTTAAAGAATATTTCGGATTTGGAGCATAAAAAAATAAAAAGTGAAAATGGTTGCAAGCAGCCGAGGGGGGGGGGAGGCCTTATTTCTGATGTAAAAAAAACAGTAAGAATCATTTTTTTCAGTTCCTTTATATTTTTCCTATATTCATAAATGTTCAAGCTACCAATCCCACACCAACTCCAGTAAAATAGAATGCATTTTGCAAGCAAAACTATCCATAAATTGAAAAAACCTTCACAAAACCGGGGGGGGCACATTTATGTGCAAAATAAACCAATAAGGATTAATTTTTTTCAGTTCAATTTTCATTCCATTGTGTGCAGAAATGTTCAAACTTGTTTCCAGGTGAAAAAAGCTTTCAAAAAGACCAAATATAAGTACCTAAAATGATCAATTTGCAGTCCGGGTCAAATAGACCTGGGAACTTAACATTAGGGAATTCTTTTTTCCAGCAAGAAAGAAACCCCCCACCCCCTAAAAAAAATTCTCCTAGAGAGAACCCCTGAAATGATGAAAAGTCATGAAATTTCAAGTTTCAGATATGCAGGGAAATTTTTTTACAGGGACTCAAACTTGGCTTCGGGTCACATACGACCCGAACAGAACAGCAGGGTTAGGAAGACTACTACATTTCAGTGACTTGTGCTTTATAAATCACTGTCTAATAATAAATAACAGCATGCCTCCAGTTCACTGCCCAGGAATAATATGTCACCTAATGAGAGAAAGCTTCACTTGATTATAAAGTTCTTGGCTGGTTTAGTCCCATGCTGATAGGCACAAATTTAGAATGCCTTGCACCTGTATTACCAAAAATGCACATTGATGCTGTCACTGTGAATCCATATTAATTATTTCAGTATATTATTAGTTTCTAGTCAATCAGTCAATCAAATCCAGACATTTTTTTTCTTTTTGAAATCCAGCTGAAGCACAATTTTAGAGACAATGTCTAATTTCAGAAGTTTATATTCTAAGACGTAAGACAAATAATATCCCAATACCTTACAGAAATCAGTCTCCCGGTTCAATGATGTATAATAAAACTATAGTGATTGGGCAGGGCTGTTGCTTCAATCACACACACACATCACACAGCTACAATTTTGCAACCTAAAAGCAGGTAAGTGGCATGTGTGTTTCGGAGTTAAATGCCACAAAATTCACATTCATTTGCTTTGATTCTGGCAAACCTTTGAGGTTTATACAATGCATTAGCTGTAGTTAGCAATGAGCACTTGTATGTATTAAGTGTGTGCTGACAAATAGTGCAAAGCCAGCTAGGTCTAATATACTTGTAAAACACTGAATTGAGCTTAGCTGCAAAATTCATTTCAGTTAAAATTGATCTAAATGACTCTGAATATGGGCTGACAGATATAATAGCTAGAAATATGATTACGGTCGTTCAGCAGTCTTCAGCTTTTCAGATATAGGATCCACATGCAAATGAAAGTCATTTTTAATGTTTCCTCCTGATTTTGTCATTTTTCTCTCCCTCTTCCTTATTTGCATATTTTATATAAACATTATGATAATGATACAGGAGCTAGCTTTTAAAAACCAGGCTATGCTGAAGTTCAATGAGTATGTGTATTCTTCAAAAACTAATTAACAAAATAAGACTATGGTTAAGAGACGGAATATGTGAGAGTTTACTTCTGAGTGTATATGGACACATCATGATAAAGAAAATTGTATTTGATCATCCATGTTCATTTCTTTGAATCAAAATGAGATCTGCATGAAATCTTGTTATGTATGAACTGGATATTTTAATTCTAGGAGCTCTGGGATAAATTATATCTTATTTCCTTCTTTCCTTTCTTCTTTCTTTCCTTCCTTCTTTTTCCCTCCCTCCCTCATTCCTTCCCTCCCAGATCAACTTGAAATAGCATTGCCAGAAGTCATCTCCATAATTTTTCATGATGGTGGAAATAGCCAAAATAAGAAGGAACATGGATGCTCTTCAATGGAATGATACCATTCTTACTTGTAACCCACTCAGGTGCTAAGAACAAAACAAATTATTTTGTTCCTCCTGTTTTGGTGATACCATATGTTCCTGCAAGGCTTTTTACAGTTGATAGGATGACTGCATCTGCTAACCAAGACTGCCCATCTCACCATAACATTAAAAAAAAATAGATTATATTAGATATCATCCTATTAATTTTGGTCGATAAGATCTCCTGGTAGGTTTGTGACTTCGAGATTATAGATATATTTATATGCAGCAATATCTATGGGTACCTTAAACAGGGAAATATTAACTACGAGACAGGTACACATTCACTGATCTAGTAAAAAGTTTTTTACTTTTTACTAGATCAGTAAAAAGTTCACAGTAAAAAGTTGCGAACATGAAAACAGCTGTTCTTACATAATTTTGGGGTGCTAAAAATGAAAATAACATTTAAAAATGTATATTGGCTCTAGTTTCCATGATATAAGCAACCAACTAATGAAGTAAGGGATGTACATAAGTGCACTGGTGTGCCTTTCGTCCCCTGTCCAATTGTCTTTACTTTCTCTCACTTATCATATATATTTTCTTTCTTTCATATATCCTCTCCTCTAAGTTCACTTTACCCTTATATATATTACTACATGTCTATTTTTCTTCCTATGTATTTGTGTATTGGACAAATTAATAAATAAACTAAGGTTTATAAGAAGCATGATGCAACTTACACCATAGATAACAGCCAGTATTGGTGATCAATAGAAAACAGCCACACGTGCCAAGACGGTGCAATATTAGCCAATAATATGTCACCAAATGCTATAAAAGTCACAGTATCTGTTGCTCAGTGAGTTAGACAGTATCTATAAACATTGCTTTATGCTAGTAAATTTAGTTATGCCTTGAACCTGTTTAAATAAAGCGGATAATTTCTGCTATATTTGCGATGAAGTGATCAAGAAAGCTTACAACTTGTATTTTGGTTGCAAAATAGGTGACCAGGACAAAACCTGGGCACCACACATATGCTGTAATTCATGTGGATCAAGACTTGTTCTATGGTTGAATGGGAAGAAGCCTTCTATGCCTTTCGCAGTGCCAATGATAACCAACAGATCAGTAATTGTTATTTTTATATGGTGGCTCCAATTGAGAAAGTTGTCTGTGCAGTATCCAAATATTCTATCAGCAATATGTCCAGTACCTCATGAAGAAGGACTACTGATTCCAAAAGTGCTTGAATCTTTTGTAGTTGAGTCCAGTGAGGAAGAATCTCAGGAAGCTTGTAGTGATCAACAAACAGCTTTACATGACCCAGATCTGCCATCCACATCCGCTGAACCGCACCTCATAACACAAATGGAATTGAAGGACCTACTAAGAGATCTGGATCTTCCGAAGAACAAGGCAGAGATTTTAGGTTCAAGACTAAAGCAGTGGAACCTCCTGGCAAGTGATGTTTGTATATCTTTATACCGTTGCCATCAAAAAAATCTTCCATTCTTTGACTGGGAAGGTGGTATTGCTGTTGGCAACAACATCTATGGTTGGCCATTAACATAGATTATAATCCAGATGAGTGGAAGTTGTTTGTTGATTCTTCCAAGATGAGTTTTAAAGCTGTATTGCTGTATAATGTCAATCAGCTACCATTCATTCTAGTTGCTTATGCAGTTGCAATGAAAAAAACATATGAAAACTTGAAAGCGCTCTTAAAATCCATTAATTACAGTCAACATCAATGGTCAATCTGTTGTGGTGACCTGAAAGTGGTTGCTATCTTACTTGGTCTTCAAGGTGGATATACAAAATATTGCTGCTTCCGGTGTGAATGGGACAGTCGTGTAAAATAATTGCACTACATCAAAAGAGACTGGCTGCTACAGCAGAGACTGCATCCAGGGAATAAAAATGTAAAATATCCAGCACTTGTAGACAGTAACAAGATTTTACTACCTCTATTACACATCAAGTTGGAATTAATGAAAAACTTTGTGAAGGCAATGGACAGGAATAAAGCAACTTTCATGTACCTGATAAGTAAATTTCCATTGCTTAGTGCTGCAAAAATAAATTAAGGAATCTTTGTTGGCCCACAGATCCATGAACCTATTAACAATGATGAGTTTATTTCTCTGTTGCATAGCAAGGAAAAGGCTGTGTAGATAACATTCAAGTCAGTGACATCAAATTTTTTTGGAAATAATAAAGCAGCAAAACTACAAGGAAGTAGTTGAAAAACTCATCCAGGCCTACAAAAATCTTGGTTGTACTATGTCCTTAAAAAATCATTTTCTACACTCACATCTGAATTTCTTTCCATCAAATTGTGGAGCAGTGAGTGACAAGCATGGGGAGTGCTTCCATCAAGACATTGCAGCTATGGAAAGAAGATATCAAGATAAATGTAGCCCATCAATGCTTGCAGATTACTGTTGGACAATTGTAAGAGACAATCCTTTTCTTGAATACAAAAGAAAAATCAAGAGAAGCAAAAGGGACACAAACTAAAGGCAAAATTAATGAGAAATTTAAACTTTTGAACACTTTAAGCTTGTTTACTAATTTAGTTTTTCTTGATAAACATATACAATAGATTATTTCATATATTCACTGTTGTGAATAAAATTAACTTAATTTTAATAAAAAATATACAAGTTTACATATATGAATTAAGATTTGGCAAAGAATTTTTTTAAAAAAATTCTCTCCAATCACAAATTTGGCACATCATTTTGCTATTACCTATAGTTGGAAAATGTAAAATGTCCATTGCATGAAAACTAAAGCCAACTAACAAATTTCATTACTAATCTGAAATTCATTAAGAAATGGCATATTCCATTTCTGCAACTAAAAAAAATAATATGAAAATTTGTAGAACAGTGATCAGCAAAATTATTCTAGCTCACAGGTGTCAAACTCGCGTAGTCATGTTGTCACATGATGTATTGTGATTTCTCCCCCTTAGTTAAACTGGGAGGTAAGGATGGCCAGTGTGTGATGCATCCACACACACACACACGGCTGCAAGTTTGACACCCCTGTTCTAGCTCCTACTTGCCCTCCTTCTTATGTTCTTGATCTACTGAATTTTTAATAATGTTCATCCTAATCAGGAATTTGTCAGGGTCAACTGGATCACCTCTACACTAGCTTGCATTTTTATTTAAGAGCAACTTTCCCCCTTCAAGCATACCACGGAGTCAATGAGACGAGTAGCAATGAGACCAGATTATTTTCGGGACTGTCTTCTCCCTCAAGTATCCCAGCGGCCAATTAGATCCCACAGAGTCGGCCTTCTCCAGGTCCCGTCGGCCAGACAATGTTGACTGGTGGGGCCTAGGGAAGAGCCTTCTCTGTGGTGACCCTGGACCTCTGGAGCGAACTCTCTCCAGGGATATGTACTGCCCCCTCCCTCTTGGTCTTTAATAAAGCTATCTCTGCCAGCGGGCATGGGGGCCGTGAGTAATGAGACTGTCTCTGGCCGTTACCAGATATGATTGGATTGGACTGAGTGAATGTGTGTGAGTGTATATGGGATCTTTTAAAATGTTGTTTTTTTAGTAAACTTCATATTTTTTATAGTTATTTAGATTTCTTATATATTGTTATATTTAATGTTGTACGCCGCCCTGAGTTGCCTCGAGAAGGGCGGCATAGAAATCTAATAAATAAACATAAACAAAAACAGCTGGCTTCATTAGCAGAAAACATCCCTTGCCCTGGCAAGATGAGGGTAGGAGAATGGCACTACAGAACATGCTTTCCATCATCTCTTGCCACTAATAGGCAGGGCCGGGCAATAGTAAATACATGGCTAAAAGTGGCTGAGCTTTGCTACATCCTTAGGGCTTCAGGCTGTAATGTACATGGGAGGCAATATAGTCCACCAGGCAGCCACAGCATGACATCATCTGCATCTTTCATCAGTGGCTGCCAGATAGGTGAGCTTTTACCTTGCTTTTCTTACTTGCTGTACCTGCAGCTGCCATCACTCATCCAGAACTGCTTGTTCTCTCTTTTGTACATGCAGAGTATGCAAAGAAAGAAACAGGAACTGTCACAGTTGCTGGATCAGGGACGAATAAAACAGGTGTGACTGATTACTGGTGCTAGCCAACAGTGGACAGAAGTGGTAGGTACAGCAGAGGGAGAAGGTGTGGAGAATAGGAAAGGCACCTGCTATTTGGCACTTCTCTCTTGTCTGGGGTCCAGCTTAAAATTCCATTAAATGGCCCTGCTTCACTGATAATGTATTCAAAGCTACAGCCTTTTGTTTCTTGGAAAACATCCATCCGTCTCCTTTTCTTATTTAATGTCTTTGAATGTACCGCAAACATTTAGAGCCCCAGTAGCCTAATTTGCAACTGTAAATTAGGATATGTCTTGGCAGTTCTGTGCTCTTCTTTCCAGAAATACTCACTGTGAAGCATCCGGCTATTTATAGGCATGTGGTTATCTATTCTAGCCGTTTCGTGACAAAATGTAAAGCAAAATTATATGCTTGCCTTTCCCAGCTGATATTTTGGCAAAAGTCCCGCTGTACAAGTGAACAGCTAATTGGGCAGATGACAAGTGAGTCCGGCAAGGGAAGGCCTGCTGATAGCCAAGGACAACCTATAATGGTTAGCAAGACCCCAATAGCCGGAGAGGTTTCTCCAGCTTTTACAATCTAACTTGGCTTTTGTAGATTGTGTAACCCTTATGTTGCAATGTTAGTGTTGATAGAAGCTACAAGAATGGTGGAAGGTCTTAAGCATAAAACGTATCAGGAAAGACTTAATGAACTCAATCTGTATAGTCTGGAGGACAGAAGGAAAAGGGGGGACATGATCGAAACATTTAAATATATTCAAGGGTTAAATAAGGTCCAGTAGGGAAGTCTTTTTAATAGGAAAGTGAACACAAGAACAAGGGGACACAATCTGAAGTTAGTTGGGGGAAAGATCAAAAGCAACATGAGAAAATATTATTTTACTGAAAGAGTAGTAGATCCTTGGAACAAACTTCCAGCAGACGTGGTAGATAAATCCACAGTAACTGAATTTAAACATGCCTGGGATAAACATATATCCATCCTAAGATAAAATACAGAAAATAGTATAAGGGCAGACTAGATGGACCATGAGGTCTTTTTCTGCCGTCAGACTTCTATGTTTCTATGTTTCTAAGAGAATATTTGTAGTTTAGGATTGAACAGTAGGATCCGTGCTGATCTCAGCTGGTACGGATGCTCTCTGCTAGCCTGATGATGTTACCTAGTTTGGTAATGAAACATCTGCAGGAAAACCACCAAGCTCAGAGAGCACCATGTACTCTCTTTTAGGAATGAAACATAATTTTATTATGTGTCATTCCTAAAAATAACAGAAAGTCATATAATTTACAAAAGCCATGAAGATATTTTAAAAAGTGTGTAGCAATCCTGTCCATTACTGCAGTAGAACCCTATGTGGAATATGACTGGTACATGCAAAGGATATGCTCAAATAAAGTCCTACACCTTTTCAATCTACCATTATCAACAGAGGGACAGGGACAATTTCAGATTCACCTGTTGCAGAACCATTTCTACTCAAGCATTAGTGAGACTAGAATAAAATGTCCCATAGCAACAAGCAATGGGAAGGGTAAGCACATTTTTACGTGTAAGAATGTCATTCCCACCCATTTTGCTGGGTCAGAATTCTATATATTGAACTTTATTATTTTAATGCATTCCCCCCAACAGCATGTATCAAAGTCACAAAGAGAGTGTCAAAGCCAGACATTTCATGCAACAATTGCTTCTTTAGCTAAATATTTGTAGTTCTCTTTTGTCTTATAGGACCAATCTGTGTTTGATGGAGTAGAACTAACAGCCGTTACACAGTCTTCCCTTACAATCCACAAAGGGAAAGGAATTATTTTTTTCTTTATCGGTTTAATATAATCCTTAATAATAATAATAATAAAAAAACAAAACAAAAAAACAAAACAAAAATCAGGAAACATATTCAAAATTGTGATCATATTTACCGGTATATATTACTCCTCTTGTATGAATTTGTTGGTTATGTTTATGTTTATTTATTTATTTCTGTAAAGCTGGTGGGAATCTTTTAATCCTCTGTAAAATAGTAGATTTGAACAGCCTAGCTAGCTTCATTATAAAAACATTGTGAGGAGGGCTGTAGATTTCACACATGTGGAAGTCATTAGCAGCCACAATCTCTCAGAGTAGAAATGCCAGCTATGCCTACAATCATTGCCCAGCTTCAAGGCTGAGAAGCACAAAACAAAACATCTGTTAAAAGAAGGGAAGGGAAAACAGAAATGCCACAATTAAACAAGTGGATAAAAAAAAGCAAATTGCATCTTCATACTGGCAGAAAGTAATCAATGCCTCTGCATGTTAGAGTAATAGAGAAATGATACTATATTTTAATAAAAAGGTGGGGAGATGAATAGCAAATAAATTTAACAATTAAATAAAGATTCTTCTCTGATTCCTTCGGTTGAGTTACACCATGTTGGTTTCATTAAACAAACATAAAATCAATGGTAGAGGCAAATATTTTTAGTTCAAAATATTTTTCCCCTTTGCACATAGTTTAATACAGTATTTCTAGATAAAGACACAATACAGGTCTATGACAACTCGCTGTAGTCAATAAGAGAACCCAGCATGGCCAACTTGTCACAGCCCACTTGGTGCTAGACAACTCGCCATAGCCAATTGATTATGGAACAACTTGCCACAAGACACTAATATTGAAAAAAATAGTCTAACAGGATCTTAAATAAATATTACAAAGGTTATAAATGAAGAAATTATATAGAATTATATTATTCTACTTTCTGTGTATTTCATATGAAAATAACTATATATCTATATAAGTGGAACAAATGAAATACAGGGTGCATTCCAAAGTAATGCAATTTTTTTAAAAAAGTAACTGATTGAATGGATTTGCACAAACACTTAAAATTCTTCAAAGTACTGTCTTTGGGCCTCTACACACTTTTTCCAGCGACTCTGCCATGACTGGTACGTGCCCTGGAAGACGTCTTCAGGGACCTCTTGCAAGGTCTTCGTCACGGCTGATTGGATCTCTTCTATGGACGAAAAACATGCCTGGCCACAATGCGCTATGAGTACGTGAGTTCCTGGCCAAACACCAGGTGCCAACGCTGCCCCCCCACAATAGTCCTGATGTCACCCCAGCAGACTTCTTTTTGTTCCCAGCCCTGAAAGGAACCCATTTTTCGTCCATAGAAATATCAGCCGTGACAAAGACCTTGTGAGAGGTCCCCAAAGACGCCTTCCAGGGTGTGTAATAGTCATGGCAGAGTCACTGGAAAAAATGTGTAGCGGCCCAAGGACAGTACTTTGAAGAATTTTAAGTGTTTGTGCAAATCTGTTCAATAAATTACTTTAAACAATAATTGCATTACTTTTGGAACGCACCCTGTAGTTGTTGAAAAGGAAATAGGTGACTCAATTTACTGAAAACAGATTTTTACACTACATTAATAATAGACTATATTAAGGGTGGTAAGATTGTAATTTGTAAATATTCAAAAAAATACTACAGAGAAGCTGTAAAAGAATTGTTAATGTTCTATTAGTTCTTGTTTTAAATATATGTTATATCTATGTTGTATGTTTTTGTATGTACATATGTGTGTGTGTATCTGTGGTAAGTTGCCCCATTCTAACCCATTACAGTGCCAAAAAAAAGGTTTTCATTTTTAAAAGACATTTCACCAATATCTTGTGAATTAAACTGAAGAAGCTTCTTGGATGAGAAGGAAAACATCTTCAAGGATAAAAAAAAGTCCAGTTGCCCTTTGAAAAAGCACCTTTGGGATATTTCATCAATATTTTTTGTTTCAATGATTTATGCAATTTGTAAAATATACCTTCCATACTTAATATTTCCATGAATTTTCAATATCTTCAGGTTAGCACCTTCCTTTTCTGTCTATTCTATTATAGCAGAAACTTATTTGCCAAAACATACATATTGAAATTTTGCAATAAAGTAGCATATTTTAGGAAATAAAACAAGCTTGTTAACAATAATTAAATTAAGTAGATAATGAAGCCAGAATTCAAATGTACAGTAGTCCCTCACCTATCGCTGGTGTTACGTTCTAGACCCGGCCGCGATAGGTGAAATCCGCGATGGGGAATTTATCGACTGATTTAAGTATTTATATTGTAATTGTTTGGTAAGTTTTCATTGTTTTAAGTGTTTATAAACCCTTCCCACACAGTATTTATTTTAGATACAGTATTTAAATACAGTATTTACAATTTTAGATTTATTTTTTTTGAAAAACCTGCCGATCGAGTTCGGCGGGCTGTTTAAATCTGCCGATCGACTTCCTCAGAAACCCGCGAACCAGCGAAGATCCGCAAATGATTTTTCTCATTAATATTTCTTGAAAACCCGTGATGAAGTGAAGCCGCAGTAGGTGAAGCGCGGTATAGCGAGGGACTACTGTACTCAAGGGCATTTCTGTGAGCAAATCTGCAGTCAATTAATAACAAAAAATGTTTTGCTTTTCTGCACCATTGATACATATATCCATGTTATAATAACATGTGTACCTTACAAAGTTTTTATTTGGAACAAAGTACACTTTTAATACCTTTTAATAATGTAAGTGGGATTGAAACAACTAGTTTTGTATACAAGACAAGTTCAAGCCACATAATTCACTGAGTATTTAAAATGGACATTATTTATTTTCAGATTAAGGCAACACTTACAAAGTGACAAGGTAGAATATGTAGTAAGAATATAATGAGCCATCCTGGATTATGTCATAGGGCTACCACAAGGCCACCACAGAGTTTTATGTGACACAGTGTGAGTGTGAGATAGTGTTATAGAGGACAAGTGTATTTCTGTGAAAAGATCAACATTTTCATATTAAAGTTCTTTAAAATGGATGGACCCTGTCTAGACCAGGACATTATTTATTTTTAGTTGGCCAATTTGGCTAGTAAGTGCAGCTTTCACTACTGCTCTCTCATTTTATTCAAAGAGCCTTCTGAAAAAGCTTGCTATAAAATTCAATTTGCAGAATGATGAAAGATTCAAGTAACCATTTCATCAACAATTTGTAACTGCTGGCTTTCTCTATATCAGAAAGCACTATAAGACTTAAGAAAAAGATAATTAATCTTCCCTTGGAACTAAATTCCTCTTTTTAAAATTTGTGCCATTAACTTTTCAAATAACAAAATGATTATATCCTATTTTTCTCTGATTAATTTTTTTCTAGATTGGTTTTATTTTTCCTTTTTCCACAAACCTCTTTTATTTGTCACGGCTGGTAATTATTGTCATTAACAGCCATAATAAGTCCAAACAAAGGAAAACAAGTCCAAATACAGTCTTTCAGGGAAAGGAAGAAGACACACACAAACCTTGCTCTTCTTTGGCAAACTTCCCAGAAGTAATTTGCAGGGAAACTCGGCAAATCCAAAGGAAAAAAAACAGAGTACAAGTTGCAATGATGAGAGCTAGAGATGAACTGAGTTGCTTTCTGTAATAAACCATTTCTTGTTTTCCATTTATATAGCTTATGGAAGGGGCCAATTATCACCAAGCCTTACTCCCGAGTAGTCCTTCTCTTCTGGAACTGTTCTTGCCTTCTGGCAGCTCTGCGCATGCATTGAGAACAGGTTCCTTCTATTTCTTTGCCTCGCTCATGTCATCCTCTGGGGGTTCTGGAGGCAGGACCTACCTCCCCAATGGCCTTGGCTGGATCCTTGCCTCTAGCACTGAGCCTTCTCTAGAATCCAGGCCTAGCCCAGGTTTCTCCCCATCATCCTCACTGTGTGACTCTGCTGCCAGCTCCGCAGACTGCAGCCGGACCGCAACAAAGGCCTGACACCAACTTAAGCATAGGCATTTATCTAATGTCCTTGGCAGTGATGATGTAAGCAAAAAAATTATCCAGTTGTTCTGTTATTTCGCTAACCTTCTTGAAATACTCAATGAAAGAAAAAAAGTGATCGATTATTTATTTGTTTGTTTGTTTATTTATTAGATTTCTAATAAATAGAAATTTATTAGGTGACTCAGGGTAGTGTACAACATTAAATGATCAAATGATGTTGACCCCATTGGTGTATCTAGCTCCAGAGTCCTTTAAAACCCTTCTGTTCTGTTCGAAAAAAGTTCCTAATGTTATGTTCGGGTCACATACGACCCGGACCGAAAACACTTCATTTGAAGTGCTTATGTTTGGTCAATTTGAAAACTTTTTTCACTTGGAAAGTAGTCTGAACATTTCTGCACACAATGATATGAAAATTGAAATGAAAAAATTAATCCTTATTGGTTTATTTTGCACATAAATGTGCCCCCCCCCCGTTTTTGTGAATTTTCTTCCATTTATGGATAGTTTTGCTTGCAAACTCCATTCTATTTTACTAAAGTTGGTGTGGGATTGGTAGCTTGAACATTTCTGCACACAATGATATAAAAATTGAACTGAAAAAATTAATCCTTATTGGTTTATTTTGCACATAAATGTGCCTCCCCCCCGTTTTTGTGAAATAGTCTTTACTTTATGGATAGTTTTGCTAGCAGAATGCATTCTATTTTGCTAAAGTTGGTGTGGGATTTGTAGCTTGAACATTTCTGAACATAATGATATGAAAATTGAACTGGAAAAATTGATGCATATTGGTTTATTTTGCATATAAATTTATTTCAATTTATATAAAAATTATGCTGTTAATTTCAAACTTACATACTTTTTTTTAGTAAAATGGATTTCTTTCATAAAATTAGTTATCTGGCTACAATGTGGTTGATTTTCAAAAGGATATTCCAAATATTTCTAGACAAATATGTATAAACAGTGACAATAATGGCACACAGCAAGGCCGGGGTGGTGGTGGCCCTTTTGTGGCAAAAATAAACCAATAAGAACCATTTTTTTCAGTTCATTTATATTTTTCTTATGTTCAGAAATGTTCAATTTAGTATATCAAACCTTTTGGGGGAAAATTCCTTAGGGATTTGTAGCCTTAAAAAATAGAAATTGACACGAAATTCAGAAAGGATGGGGGGAGGGGCTTTTTGATCAAAATAAAAATATAAGTCTCAGTTTTTCCAGTTCAATTTTCATATCATTATGTTCATAAATGTTCAAACTAGTTTTCCAGTTGAAAAAGTTTTCAAAAAGATCAAATTCAAGTACCTAAAAAAAATATTTTTGGTCCGGTCATATACGAACAGAAACAGATTCGAAGTTATGATTTTTTTTTGCCCAGAAAACAATTAGCCACCACCCCAAAAATATTTTTTGATGATCAGCATTGTTAAATTGAGTAAATGAATGCCTAAGATTTTAAAGAATATTTCGTATTTGGAGCATAAAAAAATAAAAAGTGAAAATGATTGCAAGCAGCCGAGGGGGGGGGGGAGGCCTTATTTCTGATGTTAAAAAACCAGTAAGAATCATTTTTTTCAGTTCCTTTATATTTTTCTTATATTCAGAAATGTTCAAGCTACCAATCCCACACCAACTCCAGTAAAATAGAATGGATTTTGCAAGCAAAACTATCCATAAATTGAAAACAATTCACAAAAACGGGGGGAGGCACATTTATGTGCAAAATAAACCAATAAGGATTAATTTTTTCATTTCAATTTTCATATCATTGTGTGCAGAAATGTTCAGACTACTTTCCAAGTGAAAAAAGTTTTCAAATTGACCAAACGTAAGCACTTCAAATGAAGAGTTTTCGGTCCGGGTCGTATGTGACCCGAGCATAACATTAGGAAGATTTTTTGCCCAGCAAAAACTAAGCCCCCCACCCCCCAAAAAAATTTCTCATAGAGAGAACCCCTGAAATGATGAAAATTCATGAAATTTCAAGTTTCAGATATGCAGGGAAAATTTTTTACAGGGACTCAAACTTGGCTTCGGGTCACATACGACCCGAACAGAACAGCAGGGTTAAATATTATTTCCACCATAGAATACAAAACTAGAAAGGAATGGTTAGAGTAGGGTTGTCCAACTTTGGCAACTTTAAGACTTGTGGACTTCAACTCCCAGAATTCATTATGCTGGCTGGGAATTCTGGGAGTTAATGGCCACAAGTCTTAAAGTTGTCAAGGTTGGACAATCCTTAGTTTAGGTGGTTAAATCAAACTTGGTCCACTGCACAAATCCTGATCAGAAGAAATCTGACAGCTGCCTTCTAAAGTATGATTGAACATATTTAGAATCATAATCTCTTTTACAGGTTTCCATTCCAAACTGTTCCAATTGTATTTCTCACCCTTGATTTTCAATTGTTGAAATTATTGCAATTTCACAACAGTTTTCATACATTTTGGGGGCATACATTACAAGTCATAGCTTTTTATAGGTTTGAATGAAGTATCCCTGGTTTGTCTTTTCGAGTGGCTTCTTGGTACAAGGACAACACAATTTTCCACATCAATCAAGGGGTTGACACCATCTTTTCAACAAGATGCTTGGACTTTTTTCTGAGCTTCTTCTCTATTGTCTTAAATTGAGTTATGATAACTGGACTTATTTTTTGTTAATTTGAGACATTTCACTGCTCACCCAAGCATTTTCCTCAGTCTGAGAAAATTGGATAGACAGAGAGTCATTGGAATATATCAAGTCCTCCCAGATCAAATCCAGGATTCCTTCCCCAAAGTGTGTTGATGAAGATTCACAGTCATTGAAGTAGAGTTTATTTTTTTATTTTATTCATTTGTCCAATACATAAATACATAGGAAGAAAATAGACATGTGATAATATAAAAGAGGGTGAAAGTGAACTTAGAGGAGAGGATATATGAAAGGAAGAGAATATATAAGATAGGTGAAAGAAAGGAAAGACAATTGGACAGGGGACGAAAGGCACATCAGTGCACTTATGTACATCTCTTACTGGCCTCTTAGGAATCTGGAGAGGTCAATCATGGAGAGTCTAAGGGAGAAGTGTTGGGGGTTAGGGGTTGACACAATTGAGTCCGTAATGAGTTCCACGCTTCGATAACTCGATTGTTGAAATCATATTTTTTACAGTCAAGTTTGGCGCAGTTCGTATTAAGTTTGAATCTGTTGTGTGCTCTTGTGTTATTGCGGTTGAAGCTGAAGTAGTCATTGACTGGTAAGACATTGTAGCATATGATCTTGTGGGCAATACTCAGATCGTGTTTTAGGCATCGTAGTTCTAGGCTTTCCTAGTTGTCTGAAAACTGAGTGATGACAACTGGAATTTTTTTCCCACCTTAATGATTGAGAATCTTCATCAACATAAATTCTGGCTCTTTTGAATAACCTATTGGAAAAGTAGGAAGAAGCTTCTCCATATGTGCTGAACAAGACTTTAAGAGCAACATGAAGAAAAGCAATACGGCAATTTCACTAAAGCTATGAAAAATTCCTCACAGGAGAGTTTCCTGTCCCCTGATCATGCTTTATTCCACTGAACTTCGATTTATTTGAAACCCTCTCAAAGAACGATGATTGAATTAGACAGAAATACCCAAGGTGAGGTTTCCCCACTTCAAGGCAGGTTCAAATTTTTATTTCCACAGTTTGGAATCTGTGTGCATATGCAAGAAAAAGAAATAGGCTATGAAAAGTAAACTAAGGTCTTCTCTCTCCCTCAGGCAAACCAGCAATTTCCTATTTGCCAATTCTCTACTGCTAATTTCAGTTTACAGGCCCCTTCCTCCTGACAGACTGTTACTGTCATATTATTTTATCATAAATCTGAACTGTTATATTTCAAGTTGTCCTTGCATGTACAAAATGCTGATTCCTAACTATTTTGTGAGATCTGAAGAGTAGATACTTAGATTTTAAAAAACCAAGAACCCTCAAACAAACAAACACACACACACACACACACACACAAATAAAGAAACAAACAAACATCTACTTTCATTTAAAGATAAAGGCACTTAGAAACCACCTGAGTTTCTTAGAAGAAAATTGTTGCTAAATAATGCTATGCCACAAATAAGGACTATATTACATATAATAGAAGAATATTGTGACTATTTCATATTTTCAACAGATAATCACCATTGTGGAGAACAGGCAGCTTTATTTGATCTCAAAGGTTCACTAAAATCTCGCTACAGCAATTTAGCTAATGGATTGTCTTAGTAGGGAATTTAGGGTGAAATTCCTTCATCTAATGTAGATTTTCTGTTTTGCATAATGGAATATATTTTTGATTATTGTATGTAATTTGACTGCCCATTTCTGAAAGCTAGGCAACACTGCAATGAGATAAATAAAAGAATCCATAAATTTTATTACTCTAGTAAATAGCATCCACCCTCTCAAATCACCTTAAAAACCATTTGCAAAACAATCACAATGTAGAGATTAAATTGTTGATACTTATTTAGAGATAATAATGCTTTTTAAAATATTATTTGTTTTTACCAAAAGGCTTAGAAAATGTGAAATTTTACTAATTGCCAAAATGAATACCTGTAATCATTATATATTCTACATTGGAATTATTATTATTTTTTAAAACAAAAAAAATATTTATTTATATACTGCCTTTATTATTTTTATAAATAACTCAGGGCAGAAACATATCCAACACACATTCCTCCTCCTATGTTCCTCACAATAACACACCAGTGAGGTAGGTTACTATGAGAGAGAGTGTGTGTGTGTGAGAAGTCCAAGGTTACTTAGCCAGTTTTCAGGCTTAAGATAGGACTTGAATTAGTGGTGGGTTCCTCCCGGTTTGGATCAGTTTGCCCGAACAAGTAGAGACCCGCTGGTGATGTCATTGAACTCGATTGGTTGATGCTGGTCAATAGATGCCACCATCTTTTTTTAATGATTTTTTTTTAACTTTTTGGAAGTTTTTCCCAGTTCTGCTGCTTGAAAGAGGGCCGTCCCTTCTGTCCTTGGATTTATACTGACCTTTATTACTTCTACCGAAGCCCAGCTGATCAATTTCTCAGCCATGTTTCTGGCTGATTTCAAGCTACTGAGCATGTGTGGAAGCAAAATTGAATCTGGGGACGTGCACATGGGGACATACGCACAAAACATGCACTTTCCTTGTGATACAAGTTGGGGAAGGTAAGTAGAACCCACTCCTGACTTAAAGTCACCATCTTATGGATTCTAGCCTGGTGCCTTAGCCATTAGACCAAATTGTTTAATAATATTAATGTTGTCAAGTGGCTTTTTCTGGCCAGTGGCTTTTTCTGGCCTCCTGATTACAAAAGTTCTTTCTTAAGAGTCCTTTATGAAGCTCTTGGGCAAAGATGAAGGCAAATTGTTTTAGATTGTTTTCAAATTGTTAGTTTTTTTATAATAATGGGGTTTTTAATATAGTTTGTATTGGATTTATTGTATCTATTGCTGTTGTGAGCCGCTCCGAATCCTCGGAGAGTGGAGGCATACAAATCTAATTAATGATGATGATGATGATGATGATGATGATGATAATAATAATAATAATAATAATAAATGAAATGAAAAGGAAACAAAACCACCATTAGCCTCATTTCATTTAGATCTTCTTAAAGTGCAATAGTAAATTCATGTTTGTATGTTTGTTTTAAATTTAGACAGATATTTGTGTTGTTGTTTAGTGGTTCCAACTTCCAGGTCTAGACATCAGATATGCGCTGTAAGGGATCTGATCCACTGATCAAACCCAGAAAATTAGAGTTGGTCCTCTGAACTCTAAAGCACCTCCCTTCCAATATTTATATACTTCTCAAAAGGTGAAATTAGATTTATCTGAATGGATGACTGAGAGTTCTGTGGAAGAATAAAGCAGTGTGGCATAATTTTAAGATAAGTATGCTAATGATTAAGATTCCTCGCTAAACAAAACACCCATTAACATTATGTTCTTGACAGCTGCGAGCATAAGAATCTAAAATGGCAGTAGCCAATACTAGACAACACTGAACCATGTAATTTACATCTTAGAGAAATTAAACACAACATAATGGTTTAGCTTCCAGGCGAAAATACTATTAAATCTGCTCTAGCAGATTATGACATCATCTGAAACTGCAGGATACCCATTTCATGCCAGTTATTATGGTTACTGTTATCTACTGCGGTTCTTATTATTATTTATTTAATTCAGTATATGAATTGTTATTTTTACTAGATGCTTATGCCATTACCTGCTGTAAAATTACCCCCAGAGAGACAATGGTATTATTGGAGTGTTTTATATGAGCTACCTAAAATGAACCCCTAAATACCGGTATTTTCCTGGATGCTACTTGCAATTCAGAGGATTTAAATTGGTCTGATGATCCTATTCACTTGATTTCTTTTCTCCTATCCTGTTCCAATTTCATGAGTCAGGGTCTCTGGAATTCATTAGAGATCTTCTGTCTTATAGTTCCTGCACTTTGCGATAGTATCTCATTCTTCCCTTTCCCTTTTCTAAGGCTTTTGTCATGCCATTACCTATGCTTGAATAATAATAGGAAAAAGAATCTATTTCTACATTATGTCAGTTTTGCATGAGTTCACATGAAGGTTCACCCTGTTTCTGTATTAGACTATGTTTTAAAAGGAAACAGTACAAAACAAATGTATAAGAATTTATATCTATGCACTGTATTTAGGGAGTCCTTGACTTATGGCTAGTCACTTAATGACTGTTCAAATATATAACAACTTTGCCAAAAGGTACTTATGGTCAGGATTTAAAGTTATGTTAGCTTCCCTCCTGTGGTCACATGATCACAAATTGAGTGCTTGGCACAGGTCTTCATTTCCAACCATTTGTAACATCCCATGGTCAAATTTGGTTGGTCATGTGATGACCATACATCATAATTCTGGTTTTAATTATCATTGTATGTTGAGGACTACTTTATTTTATTTATTTATTTATTTTATTTATTTATTTATTTATTTTATTAATTAGATTTGTATGCCGCCCTTCTCTGAGGACTTGGGGCGGCTCACAAATCTAATTAGGCTTTTCTCAGTAAACAAGAACTTTATATTTCTACTTTCACCACGTGAGAACCCCCTCTTCCATTTTTTCCCATATCTCTTCTCTAGGCCTAGCCATCTTCCCATCTCTCTCATGACATTCTTGATGAATGAAATTTGCTGGAAAGTATAATGTATTAAAGAGACACAAATGCATTTAAATCCAAGTTAAAGCAATATTCAGAGAGCTTAAAGTAATAATATCAACATTCTATTGGCTACAAAAGTGACTGAAAATTATGAGCATATAGTTAAGAAAATTACATTAAGTCACCGAGAATGGAACTTGATTCTATAGAAATCTTATTGCAGTTGTTCTTGACTTACAACTGTTTGTTCAATGATTTTGGGCACTTGGTAACCAAACCATATTTACTGCTCTTTGAAGCATCCTTGAAGCATGACCATGATTCACTGCATTTTTTGCAGAAAACCAGTGTTAACTTCTGGTTTGTGGCAAAAAAAAAGCCCATAGCACTGCTTAATGATCATGATATTTGCTTTATGGCCATAGTATTTAGTTAACAATTAGCACAAAAATAGATTGTAAAACTGTGTTGGACAAGTGATGACCTATTATTCGATTGTCACGACTTACAACTGTAATTTCCACGCTCAAATATAGTTTATTTAGAGTGTTAAATCGAGGATTCCCTATACTACTTCTATACAAGTATAAATACAATATTCACTACATTAAAGAGGTTTTTTTTTTTTAAAAAGTAATATTAATTTAAATATTAATAGGCTGCTTCTGTCTGCAGCCACAGCCAGCATAGCTAATACAAGTAGTCCCAAAATTTATGTTGAAAAGCAAGGCAGTTATTAAGTGAGTTGTTATCCACTTTATGACCTTTTTGCCACCTTTTTTGTTCTGTAGTTAAACAAATCATAGTAGTTGTTAAAATGAATCATGAGTTTGTTAATCCCCCATTGATTTTGCTTGTTGGAAGCTAGGAAGTTACCTATCCATCTATCCATCATCTATCATTATATCTATCTAGAGGTGGGTTCCTCCCAGTTCAGACTGATTTGCCTGATCTGGAACTAAACCGCTGGTGATGTCACAATGATGTCACAAAATCATTGGGTGCCACCATCTTTTTTTAAAAAAAAATGATTTTCCCCCCTTCTAAGCCTATTTAAAAGCCAAGTTTCCAGCACTGCACATGCATCACCATCTTGTTTTTGGCTTAAAAAAAAAACAACTGGATTTTTCAGCACTACACAAGGAGGTATGGGAGGAAGCGAACCAACAGCAAAGTAAGTTAACTAACTTAACTGTCTGTCTGTCTGTCTGTCTGTCTGTCTGTCTGTCTATCTATCTATCTATCTATCTATCTACCATCTATCTATTAATTTCATTTTTAAAATGTATATTGCCGCCTACTTGTGCATAGTGACACAAGGCAGCTTACAAGGATATAAAAACAACATATAAGAGAAATAAAAATAATAAAATAATAACCCCCACCCCACCCCTGCACTATGGCAGGCAATACACATGTATACTAGCCATTTAATGGGCTCCATCCCACTCTGGGTTCCCAGACCTGCTGACAGAACTACCAGAACCAAATAGGGATCAACTCTACTATACAGAGGGCAAGCACGTGTGCACATGAAATTCCACTTGGGCAAGTGGGGGGACCTTGTGCTTGTGCTTATGTGTGAAGCTCCACTCATTTGAGCTTGAACAGAGGGTGCTTGTGATCATGTGCAAAGCTCCAATCATGCCAGTGGAGCTTCACGTACAAGCTCAAGCACCTCTGCTCAAGCACCTTCCACACATGCAAGTGGAGTTTGGGGACATTTGTGCATGCCCATCACTCATACGGCCCAGTTTGAAACAGGACGTGGCTCACTAGTAGGCTGTAGCCTGGGGCCAGGGGACTCCTGCTGTAATACATATCCAGATTATCACAGACATTACTTAGCTGATGAACAATCAAGGTATTTCAAGCTTGTTTCTCTCTTTTGTGATTATAATTAAATCTGAGATCCTATTTCTTAATTTAAAAAAATATTTACATGATTAATTATTGTTCTGTCCCAACGCTGAGCCTCCAAGAAATAGGTCCACACACAGAATTACAAATTTTAAGCATATAATTCTAATATTTTATTTATTTATCTATTTATCTATTTACCTATTTACCTATTTTTCTATTTATCTATTAATTCATTCATTCAATTTTTTATGCTGCCCTTCTCCTTAGACTCAGGGCAGCTTAAAACATGTTAGCAATAGCACTTTTTAACAGAGCCAGCGTATTGCCCCCACAATCCGGGTCCTTTATAAAGCAACAAAGCAAGGAATGTCTTTTCTGTGCCAGCTAACTGTCGTCCGAGAACAGATATCAAGTTCATGGCTATTTCTCCATCAAGTTCATGGCTATTTCTCCTTTGATCACCCAGCTCTCCTTCTCACTGACTCACTTTGAGTTGGAAGGCAGCCCAGAGATAAGAAATTCCTTCTCGGTTGGTAATTCATCCTAGTAAACTAATTAGTCCCACATCCAATTCTGATCATCCACCACTTGTATTATACAGTTGACTTCTGCACTCGCTCATCATAAGACTAATCCTTGCATACCCAAAAAGCGTGGCAAATGTTCTATAGATCTATTCACCCAGAGATCTTTTCCTGTTCAGAAACTCCTGCCTTCTGACACTTCTGCATACTCTTGCATAGAGAAGAGGTTCTTCCTCTTCTCCTGAGTCACTCATGGGCACCTCTGGAGGTGCTACAGACTCTGGTTGGTTTTCAGCTTCTGACTCCACATCCTCTCTGACCTTCTTGCTATCAGATTTGAGTGCCAAGTACACTGGCCTAGGATACTAGTCCACACCCATGTCTTGATCCTCAGAATACGTGATCAGCTGAGCTGGACGCAGACAGGCCACAACATGTTTCTATGTTTCTATGTAACACTTATCAGAATAAAAAATCCTGCGTTCTGATACAAATTGCAGATGCAGATGAATTTGTTTTAAAGAACTTTCATATTATCTTAGATTTCTTATGCCAATATACTAATATTTGAAATAGAAGAACTGTTACATAACAGCATTCCATATGGTTGGCATATAGTCATGCTTGCCATGACCATGGAACTATCTTTAGATAATAATAATAATAATAATAATAATAATAATAATAATAATAATAATAGTTCTGCCAGGCTCTATGGTATGAGTCTCCCGAAAATTCAAGGGTACAAATTTCACACATACACACCCTTGAAAATTCAAAAACAGAGTTCTTTATCACAAAATTCAAAAGAAACAAAGCACCCTTTTTGTATTGCAAAGAGCACTCAAAACAACCTTGTAGGCTGTACAATCCCCTTAATCAGTCCTTAATTACTTAGCTAGCAGCTGTGAAGAAACGTCACAGCCCTCCTTCTTCCACGAAGTGAGACACACACTCTTTGCTCTGCTTTGGTTTCAAAGTTGTGAAAAATCAACGAACAGCAAGGCACAGTCCTGAAGAACAACGATCAGATAATCTTCCACAACGGCCCAAGCCAGCACGCTGCTATTTATATCAGCAGTTCTAATTACTGGAGCCCCACCCAAAAACAGGTGGCCTCTGTTATCTCCTGTAATATTTCCTCAATTGGTCCCTTCTATGTATAATTCTGTGCCTGCGTGAGTCTAACACTTCCTCATCCGAATCGACCGAAGATAATGGAGATTGGCTTCCTGGGCTGTGTGCCAAGCCCCCCTCTTCCAAGTCACCACCACCTTCTTCTTTGTCCGAGGAAGCTGCACTACCTGACTCTGTCGGCAATAAAACAGGCCTATGACATGTTGATGTTTCCCCTGCATCCAACTCCACATTCCTTGGGGCAGGAGCTGTACCAGAGCCAACCACAACAACAACAACAACAACAACAAATAATAATAATAATAATAATAATAATAATAATAATTTATTAGACTTGTATGCTGCCCCTCTCCGAAGACTCGGGGCGGCTCACAACAACAATAAACAATGCAATACAAATCTAATGATTAAAAACTACAGCTAAACAAAGACTTTCTTGGCTAAGAAACTGAGATAAACACCAGTCTCTAAAATCAGACATTATTTGACAGGTTAAACCCTTATCTTTGCATAAAACAGAATGTTACAACTAGCCTCTAGCAGAATATAGATTCATAATCCAAATCCGATATTTAATGTTGATTTCATTGATTATGTGGCATCAAATCTTTTTCAACTTCTAGTGACCTCACACATTTTCTCCATGACAATCTATTCATAGCAATTATTTTAAGTCTCCCAATGATATGCTTGTCACTACTGCATCTGGGTCATCCAACTTTCTGCCACTCATCCTCTTCTCTTTCCTTCCATCTTTCCCAGTATTAAGGTGCTTTCCAGAAAAGTGGGTCTTTGAATAGTGTGTTTGAAGTAGAATAATTTGATCGTCATCATTTGTTGAAATCGTATCTGATGGGTAATATTAATTCAATCAATCATTCATTCATTCAATCAATCAATCAATCAATTTCTATAAGCACAAAACATTTAGACAAAACTGATATCAAGAAAATTCAGGGCAGAGAAAGTTCTGCTTTTTTACAGGCAATTGAGTATATTATTTTATTTATTAAATTTATATGCTGCCCCTTTCACTTTGGGATTTATACATTTCATTTTCACCATTTCAGATTCTTTCTTAAGGGCAATCATTAGTGCCTTTCTATTTGCTTCATCAGGTTCCTTATTATAGAAGTGTTTCCGGCTTTTTGAAAGCTGAATTCTTTGCTCCTCTACTTCTTTCTGCAGCTATCTAAACTGATGTAATAAAAAGAGGATTTTCTCACTAAGAATTGTCTATAATGAGCCTAAATACAAAGCACAATCCAACCTGAGTAGGTCATTGGGACCAGAGGTTTAGTCTTCCACGTTTTTGCATTGCATGCTTTTGAATAATGGATAGAAACTGAACAAAGAGAGATTCAACCTAGAAATAAGAAGGAATTTTCTGACAGTGAGAGCAATCAACCAGTTGAACAGCTTGCCTTCAGAGGTTGTGGGAGCTTCATCACTAGAAGCTATCAAGAAGAGACTAGACCACCATCTGTCAGAAATGGTGTAGGGCAGTAAGATGGCAAACCTTTTTTCCCCTCGGGTGCCAAAAGAGTACATGATAGCACACCTGATAGCATGCCCTTCCCTCCAAGTATGTGCACACAACCTCATTCTGAAAGGTGGGAGAAGGACATTTTCGCCCTCCCCAGGCTTCAGGAAAGTGTCTGGAGCTGTGAATTGAGAAAAATGGGGCCAACGGGCCTATCAGAAGTTCAGAAATTAACTTCCAGTTGGGCCATTGAGCCATTTTTCACCTTCCTCAGGCTTCAGGAAAGCGTCTTGAAGCCTGGGAGGGCAAAACCAGCCTTCCCCTGCCCTCCAGAATGCCAAAAATCAGCTGGCCAGCATGTACATGTGTGCTGGAGATGATATAAGGCAATGTCTCATGTGCCCTCAGATATGGCTCCGCATGCCACATGTGGCATGCACGCCATAGATTCACCATCATGGACAAAGGGTCTCCTGCTTGGGGAATTGGTCAAGATCAACAGTCACCAACAGGTGGTCTGTGGACCACTGGGGGTCCATGAGACTATTTTGGTGGTCCATAGAAAAATTGTTTGCATTTTTTATATTGCACTAAATCAGGGGTCCTCAACCTATGACCCCTGGGCTGAATACGTGCAATGAACATTCATGGTGGCTGTTTAGCTCCAACAACTGCCTCCTGTTGGGACCCTAAGGAGCCTGAGCAGGCAGGCAAGGAGTGGCTGGGAGGGGAGAGGTAAGTAGAGGCAGGTGAGTGACAAGAAGTTGGCCATTGCCACCCAGTCACATGACAACCTAGCTACGCCCACCCAGCCCTCATTAGGCAGATCATATTAGTAGTCCACCAGATTTAAAATTATGAATTTAATGGTCCCTGAGGTCTGAAAGTTTGGAAACTTCTGGTCTAGATAACCTACAAGATCCCTTCCAACTCTTGTTAATCTGTTAATCTGCTGCTAGAGCCCATCTTTGGGAAACCTCTCTCTCTACAGAATGTTTGCACTGGACTGTTGTATGCCTAGCAATTAATTTGGATATAGATGCATGGCTATTAAATCATTGGTTGTTGTTTCTTTGTGCTGCTGCGCCCTTGTCTCCTAAGTACTGATAAACTGGTGGCAAATCAGCACAGGCTCCATGTCAGTCAAGAGGAATTTACCAGTATTTACCAGTGCTAAGTAAGCAACACCCAAGTGCAGACTGTCTAAAGAGAGAGAGAAGTTTCCTGAGGATCAGAGGTGAGTTCCTCCCAGTTTGGACAGGTTCTATAGAACTGGTAGTAACTAGCCTGGATCGTTGGAACCAGCAGTGACCCAGGCCTGCCACACCCCCGAGCCGATTCTCTTGGTGGTGCCTATGGCATTGCCATCTTGTTTTTGGCTTCTGCACATGCACAGAACCTTTTTTAAAGTACAGTAGTACCTCTAGATACGAGCTGCTCCACATGCGAGTATTCCAAGATACGAGCCACGAGGGGAGAGAAATTTCTTTTCGAGACCCGAGCTCAAATTCGGGATACGAGCCGAGCGTCCACTAGGTGGCGCAAGAATTTTTGCTTCTGGTTATCTCGGAGGGGAAAAACAAAGTCTAAAGCCATTTGTTCCAGATACGAGTTGTTCGACATACAAGCTCCCTTCTGGAACGAATTAAACTCATATCTAGAGGTACTACTGTACTGTGTAGGCATGTGTGTGTATGCAAAGTGCATGCCCATGCAGTGCACCCCTGAGAGAACTGGCAGCAGGAGAAATCAGAATCCAGCCCTGCTGAGGATGGGCTCCAGCACGAGTCTGAAAGCTTGGAAGACTAAACCTTTGATCCCAGTGACTGAATCAAATTGGATCCTGCAACCTTATACCGCCAGACATATATTTGTTTTCATTTGCTGAAGCAAAATTGTTGTAAGAAAAATAACTCTAGTGAAATATCTTTAAAACTGAGATGTACATACCTGGATGCTACGGGGTGCCTTTTTGATCAGAGGATTGTGAACAGTCCATAGCATTGCTATTTTCTTCAGTATCCCCAGTATATAGTAGAAATTGTGTTTCTCCATATGTACATTTCACAGCTCTACCACGCACACAATCCTGTAATCTAATTGCTCTCCCTAAAATGATACCAGCACATGTGCTTTCTGAGCTTCTCCTGCTGTTTATTTCTGCCTCTGCTGAGTTTTACAGGAAAAAACCAAACTAATGTAATATTATCCCTAGCACACCAAATAACAAATAGTGACCCTGCAGCCTTCCTTAGAGATAGGAGAGAATTCAATGAAAATATGATTAGCAATTAGAAGGTGAAGGGAATGAAGCTAGGAAGTGATGAATCTGGCAATCTGGTGCATCATTCATAAAAAAAACCCCATGGTTAATGTACTCCTGCAATTATGAAAAATCAAACAAATGCTAAATTGATGAACATGATGATTTGTGAGCGTTGCTCGAAAGAATTGATCTGAACACCTAGTATCGTCTCTCATCCTATGTTCTTCAAGGAGAACACCACATTGCTGAGCTGCATGACTAATTCTCTTATTCTCTTGTCTTTTTTCCTATCTGAATTTTTTAAAAAAATCTCTTATCCCATTTATTCTTTAATAGCCATTGGTATTGAAGCTGATGCCTGCAAAAGCGAGTGAGTTGATTAATAGGTATTTTATACATCTGGTATTTTCTCATAAAAGACTGGTAAACTTATTTCAATTATCATACCACCAACAAGGATGCAATCTGTTCACAATGGCTGTTTACGAATGGCTGCTTTGGGTAATGACTGTTTTCTTAGCACAGGAAATGAAATATAATATTATTAAACAGAGATATGCGGAACAATATGTAAAATTATCTGTCTTCCTGATGTTTATAGGACTCATTTTTCGTTTGTAATGTTTATTTTATTTCATGGGGCCAAACAGAAGACCATCACATTCTTATTTCATTTCTTTTATTTTTCCTTTAATGTCCTTGAATATTAGCTTTTACATGCTTGGAAGTAATCAGGGCAAAAAAAGAAAAAGAAACCCTCATACTTGGTACTTATTAATTCAAACAAATAGATAAAAATTTAAATGAGGCAAGATGCTTATCATCGAAATAATTGGTATGGCCTTTTACTCTGAAGACTAGAATAGAATAGAATTCTTTATGGGCCAAGTGTGATTGCACACACAAGGAATTTGTCTTTGGTGCATATGCTCTCATGTACATAAAAGAAAAAGATACAGTGGTACCTCCAGATAAGAACCGGAGGTTCTTATTTAATGCCCAATTCCCAAACATGACACAATCCACTGGCATTTAAAGAGATTTGCTGGTTGAGATGTGTGTGTATGTGTGTGTGTGTGTGTGTAAACTTTCAGAAATACAGTAGTAATGTACAAATGAAAATTACAAACAAAATCCAAATCACCCATATCATTTCTTGAGAAAACTCCATTTATCCCCAAACTCTTCGTTCATATATGATTATTGACACAAATCTGGGGATCTAATAAGAATAAATATCTATGTCATCTTTAAATGTTCACAGTTACTATTTAGGTATTACAGTGTTCCCTCGATTTTTGCGGGTTCAAACTTCGTGAATAGCCTATACCACGGTTTTTTTAAAAAGTAAAATTTAAAAATCCTACACGATTTTTTTCTATACCACGTTTTTTCCCGCCCGATGATGGCAGACGTCATCGCCAAACTAATAATTTTTGCAAATAAATAACAAAAATTAATAATTATATTAATTTTATATATTTATATATTTATAAATATCAGGATCACTAAGTGTTTTATTCAATGGTGAGTACCAGTAATAATGGTGATGAAATGGTTGTTAAGGGAATGGGAAATGATAATTTAGGGATTTAAAGTGTTAAAGGATGGCCTGTGATACTGTCCATAGCCAAAAATGGTGTATTTACTTCTGCATCTCTACTTCGTGGAAATTCGACTTTCACGGGCGGTCTCAGAACGCATCCCCCTTGAAAATCGAGGGAACACTGTACTGGGGCATTTTCACATGATACACTTTATGATAGTTTGATGTAGATTGTGGGGTGTAAGCAACTTGCATTCATGGCCATAAAGAGCAAGTGAAACCAGAGATGTATTCACAGTTTGCAACGATATAATGTATAAAGAAAATAGGAATTAACTTATTAAAATAAAGATGCAAATAGTAATAGTAAAGATGGTTGCCATGCAACTAAAAGAACTATGGAAGCAGCACACAAATGCATTTGTTAAGCGTGCTGATATTTTGCCTTGACCTTTTTCAGTTATATGCCTGATCAGACAGTCTGGAAATGTGTTTGCAAGCATGATAACATTAAAAATATTACATGAAGAGGAACAGACAGACCCCCCATAAGAAAATATGAACTTGCTATGTGAGGGGAATAATGATTTTTATTTTGTTCCAAAGGTTAGAGATAAAGAGTTCATAGGCTAAAAATAAAAAAAGTAATTTGTATAGAGACGGTTTTGTCAATGTGGGTTATTTATTTTTAAGAGCCCTATTTTAAGTGTTGGTCAATTCACCGTAGAAAGCCATGTGCTATTGACTAAAAATATAACAGAGCCTTTTTCCTGTATCAAAATGTGGCAGCTCACTCATGCATATACACTCATAAATGTTTGAACTCGATCAATGGAAAAACCTTGTACTTCAAGGCCCATTGAGTTTTTAGAAAATCATTTTCATATACATGTTTGTTTGTGTGTGCATGCACATGTAGGTTGGTAACATAGAAACATAGAAGATTGATGGCAGAAAAAGACCTCATGGTCCATCTAGTCTGCCCTTATACTATTTCCTGTATTTTATCTTGGGATGGATATACAGTATGTTTATCCCAGGCATGTTTAAATTCAGTTACTGTGGATTTATCAACCACGTCTGCTGGAAGTTTGTTTCAAGCATCTATTACTCTTTCAGTAAAACAATATTTTCTCACATTGCTTCCGATCTTTCCCCCAACTAACCTCAGATTGTGCCCCCTTGTTCTTGTGTTCACAAAATATCATGTATACAGTCTTTGATTTACAATCATTCATTTATCAACCATTTGAAGTTTGTTTATTTGATTTATATACCAGCCCCTTCGGAGGACCCGGGGTGGCTAACAACATATATATATTTTAAAAAAAAACAATTAAAAAGTTATAAAGGTATTGGGGAAAAAAAGGGTAAAAAATCAATGTGATAATGATTTACAAATCCTTACATTTACAACTTTGCAGTATCCCAGTGGCCATGTGATCAAAGTTTGGGTGCTTGGCATGTAGTTACAACAGTTGCAATGTCCTGGGACCATGTGATCACCATTTGTAATCATCCCAACTAGCTTCCAACAAGCAAAGGGGAAATCCAGATTCGCTTAATGATCATGGTGGCTCATTAACAACTCTGGCAAAGAAAGGTTTTAAACTGAGCACTACTCACTTAACAACCACCTCACTTAGTGTCAGAAGTTCTGTGTGTGTGTATGCATGCGTGCAACATTTCTTTTACATTTCTTTTCCAAAATCCAGGGTAGGTAACATATTTCCCACCCAGGACAGCTTTGTCTTAAGTATAATATGTTAGGAGATGCATACCAAATACCATGGAGGAATAATGAAATTCCCATAGAGGGGGGGAAAGATTGTGAACATTTGTGAACGTGAGGAAATGGTAAAATTGACCTTTTGGTCAGAGAACAAACAATAAAAACTTTTTTCTTTTTTTGAAAAACTGGAAACCTGATAGGAACTTTTTGCTTAAAGAAGAAAAAAATTGACATGATGATTAATTGATCTGAAGATTAAAAAGATGTGGACTAAATGGGGGTATGAGGAAATTAGTAAAATATTTAAGAGAGAGTATTTTTAGTCTAGTATTGTATTTCTGAACGGCATCAACTTTTAATTTCTAGATTCTGCAAGCTAGTAGGTTGTAGTCTAGGACATGGCTGGCTGAGGAATTATGGGTGTTGTAGTCCAAATATCTTAAGTCGATCAAAGTTTTAAAAAAACCACAACTCTAGAAAAGACAAGATATATAAACTTAATAGTGCTAAGCACTTAATTAAAGACTGAATGGATACAGGCTGAAACTTCAGAAAGTTCATGAACTATAAATATAAACAAGCCATATTTGTGCCAGTTATCTTTGATCTTTGCTTTTCTGTGGTAAAAAAAATCCAGTATAGCTCTGGTCCTATATATGCTGTTTTCCATGTTTTCCAATTTATGCTTTAGTAATAGTTTTCTGTACATACATAACAGGGGTGTTTTCTAACTTACCTGGCTGTCAGTATGCTTCCTCAAGATGGCGACTGTATGCACAGTGCCGGAAAGCCATTTTTTGCACATGCTCAGATGAAAATAAAAAATAAAATAAAATAAAAAATTTAAAAAGAAAGAAAGCTGAAAACAAGATGGTGATTGCATGCACAATGCCAGAAATCTGGCTTCTGAACATGCTCAGAAGAACAATAAAATAAAATAATAAATTAAATTAAATTAAATTATTTTTTTAAAAGAAAGCCAAAAACAAGATGGCGACTGCATTCACAGCGCTGGAAACTCAGCTTTTGCACAGGTTCAGAAGAAAAAAAAATTCAAAAGAAGAGATGGTGGTGCCCACGAATCAGCACTGTTTTGGTTCGTAATGTCATCCTGACATCACCAGCGGGTCGCTACTAGTACTGGTAAACTGGTCCAAACCCATTTCTGATACTTACATACATACATGCATACATTTGCTTTGGTATAACACATACATTAAGTGTGACTACAGTATATAGTAATTTGTTCCACATAGAATATTTCCAAAAGATAGAAAACTCAAATAATAAATGTAAATTATGTCATGTTCTGGAAGTTTCTAATGAGCTGAAAAATACAATCTCTGAGAGCCAAACAATGACCATCTACCCAATCTAACCACATATATCTTCATAATTAACAAAAATATCCAGTCATCTTTAGGTTTATTTCCAGCTACAGCCAATTTCAACTGCAAAACATAGCCATTAAGATAGTCATAGGGATGAAAATTTAAAGAATGAATGGAGAGGAGAAATGTAAATTCGAATTTAGTTTCTTAAACTTTTGCTGTGATACAAGTAATAAATAAAAAAATGTAAGTCCAAGAATGTGAATAAACAATGTTGAATCTCCCTGGGAACACCAGAAAGTGGGAACTATTGAAAATATTGTTAAATGTTATCAAGTAGTCAACTGGTATGCTTTGAGGTCTTGTTCTGATTTGACACTTCTTTTTACAATTATTATTATTAAAACTGGAATCTTACCTCAACCTTGTAAGCCACAGCTCCTGTTGAGATAAAAACATAAATGTAAGATTTCATTGGATTCATTGATGTCTTTTTTTTAAAAAAAAGTTATATTAAAGATAAAGTAGTCAAAGAGGCAAAATAATCCATTGATTGATTAAAATTATAGTTATTAGTTTATTACACTGATTTCCAACTTCTAGAGGAATAGAAAAGACTGAAGCACTATAGTTTTTTCCTCATATTTTGTCCTCATTAGTAATCACTGAGATATACTAACTTGGGAAACATTTTGTGTTTCCCAAGAGCATTTGCAATCAGTCTGACAAAGTTGAATTGCAAAAGTGACAGTTTTTAGCGCCCGCACGCGCTCTCACACACACACTGGTATAAAAACTAGATGTAAAATAAGTGTTAAGCCATAGAGTCAGTAGTGGGTTCTGAATTTGTTTTCCACTGGTTTGCGCATGGCACTTCTGCGCATATGCAGAGTCCTGGGCTGGTGGATAGAGCCTGCAGCTGCTACCAGTTCTAAGGCTCAAACCGCGAACAACCCACTGCTGCATAGAGTATAATGGTTAAGGCACTTGATTTAGGATGCCCAGTTTCAAGACTTTACTGAAACATTTATTGAGTACATTTAGATCTAAAAAATAAAAAATAAAATCTAAAGCTTGATATTCTCTCACAACCCAGATGAGTGTTTGTTGTGGAGAAAATTGGTGGAAAAAATTATGACCTTTCATTCTTTACTATCCTGCATTTATTCAATTCCTTTTTTTTCAATGTCATGAAAATATAGACATTCCCATCAGCCTTTTTATTTTAATTTTTTTCCTATATTTAACTATGTGGCAATATTCTAAGGAGCTTCCTCTGCGATTAGAAGGTTTTTTTAGCTTAATTTTTTTAAAAGAACCATTTAAATAAAAAAATGTTCTTTACTGTGCAATGTATTGGAAAGTTTCTAAAACTAATCTTAGAAACAGAGCTGCAATGAAATATAATCATACGCTTCATAATTACCTTATAGGTTGTGATGATATTGAATAATTGTCATTTTGTAGCTCTTTCATTGCAAGAACTGTACAGACTAAAATTGGTGAGAGAGTAACCAACAATTCATAGACAAGGCAGAACCATTATGTAAATGGTGAACAGATCTGCCCCAGTCTCAAGACTATTAAGAGAATATGTCTTTTTTTTAAAAAAAATAGAAATATATAAGAAAAACCTAGAATTGGAGCAAACATGCATATGCATAATCACACAAACAGATGGCTTGATGTTTGTGTTTAGTAATAAGGAGAGATTCTAAAAATATATTTCTTTTACAAACTTTAACATGCTATATTTTAATCAACAAATTGTGAGAAATATATTGTTTCCTAAGCATTTACTGCTATTGGAAATACTGTAGGTGTTGAAAGTCATTAAATTAATAAGGAATGTGATTGGTTTATTAGGCAATCATGTGTTGGCTATTCAGTTTATTGCATCTAGCTATTTTATTGTAATGCATTAGACAATTATAAGTTGCCTATTGTATTGTAATTTATCATAAAATATCACAATCCATCCAAGACACACAATTCCCACCAAAAATACTACGAAGAAAATTGAGTTTTCAGTAGTAATCACCTTATATTTATACAACATATAAATAAGGTGAAAATTGCTTTCTTTCCTATTAACAACTCTACTGGAGATCACTAACAAAACTCTCTTGACTCAATTAAATTTGAGGTGAAATTATGTTAGAATGAGTTTCTCTATCTGGAGGGAAGTTGCCAAAATATAATAGGGGCACCAATGAGGTTATAGAAACATTATTGCCATTTTATATAGAGAAATATAAAATTATTGGTCAATGGAAACAACGACAAAATGTCATGTTTTATTTCTGAAATTTACTTTTAAAGCTTGATTTTTTTTTGTTCTTATTATTACTGTCTAGCAAACCCTTGAACAACTTGAATAATTTATTTACATAGTAACTTGACAAAGATTTGTTCTAATTATATTAAAACCCACAAAAATATATAATTTACAGGAGTCAGCTCCTATTTTACATTGAAAGGAAGAGGGGAAACAGCAACTTTGCTGCAGTACTGAGTGCATTACTGGCAGTTCTGATATCTGGAATGAACTAAATATACTGGAAAATAAAGTATTCCGGGGACATGAACTGTAAACATTGTGTATGGCTATAGCTTCCCAGAATTGTCTTTAAGGCTTCGAAAACTGACAACCATCCATAATTGCAGATTTAGACTAGAAAAAAACATTGCTATAGAAGCAAACCTTGGCTCTCCATGATTTGTCTTCAGACATGTAGATCACTGGTCTCCAACCTTGGCAACTTTAAGACTTGTGGCCTTCAACTCCAAGAATTCTTTAGCCAGCTTTGCTCCCTAAGGGTTAAAGCTTTGCTAGCTGAGGAATTCTGGGAGTTGAAGTCCACAAGTCTTAAAGTTGCCAAGGTTGGACACCCCTGATAAAGATCTACACATATATACACACACACAAACAAACACACACCTCCTATACACAAACCTCCTATACACACACACTCTTCTTAACAAACTTACAACATTAGAAACTTTCTATCTCCCTCATTTTTCTTTCAGCATGAAGATTCCTGGTTCAGTATGGGATTGCTGTTTGCATGTGAGTACCATAGGTTTCATCCAGGGATTTGCAACCTTGGCAAGCTTAAGATCTGTGGACCTCAAACTCTTATTAAGCTTAAGTAACAATTTTTAAATTTACCCCTTACAATAGACCCCAGTCTCTCTCCACAGTTTGAAGGCCAGCTGGAAGTAGAAACATAGAAACATAGAAACATAGAAGACTGAGGGCAGAAAAAGACCTCATGGTCCATCTAGTCTGCCCTTATACTATTTCCTGTATTTTATCTTACAATAGATATATGTTTATCCCAGGCATGTTTAAATTCAGATACTGTGGATTTACCAACCACGTCTGCTGGAAGTTTGTTCCAAGGATCTACTACTCTTTAAGTAAAATAATATTTTCTCATGTTGCCTTTGATCTTTCCCCCAACTAACTTCAGATTGTGTCCCCTTGTTCTTGTGTTCACTTTCCTATTAAAAACACTTCCCTCCTGAACCTTATTTAACCCTTTAACATATTTAAATGTTTCGATCATGTCCCCCCTTTTCCTTCTGTCCTCCAGACTATACAGATTGAGTTCATTAAGTCTTTCCTGATACGTTTTATACTTAAGACCTTCTACCATTCTTGTAGCCCGTCTTTGGACCCGTTCAATTTTGTCAATATCTTTTTGTAGGCGAGGTCTCCAGAACTGAACACAGTACTCCAAATGTGGTCTCACCATCGCTCTATATAAGGGGATCACAATCTCCCTCTTCCTGCTTCTTATACCTCTAGCTATGCAGCCAAGCATCCTACTTGCTTTTCCTACCGCCCGACCACACTGCTCACCCATTTTGAGACTGTCAAAAATCACTACCCCTAAATCCTTCTCTTCTGAAGTTTTTGCTAACACAGAACTGCCAATGCAATACTCAGATTGAGGATTCATTTTCCCCAAGTGTATTAGTTTACATTTGGAAACATTAAACTGCAGTTTCCATTGCTTTGACCATTTATCTAGTAAAGCTAAATCATGGGGAAAGTAAATATCATCTCACTCCTAGTTAAAGTAAATACACACTGGTACTTTTCAATTCTTAATGGGAGAACTCTTGTATCCTAACTGAATTATTCCTCTGATGAAAAATATTCTGATTTCTTAATGTCATACTTTTTAGAACCCAATATTTGGATTTAAGAAGAAATATGTGGAGTGTTGTGGATAGTCCTTATGATTTCCTGGCATCTTAAATATTGAAAAAGTTTTTGTGTTGTCCAATTCCTCTCCAGTACCAGAGAGATGTCTAATGGATACTGTTTTACATTGTCTTTTATTGTTCAAATGGGAGTCATAAAGCAGCTGACAGATTGAAGAATAAGGCATATTCTGGGAACTATTAAAATATGGTATAAAAATACCTTTACAATGATTAGCATGTACAGTTAAGGTGCAGGGGACATTTTTAAAGATTTATTGTGGAACATTGGCTATTTGATTTAACTGCAGATTCATCAATTGCCTGAGTCTAATCTCTTGTAAAAAATGACTTCTAGAAGATGGAAAAAGGGAAAAAATGTATAGTACTACTTAATCCTTTTTGCAGAAAATGGCATCCTAGCCATCTAGTTTCCAATGCAGAAGAAGATATAGGAATGTGTAGAAATATGTTATGAAAGATAAAGTCCCTATTCAGAAAATGTTATGTGCCTGAATTAGCACTTCTTTTGTAAAAAATAAAATAAAATGTAAACATCTGATTAATTAAAATGTTAAGATGAAAATCCTTGAAAATAAATGTAGGGTTAATATTATTACTTGAGAGTTTAAAATTAAAGATAAGATTTAAAAATTTGCATGATTCATATAAAAATAAATGTTATCATATTTATACTTTAAATGCCAAATAATTTATACAGTAATGTAATTACAGTTTAAAAAATTCCAAGTATTGTCAAATTTTCTGCTCTAGAAAGCAACTATCTTTGAGTATAAATAAATACAAATTAATGAATACTATTTAAGTAAATATAAAATAGAATTAGGCAAATAGGTTCTGAATCCCCCCTCCCCCAGTGCCAACCAGTGCCATCTATTCTTACTCATTGAAACACATATATTTCACACATAGGCATACATATCCCTCCTTTTACAACTCATTTCAAAATGGAAGCATATTTCTCTAAAATTCACATGGATAAAGAGTGGTGCTGGAGCACTTCCTTGTGATGTGGCCAAAGGCAATGTGTGAGAAGGTCCTATTTCTAATCTACAGCCATTCTTTGGCCTTGTAATTCTTGGAAGTTACTCTTTCATGGATTTTTTTCCCCCACAGTCACTGCTGTGGATGAATCTTATTTTTTTAAAAATGTTGATTTTCTTTCCTCTGGGATAAACTCGAGAATTAATTCAATCTGTTTTTCTGCCCATTTTGAAAGCCCATTTCCAAAATCAGTTTGGTTATCTTATGTTTAAGGCATCAGGCTAGAAACTAGGAATCTGTGAGTTCTAGTTCCACTTTAGCTATGAAAGCCAATTGGGTGACTTTGGCCTAGTTACTCTGTTTCATCCCATGACATCTGGGTGCAGCAACAAGCCACTCATCAATTCCTGTCATAACTAATAGACCAAAACTTGGCTGATCTTAAAACAAAAAGAAGTGGACCCTGCATTTGTGGGAAAACACTTGGAAGAGAAAAAAATATATATATGCAGAGCTCAAACAAATCAACATGCTAGAACTTCATGCTGTCACCCTGGTGCTCAGACAATTCACACCCCTTCTATTGGGGCAGCATGTATTAATTAATTAATTATTCATTCATTCATTCATTCATTCATTCAATTTTTATGCTGCCCTTCTCCTTAGACTCAGGGCGGCTTACAACATGTTATCAATAGCACTTTTTTTTAACAGAGCTAGGCTGTTGCCCCCACAATCTAGGTCCTCATTTTACCCACCTCAGAAGGATGGAAGGCTAAGTCAACCTTGAGCCGATGGTGAGATTTGAACCACTGACCTTCAGATCTACAAGTCAGCTTCAGTGGCCTGCAGTACAGCACTCTACCTGCTGCGCCACCCCGGCTCATTAGTCCTGATAGACAATGTTATCACCAAAGCCCACATCAACAAACAGAGGGGACTATGTCCAGTCCGTTGATGGATGAGGCAATGTACCTGAGGCTTTGGGCAGAGAGACACTTGCTGTCCCTCACCACAGAACACATCTCTGGGGTGAGCAATGTGGTGGTGGACTGCTTCAGCCACCACAACATCAATTAGGTGGAGTGGAGCCTTCATCCAGACTTGTTCCATTAGCTGGTGGTTCGATTCAGCTCACCCATCATGGATAGATTTTCCACCCCAGCAAATGCCCAATTGTCCAGGTTAATGACCAGGTTTCATTTTCAGGGTGCAGAGGGAACGGACACTATCCACTGTGCATGGCCTTCAGGCCTATTGTACACCTTCCTACCCTTACTGATCCTCTCCAGAGTAATCAGGAAGGTTCTGGAGAAGCAGGCAGAAGTAGTCCTCCTAGCCCCCCACTGGCCCAGGAATGATTGGTTCATGGACCTTCTGTCTCTGTCTGTGACAAAAGATCCTGCCGACAGAGTGCTCACCTGCCTAGGGTCATGCCACTGATGTATTCAAGCAGGGGTACTCCCCAATTGATTATCTATTATTAATATGCTCCAGTTCTTATGCCAAGGGTTAGTCAAGGGACTCTCCCTTAATATGCTTTGTTGCCAGGTAGCAGTCCTCTCAATGGTGTTATGGCTCCCTGGATTTAATTTCAGCTGATCACCTGATTCAACGGTTCTTAAAGGGGGTGTTAACGTATGTCCCCCTGTAGTACATAGGTACCTGACCTGGGACATGGCTATGGTCCTGGACATTCTCACTAAATCCCCCTTTGAACCTTTACAATTGACTTTACTCCAATACCTGACTTGCAAGACTGATTCCTTGTGGCGATAATATCAGCCCACAGAATCTCTGAGCTGGCTGCCTTATCCATCAGGTGACCTCTGTACTTTCCACTCTCACAGGGGAGTACCTTTGTCCCAAAGTTTAATTCCTATTTAGAGTTTAGGTGATAGTTTTGCCCACCTTTTATGAGAACCCTTCTACCATGCAGAAAACATTGTGGTGCATGTTGGATGTTAGATGGACTCTGGATATTTATATTCAAAGGACCTCTTCCTTTCACAAGACATTATCTTCATTTTGTTCCAGCCCACCTCCCTGGGTCGTAAAGTTTCTTCATTCACAGTAGGTCACTGGATTTGTATTGTGATTACACTGGCTTATCAACAGTTGGACTTGCCATGGCCCTCAGGAGTAATGGTGCACTTGACTCGCAGCATGGCCATTATTGTTGTGTGGTTCACCCGAGTGACCATTGATGAGATTTGTAGGGTGGCCACCTGGACTTCACCATCTCTCTTTGTCCATCATTACAGAATGGACACTTTCGCCTCAGATGGACGGGGGGGAGTTGCAACAGGTAGTGAGAGGCGGTGAGGGTATCATCCAAAGTCAATAGCATCCCACCTTGGTGACTACTTTGGTATGTCCAATCCTTGAAGGCTAGCTCCATCCACCATGGAGAATGGGTGTTGGACTTACCTGATATGTTCTTTCTCGTGGGGTGGAGCTAGCCTCCAAGTCCTTCAATTTCAAACAGTCTGTACGGTGTGTACAGGTTCAAGGGTATAATACCTAGTGTATCTAGAAGGTAGCTAAACACATAATCTGTTTCTCATCCTTCATCTAAAGAGGGGGAAAGTAAACAGAAGGATTAAATTTTGTTTACAGATTCAGTCCTGATTGGCCAAAGGGTGGTGCAATCCCATCCTTTGAGGCTAGCTTCACCCCATGAGAAAGGGCATATCAGATAAGTCCAGCACCCATTCTCCTTCGAGCCCTCCATTTTTGGTGGGATATTTTCAAGAGTTTCCTGTGAAATGCCAAAAAATTAGCCTTGGCCTACTTGTGATTCTTTGACAGTGGGATAAGCAAAAGTCTCTTTCTCTGAAAGTGTACTCAGGATTCTTAGCCATATGTGAATAAAAATGACTATGAATTGGCATATTCAACTGTTGAGTGCTGAATAACAATAGAGCAGAGTTGCCATTCATTGAATGGTGTGAGAGTCTGCCTTGCTGCAGGGCCCAGCATGGACGATTATCCAATCATTATTCTAAATAAATCATTATGGACAACAAACCTACTTCTTAGAAAATATTTGTTTTTCAGAGATCACTTTAACCCCCCCACACACCGTTCAGTCTAACTAGATAAGAGCACCCTTTGTATTGGAACTGAGCAGCATAAAAGGACTGTGGAATCTAGGAATTTAAACTGAAATAACACATTATGATTACATTTGGTAAGTGTATGGAGTGGAAGAAAATCTGAGATATATCTCCTTTATTTATATTACCTAATAGAATCAAAATTAAGTTTTAGAGTGCTAAATAAACTTTGAGAATCACACAAGCGGAATGCAGAATAATAGAAGGGAAGGACTTCTCAGTGGTGAGATGAGCAGCATGTTTCATAAGAGGAAATGTTTTTAAGGGATGGTCCTGTGACATTTGTGATGCTCTATGTCAGGAGTGTCAAATTCACGTTGTTATAGCATTGTCCCCTTTGCTAAACCAGGCATGGGCATGGCTAGCACATGATGCATCCAGCCTATGGGCCATGAGTTTGACAGTCCTGCTCCATGTATCCCCTAATTTTATATGAATATTTACCAAGCTGTTTCTGTTCTAGGCACGGGGCTCAGGAGCGAACCCCAACTCAGAAATCACTTATTTTATGATAAAATCCCACTCTTTATACAAAATCAGGCATACATGAGGAAACACAAGGTTTAAAACATCACAGAAGCAGTTATTTTTATCTTTAGAGTTAGCAGTGATCTATGTCCGGGAAAAGCGTCAGACACTCACTCTTATCTGCATTCCTGAAATAAAGCCCCACCAAAAAATTTCCCTAGCACAGCTTCCAACAAAGATTGTCTTTTTGAAGCAGAAATCATGGTTTTAAAACTTCATTCAAGCACACCCCCAGTTTCACGTTTCTTCCATAGAATGGCGTTGAGTCTCTTTTTTTAAAAAAAAATATTTTTATTGATTTTTAACCATTTTTATCACACAACATAAAACAGTGCATAGTGATTTGTGCCCACCACCCCGACACACACACATTCCCCACCACCAAATTGGGAGTGTTTCTTGTATAGTCCACTTAACCCAAGAGCAATATATCTGTTTACATATTATAGAGTGATTCCAATTTATTTCTTGTAGCTTGGTCTCGGATTCTGCTCGTCATATATCATCTTACCTTGTCCCACCGTCCCATCAGTTGTCCCAACTCAGTTTCATTATCCGAATTTATCCTTTTTTCCATAATTTCAAATTGAATATGGTCCACCATGTACCTATACCAATTTTGCATTGTCCATTTTGTCGCATCCTTCCAACCCAAAACTATTACTGCCTGAGCGCTTTCTGAATGGCGTTGGGTCTCCATGCTCCATTTCCCACAATCCCATTCCTTTATAATGCCTGGAAGTGACATCACACCTCAAAGAGTTAAGGCTGTAAGCTAATACCTTTTACTCTGTAACTCCTCTCGCCTTCGAAGCAATTGTCTATAGTGAGGGTCAATCCAATGGCTTTCCACTCTCATGTCTTCCTCAGTCTCTTACTGGGATCATTCTCCCAATGTCACATCAGCCTCCTCCAGTGGTTCCTCAGGCTCACTCAAGTCACTTTCTGCCTCACTTGCACTCTCTGCTTCCTCTGGCAACCCCCCTGGCCCAGGGAACCCAGAGGGGCCTGGCTCATCCTCCTCAGAATCTGACATTACCTGAGGTGGACAAGGAACACATCACAACAGTCTCCCTTTTCAAATCTTCCATTTTTTCCTGAAACAGATTTTTGTTAGCTCTTTCCAAGATTTCCACATAAAGTTTTAATGATCTTGCCCCATGTCTTGAGGTACCTCCCCAGAAGGTTCATATACTATGGACTAACAGCACAGTTAAACCTTGTGTTCATGCTGGTATCAACAACATCATGCATTATAAGATCAAACAATTTTAAATATTTACTAGGAAGTTAAGAGAGGTCTACTCTCTAGATAAAAGATACCTTTTTTCATATTGATTTTTTATTACTTGAATTTATCTGAATCACAAAAAGAAAAGGCTGGCTATGAACCATGCTGTGTTAATTACTGTTGCAGAGCAAGGAGGAAAATGGAGCACAATATTTTTGATAGATCATGTTTAGAGCCACCCAATGGGTGGTATTTATGTACTACCATCCTCTGTGAAAGTCTGGAAATCTTTGCATGGTGGTTGTAAATAAATAATAAAGGTGATTTAATATTTAAAACTGTAGCAGTAAAAACAAAACCAGCATTTGCATAATTGACAAGACTAACTCCAGGAGCAGCTGCCAACATTAAATAATATTCACTCTTTTATTAATTTTTTCCCCTTTCTATGTAGAAGCAGATCATAACATTATTACAAAACATTTTTAAGTATATATTATGTAGATTACACACAACCAGTGTTCCCTCTAATTTTTTTTGGGGTGGGCGGAAAAGTATAGTGTCTGAGCGGCAGTCCCTTCGGGACTGGGCGGCACAGAAATAATAAATAAATAAACAAACAAACAAACAAACAAACAAACAAATAAATAAAAAACCCACCCTGTTTTGCCTCAGAGAATTTCAAAATAAAATACTGTACTGTGTGCCTATGTTCTGTCTGGGTTCCCCCAGTCCTCAACACCAACTGGAAAAAACAGCCAGACACTCTGGTAAAAGCCAAAAGTATTTTATAACTGGAAAAAATAAGCACAGAGGAAAACCTGTTCTTCCCAACAGACAGGATATAATACGGTACAGCAGGGTCCTGATGTCCAGTCAATACAGCAAGCTTCTTGCTGGCACACACCCCCAAGGTTTCAATTGTCAAAGGCACAAACCAGGATTCCAAGACGCCAAAGTTCACAGTCAGGTCCCACGACTCTCAAAGATAAAACTCCACAAGCCAGGAAGGGTGGGTCTGCCTTTTAGCCTTTCCCAAGAGCACCACACCCAAACCCAGCTGTTGCCACTTTAATGCTGAAAGTATTTAGCCAATTGATTCCTTCTCTGAGTAGCTCTTCGTTGTCGCAGATCAATTATGGCTTGTGCACTTTCCTCTAAGGAATCCAGGCTGCTTGCTGGGGAGAGCTCCCCCTGGTGGGACTCTGGCTGTCCTCCCTCTTCTTCAGCCTGGGATTCCTCCTCCTCGTCTGTCTGCACCTCCTGTTCCTCAGCCTCTCCCTCTGAGCTGGAAACCGACAGAAGGTCAGCCGTTCCCGGAGGGGCCTCAGACGGAACCACAACAGTCTATAACAGTGAGCTCATAATAGGGCAACTCTATCAATATCAAAATGCCACTTAAATAGTTGAGTTAGTTTCAAACTAGATTTTTATTTTCTTTCTCTCTTCCTTACTCCCATTCTTTTTCTTTTTCTTTTCCTTCCTCTCTTTTTTCTATCTGTTTCTCTCTCTTCCTCTCTTCCTCTCTCTCTCCTTCCCTCTCACTCTTTCCCTCTCGGCTTCTGGGCAGGTTTGAAAAACTCTGAGTTGATGATGATTTTTAAGTGAGCGATTGTTCACTGCTCAGCTTAGAGGGAACTATGCACACAACTACCTGTATTTAGAGTATTTCAGGAGGGGTGTACAATATTTCAGCTATATAGTATATGTTTCTAACCCCCAATCAGATTCATTTTAAATTCAGTATGTTAGAGAATGTTTTTTCTCTAGAAAGAATTTCTTTCTTTCTTTCTTTCTTTCTTTCTTCTTAAAATAATACTCACAAAAAACAACGGGTTACTATGAAAGGACAATTTTATTTTCCTCATTTGGAGTGATTGGACACTACATTTCTACAAGTTTTCCACCTACATTGCTTTGTATAAAGTTAGAAAAGAATTACTATTTTCATATCAATGTGCATCAGATAAAAAGAGAAAAAAATGAAAATATTAAAATATAAATATAGGGTATAAATGTTAGTAAAGTTTATAAAAAGTATGACTATTAAGTCTAGGATTAAGTTGGTCCTTCTCAAAAATAAAGGACAATCAAAACAGTATTCACATGCTAAAATTTGGCACTCTTTAAAATATTGAGATGTGATACATAACTCCTCAATTATGTACAGTATATAATTCCTTCCTCCCTTCCTCCCTCCCTCTGTCCCTCCCTCCCACCCTCTTTTTGTGAGGAGATTAAGAAAGATCATATGAAAAATCTTTATTTTATTTTCACAGCAATAACACTGAAATAGGTTCGTTAAAGTGCATTTCCATCACTAAAGAACTTAAACCTGAATCATCTCAATTCAGGTCAACACTTTATTCTTTTATTAGAACTGGTCTGAATTTTGATTCATCTACTTAATGGCACAAACAAATAAATGCCTAAGACATCTTGACAAAAATTATACAAATTTATATGGAGTCTAAGAACAGCAATTATAATAGCCTGCTTGTTCATAGACTTTTGAACCAGTGTAAATTTGTTTCTCTTCAGTAAACAAAATTAAGGTGACCCCCTAAAAACTCTGAGATAAAAATGCTGTTCATAAAAATGACAAAACAGAATATTATAAAGTATTGGTATTACTATGTGCATTAATAATGACAGCAAATCTACGCTACAGAAACTCTCATGTCTGTTCACCCAACCTTCAACTGGGTGGAAGTAGAATGTATTGAGCAACAATTTTTGAACCAATATAATTCAAATGAGTTAATTTACAGGATGCTGGCAGCTATGACTCCTAGAAGAATAAAAGTTGTTGAAGTTGTGGTTGTTTTAGCACAACTTTAGAGTCTGCGGAGAGGGGTGGCATACAAATTTAAATAATAAATAAACAAACAAACAAACAAACAAACAAACAAACAAATAAATAAACACTATGCCTCTGACTACAGTTCCCAGCAGTGCCTAGTTTGCTTGGTGCAAGGAAAGGTGTATGAGACATATCTCCATCCTCTTTCCCACCTCCCTCTGCACCCCATTGGCTATCTGCAAGATCCAATGAGTGAGTGGCTATTGGCTACTCTGGAACGAAGTGCAACACCTGAAATCTCTTATTGGCAGTGACTGTTGATGGAAGAGGGGATTGAATTGGTTGTCTGCTAGCAATGTAGGACTCGTAGATATATTAGATTGGGGAGCAGGCAGTGATAGGCTCCTACGGGTATGGTCAGGTACGCAGAACCTGTAGAATTTTTTTTATTTTTTTTCTCTGTTTTCCCCTTCTGGGCTCTGGGTATGTTTTTCCTATCATAGTAAATGAGGTTGAATGTGTATAATTTTAGAAGAGCTATTTGTGCGTGTATGTATGTATATACACATACAATTTATATAGTAGATAATGTATGTTTTTGTGTGCCTGTGTGTAATATGTATGTACACATATGGCATATATACATAGAATTAAATAGTATATTTTGGATGTTCAGACAATGATCAGAAGGGGATAATCAGAGAAGACAAGGAGATTGCTGAGAGGCTAAATGACTTTTTTGCCTCCCTTTTCACTGAAGAGGATAGAGAGCATTTGCCTGCCACTGAATTCGTTTTTCTCAGGGAGGGAATTAGAAGAATTAAACCAGATAGAGATAAACAAGGAAGATGTTCTTGCCTTTCTAAACTAAATGTCAACAAATCGCCAGGTCCAGATGGCATCCACCCTAGAGTTCTCAAGGAACTCAAGTGTGAAATTGCTGAACTTCTAGCTAAAATATATAATCTTTCTCTAAGATCAGGCAGTGTACCTGAGGATTGGAGGGAGGCAAATATAACCCTGATCTTCAAGAAAGGATCCAGAGGTGATCCAGGAAATTATAGACCAGTCAGTTTAACCTCAGTTCCAGGCAAAGTGATGGAAACCATAATTAAAAGAAAATTACTAGGCACATAGAAAAACAGGCATTGCTGAAAGAAAATCAACATGGTTTCTGCAAAGGCAAATCATGTCTTTCTAACTTGTTAGATAAAGGGGACCCAGTTGATATTGTATATCTTGACTTTCAAAAGTCTTTTGACAAAGTCCATCACCAAAGGTTCCTAAAAAAGCTCTTCAGCCATGGAATTAGAGGACAGCTCATGTCCTGGATTGGTAACTGGTTAAATTGTAGGAAACAAAGGGTGGCAATAAATGGACAATTCTCTGGATGGAAAGAAGTGAGAAGTGGTGTTCCCCAAGGTTCAGTTTGGGGATCTTTACTTTTTAATTTATTCATTAATGATCTGGATGTAGAAGTAAATAGTGAGGTAGCAAAGTTTGCTGATGACACTAAATTGTTTCGGGTAGTGAAAAGTGAAACTGATTGTCGGGAGCTCCAGAAGGATCTCTTGAAATTGAGTGAGTGGGCAACAAAGTGGAAAATGCATTTTAACCTAAACAAGTGCAAATTTATGCACATCGGGGCAAAGAACCCCAATTATACCTACCAAATGATGGGGACCAAGCTTTCTGAGACAACCCAAGAAAGGGATCTTGGGATTTCAGTGGACAGCTCAATGAAGATGTCAACCCAGTGTGCAGTAAAAAAAAGCAAATTGCTTGGCATTATTAGGAAGGGAATCGAAAATAAGTCAGTAAGTGTTGTATTGCCTCTGTACAAATTGATGGTGAGATAACACTTGGAGTACAGTACACCTCAAGAAGGATATAATGGAACTGGAAAAGGTGCAAAAAAAGGGCAACAAGTATGATCAAGGAAATGGAGCATCTCCCTTATGAAACCAGGTTGCAACACCTTGGTCTCTTCAGCCTTGAAAGACAGCGTTTAAGGGGTGACTTGATCGAAGTGTATAAAATCATGCATGGAATAGAAAAGGTGGATAGATAAAATTCTTTTCTCTATCACACAATACTAGGACAAGGGGGAACTCCCTAAAACTCATAGGTAAGAAAGCGAGGACAAATAAAGGGAAATATTTCTTCACCCAGAGGGTCGTTGGTTTATGGAATCCACTTCCAGAAGAGATTGTGACAGCTGTCAGCCTTGATAGCTTCAAGGCAGGATTAGACAGATTAATGGATGCCAAGTGTATCGGTGGTTATTGAAACAGATGTCCATGTGCTGCCTCTATGTTGGTTGAGGCAGGCAGGATTCCCTTGAGTACTATTTCTTGAGGGTCAAGGGTTTTGCCTTCTCTTTCTACTCAAGATCCCCATGTACAATTGGTGGGCCACTGTGTGACACAGAATGATGGACTCGATGGGCTTTGGCCAGATTAAGCATGGCTCTTCTTACGTTCTTAGTAGTAGTAAACAGATAGGGAAATTGTATTTCTTTGAGGTGAGGCGAGATCAGGGACTCTAACCCTAACCCAAACCCTTGATGTGAGTGACATCAAGTTGGACACCTTTAAGCCAGTCACATGACCTTTAAGCCACCTCCAGGATACATGATTGTCAAGCCACTCCCACCTGGTCACATGGCCAGCAAGTCACTCCCACTTGATCACATGGCCAGCAAGCCACTCCCACAAAATAAGCCACATCCACAGTGTGGTAGTAAATTTTTTGCAGCCCTTCACTGGGAGCAGAGGTACATTTTTCCTTGCAGTTCCTATCTCCCTTTTTTCCCACAAAGTGCTAGGCAGTTCAATGGGAGAAAGAAGCTTTGGGGGCGGGAGGGGTCATGAGAGGAGGGAAAACCATGCAAGTTTTTATTATATATGGAAAGGAGAACGGCCTAATGGGTCACGTGTTGTCTAGTAGCTAGGGTAATATAATTTGCTTTTCAATTTTTCAAATCTCCATTTCACTTCTTTTATCAGGAGCACACTGGTTAAAATTTGATTCAAACAGTGCTATATTGATCCTCACACTTATTTGTTCTAATATGTCTCAATGCCAAGCTGAAGAAAGTGTAATGCCAATTGAAACAGCAGCATCTCTCTTGAAAATATGTCATGAACAACATAGATGCAGCAGGAAGTTTCATTGGCACAATTCCAACTGCAATTGTCAAAGAATTATGTGTACTACAGTTTATCACACACACACACACAAATACACAACCATGTGGAAGTACAGCAAGGAAAAGGAGCTTCAAGTTATTTACTTATTAAATTTATATGCCACCCATCTCACTGTTGTGTGACTGACTCTTTAAAAGCTAATCGAAGTGAAAGGTAAAATGTTAAAATATCAAAAGCACTGAACATTAAAAGTTAATGAAAAACTAGATGAGAAATAATTCTTCTTAGTCTATTTACCACCTCCTGAGTAGGACACTCCCATTGGCGGGTCCTGTTAGGTTTTCAGTCTTGTTTGAAAGCCACAAGCAGTTACTTGTTCCTGGTAGAGTGCACTTCCACTGCATGAGCTGTATTGGCTACCAGTTTGTCCAATTTAAGGTGCTGGTATTGAGCTATATTGCCCGGGACTGGGATATTTGAGGGACTTCTTCTTCCCAGTTTTATTTGCCTGTCCAACCAGCTGGTGAGCCTTTTCTACTGGGGTACCCTCCAGTAAAGGAGTACCAAATTTTGCACTGTGGGCATGGATTATGCATTTTTCTTCAACATCTTTCAGTGAAAATTGGGTGCTCTGGGGTAGAGCTCCATTTTCGCTACCCTACTGCATTCCCCCCATCTGGGCAGCAACCCACATCGGATGCCCGCATTGTGGAATCTTCTCTCTCTGAGTCCTTGGAGAGGGGCGGCATACAAATCCAATAAATAAATAAATGTCTATGGATGTCTATGGAGATTCTCAGGCATCAAGGTCATGGCTGTCACAAAGGTACTTTTTCAAGAGGCAAGTGGACTTTCTGTTTTTTTCTTTGAAGACCTTTTTTAAAAAAAAGTATTTTTATTAATTTTTAACAGGTTTAATATACACACAACATAAAACAGTGCATAGTGAAATGTACCCACCACCCCGACACACACACATTCCCCACCACCAAATCGGGGGTGTTTCTTATATAATCCACTTTGACCCTTTGAAGACCTGAAGAAAAAGTGCCTTTAGAACAATTCTCTTGGGCTTTCAAAGATCTTTCGAGACTTGGTTATGCCAGCAGAGATTCCAGGAGACAGGTGAACTTGTGAGGTAATAATAAATAATAATAATAGAATTGGAAGGGATCTTGGAGGTCTTCTAGTCAAACCCCCTGCTTGGGCAGGAGACCCTACACTACTTCAGACAAATGGTTATCCAACATCTTAAAAACTTCCAGTGTTGGAGCATTCACAACTTCTGGAGGCAAGCTCTTGCATTGATTAATTGTTCTAATTTTCAGGAAATTTCTCCTTGTTTAGTTTCCAGCCATTGCTTCTTGTTCTACCCTCAGGTGCTTTGGAGAATAGGTTGTCTCCTTTGTGGCAGCCACTAAGATATTGGAACTCTGCTATCATGTCACCTCTGGTCCTTCTTTTCATTAAACTAGGCATGCCCAGTTCTTGCAACCGTTCTTCATATGTTTTACCCTTTAGTCCCCTAATCATCTTTGTCGCTCTTCTCTGCACTTTTTCTAGTCTCAATATCCTGGCGACCAAAACTGAATTCCTTCTTTTAGTTTTGCTTTTGATTGTTTTTAATATTTTTGAATAATTATAATTATTTTGCATAACAATTGTTTTATATTTATTGTTTTATTGGTGTGTTGCACATTTTCTGATAAGGGCAGCCATGTAAAGTTGATAAATAAATAAATAAAATATTAGAAACAAAGCAATTTAAATAAAAGCAGACTCTGCTGACATATATTTCTTGACTTCATCAACAATGTGATGTTAGCCATTGATTAAAGAGGGGGGGGGGGGGGCTCAGTCAAGCATATACCACTCTGGAAACTTTTGACAAGGAAACAGGCTGCTTTGACTTTCAAATAGAGTGAGAATCTTTAATAAAACATTCATTTCATCCCACCCGCAGCTTTCTAAAATCACATCTTGATTTGTGTCAACCGAAATTCTCTGACTTTTCATCAACATGTTCAAATATACGGTATTTTCTTTATCTAACCAGATATTCTACTTCACTGGGTGAAATGTGAGTCAAATGAAGTCATACTCAAGGAGAAATTATTACTTTTAAGTTGCTATGTATATTTTGGAATACACACACACACACACACACACACACAAAACACCCAAATGGTATAATATGTATTATTTTCACAGCAAGAAAGAAATAGCAAGGAATATTTCCTAGGAAAAATCTGGTTTATATGGAAATAAAGAACTGAATGAGAGAAAATTTGGCAGATTTTCCTTCTTTCATGATTGTGATGTAAACAGGAGATTGGAAATTATTTATTTATTTGTCACATTTATATAGCTGCCTATCTCATCTTAGGCGCCCAGTGTCATAGGGAGTTTGACGCCATACAAACCGAACTAACTAACTAACTAACTAACTAACTAACTAACTAACTAACTAACTAACTAACTAACTAACTAACTAATCTAACAAATCTGGATGGTATATATAATCAAATAGTCCAGATACATCAAAACTATTAAAGACCAGACCGATTTAAATCACAAAGATTGAAAAAAATGAAATAAAAACACATCAGAAAAGAATACAAGAGACCATATTCAATTAACCATCATCGAGCTATCTAGCAGATTCCAATCCATCATCATATCTCAAAAATGAGATGGCCTTCTGGAAGAATTTGGACCAAACCCAAATGCTGTTAAAATATTAGTATAATGTAGAATAAAATATAGTATGAATTATGATTAATGGACTAGAGATAAAAACAGTATACCTGGACAAAGTAAAGAATTACATATTCATGATCTCTACTATCAGAGCTTGCATTTGCGTAAACTAGCCTGTTTGTGCCCAAGCAGAAAACCAGTCCAGCCAACCCACCAACCCAACCAGCCAGCTAGCCACAGACCAGTAGAAATGGAGTTGAAGTCTTCAAAGAAACACAGCAGCAGTAGGAAGTTGTAGAAAAATATATTTACTTCTTTATACTACTACTACTGTCTATACTATATACATACATACAATAAAGTAGTATCTTACTAGTACCTTGCTACAACTATCTTAGTTCAATAACTCACAGGAACCAACTTTTACAGTGTTACAGCTTCTTCAAAGCATACTTCCACGAACAGCAACAGCACACAACTAAAAGCGAACAGACAGAGAGAAAGAGCAGGGAGCTCTTGCCTAGTTAAATACTTTACACATAATTGCTAGGTTGCTGCATGCTCAACTGCCTCTGAATGACTCAGCATGCTCAACAGAGGTCTACCTTCTGCATTAAGACATTACCTCAGGGTATTTAATTACTGACATAGTTGGGAACAGCTGGTAAACATATTTAAGTTTTTAAATCGTATACAATCATCAACTTTGATGTAAATCAAACTGATCTGAGAGCAGTCTTTCAATATTTGAGGGGCTGTCATAGAGAAGGGGAGGTCAACCTATTATCCAAATCACCCAAGGGCATGACTAGAAGCAATGGATGGAAACTAATCAAGGAGTGATCCAACCTAGAACTAAGGAAAAATTTCCAGACAATGTGAAAATTAATTCACAATTGATAAGTGGAACCTTCAGAGTTTCTGGGTGCTCCATCACTGGAAGCTTTTAAGAAAAGATTGGGGAACATTTGTCTAGAATTGCATTGTGTGTTTTGCCTGAGCAGGGGGTTGGACTAGAAAACCTGTAATATCCCTTCCAACTCTGTTATTCTGCATTCTATAATCCTTCTAGCCAAGGGGGTCAATAGGAAAACAAGAGTAGGATTGATCAAGACAATTATTGCAAAACAAGTATTGCACATACAACTATTCCAAAACAAATATTGCACATACAACTATTCCAAAACAAGTATTGCACATACTATATAGACACAAAAAGGTATCAGCCTTCGATTATTTCTGTCAACTCCTTGCCATTTTGATGCTGTTGACCCCATGATGGATGCCCCATCTCTCCACCAACCTTGTTGATTATTTCAGCATTTTTTCTTCAAAATAAAATGATCCTAATTTCAAGAAGACCTGGGGATATATCAGCTGTATTGATTATGTTATAATACAGTGTACAGGATTTATGGTTTGATTGCTTATTTGTACTCTATGACAATCATTAAGTGTTGTACCTTATGATTCTTGACAAATGTATCTTTCCTTTTATGTACACTGAGAGCATATGCACCAAAGACAAATTCCTTGTGTGTCCAATCACACTTGACTAATAAAGGATAAAGAATTCTAATCTAATCTAGTGACCAAAAGTATTCTCATAAAGCAACATAATACTAGAAGCTTCTGTTTTTGCAATACAGTGATCCCCCGGTTATTGCGTTCCCGACCATTGCGAACAGGCTAATTTGCGATTTTTCAACCCGGAAGTCAAAACACCATCTGCGCATGCGTGCCCTTTTTTCTATGGCTTTTTTTCTTGCCCCCGAGCCCCCCAGGCCGGCTGCGACGTTTTAAAACACGCGCGCCGCTTCGCAGCTGTCTCCTGAAGCCGAACGCTAACTTCCACGTTCGGCTTCAGGAGACAGTTGCGAAGTGGCGCGCGTGTTTTAAAACGTCGCAGATGGCCTGGGGGGCTCGGGGGCTTGCTGGAAAGCCCCCCCAGGCCGGCTCCGATCATTTTAAAACAGGTGCGTGGCTTCTCCGCTGACTCCTGGCGAACTTCCCCGCTTTAGGAGTCAGCGGAGAAGCGGCGCACCTGTTTTAAAACGATCGGAGCCGGCCTGGGGAGGCTTTCCAGCAACCCCCGAGCCCCCAACCCGGGCTCGGGGGTTGCTGGAAAGCCCCCCCAGGCCGGCTCCGATCGTTTTAAAACAGGTGCGCCGCTTCTCCGCTGACTCCTAAAGTGGGGAAGTTCGCCAGGAGTCAGCGGAGAAGCCTCGCTGCTGCTGCGGAAGTAAAAACACCATCTGCACATGCGCAGATGGTGTTTTTACTTCCGCAGCGCTACTTCGCGAAAACCCGCTCATTGCAGGGGGTCCTGGAACGGAACCCTCGCAATGATCGGGGGATCACTGTATATCAAAATGTATCGTTCGGTCTACTTTCCCCCCCCAAAAAAAGTTTTATTTGAAAAACAAAACCAAAGCAAAAGATCAAGAGAATTGCCTACAAGTACTAAATTGCCATCCACTGACTTATCTTGAAGTTCTTGATAAATGTCAGTTTTATTTTGGAAGTGATAACATGCATACTCCCCACCTCACAAATTCTTTTAATATACAGACGATATGTTTCCATGCCAGAGCCTTTAAATTAGAAATAGCTATTTTTTGTGGCTCCAAAGGCAATATATTATAATGGATTGGGCTACATGGATGGGTATATACAAGTTACTTCCATGATGATGAAATTTATTTTTAAAAAAACCCACCTCTCTTCACTCTGCAGGTATTACTAAATAAAATGGTGTTTAATCAGCTGGATAAAGTACAATATATCTAGATTTGAGATGACTTTGGTGGGTTTGAAATTCCTCTCCAACTATTTCTGTAGAGAGCACCATTTCTGAGCATTATTGACTCTGGGGAAAGATTGCTGAGAGAGGGGAACTGTTATAATCTCCCCTCTGGAGAAATCCCTACAGATAGGACTGCTTCCTCAATTCAGCTTCTAATGGGAAAACAACAACCTCAGTCACAGTCATCAGTCACATCAAGATTGCAGTGATTTGGTAGCTGCGTCAACAGAATGCAACATGAGAACAGTGGCTAGAAACGTAGAAAGGGAAACCACAAACTACAGTTATGGCATTTGTGGCAAATAAATGGCAAAACTTGGAGATGATGATGATGATGATGATGATGATGATGATGATAATAATAATAATAATAATAATAATAATAATAATAATAATAATAATAATAATAATTCACAGGTTCCACTGGAACTTGTGCCGGAACTACCATTTCCCAGTGGCAAAGAACTGATGGGATCAAAAGCCCGAAAAAGTGGTCGAAAATGAGCAAATAAAACTACTGTGGGACTTCCGACTTCAGACTGACCGAATTCTGAAGCATAACACACACCAGACATCTTGATTGTGGAGAAAAAGAAAGTATGGATCATCGACCTCGCAATCCCAGGGGACAGCAGAATTGAGGAGAAGCAGCTAGAGAAATTAGTGAAATACGAAGATCTAAAAATCGAGCTGAAACAACTCTGGCATAAGCCAGTGAAAGTGGTCCCAGTGGTACTTGGCACGCTGGGCGCAGTGCCAAAGGATCTCAGCGGACATTTGAAAACCATCGGAATTGACAAAATCTCCATCTGTCAATTGCAAAAGGCTGCTTTACTGTGATCGGCAAACATAATTCGCCGCTACATCACTCAGTCTTAGGTGCTAGGGAAGTGCCCGACTGGTGATGAAATACGAAATCCAGCATAGTGATCTCGTTTGCTGTGTTGTATTGACATAATAATAATAATAATAATAATAATAATAATAATAATAATAATGGGAATAAGGAGATCGCTGACCATTTCAATAGCTACTTCTGTTCAGTTTTCTCAAAAGACACCTTACAAAATAATACTATAGAGGGATATAGCATTGCTTCCAACTGTACGGATTCAGCTCCAGTGATCTTAGAAGCCGATGTCTTAGAAGAACTTGAACGATTAAAGATAAATAAGGCAATGGGTCCAGATGGCATCCACCCCAGAGTTCTTAAAGAACTCAGATCTGTCATTGCTACCCCCCCTGACTGATTTGTTTAACCAATCCTTGTTAACAGGAGATGTTCCTGAGGATTGGAGAATGGCAAGTGTTGTGCCTATCCACAAGAAGGGCAGTAGAGAAGAAGCTGGTAACTACAGGCCAGTTAGCTTGACATCAGTTGTCGTTAAAATGATGGAGACTCTACTGAAAAAGAGGATAAATCAGCACCTAAAAAACAATAACTTATTGGACCCAAATCAGCATGGCTTTACTGAAGGCAAATCATGTCAGACTAATCTCATTGATTTCTTTGACTATGTCACAAAGGTGTTGGATGAAGGTGGTGCCGTGGATATTGCCTACCTGGACTTCAGCAAAGCCTTTGATACGGTTCCACATAAAGAGCTGATAGATAAATTAGTGAAGATTGGACTTAATCCCTGGATAATTCAATGGATTTGCAGCTGGCTGAAGCATAGACACCAGAGGGTTGTTGTGAATGGCGAGTATTCTGAGCAGAGTCAGGTTACAAGCGGTGTGCCACAAGGGTCTGTTCTGGGTCCTATTCTTTTTAATATGTTTGTGAGTGACATAGGGGAAGGTCTGGTAGGGAAGGTTTGCCTATTTGCCGATGACTCTAAAGTGTGCAATAGGGTTGATATTCCTGGAGGCGTCGGCAATATGGTAAATGATTTAGCTTTACTAGATAAATGGTCAAAGCAATGGAAACTGCAGTTTAATGTTTCCAAATGTAAAATAATGCACTTGGGGAAAAGGAATCCTCAATCTGACTATTGTATTGGCAGTTCTGTGTTAGCAAATACTTCAAAAGAAAAGGATTTAGGCGTAGTGATTTCTGACAGTCTCAAAATGGGTGAACAGTGCAGTCAGGCGATAGGGAAAGCAAGTAGGATGCTTGGCTGCATAGCTAGAGGTATAACAAGCAGGAAGAGGGAGATTATGATCCCGCTATATAGAATGCTGGTGAGACCACATTTGGAATACTGTGTTCAGTTCTGGAGACCTCACCTACAAAAAGATATTGACAAAATTGAACGGGTCCAAAGACGGGCTACAAGAATGGTGGAAGGTCTTAAGTATAAAACGTATCAGGAAAGACTTAATGAACTCAATCTGTATAGTCTGGAGGACAGAAGGAAAAGGGGGGACATGATCGAAACATTTAAATATATTAAAGGGTTAAATAAGGTCCAGGAGGGAAGTGTTTTTAATAGGAAAGTGAACACAAGAACAAGGGGACACAATCTGAGGTTAGTTGGGGGAAAGATCAAAAGCAACATGAGAAAATATTATTTTACTGAAAGAGTAGTAGATCCTTGGAACAAACTTCCAGCAGACGTGGTAGATAAATCCACAGTAACTGAATTTAAACATGCCTGGGATAAACATATATCCATCCAAAGATAAAATACAGAAAATAGTATAAGGGCAGACTAGATGGACCATGGGGTCTTTTTCTGCCGTCAGACTTCTATGTTTCTATGTTTCTAATAATAATAATAATAATAATAATAATAATAATAATAATAATAATAATAATAATAATATATTAGATTTCTATGCCCCCCTCTCTGTAGACTCGGGGTGGCTCACAACAATAATAAAAACAAATCTAATAATTAAAAGGAAGCATCTAAAAAAAAATTGTGCCACTAATTGTCTACCTCTCAAGTTGGTAAATATTTTCTCCCTCTGACAGTTCATTAAAATGTGAGAAATAATGGCCCTCACAAACTGGTAAGGTTAAGGAAATTGGAAGGTATTTCCCTGAAATGCAGATATCAGATGAATGCAGTTATTAACCAACGTCATTCTAGGTCCTAGGATGAAGGCTTTTTCTATCATTGCTTCCGACTCTACAAGATTTTTAATGGAGCATTCGGGATTTCTCAAGCCTTTCCATTCAAATAGATGACTTTAAATTATACATGGTTGCTATTTTGGAAATGCTAAACTGAGATTCTGATGTGGAACACAGCATACTCTACATATCCTGAAAAGATGTTTGACTGCATTTGTACATCCATCCTTAGCAGATTTCAAATAACAAGAAACAATTCTGCCACTGTGGATTGCAGCTGCATAACAGAATTTATAATTTAGCTCAGAGATGTTATTAAAATTCATGGGGAAAATGCCTTTTCTTCCAGTTTCAGAAAATAGCATTTTGGGTCTGATTGCTTAATTACTCAAATCACCTCAAATCACCTACAAGTACAGATAGCCTCATGAATACCTACTGCCTGTTCCATATCAAGGCCAATTATGTAGTCATGGGTAAGAAATATAGTCCGACATTAGTAGCATAGTCTCCTTCGCATCATCTGAAGCATAACAGAAGCTCTCAATGAAAACGGCTGCAGCACTATTTTGGAGCTGTTGTCACGCCCTATTTGATTCTGAATTGGTGATATAAAATCCACTTATGAAAGAGATTTTATAACAGGGTATCACATTGTATTGTAATGTTCTAGCTTTACACAGATAAAAAGAAAGCATTGATCCCCATTCCACATAAGGCTGGTTTGTGTGGACATACATTTGATAACATAACAAACCAAACCGTGATCTATTCCAGGTTTTGAAGAAAACTTCTGGAGGATACCCAGCAGTGGAAGTGATGTGCCGGTGTCTGGAGGCTGTTGGGGCCTGGATGGGTGCCAACAGACTCAAACTCAACCCTGATAAGACGGAGTGGCTGTGGGTTTTGCCTCCCAAGGACAATCCCACCTGTCCGTCCATCACCCTGGGGGGGGATTATTGACCCCCTCGGAGAGGGTCCGCAACTTGGGCGTCCTCCTCGATCCACAGCTCACATTAGAGAAACATCTTTCAGCTGTGGCGAGGGGAGCGTTTGCCCAGGTTCGCCTGGTGCACCAGTTGCGGCCCTATTTGGACCGGGATTCACTGCTCACAGTCACTCATGCCCTCATCACCTCGAGGTTCGACTACTGTAATGCTCTCTACATGGGCCTACCTTTGAAAAGTGTTCGGAAACTTCAGATCGTGCAGAATGCAGCTGCGAGAGCAGTCATGGGCTTCCCTAGGTATGCCCATGTTACACCAACACTCCGCAGTCTGCATTGGTTGCTGATCAATTTCCGGTCACAATTCAAAGTGTTGGTTATGACCTTTAAAGCCCTTCATGGCATTGGACCAGAATATCTCCGAGACCGCCTTCTGCCGCACGAATCCCAGCGACCGATTAGGTCCCACAGAGTGGGTCTTCTCCGGGTCCCGTCAACTAAACAATGCCACTTGGCGGGACCCAGGGGAAGAGCCTTCTCTGTGGCGGCCCCGGCCCTCTGGAACCAACTCCCCCCAGAGATTAGAATTGCCCCCACCCTCCTTGCCTTTCGTAAGCTACTAAAAACCCACCTCTGCCGCCAGGCATGGGGGAATTAAAATTTCTTCTCCCCCTAGGCCGTTACAATTGTATGCATGGTATGTTTGTATGTGTGTTTCGTTTTGTATATTAAGAGGTTTTAATTTGCTTTTAGTATTGTATTATTATTGTATACTGTCTATGATTGCTGTTAGCCGCCCCGAGTTTTCGGAGAGGGGCGGCATATAAATCCAATAAAACTTGAAACTTGAAACTTGAACAGGTCCAAAATTTTATTTTTTTTAAGCCATTTTGAGAGCGACAATAGGAAAAGGGGAATTTCTAACTGCTTCTACTGTTTGGAATATCTGATTCAATGAGATAGATTTCACACCTAAAAATATCATGAGACGCAGAAGGGGATGTTGGTACCCCCTTCCCAATTGCCCTATGTTCCATTTGCAATAACCTCATAAACCAAAGCCACCTGACTGGCTGGCTGTGCCATCTATTAATAATCCGCTATGATGGGGCAGGCAGACTATGATCAGGGAGAAGGGAGATTTGGTGCACCTAATAAAATACTAAGAGAGAGGGGAGGAAAAAAGATAAAACAAAGGCCTATCTTCTGAAAGTTTATGAGAATTGTTCAGGATGAGAAATATCTATAGATATTTTTATTTACTTTATTCGTTTTTAAAAAAAATATCCTTTTTTACTTTGTAAGTAACTCAAAGCAGCAAACATGCCTAATATTTCTTCCTCCTTCAACAACAGCCCTGTGAGATGGGTAGAGTTAAGAGAGAGAGAGACTGACCAAAAGTCACCCAATTGACTTTCCTACCTAAACGTTCCTGGATTTTAGGCCAGATCTAAGCTCTAACTCATAGTAGTACAGTTCAGATTTAGTCATCAAAAAATCATTTTGACCAGCCGCCAATCTTGCCCATACTCTTTGCCCATTCTAAAGAGGAAGATTCACATCATCTACATTCAATGTGTTCTTTTTCATTATAATTAGAAGGGAGATTTAACACTAGTCTATTGAAAGGTCTATGATCCTTACCTGCTTGGGGAAATAAATCAATTGTCTATTGCCTTCTCTACTGTCCACTTTATTTAATCCACACAAGGACTTAATTATGCATTGGCTACACATCCACTATTTAGAAGAATGCCTTATCCATTTCCTTTTGACAGTTAAGTCAATGACTTTAAGGAAAGTAACGAAATTTTGTACAATTGCAACTAGAGTTGATATACAGAACAAAACAAGATACTATTGCATGACATTTTAATGGCATTATTTTATGGTGACTTTTTAAAAAAGAAAAATGTGTAATTATGAGGTAATTGTGTGCTTTTAAGATGACCCCTTATAGGGATTGGTTATCCCTAAATAGCCTGCAGATTTTAGGAAAAATGGGAGGACTCTGTAATGGGAAGGATTAGGAAACATTTGACAGCAGATAGAGATAGTAGTTGTAAAAATACCTGAGTTTGTGCAGGGACCCACTTCTTCACTGGGTTAATGATTTTGATTTTTGCTTCTTGGATAATAATAATTAATAATAATTTATTAGACTCGTATGCCGACTTGTATCTCCGAAGACTCGGTGCTATATTTTGACTATTATCATGTTTATTACTTTTTGTTTAGTTTATTTTAATTCTCTTCACTGCCCAAAGTCAATTGTTGAGATGGCAGTCAAATAAATTAGATAATTAAAAATAATAAAATAAAATAAAATCTAGAGAGGGAAAGGGGATTGAGTAATTCAGTTTACTTGTTGGTAAACTGTTTTCCAGAGTGAGAATTGTGGCAAGAAGAAATTTAGAACCTGATACAGATTCCAATAAAAATCCATTAAAAATCATGGCGAAAGAGACAAGGCATAATAAATATTTCAAAATATTTTAATCACTGGTGTTGTGGTAGTGATGGCAATAGCAATAGTAAGAGCATATGGTCCTGAATACTGCTCCCTAGCATTTTACAGTACTCTCTGGGCAGTTTATAATGTAAGGATTAATTGTCTATTACCCCCAACAATCTGGGTCCTCATTTTACAGACCTCAGAAGGATGGAAGAATGAGTCAACCTTGAGCCCCATCAGGATCGAACTCCAGGCTATGGGTAGTTATGTAAGAACTCTTCCTTCATGAAAGAAATCATATACAGTGATACCTAGTCTTACAAACCCCTTGTCATACAAACGTTTCGATATACAAACCCGGGATTTAAGGGTTTTTTGCCTCTTCTTCAAAACTATTTTCACCTTACAAACCCAAGCCGCCACCACTGGGATGCCCCGCCTCCAGACTTCCATTGCCATGAAGCACCAATTTTTGTGCTCCTGGGATTCGCCTGAGGTTCCCCTCCATGGGAAACCCCACCTCTGGACTTCTGTGTTTTTGCGATGCTGCAGGGGAATCCCAGCAGCGCAAAAACGGGTGCTTCACTGGCAACGGAAGTCCGGAGGTGGGGTTTCCCAGCGAGGGGAGCCTCAGTGGAATCGCAGCATCACAAAAACATGGAAGTCCAGAGGTGGGGTTTTAAGGACTTCCGTGTTTTTGAGATGCTGCAATTTCGCTGAGGCTCCCCTCACTGGAAAACCCCACTTCCGGACTTCTGTTGCCAGCGAAGCACCCATTTTTGCACTGCTGGGATTCCCCTTCTGGGATTCCCCTGCAGCATCACAAAAACACGGAAATCCGGAGGTAGGGTTTCCCATGGAGGGGAGCCTCAGGGGAATCTAAGCAGCGCAAAAACAGACGCTTCGGCTGGCAAAAGGGGTGAGTTTTGGGCTTGCAGGCATTAATCGCTTTTCCATTGATTCCTATGGGAAACATTGTTTCGTCTTACAAACTTTTCACCTTACAAACCTTGTCCCGGAACCAATTAAGTTCGTAAGATGAGATATCACTGTATAATAAATTACTGTAATGAAATTTTTGTCAGGCGTACCTCAAGAACAATGTAATACAAATATAGCCAATTTTCAGTTCTTCATTTGCCTACTTCATATAGATGGAATTTTGCCAGACTAATCTCTTATTTATGAACCATGGCAACACAGTGGTTAGAGTGCAGAACTGCAGGCTACTTCTGCTGACAGATATTTGCCTGCAATTGGCAGTTCAAATCTCACCAGGCTCAAGGTTGACTCAACTTTCCATCCTTCTGAGGTGGGTAAAACGAGAACCCAAAGTGTTAGGGGCAATATGCTGACTTTGTAAACTGCTTAGAGAAAGCTGTAAAACACTGTGAAGCAGTATATAAGTCCAAGTGCTATTGCTATTTCTCTCATTCTACAGTGATCCCTCGATTAGTGCGGTCTCGATTAGTGCGAAACGCTATACCACGGTTTTTCAAAAAATATTAATTAAAAAATACTCCACGGTTTTTTTTTGCTATACCACGGTTTTTCCCACCCGATGACGTCATACGTCATCACCAAGAGTCACTTCTCTGTCTCTTTCTCTCCTGTCATTCTCTGCTTCAATCATTTTCTCATTTCTCTTTCTTTCTCCCCTTTTTTCTATAATTTCTCTCTCTTCCTTCCACTCTTCTCTCTCTCTCTTTCTTCCTCTCTCTCACTCTCTTCCTTCCTTTCTCATCTTTCTTTCTCTCTCTCTTTCTCTATCTTGCTTCTTCCTCTCACACTCTCTTCCTCCCTCTCTCATCTCTTTCTTTCCTTCTCTCTCTTTCTCTATCTCTCTCCCTCTTGCTCTCGAGCGAGTGGCCGGGCGGGTGAACGGGCGAGCGAGCGGCCAGGCGGGCGGGTGAACGGCGGGCGAGCGGGTGTTGGGGGGGTGGGGGCAGCCGACATTCAAAGCAATCTTTGTCGGCTTCCGCACTTTCGTTGCTCCCCGGCTCCACCATCTGCGCATGCGCGGTCATGGGAAAAGGGCACGCATGCGCAGATGGTGTTTTTACTTCCGCACCACTATACCGCAGAAAATCGATTAGAGTGGGAGGTCTTGGAACGTAACCCCCGCACTAATCGAGGGATCACTGTAATAGAATTCTAATTCTAGGGAATGGTTATCTTAAATCTCTTCCCCTTCCTACAATCTATCTCATTTAAAGGGAACATGTTTCGTCATACCATGAAACAGTGTTAAACAGTCATTTCAAAGTTAGAAGAAATTATGATAAAAATAGTCAAAGAACAAGAATAGCTGTAGTATTTGATAAGGGTAGAGGGAGTAGATTTCCTAAGATACAATGGCCTTTATTTTAACCAGATCCATTTGAATTCTTTCTGAGGAAATGTGCTTTTGATCTATCAGTCCAAAACTGGTAGATCAAAGGAGCATTTCCCTAGCTCAGCATACAGCCCATGATCATGAAGTCTATGAAGAACTGTTTGAATGTATGCACTTTGAAGAACAGGATCCTTGGAGTAAATAAGCAAAACATCCAAATAGATAATTTAAAAATCATCCACAATAACATGAGAAATATGTTTTATGATATTTTTGGAAGACTACAGTGCCATTAGAAAGCCAACAGGCATAAATTGTTTATTTACATTTCCCATAATGAAAACCAATGCCATTAAACATCTGTGGCCTCATTTTTTCATTCAAATAAATTGTAGGTTCCTCTTATCTCTAATGCAGTAAAATGTAGGTTTTATGGAATTAATACAGGGGTGGGCTGCTGCCCGGGCGGGGGGGGGATGCAGTGGGGTAGCAAAAATTGAGCTCCACCCCAGAGCACCCAATTTGCACTGAAAGATGTTAAAAGAAAATGCAGGGAGTCCTGCATAAGCCACGCCCACAATGTGGTAGTAAAAAATTTGGTAGCCCTCACTGAATTAATATCACATGTAGAAATAACAGTAAGAGAGTAGTAATCCATAATAGAATTCACCCATTAATAATAATGGAATACATCAAAGGATTCAAGGATCTTCTCTTCATTTGCAATGTTTATTGGGCTAAGAGTGACAATGAAATTTGCCACTCCCTCTTTCTTTCTATAATGGATAGCGATGCATGGAGAGCAATATCTTACAACTTAATTACTGTTTTCACATGTAAACACATGTTATGGGGAAAAAAACCAGCTTTTATGTGGGAATGATCTTAGGAGACAGGATCAAAACCTGCAAACCAGACAATCACCATGTAAAAGATGGCACATGGAGCCATATTTGCTGGCATGTGAACTGTTGCCCTAGCTCAGCTCCAAAGTGTATGTGTATGCTGCCCAGCTGATTCTTGGCTCACACAAGGCTCTGGGAGGGCATTTTTGGCTTCCAGAGAGCTTCCGGTGGGATGGGGGAGAGTGTTTTTACCCTTCCCTGGCTCCAGGAAAGCCTTTGGAGCCTGGGGAGCCTAGTGGGCCCACCAGAAGTTGGGAAACATGCTGTTTCCAGCCTCCAGAGGGCCTCCGGGGGGCAGGATAAGCTATTTTTGCACTCCTCAGGCATTAAAGTATGGGTGTAAGCACTTGCGCATGTTCGATAGCACGTGCACACGCTCTTTAGGCACCCAAGGGAAAAAAGGTTCGCCATTACTGTCTTAGCCCATAGAAGGGAAGATGATGTGGAAAATATTTCAGAAGGGATCCTTCCTAGTTTTTCAGAGAGTAAAAAAAAAAGATACATATTGTGATGACTTGGCAATTAAACATGTTCAGCTTTTCAGATGAGACAGTTCATATTTGAGACCCAAGTGCCACATGATAGGATGAGGTCTGATTACTAGCTCCAACTCCTGTTTGTCTAGCAGTTCAAAAGCATGCAAATGTGAATAGATTAATAGGTACCACTTTGGTGAGAAGTTAAGAGCATTCTATGAGATTTGGCCTATAGTCATGCTGACCACATGATCACAGATTTGTCTTTGGACATTGATGTGCTCCTGTTAAGACACAGAGATGAGCAATGCCCCCTAGAGTTGGATAAAACTAAACATGTGAAACCTTTACCTTTACAAATATTATTTAAATAAATAAAAAACATCACTAGAAGCCAAAATAACAAGACAATGTTTGATTTACTTTGATAATGTCACCTGTGCAAATTCAGTGAAATCAATGATACTAGGAATGGTTAGTAGATCAAGAAGAAGAGGCCAGCAATGAACTTGCTGACTTGATACTATCAAAGCTGATAATAATAACTGTAAGAAGTTGTGCTTGACAAGGTAGCATGGAGACCACTTGCCTATAAAATGTCTCCAAGAGTCAGACATGGCTGAATGGTAGAGAATGAATGAATGTTAAAAATAAATAAATTGACATACAGTGTATAGCCACATTTTTTTTCTTAACTATCTGTAATTTGACAGAAGAATCAGAAGTGATTTAACAACCTTCACCTCTTTCATGACTTTTATCCAGCTATTGCACTAATCTGAGTGAACACCATGCTGCAGTTAAGAAAGATTTTTTTCCCCTGATACCCAATATATATTAACTTGATCGGCTGATAGTCTTTCAGAAAACAAAACTGATTGGATGAAGTAATGAAATCGTACAATCATTGGCTTACACTGATTTCTTATTTTGATTTGGCAGAAGACATAGACAATTTCCACTGCAGACAAGAAGAATGAAATAATACACAACCTGAGCACAAAGGATTTTTAGATTTTCAGGTGTTTCAAAGAGACACTATTTTCCTCTTATCTTCTGAACTAACTGAATTACTTGGCATGATGTTGGTGGCTTTGAAATCAACAATTGTTCTTTTTCTTAACAACTGTCATACCGTCCTGGAAACTGTGTGTTCCCATCTTATTTTCCTCAATATACATGCTTAGGACTGAGTTAGATGCTGGTTTAATATATCGTGCGTCAAATCATGCCTCCTTTGTTATGACTTGCCAGATGAGATACTCTGCTATCATTCCATTTACTAAAGTCTCTAAACAGACTATTTGCCTCTAAACACACCATTGTTTTATTATATGATTAATGTTGATGCAGTAATTCAGCTGAAAGACAAATGCAGGGGAGTTTGTGAAGCTGGAAGTATTTGTATCATCAATCAGGTTAGACAAGTACAATAATTAGAAAATGCTGATATAACCACAAATTGGGTCACTCCCTCATGATCATGGTGGGAAATCAGTGAGTAGATGCAAAAATAAATAAAAATAAAATTAACACAATCTTCCTGGTGTTTTTCATTAAATATATTATTATCCCAATCCATTTCATTAGAAATGAGATAATACACATAGTTCCAGAAACTGGAGTACTATTAGCTAATGCAAACTAGAGTAATATTTGGGATCAGAAGCAATCAGTCTACCATACTTCAAGCTGCTTATTTGAGAAAGTGTATTACCCAGTTATGCTGAAAATGGTATCTTGAATATCTCTACAGCTAGCTTTATAATCATTGGTTTGTGCCCTTCTGCTGTAAAGACTCTCTGGTTTAATAGAGACTTCACCCAATGAAGCTGGAAGGGAGGTAAATGTTCTAGGCCAGGGATAGGCAAAGGTAGCTCTTCTGTGACATGTGGACTTCAACTCGCAGAATTCCTGAGTCAAACATGCTAGCTCAGGAATTATGGGGGTTGAAGTCCACATGTCACAGAATAGCCAACTTTGCCTATCCCTGTCTAGGCCCTATTTTGACCTTGACCTACAGGAGTACTTAGTCTAGGCCAGGGAATTCTGGGAATTGAAGTCCACAACTCTTAAACTTAAACAGACACCTGATCTAGGCAATGGGAAAACTTTTAGTGAGAAGAATCTGGTATAATAATTTATTATTAAATTTACTGTATATGCCACCTGATTACCAGGGTCTCTGGGTGATTTAAAATTGTTAAAACATTTACTACCGCCTTAGAAAGTTATTATAATTACTAATTGTAAATAGGTTTACTGAATAGAGTAAAAGAGCCTCTATTATCTTGATTAACCTGTGCAAGTTGCCATCTTTCTAACCACATCCAGCTCTAAAAGAACTCAGACACATTGTGACATTGCAGCTGCTGCATAAGATGCAGCCTGTTTAAATTATTATGTTCGACCAAATGAACACACCCAATACTCCTTCCTCTTATTTTCCCCACAGTGATGAAGTGGGTTAGGCTGAGAGAGGGACTGTCCCAAAGTCACCTAGCCAGCTCTCATGCCTAGAACATATTGAGCTGCAGTGGCAGTGGTTAGAATGCAGTATTGGAAGCTACTTCAGAGAGGGGATACAAAGCACTGTGAAGCGATATATAAGTCTAAGTGCTACTGCTATTTGGTCTCCTTGTTTTTTGTCCAGTGCTTTAACCACTAGACTTTGGGAGTGATGTATGTCTTATAGGATGTGTTAGACAAAGCAAGAATATATTATCTCATATATCATATATCTTTTATTCCTTTCATATATCTTCTCCTCTATTTTTATATCTTTTCTTCTATTCTTTTCTTTATATATAATACTACATGTCTATTCTCTTCAATATGTATTGTGTATTGGACAAAATAAATACATAATAAATAATAATAAATAATATGCTATGTGTGAAAAACATGCTTTGTCTAAAATCCAACCTATAACCCAGTCTCACATTCTATCACTAAGATTGGAAGTTACTGAATGTTTACTTCCCAAGGCTGATAGCAGTTGGTACTGGACCAAATAAAAATCTTAAGAATATTTCAAGAAAGATTCTGTATTCAGACTGTGGCACTTAGAGATTTTTCTCCTTCTTTCTCTAGATTGTCCTCAGCAATTGCCAATGGTTCTACCTGGTGAACTGTATTATTGGCTATTACTTATAGCAAATGACCTTCTCTTTAAAGCTATTGAAGAGATAAACACAACAGCAACTAATTGCTGACCCATTATTCACATTCCTACATGCTAGAGAAATCCAGGAAAAAACCTTCTAAATCAAAATAAATATATTCTAATAGTTTTCTTAAAAACATAAGGTATTCCTAGAAATAATTTAGATTCCGAGTGATGTTTTATTGGGAATGGCCTTGAAATGGTTTGCTTCTGCATTCTTTCAGGGCGTGTTTGTGATTCTAATCTCCTAGATAGTTCTAACTTCGTTAGTGCTCCTATATCAAATCTTGCTTGGCTTTTTTGAAGATCTGCTGTCTGCTGTGATCAACAGTGGGTTAGATTTCACCAATTCAGAAAACTACTCTAATAGATATTATTTCATACCCTGAAAAAATTGAAGCAAGAATATGTTACTATTAAGCTAACAAGAAATGCTTTTTAATTTCTGCATATTAAATGTTGTCTCTAGAGCAAGAGTACAATCCTAAATGTGACTATTAGCGTAATAAAATTTGTCTCTGGTTTTTTTCTCCCCACATGACAATCAAGAGAAATCTGTTTGAATGGGAAAAGATAAATGATAGGATAAGAACATTCTTTCTTCTTTTTAATGTATTTGTAAAAAAAAAAATGTTCATCATCAGAATCATAAATGAAGCTAGTGGTTTGCTTTTGTAGAACTTGTGGACTGGCAAAAAGGCCTGCATTCTAAAACATAATAACTAATTTTAGAAATCAAACATCCATGATAAGAAGACTGATTTCATATTCAGATACATTTTATTCTGAATCAATCCATTGTAAAATGAATCTCTCCCTCCCTCCCCCCCCCTCTCTCCCTCCCTCCCCTCTCTCCCCTTCCTTCTCTCTCCTCTCTCTATTATGGTATATTTAATTCAGGGCGACAGCAAAGAAAAGCTGTCAATCTTTCCTGTTCTATGAATTATCAGTAATTTTATCCATTTCAGGTATTATGCTTTCAGATTTTTAGTCCCTCCTTGAATTTTCCCCAAACTAATTTCATGCCAAAAATTCTCAACTGAAAACTTCCAGTTCAGCCTTATAAATCAGTGATCCATCTCGCTTGACATATTCCAATCACCTCAAATAGTAATAGGCAATAGTCTCTGTGGCTCAATTTGGACAATTTCAGGAGTCAGCAACCACAAGTATCTCAGCAACACTTAAAAACAAAATCATGTTTTTCCTCTAGAGATGTCTAAGTTGGCTTTCTACTTCTTTTGTCCCTCCACGCTTCTGCTCTATGACTTTGCTTTGTTTTCATAATACTGCCTGTGAACTGAGAAATGATAGCTGGAAGAATAGACATGGCAGATACCATTCATATGTTCATCAATCATATCCTAATCTAAAGAAAACCAACAAGAAACAAATAGTTTTTTAAAAGAATAAGTGATAGCAAATAGATATTCAAATGAATATTTATGAAAATTGAACAAATAGATACTAAATTTTCCATTGATTTAAAGTCAACTGATGATGACTTCATGGACATGTAGAAGCACCATTCTTGGTGTCGGTAGATAAATGATTCCTCACTGCCTTCTGGGAAGCTTTAAAGTTTATAATTTAAACTATCCTTTGGTAATATTACATCGAAACATGAAGCATGAGCCTGGCCTGAGCTCAGCTAGATGCCTCCATTGCTAAAATTTATTGTAAAAAAAAAAGGTTATTAACAAATGGAAATTATGCCTTACCATTAATCTTCTGAACTTAACAGTCAAGGAACTTGTAACTCAAGAGCCTTTTCCATGGTTTCACGAAATATTTACACAAATAAGATTGGACCTCATGTCATGCTATTCCCCACCAGTGAAATTTCATCTTCATTGAGACAGTCTTTCCAAAATTGACAGCGCCGGACTTACCCGGCGGCAGGCTTTGCTGGAGGGACCGGGAGACACGGTCCCTCATGGCGGCCGCCATCTTGGATCCCGGGCGAAGTCTCGCGACGCGAGACTTCGCTCGGGAGGTCAGGCCTGATTGGCCAGGCTCCTGATTGGTCCGGGCGGGGCCTGCTTGCCCTATATAAGGGCGAGCAGGCCCGGGGGCTCTCCCTTTTCGCCCGGACTGCAGAGCCACGAGCAGACATTCGGTAGTCTGCTCGCGGCCGCCATTTTGTGGATTGTCTCGTGCGAGGCGCCATTTTGTGGCCTGCTACATTGCGAAAAGCCTTCTTCTACAGCGGAGCCAGCATCGGCTGGGCTCCGCTCCGGTTTGGAGCCCCATTGTGCCCATTGGGGGTGGTGGGGGTGCTGCCTTTTGGTGGCCTTGCGCGTTCGCGGGGGTTGCCTGGGTGGATTGAGGCCTTGTATATAAAAGGCCTGGTGGTGGGGCCTTCCTGCCACCGTAGGGAGGGGTCGTGGTTTGCCTCCTGGGGGGGTTGCACTTCGGAGGCCTCCTTTTAGTAGGCCTTGCCTTGTGAGTGCACGGTCCTTCGGGGGGGGTTGTTCACACCCTTTCCCCTTCCTTGTCAAACAACAGTGAAGTCAGGGTTAATGGCCCCAAAAAAGCGGCCAGCTCAGGCCCTCCCGGCCCAACCAGTGGTGCGGCCTAGGAGGGCTGCCAGGCCGTCTGCCCGGGCTCGGGCTGTGGCAGATGGGCCCCCGGGGGTGGTCCCGGTGGTGGTGGTGGTGGGTTTTATGCCCACGGTCCCTCAACCCGAGGTTTCCCCTTCTCTTTCTTGGGCCAGGGTCCTGGAGCGGCTCGATGACCTGGAGCGGTGGCGGTCGGGTGCTGGCCCGGAGGGGCTTCCCATGACTGCTGCCGCAGCCTGGGGTGCCGACCCCGAAGAGGAGTCATCCCCAGAGGGGCAAGTGGCCCACAACATGCAGACGGCCCACACCACGCAGCTGGCACACACCGTGCAGATGGCCCCGGCGGGGCAGGTGGCCCAGTCGGGGCAGTGGTCATCGTTGCAGGGACCAACAAGGATGGGTCCCCCGTGGATGGCTTCTACCCCTTATGGGGCAGGTGAGGTCGCACCACACGTAGGCACTTCACCGCTCCTTCCCGTGCAGGGTCCCGGGTTCATCCCGCCCGCATTGGGGAGTGGCACCAGCTTCATGGGGGCAGCTGCGGGCACCTGTGGACAGGTCTGGTCCCCGCCGGCTCCGCCAGTAGGGGCCCCGGGGGTATCTTTCCCACCTGGGACGGGGGTGGGGGGTTGGATCCCTCCTCAGTCGGCCATTATGACACCGCCCCCCTTTTGTGTATCCATCGGGGCTTGGTGTGCTGGGATCGGGGGCCACCACGGTGTGGGACCCGTTCGCCAGCATCAAGCCTGGGGCCATCCCTTGTGGGTTGCCTGCGACGCCTTTAGGTTACCATCTTCACCCGTCGGTGAAGGAGGCAATATGGCGGGGGGAGTATGTCGACCTTTTCTCCATTTTAAACAGGGAGGTCCCTAAACAGGACAAGGAGGTGGTCCCGGGGGAGAAGGTTAAGAAAACAAAGGTAACAAAGTGTTTCAGCTCTTGGCTGTACGCTTTTCTGACCTTTGCGTCGGTAGTAATTCAGAGGCAGCCGGGTAGGGCCGCTGCCTTGCTGAAATATATCGACCTCATTGCGAGGGCCCACTTTGAATATGGGGGAACAATATGGAGGCATTACGATAAGGGGTTCAGGATGCGTATTGCCCATGACCCCTACTTGCCCTGGGATATGGTGGTTCCGGACCTGTGGTTCCAGGCCACGCATATGTCAGGGAAGGAGGGCTGTGATAGGACCAATAGCGGTCACTTTATGGAAGAGGAGCCCGTGACGCCCGCGCCGGCCAAAGCCGTGGCGAGTGCCGTCGGGAAAGGGGCCTCTTTGGTGTGTCACGAGTTCGCTGCAAAGGGGGCGTGTTTTCGTCCCAGTTGCAGGCTTCGTCACGCCTGCGGGAGTTGTGGGGGGAACCATTCCGCAGCCGTGTGCCCCCGCCCCAAAAAAGGGGCTGAAAAGAAGGGCGGGGGTCCCCCAAAGCCTCCCCCACCTGTTGGGGGAAAAGGGGCCCAGCCCAATTAAGTTGCGAGTGCTTGAGGGTTGGTTGGGTGACTACCACCCTCGCCCGAGAGCGGACGCTCTCTGGCTAGGCTTCTCAGAGGGGTTTCGGATCCCTTACAAGGGTGTTAGGAAGGCCTTCATGTCTGACAACCTTAGGTCAGTTGTTGGGCATGAAGACATTGTTAGGGAGAAGATTCGGAAGGAGGCGGCCGAGGGCAGGGTCCTCGGGCCCTTCCCGGAACCGCCCTTCCCGAATCTTCGTGTGTCTCCCTTAGGTGTGGTCCCCAAAAAGGCGAGTGGTGAATTTAGGTTGATTCACCATTTGTCTTTTCCAAAAGGGGAGTCAGTGAATGATTTCATTCCTGACGAGCTGTGTTCAGTCCGGTATGCGTCCTTTGATGCAGCAGTGACTATGGTTAGGAAGTGTGGGGTGGGAGCCCTTATGGGTAAATGCGACATTAAGTCGGCATTCCGGCTCCTCCCCATACACCCAGACGACTTTGAGCTGTTGGGCTTCCATTTCGAGGGGGGTTATTACGTGGACAGAGCTTTGCCCATGGGGTGCTCTGTCTCGTGCTCGCTTTTCGAGAGTTTTAGCACCTTTTTGGAGTGGGCGCTCAGGAGGCAAAGTGGTCTGGGTACTGTCGTTCACTACCTTGATGATTTCCTGTTGGCGGGGCCTGCGCATTCGGAGCAATGTTTTGCTCTGATGCGGGACTTCGAAGCCCTTTGTGCTCAATTAGGGGTGCCTTTAGCCTCTGAGAAGTCCGAAGGCCCCGCCACCAGGATTACCTTTCTGGGTATTGAATTGGACTCAGAGGAGCAATCTTCCAGATTGCCCCTAGAGAAGTTGGTCAAGATTAAAAGGAAGCTTGATGAGGTGCTGGGCTGCCGGAAGGTGACCCTACGGCAGCTTCAGGAATTGGCAGGCATTCTTAATTTTGCCTGTCGGGTAGTTGTTCCTGGTAGGGCTTTTTCCAGGAGGTTGTATGACGCGATGAAGGGGCTCCGTTTGCCCCATCATCGTACCCGCCTTTGCGCTGGGGTCAGGGCTGACCTCGGCGTGTGGTGGGATTTCTTGGTCAGGTTTAATGGCTTGTCTTTCTGGAGGCACGAGCTTCTTTTAGAAGCTGAGTTGCAGCTCTGCTCTGACGCCGCGGGGACTTGTGGTTTCGGGGTGGTGTTAGGTGACCAGTGGTGCTGGTCGGCATGGCCTCCGGAATGGAGTGCCTCTTCGTTGGTTAAGGACCTGACGTTCTTGGAGCTCTTCCCCTTAATAGTGGCCTTAGAGCTTTGGGGGGAGCAGTTTAGGGACAAGACCGTGCACTTTTGGTGTGACAACCTAGCGGTTGTCCATGTGGTGAATGCCCTGTCCTCGAAGAGTGACAGGGTCATGCGGCTTGTCCGCCATTTTGTGCACAGGTCCTTGTCTCTAAACGCATTGTTTTTGGCTAAGCATGTCCCCGGGTTGGATAACGGGGTCGCTGATGCCTTGTCCCGTGGTCAGTTGTCCAGGTTTCGGACCCTGGCCCCATGGGCCCGAGAGGTGCCAGAGGAGTTCCCCGGCCACCTCTGGAGTCTGGGAGGGATCCAGAGTGGTGGAGATACGTGGCATCCCGGGCAATCCCCTCGTCTGTAGCGCCCGGCACCCTTAGGGCATACCAGCGTGCGGGTAAGGAGTTTGGGGATTTCAGGCAGGGCAGGGGTTACCAGCTTAGCTGGCCTGTCCCTGTAAGAGCACCTGGCCGAGTTCTGCGTCCAGCTTAGGCAGCGTGGCCTGTCAGTTAGGACGATCCGGTCCAGGTTGGCCGGCCTCGCCTTTCTGTCCAAGGCGGGGGGGGTTGCAGATTTTCGGGTGACTTTCGCATCCGGAAGGTGCTGGAAGGCTGGATGAGGGAGCAAGCGGGGGCCCCTGGTGACACTCGTCGGGCTCTGACGGTGGAGCAGCTGTCTTTAATCAACGTGGTTTTGGCAGTCTGTGTTCCTCATTGTACGAGGCCTGTCTTTTTTGGGCAGCGACTTGTGTCATGTTTTTTGGGGCCCTTAGGGTCAGCGAGGCCTGGCCTCATCTCAGGCTGACAATTCGCTCCGTGCCTTCCAGTACGCTGATCTGGCCTTTAGACAAGGGGGGGTGTCCCTTGTGGTAAGGCGGTCTAAGACAGATCAGCTACGCAGAGGGGTTACCATCTAACTTAGTGCGGCCGCCGACCAATCGGTGTGTACGGTGGCCGCCCTACAGCTTTATTGTGTCTGCAGGGGTCAGGTACGGGGTACCTGTCTAGGCATTGGGACGGTACCCCTCTGACCCGTTTACAATTTTGGGCGCTAGTATCCAGGGTAATGGCCCAGGTGGGCATGGATCCCGCCGGTTATGGAACGCATTCGTTCCGTATCGGCGCCGCCACTAGCACGGCACTTTCTGGTTTCCCGGCCCAGTGGATTCGGGAGATCGGCCGCTGGCGGTCAGCGGCATTTTTGGGTTATGTTAGGCCCGCTGAGGATCCTAGGCAGGGCTTAGGCTAGGTAACCTCTCTGTGTGTGCGTCCTCTTGCAGGTTCCCAGGCTAACATGATACCGACGGCGCTGCTGTGTGGCCACAGCATGATTTTCTGGGCCGGCCGCCTGGCGGCCAGGAGCGCCGTCGGGATCCAGCTGTCCCTGGGGCAGTGGGTCAGGGTTGCCTGGATGGGCCGGAGAGGTATGCGGTGGGAGGGTCTCCTACCGGCGTGGCTGGGCGGTCAGCATTCTGTGGCTGCGCCCGGCAGTATGGGGGGCGGCTCCTGGAGTCGTGCCCAACTGGGTTGGGTGGGCAGCGTCCTGTGGCCGCACCCAGGTGGCTGGTATTGCAATTAGGTGGCAATGACCTGTCCATACCGGGAGGCCTGGCGCTGTTCATTCAGGCACGCGAAGACCTGCGAAGGCTTCGTGAGGTATGGCCCACCACGCAAGTGGTGTGGTCAGAAATATTACCTAGGCTTGTGTCGAGGGACGCCTCTTCCCTTAGGGCCATTCACCGGGCTAGGCGACGGGTGAATAGGGCTATGGGTAAAACAGTTAGGGAACTAGGTGGGGTGGTAGTGCCCCATCCCCTTATCACAATAGACCGGCCATGGCTTACCGGGCCGATGGCGTTCACCTGTCTGAGCGGGGGAACGCCATTTTCTTACAGGACCTGCAGCGGTCTCTGTGTGAGCTGGCGCAGCTAGAGGGGGGAGTCGGGGGGCCAAGATAGAGATCTGACCCCCACTCCTGGGGCAGGTTAGGGGCGGAAAACTGGGGTGGTTTAGCAACCGCGCGTTCTCCCTTGGGCATCTTTGGGGATGATTGACAGGTTCTCCGCAAGCTCATGGAGGGAGTTTCTGCCTGAGCAGCTGGGGGGAACCTGTCTTTGGGTCCTGCACCTTTAATTCCCGGATTCCGGTTAGCCGGTGGGACCCCCCTCATGCACAGCATGGCAGGGTCGCAGGTGACGGCCTGGCCCTCACCTGGACTTGCATCGAGATACGCCCATGAGTTGCCCAGGAATTTTTTTGGCATAACGTCATTTCCGCCCCGGAAGTATTTGTTTGACCCTGCAGGTCCATTTCCGGGTCATAGTTGATTATGCTAATTTATGCAAAGTATTGAATAAATTATGCAAATGTATGTTAATAAAAATGACCCAATTTAAATCCAGCTCTGGTGTCCGTGTCGTTACTCCGTCTCTCCAGCAATGACAGCGCCGGACTTACCCGGCGGCAGGCTTTGCTGGAGGGACCGGGAGACACGGTCCCTCATGGCGGCCGCCATCTTGGATCCCGGGCGAAGTCTCGCGACGCGAGACTTCGCTCGGGAGGTCAGGCCTGATTGGCCAGGCTCCTGATTGGTCCGGGCGGGGCCTGCTTGCCCTATATAAGGGCGAGCAGGCCCGGGGGCTCTCCCTTTTCGCCCGGACTGCAGAGCCACGAGCAGACACCCGCCCGCCCTCCACTGTTTTGCAGTGTGCTTAGGGGTCGCCCTTAGGGGGCCGAATGGGAATTTTTTGCAGTTCTGCCTCTTAGCCGAGCTGTTTTTTCACCCATTCCACACTGAGGTGATGGATGTGCGGTTAGGGGGTGCTTGCATTTATTAGGTTAATTGGCTTACCTTTGGTCATTCGGGTAGGCAGGTTAGGGGCGGAAAACTGGGGTGGTTTAGCAACCGCGCGTTCTCCCTTGGGCATCTTTGGGGATGATTGACAGGTTCTCCGCAAGCTCATGGAGGGAGTTTCTGCCTGAGCAGCTGGGGGGAACCTGTCTTTGGGTCCTGCACCTTTAATTCCCGGATTCGGGTTAGCCGGTGGGACCCCCCTCATGCACAGCATGGCAGGGTCGCAGGTGACGGCCTGGCCCTCACCTGGACTTGCATCGAGATACGCCCATGAGTTGCCCAGGAATGTTTTTGGCATAACGTCATTTCCGCCCCGGAAGTATTTGTTTGACCCTGCAGGTCCATTTCCGGGTCATAGTTGATTATGCTAATTTATGCAAAGTATTGAATAAATTATGCAAATTTATGTTAATAAAAATGACCCAATTTAAATCCAGCTCTGGTGTCCGTGTCGTTACTCCGTCTCTCCAGCAAATGGCACATTCTTAATATCTGGACTTCAACTCTCTGAATTATCAGCAATGGTTTTGCTAATTGTAGAATTATGGAAGATACCAGGGTTAGAGAACGCTGGCATCCTCTAAGAAATTTAAGAAAAGAAAGCAATCTATTCTTAGAATATTACTAAGGCAATACTATTAATAATGACTGAGGAGAAGAAGAAAAAGAGTGGAAGCGAGACGGCACTAAGCTACTAACACCAGTCTCTGTGATATGTAATATACACTGGAGATTACCAAACTATGTAATTAATTAGTGTGAAGCTATTTAACTCCACGGAAACAACCACCTCAGCGAACAATGGACTATGATTGCAGAGCCCAAAGGAAGCTAATGTAACATCCACATGAGGCAAACAGTGGTTAATTTTATCCTTCTTCTAAGTATATGACGTTTTACTAAAAACATTTGTACAGATTCCAGGAAGAAAATGTCACTTTGCTAAATTCAGATTTATAAGCACAAAAACCTTTTCATAAATAGCATACATGTTATCCGGAATCATTTTCTTTTAACATAGCGATGCTAAATAATTAGGCAAAAGTTACTACTACTATTACTACTACTACTACTACAATAATAATTCACTCAATAATAATCAGGAATATACTTGGTTGATACCTGGGATGCTGGCAGCAACCTGTAATCAACCATTAGCACTGGTCAGTAGTATTTGTGACACTTTTAAAAATGTTCAATTGAGTTTCATGTTTAATGAATAAAAGAGAAAACTCACTCAACACCCAGCAATTGGATCTTTTAAAAGTTTAGAGAAACATAAACTGACATGACAGGTAGAGGCATCAAAGTTGTGGCCTTACATTAGGTATTAAATATGTTTATTTTTTTAAAAAGATGACCAGTATGGATATATTATTTGCAATATGCCTTTTGTTTATTGGGGAACAACCAAACATAGGAACATCTCTGACAGGCTTTCTTGTCATTCGTCCGTCCATCCATCCATCCATCAATTCATCCATTTGACTTGTATGTTGACCATCTCGGCTATACTAAACTTATGACTGAGCTTTATGTTTCTGTTCTTTAAAAAAAATTGCTATTACATATAAAAAAAGATACTCTTAACATCTAACCTAAAAGCATTGCATTATTCTGAACCAGAAAGTTAGATTCTACCACAAATGATGTGCAGCTAATATATGTGTCCATTAATTATATATTCAGGTTTCTGGCAAAGGAAGCAGGCAGGTTCCAGTCAAACTCAACTCCAAATACCTCATCATAAAAAGCAGGTTCTAATGAAGGCACGTCAAGCATAAAAGAGGTCAGGCTTCTTTCTAGTAGTAAAATGGGATAATGAGCAAAATCAGGCTGAGCCCTTAAACTGAGTTCCAATTCCATCTACATTAATGGCAATGCTTCTTGTTAATGAAGGGCTTTTGTTAAACAGGCCCAGAATGCAGAGGAGGAATCAAGATCTTGCCCTAAGAACAGGAAAGCTTTTCCAGTATTCTTCCTGAATCTCTTTTTCACCCAAGCTGGAAGATCCCTGGGCACGTTAGAGGCTAGAAAACTAGGTTATTATATTTAACCCCATGATACACTGACAGGAAGGGAGAAAAGGTTCAAGCCACTCTCAATTGTCTTGTATTGGCAAGAGTACTGGAACATTCTATCATTATTGGCTTTCTCTAACATCACAATTCTAACAAATGGCCTTATTAGCTCTTGGGGAGTTTTACCATAACTGTTGCATATTACAATGGACTCCACATCACAGAAGAAAAAGGCAAAGATGTTGAAGCGATGATTTGTGTATTTCATATCCTTGCCTTTTTCTTCTGTGATGTGGAGTCCATTGTAATATGCAACAGTTATGGTAAAACTCCAGAGGGCCTCTGCGGGGCAGGGGGATCTGTTTTTCCCCTCCCCAGGCATTGAATTATGGGTGTGGGCACTCACGCATGCATGATAGCGTGCGCGCATGTTTTTCGACACCCAAGGAAAAAAAACTTTCCCTATCATGCATGTGTGAGTGCCCACACCCATAATTCAATGCCTGGGGAGGGAAAAAAACAGATCCCCCTGCCCCCCATAGGCCCTCTGGAGGCTGGAAACGGCCTGTTTCCCAACTTCGGGTGGGCCCACTAGGCTCGTATTTCTCCCTTTCCAAGCTCCAAAGGCTTCCCTGGAGCTTTGGGAGGGTAAAAACGTGCTCCCTCATCCCCCTGGAGGCTCTCTGGAAGCTAAATACACCCTCCCAGAGCCTCTGTGAGAGCCAAAAATCAGCTGGCTGGCACAGACATGCATGTTGGAGCTGCGCGAGGACAACGGCTCGCGTGTCAGCTGATATGGCTTCGAGTGCCACCTGTCCTAGATTCACAAGTCACCCTGCCTCATTGGCAGATTTATGCTGGAACTAGAGCTGGCATAGATGTTTCTGAGGCTGCCATTGTCGAGTTCCTATCTACAGGAGACAGGATTTCTCTGCTAAAGTGTTTGTTCTCGTAAATAAGTGATATTACTGCAAATGTTCTATTCTTGAACCCCAAGTTAATCAATAAACAATTTTTAGCAAATAATATATACAATAATTAAAATATGACCGTTGTTTATCTGAACATATTCTCACTTAATATTAGTAAGAACTAATTAGTTCTAACTATTAGTACTACTAGAAGTATTACAGTTATAAGCTTGGCTGGATGTTCTTGCTCTTTAAGAAATTATACTTGATTTAAAAGTTATGTTTCTTTAGTGAATATTATTTGCAGTCCGTTTATTGCACAAAACAAGGTGTTGTTGTCGTTTTGTCTGAACAAGGAATTTCCTCACCATGTAGTTAATGTTTTGAATTATATGTTTATGAGTTATGGTTTTGTTTTGTTTTTTGTTTTTTTCTGAGAATGTCATAATTTCATTCATTCATTCATTCATTCATTCATTCATTCATTCATTCATTCATTCATTCATTCAATACATTTGTATGCCTCCCCTCTCCGCAGACTACCTAATGTTTTAGGTTTACAAGGTTTTCATATTAGTCTTAAGAATTTCTGAAGAACTTCAGTTTATACTAATTCTTGATCTCCTGGCTACCAGGTATGTTTCAATTTTATTTCCTATTTAAGAGGAAAGAGAACAAAAACAGGCCTGGCAGAGACACCAGGATTAAGGGTTTCCCAGGAGTGTTCAGAACACAACGTTTGCCCAATAAATGATATCCTAGTAATTGGGAAGGGATACTTTGCATTAGAGCCTTAATACAATTTAATCACTTTTTTATGCAGAGCCAATTCTCCCAAGAAGGAATTCTCTACAGTTACATATGGAATAAACAGACAATAATTCATAGATTTTCTTCGAATTGTATATTAATGAATTTCACAGTCGTACTTATTTTTTAAAAGCTGACATGTGGTAAATGGCAAAATTACAAGACCTTTTTTAATGCCAGGATTATGAAACAACCTGAAAAACATGGTAAGGTAGAAATCAGTTGTTATCTGTCTTTACCAAGAGATGGGCTCTAATTATTAGGCTCTAAAATTTGTTGGGAAATTTTCCAGGCATACTCTTAGATATTTTCTATTCACAGTTTTTTTGAAATGCTCTGAGATTTTAAAGAATATTCCTTTTTAATATTAGATTTTTATTTTTTTTTACTCCGCCTTTATTCTCTTATTATCCCCACAACAATCCGATGAGGCAGATTGGTCTGAGAGCAGTGAAGGGCTGCAAAAAATTTTACTACCACAATGTGAGAGTGACTTATTTTGTGGGTTTGGCTTGCTGGCCATATGACCAGGTGGGAGTGGCTTGATGATCATGTGACAGGGTGGCTTAAAGGTCATGCGACTGGCTTAAAGGTGGCCAACTTGACATCATTCATGTCAAGGGCTTGGGTTAGGTTTAGGGTGCCTGGCCTCTCCTCACCTCAAAGAGATACAATTTCCCTATCTAGTTATTATTACTGAACATCCAAAATATATTATTTGTTCTGTCGGGCTCTCTGGAAGAATCCTCCCAAAAATTAACAGGTACAAATTTCAGACACACACACGTTTGAAAATTCAAAAAATGTTCTTTATAATGAAAATTCACTTAAACCAAGCCCTCTTTTGGTATAGCAAAGAGCACTCGTCTCCAAACAAACTGGTAATTTGTACAAGTCCCTTATCAGTTCTGTGATACTTAGCTTGCAGCTGTGAGGCAATTCACAGTCCTTCTTCTTTCACAAAGTGAAACACACTTTGCTCTGGTTTAGTTTCAAAGCGGGTAAAAATCAGCACACAAAGAGTCAAAGTCAGTAAAGCAGTCACAAAACACTGTGACTGATGATCCTCCACAATGGCCAAACCCACAGATGATCCTCCACAATGGCCAAACCCACAGGCTGCTATTTATAGCAGCCTCACTAATTACCACAGCCCCACCCAACCACAGGTGGCTTCATTTTCTTTGATAATAATCTCTCAGTTGTTGTTGCCTATGCATCGCTCTCTGCATGCGTGGCTGTATCATTAACTCTTGTTCTGAATCCAAGGAGGCGCTAGATAATTGATCTCCTTCTGAACTGTCTGCCACACTCTCCTCCTCCCTGTCACTCATGTCTTCTTGGTCAGAGGAGCCTTCATCAGCAGATTCCACCGAGGGCAAAACAGGCCTGCAGCATGTGGATGTCTCCCCCACATCCACAGTCCTTGGGGCAGGAGCTTGGCCAGAGCTAACCACAACACTATTTAATTCTATGTATATATATATATATTACATATACATATACATATTACACACAGGCACACAAAAATATGCATTATCTACTGCATAAACTGTATGTGTATGTACGCACAAACGCCCACACACACAACTTTTCTAAAATTATACACATTCAACCTCATTTAGGAAAACATACCCAGAGCCCAGAAGGGGAAAAAAGGAAAAAAAATATCAAACTTTTTCTATCGGTTTTGTGTACCTGACCGTACCTATAGGAGCCCATCGCTAGCTGAGGGAGAGTGACTGGTCCAAAGTCACCCAGGTGACTTTCATCCTTATATAGGGATGAAAACTCACGATCATATTCAGAGATGACCCATTTTTATTTAAGACTTTTACCATTTTTTTAAAAAAAATCCTTCTCATCAAACGTTTGTATTTCTATGAAATATGAAGTCCACCCTAATCACAACAAAGAAACAAAGCATGGCTACTATAGAAATGAACAAGTCCAGTTATAATTTGTATAGTTTAACTTAAAAAAAAAAGATTTGGTAACCCAGGCAGACACAAATAATAAAAGCTGGAGATGATTATTGTTTCATGTTGTATAAGATTTACAGTATGTGTGAGCTTGAATAGAATGTTTGATGAAATCCTAGTAAAAACCCTTAAATAAAAATAAAAGGATCCTGTGTGCATATTAGGCATTAATCAGTGACCTCTTCCTTCTCTGGAACAATTTATTTCCTATTGTATTTCCTTTCTTTATGAAGCAATCCTTTACATCTGTTAGAAGAACACTGGCATTTTTCATTTATTCTTACTGCTACAAGAGACTGTCCGTTTCAGCTTCATTTCCATACAACAAAAGGCCGTTCAGCTTAGATAAACCACTTGATGAAAACTCAAGGTGCTGGGATTGAGATCATGAGATGGTCCAACTCAAGAAATTCTCCCTCAAAATGTTGCATGTGTGCGATCTCTCCCTTTCTTTCTTTCTTTCTTTCTTTCTTTCTTTCTTTCTTTCTTCTTATAAATAGCATGTATAGGAAAAATGGACTAGGAATGCCACACACCAGAAATGAACACGCAATAAATGAATGATCCTGAACTGTTGCCTGCCTGCAAGCCCTCAAGATATGCTGGTTTTTTAGGCTTTACTGCTTAACTCACAGGAATAAGAGAGACATTAGATTAGATTAGATTTATTGGATTTATATGCCGCCCCCTCCGCAAACTTGGGGCGGCTCACAACAATAATAAAAAACAGTACAGTACACAATAACAAATCCAATGCCCACCAATCTAATTACAATTTAAAATTAATAAATTCATAAAAACAGTCCCAATAAATATAAAAAACAGGCACACAATCAATCAGTCAAATGGCAAAAACAACATGGGCAAGGGGGAGATGTTTTTTAGTTCCCCCATGCCTGACAGCAGAGGTGGGTCTTAAGGAGTTTACGAAAGGCGGGGAGTGTGGGGGCAATCCTAATCTCAGGGGGGAACTGGTTCCAGAGGGTCGGGGCCCCCACAGAGAAGGCTCTTCCCCTGGGTCCCGCCAGACGGCATTGTTTAGTCGACGGGACCCGAAGAAGGCCGACTCTGTGGGACCTAACCGGTTTGCTTTCTCTGTAGTTTGAAAGGGGCTAAAGCCACAGGACATAATTCCTTGTTTTGCATTTGGAAACAGGACATTCCATATATATACACACATATCAGATTTTGCATCCAAGATATAATATTTAAAAACGACAGAAAACAGAACATCAAGGAGTCTTTATTTTTCCATTACTTTCCCCAAACCTTTGGTGGTCAAGATCAGCTTTCTCTCCTTTGAGTTCCTGCCAATCAACTGTCTCCCTAGCCATTGCTAATTGAAAGCCATATTAATTAATGTTCTTTGTGAGGCCTAGATCATTTCCAATACTTATTTGAAAATTGTGCAGTACTGGAGGATATTTCTGCTGCCCGCCAGCTGCCTGTAATTTGGCAGTTCAAATCTCACAAGGCTCAAGGTTGACTTCCTTCCATAATTCTGAGATAGGTAAAATGAGGATCCAAATTGTCGGGGCAATAGGCTGACTCTGCATAAACTACTTAGAGAGTTCTGTATAAAGCAATATATGCAGTAAGTCTAAGTACTATTGCTACTGCTACTGCCATTCCTTCTTTCCTTCTTTCTTTCCTCCCTCCCTCCCTCCCTTTCCCTTGGAAAATGACAGTAAAAATGGTTCTTAAAGAGAACTTATCATTTGCTTCAACTATTGTAAAAAGAATGATAGATTTACAAATGTTGAGAATTCAACCTTGATTAATTCCAATCAAATTGACCTGATACTTATTTGAAAGAATTATTGCAAGAATGGATAATTCTGTGGGTTTTTTAAAAGGTTATTTTGAGAAGGAATGTACACATTTTGAGGAAGGAGTACTTGAATAGGATTTGAAGATACCATTTCAACTTATCATACATTTATTTGTAGAAATTCATGAGAAATCAAAATCATTTTTTAAACTTTTTGTGGATGGGCATTGACTTCTAGCCTAAATAGATCTTGTCCATTGGGTTGTGAATGTTGCATCTTTGTTATTAGAGATAGTCCTCAACTTACAACAATTCATTTAGTGACCATTTAAAGTTACAAAGGCACTAAAAAGTGACTTATGACCATTTTGCACACTTAAAACCCTTGCAGCATCTCCATAGTCACATGATCAAAATTCAGACACTTGGCAACAAATTCATAATTATGATGGTTGTAGTGTCCTGGGGTACACAGTTCGGCAGAGTCTCTTGCTGCGGCCTAGAATATGGCTACGAACGGAGGCTCTAGACCACATTTTGCCTTTGCGACCTCTCTGTGGCAATAGACCCTGGAGATTTCCTTGGTTTACTGAGAAGCTCCGGGGAATGAAACGCCAGAAGAGAAGTCTAGAGAAGCGTTGGAGGAAAACCAGATCCAAATCTGACCAAACACTTGGTCATATTAAGATTTACAAAGTGGCAATCAGGTCGACAAGACATGCATACAATGTGGATTGCGTCTGTGGAATCCCGCCTGGACGCCCTGTTTGGGGTGACTTGCTCCCTCCTTAATCAAGGGGGGGTTGAGGAACCCTTGCAGGGTAGTGCTAAGGCATTTAGCCAGTTTTTTGCAGATAAAATTGCTCAGATCCGGACTGGTCTTGACTCCAATTGGAAAGCAGAAACAGCTGAAAGCGAGTCAGTCGAGGTGACAGGGGCCGGTCTTAGTCCACCTGTTTGGAGTGAGTTTGACCTGATGATACCTGATGAAGTGGACAAGGCCATTGGAGCTGTGAGTTCTGCCACCTGCTTGTTGGATCTGTGTCCCTCCTGGCTGGTTTCGGCCAGCAGGGAGGTGACACGGAGCTGGGTCCAGAAGATTACCAATGCTTCACTGGCCAAGACCAGCCAGGAGGGACAAGGGTCCTTCCCGGCTCCCTACAAGGAGGCACTTGTGCGTCCCCTCCTCAAGAACCCTTCCCTAGACCCAGCCAAATTTAACAAGTATCATCCTGGGGGGAAGGTTTTTGAGAAGGTGGTGTCGCTCCAGCGGTCCTTGGAAGAAGCCGATTATCTAGGCCCTCGGCAGTCAGAATTCAGGCCTGGCTACAACACGGAAACTGCTTTGGTTGCACTGATGGATGATCTCTGGCGGGCCCGGGGCATGGGTTTATCCTCTGTCCTGGTGCTTCTTGACCTCTCAGCGGCTTTCAATACTATCGACCATGGTATCCTTCTGTGCCATCTTTCAGCTGTGGCGAGGGGGGCATTTGCCCAGGTTTGCCTGGTGCATCAGTTGCGGCTCTATTTGGACAGGGAGTCTTTGCTCATGGTCACTCATGCCCTTATCACCTCGAGGTTCAACTACTGCAATGCTCTCTACATGGGGCTACCTTTGAAGAGTGTTAGGAAACTTCAGATCGTCCAAAATGCAGCCGGGCGAGCAGTTTGGGGCCTCCCAAGACATGCCCATATCTTGTCATCACTTTGCAGACTGCACTGGTTGCTGATCTGTTTCCGGACACAATTCAAAGTGTTTGTTATGACATACATAGGCCCAAATTATCTCTGAGACCGCCTTCTGCCGCACAAATCTCATAGTCCGGTGATGTCCCACAGAGTTGGTCTCCTTAGGGTCCCATCGACCAAACAATGTCGGCTGGCGGGGCCTAGGGGAAGAGCCTTCTTTGTGGGCACCCCAGCCCTCTGGAATCAGTTCCCCCTGGAGATTTGCACCACCGCCACCCTCCTTGCCTTCAGAAAGAATTTAGAAACACATCTTTGCCACCAGGCCTGGGGACATTAGATCTTCCCCCGACCAATGAATGTCATTAGTGTGATTTATTGAATGAATGCAAATGAATGTATGGTTGCACTGATTAGAATTAGAATTAGAATTTTTAAAAAGAATCTTTTTAACATATTAATTGGATAAATTGTATTGTTATGTTTTCTGATATATACTGTGAGCCGCCCCAAGTCCTCAGAGAGGGGCAGCATACAAATCCAATTAAATATAAATAAATATGTGATCTTCTTTTGCGATCTTCTGACAAAGAAAGTACATAGGGAAACCAGAATCGCTTAACAACTGTGTTACTAACTTAAAAACTGAAGTGATTAATTTAATAACTGTAGCAAGACAGGTTGTAAAATGGGGCAAAAATCACTGCCTTGCTTAGCAACAGAAATTTGAGGCTCAACTGTGGTCGTAAGTAAAGGACTACCTGTACTCTAAAATATTTTTATTTCATCATTATTATTACTAGATAGAAATGCTGCTTTGAAGGCTGCATCCAATGAATTTACTTTCAATTTGTGCCCCCTTTACTAACATGTCACTGTTAATAAACAAGGCCTGCCTCTGGTTCTGCCTCTCCTATTTCTGAAAATTGAGGAGAAATGGCCAAATTCTGGTTGGACCAGTAAAAAACAGTCCATTTTAAATTAAGGCACACATCAGAGCAAATAGTACAGGAGTTAGTATAATAAACTTAGAAGCCACGAGATGAACTAAATTACAACAAAGCAATCACAAACTAATTAATAAAAAAGGACTACGAACAAATCTGAAGCAATGTATTACCATAATAATTACAAAAGCACTAATCTCATTACACCAACCTGTAACATGATTATCAGCTCATATGAATTAGCAATGCTAGCTTCTCATTGGAAAGAAAGAAGGAAAGAAATAAAACAAAAAAAATAGCAGTGATAAGCAACACGGATATTACACAATTGCCTTTCAGGATATGAAAAGGAGGTCTTTTTGCTTATTTAAAGAGATTAGGAATTCAGGTTTTGCTAATATTATGAAACCAGGAAAAATCACTTTAATGTGATTTTCTGATTTTGATATACTATTGTTCATTTATGTTCCTCTTCAACGGTGTTGTTAAACCACTCTTTTAACCTGGGTCACTGTTAGTTTTTTTCTTCTTCTTCTGATTATTGAACTCATAACAAGTAAATAGAACCAGGAGGAAATAATTAAAGAGACTTTTCAGGACAAATGTTATACCTAACTTTTCATTGCTGTGATGATGATAAATGAATTTATATGATAACCTCCCCATTTTAATTAAAGTAATTACTTCATTGGACTAGAGTTGGGCAATAAATAAATATGCTGTTTAATTTTAAAGAGCAAATGTAATACAAATCGATTTGTAAAGCAACAATAATACCTTGCAATTTTCTAGAATAATTCTTTTAATTGGAAATGAACAATTAAAGTATAAAATCATGAACTATATTTTTAATGGTAAGAATGAGCTTTCTTAATTTTGCATAATCTCTGAAACCTGAGTTTTATTTTTGACATAGCCCATTTTGATTTCTTATTTGCATTTATCTATATTCTACTAAAACTTTCTTTAACTGCATAAAATTATAAGGTAACAATTTTTAAACCAAGATTCCTCAAATGGGCCAACTTATAGAACGTGTCCAACATCACTCCCAGGGGAATTAAATTTGGGGAATTTGTGGCTGATCAATGTCATTGGCTGCTGATATGTGTTGCTACAGGCACATAATCTTCACAATGTTCTGTGACAATTTCCCAGTCAGTCTTCCAATTCATCACTTCCTCCCTACCTAACAGTAAGGAATTGACTTTTTATGTGATTCTTAAATATGTAGCGAATTTAAAGAGCATGAACAAAATCCTGAATATTTTAATTGCTTTGTGTGCCTCTTTTCTGGCACAGATAGAATCACATTTACTCTATTTCATTCCTGTAATTTTAACTTTCTCTATTTATAATTGTTTTTATATTTCTATTTTTATATATAAATGCATCGTAAGCCACCCATAGTTGTTTTGGGTAGTGAGATAAGAGGCGTATAAATTTAATGAATAAAATAAATTGCCACTACAAAAACTGGAATTAAACATAGGATTCTCCATCATTTTAACAAGGAACGTGGATCTTCAAAGGCTCTGTAAGGCTATGTGGTTGATCATAGAAAAACGTTATGAGAATTTCATTGTAGTGAAGATAAACCTTGGTCCATTCAAAACTAACATTGTCATGATTCTAAGAATGATGCTCAATTTATCAGAAAGTGAAGTTGTCCCTCTTCACTTGGCACAGTTCCCAAAACAGTCATATTTTGTTCTCATTATGTTTAAAGTGCAAGGATAAAACATGAAAAATGTGCTAATTTCTCTGGAGAAACTGGCATCACCATGGTTAGCTGTACTGACAGTGATGGTCTCCTGAGGGTACGATCGGGTATGCAGTACTGGTAGGTGCCTACTGATGACATCACTTCCTGAGGCCACCACCTTTTAAAAAAAAAAATTCTTTTTTTCCCTTCTGGACTCTGGGTATGTTTTTCCTATCGCAGTAATTGAGGTTGAATATATATACAGTAATCCCTCGAGTTTCGCGATCTCGATCTTCGCGAAATGCTATATCGCGATTTTTCCACCCGATGATGTCACTCTCTTCCTTCCTTTCTCATCTTTCTTTCTCTCTCTCTTTCTCTATCTTGCTTCTTCCTCTCTCACACTCTCTTCCTCCCTCTCTCATCTCTTTCTTTCCTTCTCTCTCTTTCTCTATCTCTCCCCCTCTTGCTGGCGGGCGGCGGGCGGGCGAGCGGGGGCATCAGCGAGGAGCCGGGGTTTCCCCTTTGCGTGGGCGGCCGGGAAGACCCAGGGAAGGTTCCTTCGTCCGCCCAGCAGCTGATCTGCTCGGTAGCGCAGCAGCAGCGAGGAGCCGAATCGGGGTTTCCCCTTTGCGTGGGCGGCGGGGAACGCAAACTCCACCATCTACGCATGCGCGGCCATAGAAAAAAAGGGCGCGCATGCGCAGATGGTGTTTTTACTTCCGCAACCCTACATCGCGAAAAATCGATTATCGCGAGGGGTCTTGGAACGGAATAGAGGGATCACTGTAATTTTAGAAGAGCTGTGTTTGTGTGTGTGTGTGTACTTACACATACCGTTTATATAGTAGATAATGTATATTTTTGGGTGGCTGTGGGTAATATGTATGTATATATATATATATATATATATATGGCATATATACATAGAATTAAATAGTATATTTTGGATGTGCAGTAATTATTATTATTAAGGTTCCGGTTCCGGGTTGAGCGGTGTGGAGATGGTGGGTCCGCCGCTCCCCTGAGACTACGTAAAAATCGTCGGCAATGGACCATTCCAGCTTGGAAATGACCCGAGGTCGGTCTGCTGTCTTGTCCCCCGCTGAGGCAGCTAGAGACTAATGTCTTTGCTGCTGTTGGAGAGCGTCGGAGGCTGCAATGCCAAGAGAACTCTTCGGGGCGATCAGCTGAGACGCGGAAGATGGCGGCCGCGTCTGAGTGTAAAATGAAAAACGCCGAAGGAGAAGGAGAAGAAGGAAGCTGTGAGGGTGGCGAGCCGGACCGAGCCGAGCTTCCTGGCGCGGCACTGGTGAGTGAGAGTGACCTGTGCCAGTGCCGAGGCGGTGGAGGCGAGGGGTCGACGGAAAGGAAGGGAATGGAGGAGAATGGAGCGGAGCGGAGTGGAGCAGAGATCAGCGCTGGAATTGAGGTGACCCTGCCTGCTCGAGGGACCAAAACCGCTGACGACCCAGGCCGGTGGGAGCGACCTGCAGTCGGTGGTGGAGGACACCTGGTTGGGCGAGGAATATCCAGGAACAAACCCCCCCCATATGGCACCAGTGGGTGAGAGCTGCTGGTGCCAAGGGGGGGGATAAAGATGTAAAGTTGGAATGAGGGAGACAGACGCCCAGTATGAGTGCCCGCAGAGACTAATGTATGAGTGCCCACAGAGACTAATTGTGACCTGAAGAACTAGAGGGGGTGAGAATTGTGGAATTAACTGCCTAGAACCATCATGGCTAATTAGACTGGGGATATTGTTTATTGTTTAATTCCTAGTTTGTTATTACTGTCATCTCCCCCCCCCTTCACCATTTTCACTTCCACCATTTTCCTATTTTCATCATCTTCTCATCCCCTCAACTATTATTAAGATCATGGAAGAACTGCGCCCCCTAGTGGCAAGACTATAGAAAAAACACAGCAGACTTTTTAAGACTCTGAGACTACATGGAAGATCTGTAGAGGATTTCGGACCTGGATTGGTTGATTGACCGAGGATTGATGTCAATTAAGATCTGATTTTATATTTTATATTTTATATTTTTTATACTAATTTATTAACTTATTAACTTTTATCTTAACTTACTTAGATTTGTATTTATATCTTACATATTAGCAATATTTAATCTATTTTAATTAATTGGGGGGGTTTAACTGATGTATAATTGGAGTGGGTGTAATGATATGTATGGGAGGAATGATTGGTATAAATGCGATGGCTGGAGTGGGTGGGGTTATGTCAGGGGAGGGGTGAATGGGAATAGTATGAATAGTATGAATGAGATATTTGGGCCACCTGATGCCGGAGAGGCGGGAGGGGAGGGGGCACCGATCTCTGGGGTGGCGGAGGGTCGGAATATCCCTGTGTTGCTGGGGAGAGGCAGATATGGCGGGGGCCACAGAGCTAGCCGTTCCAGGGGAACGAGAGACCGTTGCTTAATAACGGTCCCTTGTTCTGGCTCTGTGAGCCCAACCTTGGGTACTGGTGATGAGTGTAACTCTGGCCCTGGACTCAGGTTGCTGCTGCTCAACGCCAGGTCGGTGGTAAATAAAGCTCTCCTCATGAGATTAAGGGGCTTAGAACCATTGCCTTTGTCTTGGTCAGACCATTTCCTACTACGGCTTGACTTCCTGGCTCCAATCCTTCCCCGCAGGGAGGCGGAACCAATGAAGATGTTCCGCCCCAGACGCCTGATGGACCCAGAGGGCTTTCAGACGGCGCTTGGGGTTATACCAGAGGCACTTGTCCACAGCTCGGCGGAGTCTCTTGCGGAGGCCTGGAATACGGCTGCTGCGGAGGCTCTTGACCGGATTGCGCCTTTGCGACCTCTCCGTGGCGCTAGACCCCGTAGAGCCCCATGGTTCAACGAGGAGCTCCGGGAGTTGAAACGCCAAAAGAGACGTCTAGAGAAGCGATGGAGGAAGAGTAGGTCTGAATCTGATCGAACACTTGTAAGAGCTTTCATTAAGACTTACAAAGTGGCGCTCAAGGCGGCAAGATGCACGTACCATGCCGCCTTGATTGCATCAGCGGAATCCCGCCCGGCCGCTCTGTTTAGGGTGACCCGCTCCCTTCTTAACCAGGGGGGAGTTGGGGAGCCCTTGCAGAGTAGTGCCGAGGAGTTTAACACGTTTTTCGCTGATAAAGTCGCTCAGATCCAGGCCGACCTCGACTCCAATTGTAAAACAGTGTCGACTGACAACGAGTCAGTCGAGGTGACTGGGGCACGTACTTGTCCACCTGTCTGGGAAGAGTTTGATCTGGTGACACCTGATGAAGTGGACAAGGCCATTGGAGCTGTGAGTTCCGCCACCTGCTTACTGGATCCGTGTCCCTCCTGGTTGGTCTCGGCCAGCAGGGAGGTGACACGGAGCTGGGCCCAGGAGATTACCAATGCTTCCTTGGGGAGGGGAGTTTTTCCATCACTCTATAAAGAAGCGCTTGTGCGCCCCCTCCTCAAGAAGCCCTCCCTGGACCCAGCCGTACTTAACAACTATCATCCAGTCTCCAACCTTCCCTTTATGGGGAAGGTTGTCGAGAAGGTGGTGGCACTCCAGCTCCAGCGGTCCTTGGAAGAAGCTGATTATCTAGGTCCCCAGCAGTCGGGTTTCAGGCCCGGTTACAGCACAGAAACCGCTTTGGTCGCGTTGATGGATGATCTCTGGCGGGCCCGGGACAGGGGTTTATCCTCTGTCCTGGTGCTCCTCGATCTCTCAGCGGCTTTCGATACCATCGACCATGGTATCCTTCTGCACCGGTTGGAGGGGCTGGGGGTGGGAGGCACTGTGCTCCAGTGGTTCTCCTCCTACCTCTCTGGCCGGTCGCAGTCGGTGTTAGTGGGGGGTCAGAGGTCGGCTCCGAGGTCTCTCCCTTGTGGGGTGCCTCAGGGGTCGGTCCTCTCCCCCTTGCTATTTAACATCTACATGAAACCGCTGGGTGAGATCATCCAAGGACATGGGGTGAGGTATCATCAATATGCCGATGATACCCAGCTTTACATCTCCACCCCATGCCCAGTCAACGAAGCGGTGGAAGTGATGTGCCGGTGCCTGGAGGCTGTTGGGGCCTGGATGGGTGTCAACAGACTCAAACTCAACCCGGATAAGACGGAGTGGCTGTGGGTTCTGCCTCCCAAGGACAATCCCATCTGTCCGTCCATCACCCTGGGGGGGGGATTATTGACCCCCTCAGAGAGGGTCCGCAACTTGGGCGTCCTCCTCGATCCACAGCTCACATTAGAAAACCATCTCTCAGCTGTGGCGAGGGGGGCGTTTGCCCAGGTTCGCTTGGTGCACCAGTTGCGGCCCTATCTGGACCGGGACTCATTGCTCACAGTCACTCATGCCCTCATCACCTCGAGGTTCGACTACTGTAATGCTCTCTACATGGGGCTACCTTTGAAAAGTGTTCGGAAACTTCAGATCGTGCAGAATGCAGCTGCGAGAGCAGTCATGGGCTTACCCAGGTATGCCCATGTTTCACCATCACTCCGCAGTCTGCATTGGCTGCCGATCAATTTCCGGTCACAATTCAAAGTGTTGGTTATGACCTTTAAAGCCCTTCATGGCACTGGACCAGAATATCTCCGAGACCGCCTACTGCCGCACGAATCCCAGCGACCAATTAGGTCCCACAGAGTGGGCCTTCTCCGGGTCCCGTCAACTAAACAATGTCGGTTGGCGGGCCCCAGGGGAAGAGCCTTCTCTGTGGCAGCACCGACTCTTTGGAACCAATTCCCCCCCAGAGATTAGAACTGCCCCTACTCTCCCTGCCTTCCGTAAACTCCTTAAAACCCACCTCTGCCGTCAGGCATGGGGGAACTGAAACACCTCCCCCGGGCATGTTTAATTTATGCATGGTATGTTTGTGTGTGCGTCTGTTAGTTTATGGGGTTCTTTTAAAGCTTGTATAAATTTTAAAGTTTTCTGATTATTTATGATTTGTTCTATTCTGTTGTGAGCCGCCCCGAGTCTTCGGAGAGGGGCGGCATACAAATCTAAATAATAAATAAAATAATAAATAAAATAAATAGTAAATAGATAGGGAAATTGTATCTCTTTGAGACGAGGAGAGGTCAGGCACCCTAACCAAAGCCTTGATGTGAGTGACATCAATTTGGCCATCTTTAAGCATGGGTGGGCTAGTGCCTGGATGGGGGGGAATGCAGTGAGGTAGCGAAAACACAGCTCCAGCCCAGAACACCCAATTTGCACTGAAAGCCACACCCACAGTGTGGTAGTAAAAAAATTGGTAGCTTTCACTGCCTTTAAGCCAGTCACATGACCTTTAAGCCACTCCCCAGTCACATGAAAGTCAAGCCACTCCCACCTGGACGGCAAACCACATCCACAAAATAAGCCACACCCACAGTGGGGTAATAAATTTTTTTGCAGCCCTTCACTGGCTGTACATCACTTTAAGTTGAGGAAAACAAAGTGAAAACATTCTTAAAGAATATCACATCAACTACAAATGTTGTCATCAAGTGTCCTTTATTAAATGAATAAGCACTTATATTTCTCTTGCAACTCATTTGTCTTTCGTCTTTAATAAAATGTTGTTTTCTACTTTAATTTTAAAATCAAAACCAAAGCAATCGAGCCCTGATCCTTCTCTTTCCCTCTTTAGATGAGGAAATATGTGTGAAAAGATGACTCAATGTGTTGTCTAGTTTTGGACTGATATTTGGCCTTGACAGTGGTGAGTATAGACAATCCCAACTTTGTTGTGGCTTATCAAGGCCAAACAGGAGTGAATTCCAAAAGTGATCCGGCTTTGGATTCACATGTACCGACGCTTGTACATCTGAAGCTAAAACCATGTCAGAATTCATTCTAAGTTTTGTTTGGGGAAGTTGGCAGTTGGTTTTGTCCAGGCGGTGTGAATGCAACACAAACCTGTTGAGTATAAAAATAATATCAACTATGTTTTACTTGGACAAGCTGGTGATTTCTCAGGGCAACACAAGAGCAAATTCTGATAGGGCAATGATGGCAACCTTTTTTCGGCTCGGGTGTCAAAAGGGTGCGCGTGCACACAATAGTATGCATGTGCATGTTCACACCCATAATGTGATGCCCTGCACATGTGCACAATGCTCCTCCACACATGCACACAGGCCTCACTGAAGATTTCTGACTTCCAGTAGGCCTTTTGAGCTGTTTCTTGCTCTTCCCAAGGTTCAGGAAAGCCATCTGGAGCAGCCTAAAAATGGCCCAAATGGAAGTTCGGAAACAAAAGTGGGAAAGGCTTTCCCGAAGACCTGTGTAGCCGATAACAGAGCTCTGGATGGATTTGGAACTCTGTTATCGGCTGCAGAGGCCTTCAGGAAAGGACTTTAGGAAAAGCCTCTGCATCTGGTAACAGAGCGCCTGATTGGTCCAGAGCTCTGTTATACAGGCCTTCAGGAAAGCCTTCCTGGCTGCAGAAGAAATGGGCTGAGATGTGACAGGCTTGGCTGCAACTGTCCAAAGCTGCAAAAAATTCCTGAAGGCCTCTGACAGCAAAAACGAAGCTGTGGGGACATCGAAAACAGCTGAAAAGAAGCCCCAAAATCAGCTGGCATAGGGCAATGCCTCGCATGCTTTCAGATATGGTTCTGCATGCCACCTGCGGCACATGTATCATAGGTTCACCATCAGTGTGATAGGGCTTCAGCCTTCCAGATGTAAGCCAATGAAACTTATGGAAACCAACTATGAAAGCCTGTCTGACTGTGTCCTCCTGGTCTCTCTCTCCCTTTTTCTCTGGTTTGTGTAGATAAGGTGACAGTCACCATGGCCAAACAGAGTTGGAGTGAGTTCTGACAGTGGATCTAGCTTTTTGTGTGCCAATCCCAGCGCATTTTCAATCGTCTCAAATTTCCTCTGGGGAATCACAACCCACAGTTTTGAGAATCCAGTGCTTTACTGCTATTACAATATTTGAAGTTTAGAATAAAATGATGCTCTGGACAATGATTTTGCCCAGCAGGCCATGCCAAATTTTCTATCCGACCAACAAGCACATATTCTGCCTCTAAAGTCCTAAGGATCTGTTACAAGAATGAAGTAACAAGGACTTGAATATTAATTAAGCACTGTGGGCAATTCCATCCGTTTCGCATTAAAGGGCGCTTTTGAATTTTTCCTATTGTGAAAGACCAAATATAGTTTGGACATCTCTAAGCAACTAGCATTATAAGATACTAACACAAAACATCTGCAGGTCTGTTTGCCCAAATATTTACTTGTGGGATTCTATACATTTTGAGAAAAAAATGCATGGAAAAATGATTTAAAATTATCCCCATGCCTAGTCAGAAGAAAATGGGTACAGTTTATACTCCAAGCCAAATGAGGAAACCCTATCTGCTTCCAGGGATTTGAGAGAAACAAGTTCCAGTGGCCTTTTACACCCCCACTTTTGCCTACAGCCCAAACTGAGAGATTGGACTTTGCAAAATAGTCCTAATATATGGAGCAATATTATATACACATATACAAAACACACAAAAGCTCCATTACTTTCCCAAAAAGCTGAATTGGAAAGATTCCATCTTTGATTCTGAATTTAGATTTGCATTGAAGGTCTTCTTATATTTAGAGTTATTACTTTTTGAGGACTATAAGAAGGCAATGCAATTATATTTTTCCAAGGAAGATTATGACAGCTTGACTCAATTTCCTCCAAAATCCAAATGCATGGCAAGCATGTGGAAATAATTTATACCCTCACCTCATGCCATGCTCATTGGTGATGGCAAAACATCATCAATAATGCTTTACATCACAAGTGTCAAACACACAGAACCATGTTGCCTTCACATGATGTATCACATTTTCCCCCTCCATGGAGCTAGGATGGGCATGGCCTGCATGTGACACATCCATGGGTCGCCACATGATACCCCTGCTAAATAATAATAATAATAATAATAATTATTATTATTATTATTATTATTATTATTTATTAGATTTGTATGCCGCCCCTCTCCGAAGACTCGGGGCGGCTCACAACAACGATAAAAACAATATTATAATGGCACAAATCTAATATTAAAAAACTAAAAACCCTATCATAATTAAAAACCAAACAGCACATACATACCAAACATAAATTATAATAAGCCTGGGGGAAAGATGTCTCAAATCCCCCATGACTGGCGGTATAGGTGGGTCTTAAGTAGTTTACAGAAGACAAGAAAGGTGGGAGCAGTTCTAATCTCCGGGGGGAGTTGATTCCAAAGGGCCGGGGCCACCACAGAGAAGGCTCTTCCCCTGGGGCCCGCCAGACGACATTGTTTAGTCGACGGGACCCGGAGAATGCCAACTCTGTGGGACCTTATTGGCCTCTGGGATAAATAAATGGATACGCCTTACATTATAAATAGTAAAATATCCCTACATCATTTATTCCGAAATACTGATTTCCTTTTATTACTGACTGAAATAAGTAACTTCAGAATCTAGCTTATCTTTAGCTTCAAAGTTATTCTGGGGCAGAACACTGGGCATATCATGAAAGAGGAATCCATATTAAAACTTTTGCAGAATTAAAAGGAGTCAAACTCTTTCAGGCCTCTTCTTGGCAATTTATTTCACCAGGCCATTTGCTATTTTGTTTATTTGGTCCAGATGCTGTTGCTGCTTTTAAGGTTCTGTTGAGGTTACAGATTTCGAGGAACGAACTGTGGATCCTTAACAATAACTCTTTTTAGTTGGTGCACTGGAAGATCTCCAAGAAGTACCATTTCTCTGCAAGCAAGAACTGGCGAGACCACACACAAAAATACACCATCCTAGACTTAATAATTGATAATAAGAAAAACAAAAATGACTAGATAGTAGAGGTGGCAGCACCAGGAAACAGAAGAACAGAGAAGAAAGAACTGGAGAAAATAAGAAAATGCAAAGACTTACAAATAGAAATAGAATGACTGATGAAAAAGAAAATAACTGTAGTACCAATAACAACAAATATTTTGAATGAAATTCTAAAGATCTGGAGCACCTTTTGAATATGATTGGAACTGCCAAATTGCCATTGATCAATTGCAAAAAAGCAGTTTTATTTGAAACAGCTACATCCTGCAATATGAGCCACCCCGAATCTTCGGAGAAGGGCGGCATACAAATCTAAATAATAATAATAATAATAATAATAATAATAATAATAATAATAATAATAATAACAACAACAACAACAACAACAACAACAACAATAATAATATTTTTAACACCATCAAATTTCCACATCTGAAATCAGTCTAAAGATCTGGATGGCTGTGTGATGAGCCATAATAATAATAATAATGCCAACACTCATAGCCAACTGGAAGATTATCTTTCAGAAAACAAAAATATAATTACAGGTTCCTTAGCCATCTAATACCAGGGCCTCAGAGAATAACCAGGTTTAGAACAGGGGTGTCAAATTCATGTCACGTGATGTCATAGTAGCATCACGTGATGTATCAGGATTTCCCCCCTCTCTGCTAAACAGGGCACGGGTGTGGCCAGCATGTAATGCATCCGGCCCATGGTCCAGGTGTTTGACATCCCTGATTTTGAAGAAATCATTAATGTAGATTGATGATGTTGATATGATATACTCATGTATCTCCTGGGTTAATGAGCTTGAATGTCATGTTTTAGTAAACAACATGAAATTTAAACAATATAAAATTTATTTCCTATGATTTTAAATGTTTCACATCTATTAGTTATGTCTGGTAATTTTAATAAAATTAATAAAGGTTGTAATCAACTTACTGTTGAAGATATGAAGTATGTTGAATGTCAAGACACATACTTTGACTTTGCCCTATTTATTTATTTATTTATTTATTTATTTATTTATTTATTTATTTATTTATTTATTTATTAGATTTGTATGCCGCCCCTCTCCATAGACTCGGGGCGATTTTGAGCTGATGCCAACTGCATTGGAATAAGTTACTATTAATTAAGGATTCAAACAGATATATAGCTTCCTTTGATACAATCCACTAATTTAAAACTATTAATCTATGTGGATATTTTAAATATAAAGGTGCTTGCTAATTATTATGCAGCACTGAATATGGTAGTCTAAATTTGATGTGCAGCAATGGATTTTTAATATATGTTGATAACCATTAACTGAATTGGATTATTTTTAATGACATGGCAATGAAAAGGTCTCTTGACCAATATAGTTAAGCTACTCCCTAACTCAAGCTCTCTTTGTTGACTTTCTATGGGACTTTCATTGAAACTCCATAAATCTGGAATTACTATGCAGCTATTTGGGAGATCTGTAGGCTATAGCTTGTTGGAATGCCTGTATCAGAATGCTGCCATCATATCTCCATCTGCAGATGCTATATCTGAGAGAAAGATTTGGGACCATGGCTGAAAGCCTCACCCTATGACTTCTGGCAGAAGCTGCAGTCCCCAACAATTCCAGACATATTGAGAATCTGGAAAGGACAGATATAAAGCAATTTCATCTGTTTTCTAGTGTGAATAGGAAATTGCATCTAGGAAATGTTATAGACCCTTGAGTCTGTAATTCTTGATACTCGACATTTAAGCATAGCGATTCTATAATTTACAGCATCTCTGTTATTTGAGAAATCCCTTCTTTTCAAATTAAGTATGTCCGAGTTGCATAAAAGTTTCTTAACATAAAGTTTGAGTTCCTGGTCACTTTCCAAATAAAAGCAAAACAAAACATTTAATACTTCCTGAGGTTGTTTTTTTTTAACTACAAATTTTCTACATTTTTTTGACATTTCAAGACATGGTACTAATTTCAAGATGTTATAATGCTACTAATTTGAATCTAGATAACCTTTGAGATAACTATGACCTGGACAACTGAGAACCTCTGCAGACATCAAGCCTGAATAACACTTGTACAAGAGGACAATTCTGATCATTTATCATTTAATAATAATTTTTTATCATTTAATTTGATTTAAATGATTATCATTTAATAATCATTTGACAAGATTATCAAGATATATATAGCCAATGGTAGGATTCAATTTTTCTATTACCAGTTCTGTGGCCATGGCTTGGTGGGCATGGTGTGGTTTGATAGGTGTAGCAGGGAAAGGATTCTGTAAAATCTCCATTCCCACCCCAATCCAGGGGAAGGATACTGCACAATCCCTATTTCCTTCTGAACATCTGGGACTTATAAGGCAGAGAATAGATGAGATAGCACCAGTCAGAGGTGGTATTTACCAGTTCTCTGAACTACTCAATTTTTCCGCTAATGGTTCTCCAGAACTGGTCAGAATGTGATGAATACCACCTTTGGTATAGATTGGGGCTATTTAAACACTGATTCTCCCCCCCCCCCCCCCATATTCAACATCACTATTTTGAGTGTTTCACAATCAAAGCAAACCTGTCTTCAAAATTGGCTGGCTGGAGGATTCCTTTTGAGTATTCCAACTGTTCTAACTGCTTCAATTGGACTGCTGTCAAATCTTGGTAATTTGTATGCACAGTTTTCATGCTCTCTTGTCTTGCGATAATACTAGTGTTATTCACAGTTATTAAGTCTCACAAACCACACTCTTTTTTTAAGCTAGCACCCATTGCTATCTCACAGCAAAACAATTTGGTTGAGAGTAAGGGATTGAAAAAAAAAATAAGAAAATGAATGTATTGGTGTATTATGCATAACCTGCATTCCATTTTTTCAGGAAGCATAGGATGGGAATTCTACTAATCAATTAAAGAGGATTCTTTAGGAGAAGGCTAGAGGCTCCATTAAAAATATTGCCAGTTTTTACCGAATTCTTAAACATTGAATTTCAAACGCCTTTATTTTCTTTTTTTCCCCCACAGCAACCAAAAAGAAAGAGGGTCAACCCTCTATTTTTAACCTACTCAGTTTTTTGTCTCTGTAATAAATACCTCCTACCAATTTATACAATTTTCCTAAGGATATATTTGAACCAGAGACTGGGACACAATTATAATAAAGAACAAACTGGTTTATTGACAGCACTAGAATGAAAATCAGGCATTCAGGAAGGAGGGGTTATATCCCTTCTTTACAGATTTCTCCAAATTAAAGCTTGTATATGTATCTCTCTCTGTATATAGATACACAAACACACACACACATTCACACGATTGTGTATAGCAACAAGGTATTTTGTTGAATACTGTACAGACAATATAGACAATGGGAAAGCATTTGATTGGACATTGTATCATGTGCTAATGAGATTAATGAAGCCATTAGGATGTAACTATGAGCTGGTGGGATAAGACTGCAAAGACGACAAAAAAGCAATATTTCATAAGTGTTTTTTCACTCTCTAGGCTGTTAACTTTCTTTTGCTTTCTCAGAGCTCTGCTTCCCTCCCTCTATTTTTCCCTAGCTTGGTCAGCCTTTCCTGACCTTATAAATATTTTATGGATGAGCTGACAATTTCCCTGGGAAAGTGTATTTGGGCAAGCACTTCTTAGCTTCTCTCATTTCCTACCACTTTTCTTTTTGAAGCTTAAAATAATGTATGATTGTATTGTATGCTTCATAGATTCTCGAGCCAACACCGACCGATATTGAAAAAAGCTTGAAGCCTTCTTGGGAAATGTTTATGTTACCTGTGTAGAGCAAACTCACTATATGTTTTTAGTAAGAAAGCCCAACACCTATTAAAGAATACCATATTTTTCGGAGTATAAGACGCACTGGAATATAAGATGCACCTTAGTTTTCAGGGAGGAAAATAGGGGGGGAATCTACCTACCAGGCATTCATCTGGGTAGTGTCCTTAGTCTGTTCAACTTCAGCACATTATTTTATCCCCTGGTTAGGGCTGAAAAAACCTTTTTCAGAGTGAGTAGGAATGAAAACAAGCCTGAAAAGACTTAGGGCAGGAAAAAACTGCTTCAGAAAGAGAAGGATTTTTTAAAAAATCCTGCAAGCCAAGAAGATCGTTAGCACCATGTTAGGGCTGAAAGATCATTTTTCAGAGGGAATAGTAATGAAAACAAGCCTGCAAAGACTTAGGGCGGGAAAAATCCTTTTTCAGAGGGAGTAGGGAAGATCATCAACACCTAGTTAGGGCTGGAAAAAAAGCTTCAAAAAAGCTATATTGGAAGTATAAGACACACCCAAATTTTCAGCCCCTTTTAGGGAAGAAAAAGGTGCATCTTATACTCCGAAAAATACAGTAATTAAAATTGCAGTATATATAAATACAGTGTGTATGTGAGTCTGTGTATATATAATGTCTGTGTTTGTCTGTATGTATGTGTATGAGTATGTGTACCTGTATTATTTACTGTGTTTCCCTGAAAATAAGCCCTATCCTGAAAATAAGCCCCATCTTAATTTTTACATGTGCACTCAATAAAGCCTTACCCTTGAAATAAGTCCTACTCCATTGCATCTTGTTACACGAGGTGGGGCAAGGTACACTGCTAAAAATCAAGCTAAGGAGGGGAGGGGGATGGAGCTGCCCCATGTGTTTTACATTCCCTTAGTTTAGGACACTTGCAGCCAGGCCTTCTATCTGCCTCACCTTACTAGCCCACTTCTTCTGCAGCTGCTTGCCACCAATGCATTGGCCCAGCTTCCGTTTTGCTATCAGAGGCCTTTGGAAAGGTCTCTGCATCCAAGTAAAAAGCTCTAATTGATGGTATGAGGCCTCTGACTCTGAAAGGAAGGCCGGGGGTTGGGGAGGCACATAAATCCGGAGCTCATTTCTCGGCTGCAGAGGCCTTTCCTGAAAGCCTCTGATGGTGAAATGGAAGCCAGGGACATCATGCAGGAACGGTGGCAAGCTACCATGTGAGAAGTGATCTGTCAGTGGTTACACTGGTTCCTGCTAGAAAAGGATGTTGGTGCCATCACCAGGGGTTGAGATAGTGGAAAAGACTTTTCTGAAAATGCCTCTTTTCAAGGAAAAAAATGGATATCTATATCATCCATCCATCCATCCATCCATCTACCTTTGATCATATAGAAATCATTCACAGACTCACTCTTGAGTTTGCAGGAAGCCTGGAGATAATTAGTCCAACCAGGGGTGGGCTACTGCCCGGATTGGGGACTGCAGTGGGGTAGCGAAAATGGGGCTCCACCCCAGAACATCCAATTTGCACTGAAAGATGTTGAAAGAAAATGCAGGGCATCCTGCATAAGCCACGCCCACAGTGTGGTAGTAAAAATTTTGGTAGCCCATCACTGAGTCCAACTCACCAGTTTGTAATTCATCCTTGAAACAATAATATCCAAAGAGAGGAATTCAAGTGGATGGCTGGAACATAACGAAAGTTGACTTCCGCACTGAAGCGTCACGTGGCTAAGCCTTAAATAGCCTAATGGCATGGCCAATTGTTCTACAGATCTATTCACGCAGAAAGCTCCTCTTGCCTAGCCACTCCTGCATTTAGGCAACTCTACATGCCCTAGCATCAAAAAGAGGCTCCTCCTCTTCTCCTGTGTCACTCATGTGCACCCTGGGAAGTGCAGAAGGCCCTGGTTGGCTTTCAACCTCTGACACCACATCCTTTCTCACCTCCTCACTATCAAACTCGAGTGCCAAGTAGACAGGTCTAGGGTACCACACCACAACCATCTTTCAATCCTCGGGATCTGTGACCAGCTGCATAGGATCTGGACAGGCCACAACAATAAATATACCTATCCGTACTGGCACCTGAACATACACCTATGATTCATAACCTATAATTTATATAATCCATAATTTATGTTGTATGTTTTGTACTTACTTGTAGCAATCGGTTTAGTCTAGTGTTCCTAAACCTCAGCAACTTTACGATATGTGGACTGCAAATCTCAGTATGCTGTCTGATGAATTCTAGGGGTTGAACTCAACACATCTTAAAGTTGCCAAATTTGAAAAAAAACAACAACCCCAAAACAGTGGAATAGGATCTTCCTTGCTATCTTTTGGAAATTGTTGAAGAAGGAATTTTTTGGGGAGGACTTCCTCAGAGTTCTTTTTTTCTTTCTTTCCTTTTTCCTGTTTTAGTTTTGCTAAATATGGAAGATTGTTGTTATTACTCTTGTTTTACATTAGTTTCTATTTGCTTTATTTATGACTGTGGATGTTTTAAATTGTTCTATTTATATCCTGTAAGCCACTGAGAACATTTTTATGCTGTGATGGGGGTAGAGATATGTTAAAGGACCACATGTTGTTTACATAACTAATTGAATCCACATGAAATCTAGAGGTAACCTCTCTGAAATATTGGAAATAAATTCTGGAATTCAATTTATGCATATTGCTTATTATTGCATATAATATAATATACATAAATATATAAATCAATTTGCACCATACCTATTTACAGTATTTGAGGAAGAAGAGTGGAATCTTGTAATTTCCCCCCTGTTCCAATATGAAAAATCACCCAGAAACCTTTGTACAGGGAAGGTTAAATGCAAAGCAATCCTTTTTTTTAAGCAAGCATGGAGCAAAGTAAGATTGGGGTTATACCTCCATCTTTCAGGCTTGATCTTATATTAGCATGTAAGTATATATACTTTATATGTATCTTGTGTGATGATTATTTTATAAGGAAATGTTTAATAAGTAGAGAAAGAACCACACTTTTGATACTAAATTTGTTCAAGTCATAGGACAAATAAAGGCAGAAGGTAATGAAAGAAACAGCTGGCACAGTGAGGACGTAATGCACAATAATGGGCTGCTGCCCCCCATGGGGAAGGGGGCGCAGTAGGGGTAGTAGGTTTATGCACTATTTATTGAATACTTGGAGTTTTTTTATTGTCCTTCCTTTTCTAGTACCTTAGTATGATCCTTAATTACTTTTAAAATGGGAAATAATTAAATAAAATGTTTTTACCCATAAATTCTTTAATCATTTTAATAATTATCTAGAACTGATCTTTTATAGCAACTAAAGAAAATTGAGTTACTTGCCTAATCTGTTATCAAATTGAACCTTGTGGGCTCTGTACAAAACCTTAAAATGTTGGGATGAAGGCCGGGGTCTGATGGCTGCAGCAGTGAAAGCCTTTCCTCTCATTTGGAATGGCCCCAGATTCCCACTACCCGGGGGTTCTAGTCCTTTTTGACCATATTGGATCCTTCCTGCAGGGGGGTAACACAGGGGATGCTGCCAGGGGCCTGGTAGGGGCCGGCATGCCCCACCTGGTGAACTGCCTTGGTCCCGCACTGGCTGGGTGAAGCCAGGCAGGCAGCCATGCCTGAGCCGACACAGTCACAGAGACAACACGATGCCAGGATGTGAGCTGAATGGTAATATCTGGAAAGACCTGGAAAGAATTACTTACAGAAAAAGGAAGGAATCTAAGCCGATGGTGGTGAGTTGAGAGTGCCTGAAAAGGATTTTGGACTTTTGTTTGTCGATTGGATTGTGGGCGGAGCTAAAACAGCTGGAAATTGAAGAAAGCAGCTATCTTTGCAAGGCGGCATTCAGCGAAAGCTTCAGAAAGTAGCAAATTGCCCATGATCGGATTTTTGTTACCTAATTGGGTTTTTTTTAACTTACCCCTTTGAATCGGGAACCTTAAATTCTTGTTATGGAAGCTAGATTTTTCTTTTTATTTATAAACAAGGAGGGACGTTAAACCGGAAGAGGATACTAAAAACTGGAAAGAGCTGAGAAAGAGCTGGAAAATTTGTCACCTACCACCATCATGTGGCCGGAGGAAATATAGCAGCTTGTTATTTGTTTAAGAACTTTGATATTGAAGTTTATAAATATACTCTATCTGTTTGATTTCTACACATCTGTTTGGCTTTCACACTGACTGGCTACGTGAAGGAGGATCAGCTATGGCATGGAAGGAAGAAAATATTTAAGATGGAATTGACTGAACTGATTTGAACTGATTGGACTGCAGGATTTGACTGAAAACACATTGGACAATATAATTTGAAATTAAACATTTTTAAGAAAATCCAGAGGTTAATAAAAGTTAACAGCACCATAAATAAGAGGAAGAGGATTGGTTTTTCCCCACAAAGTTATAAATTATAAAAGGAAATGATTATGCATAATGAATTGGAAATATTAATATTTTAATTTTACTGGAGTTTATTATTGAAAAATATATACATCTTATACACATATATAAATAAATAAGAGATATAAAATGTTAAAATGGAAGAACTGTAAAAGGGAAGAAAATTTAAATGGTTATGTATGAGAAAATTGAAAACAGTTATGATTATTGTGGTTATTATGGATGATATAATTGAAAATGGTTATGATTATTTCTGGATGATTATTATTATTGATATTTTTTTCTTTTCTTCTGATTGAATTATAAATTTATTATAATGATAAATAAAATAGGAGGAGAGGGAAAGAAAATGGAAGAGGGATATAATATCAGGAGGAGGAATAATATGGGATAATAATTAGTATTGATTATGTTAGGCATCATAGTGAAAGACAGATGGAGTAAGGAAAAGTTAAATTTAATAGAGTAGGGAAGATTATCACACTGAGTTTGATAGTGGAAGATATATAGAATTAGGGAAAATATATAGATTAGGGAAGATTATTACATTGCAATTAGCAGTGAAAGTAATTTGAATAGGGAAGATTATTGCACTGATATGACAGTGACACATAGATTAGGGAAGATAATTACACTGGGATTGGCAGTGGAATTTATAGATTAGGGAAGATTCTTATACTAAGAAAGGCAGTGGAAAACATGTAGATTAGGGAAGAATATTACTACACTGGGTTTTCTACTGGAAGATAATTTTCACAAAAAATAGTGGAACAATATGATATATATTGATTTTGATTTGTTCAAGTAGAAATGATATATTGGCATAATGAAAGAAATGAAAGAAATGAAGTGAGTAAGAAATATATTTTAAATTTCTAATAGCAACCCTTCCTCCTATGTATATTGACATTGTTAAATTACACTAAGACGTGATATGAATGATATTTTTTTCTTTCTTTTTTTCTTTCCTGACCTGGGACTTAAAGAGAAGTAAATTTGGATATTTCTTTTGTTAAGGGCAGCTATGATAAAAAGAGGGTTTTTAAATAATAGCAGGTAAGAAGTTAAATAAGAATGCAAGAAATGGACTGAAGCACGGTGGCATAGTTATGAAAAACAGCAAATAGCCAAGAGAAATTTAGATAGCTACAGCACTTTGAATGCAAATGAAGGTGAAGAACAATATCTAAAATCCGGATGATAGTATTTGGAAAGGTGGTAGCACAGGATGAATGATATGCACCAGAATAAACTGGATAAATACTTAAAAACAAATTGATTAAGAATTTGGCATTTGATATTATATTGTATTGTATTTTAATTTGAGGTATGTGAATTGAAATCTCTGTAAGGTTTGAAAAACAATAAAAAATGTATACCCCCCCCAAAAAAACTTAAAATGTTATTGTGCTCCTCAATAAATAATGCTGTCTATCATTTGTCCTTTTTTGTAGCTATTCAAATAATGTGACTTAATCAACTGAAAAAGAGTCCAAGCACCTATTTGAAAACCTACCTTGGTCGGTAAGCCACTGCCACCCAGTCTCATCACCTTTAAGTCACCCATGGTCACAGGATTGTCAAGCCACTCCCACCTGGTCACATAGCTGGCAAGCCACTCCAACCCAGTCACATGACCATCAAGCCACACCCACACAATAAGCCACACCCACAGTGTGGTAGTAAAAGATTTTTGCAGCCCTTCATTGGTAATGCCCCCTTAAGCCTATCAGCAAGAACTGGCTGCTGCTGGTGGATATACAGAAAGCATTTTTCCCCTTTTCCAGTTTCCTGTTTCACTATTTTCTATGTATATTTCCTACAACCCTGGACCCAATTCGGTTTGCTCAGGAGAATATAGGAAAGCCAATATGAAAAAAATAATATAAAATCATAATACCTGTCCCCAGTAATGGGCAGCCAAAAATTTTACTGCCACACTGTGGGTGTGGCTTATTTTATGGGTGTGGCTTAATGGTCATGTTACTGGGTAGGAGTGATTGCCGGCCATGTGATCTGGTTTGAGTGATTTGAACGATCATCATTGTTCAAGTAAACTGAAATCCTCGACTTAAAACCTTACTAGTGTTGCTCGCTGGGGTGACGATTTGCTTCGCGTTTCCCACACTCTCCTTCCTGGGTTGCCCCCTGCCTCAGGCTGGGTAGCTAGGTGAACGGCTGTTGCAAGAAGCATAAATGCTGCCAACAACACTTTCACCCACACCTTCTGCTTGTACCTCAGGGGCGGGGGGAGGTGGCCATATGAGGCTGGAGGGGAGCCGGGCAGGAGAGAGGGAAGCTCGTCCAAGGCCAGGAAGGAGGAAAGAGGAAAAAAAGCAAGGAGTACAGATGCAGCAACAGCAGCGGAAAAAAGGAGAGCTGAGCTGAGACCAGTAATCCAGGAAGTGACAGCCGCCGATCAGCTGAAGCTGCGCACACATCTTCATTTTATCCAGTGGAACTGCATTCCACCCCATCCTGCCTGCTGCCCACCCATGCCTATCCCGCATGAGCTGCCAACCAAGTCTGGATTACAAAAGAATATATTTACATTCATTTTTCACAGTTAATATATTGTTTAAGGTTCACTAGAAGAGCCTTAGAAGAGAAAGATGTAGGGATAGTGATTTCTGACAGTCTCAAAATGAGTGAACAGTGTGGTCAGGCAGTAGGGAAAGCAAGTAGAATGCTTGGCTGCATAGCTAGAGTTATAACAAGCAGGAAAAGGGAGATTGTGATTCCACTTTATAGAGTGCTGGTGAGTCCACATCTGGAATACTGTGTTCAGTTCTGGAGACCTCACTTACAAAAATATTGATACAATTGAACGGGTCCAAAGACGGGCTACAAAAATGGTGGAAGATCTTAAGCATAAAATTTATCAGGAAAGATTTAATGAACTTAATCTGTATAGTCTGGAGGACAGAAGGAAAAGGGGGAACATGATCGAAACATTTAAATATGTTAAAGGGTTAAATAAGGTTCAGGAGGGAAGTGTTTTTACTGGGAAAGTGAACACAAGAACAAGGAGGCACAATTTGAGGTTAGTTGGGGAAAAGATTGGAAGCAACGTGAGATAATATTATTTTACTGAAAGAGTAGCAGATGCTTTGAAAAAAACTTCCAGCAGACATGGTTTGTAAATCCACAGTACCTGAATTTAAACATGCCTGGGATAAACATACAGTATATCCATCCTAAGATAAAATACAGGAAATAGTATAAGGGCAGACTAGATGGACCATGAGGTCTTTTTCTGCCGTCAATCTTCTATGTTTCTATGATTTTCAAAAGGTCTTCCCATTCTCCCTCTCCCTCCTCCTTCCTCCTCCTCCTCTTCTGATTGCTATGAAGTTCTGTGCATAAGTTGGTTGTAGCAACAGATCTTACAGTCATATCAGTGTTTGGGTCATATCACTGTTTCTATAAGCAAAAAATTTCTCACAGAGAAAAAGAAGTAAGTCATCCACGGAGATATCTTTTAAGTTCCCTTGTATAGCTGCAGAAATAAACTATGTGCTGCAAGATAAAAATCCTTGTGCTTTCACAGCACAAAATACAGTGAATAAATATTGTTCCACCTTATCTAGCTTTCTCTCATGACAGAAATAATAGTGTACCTTACATATGCTTCATTTGTACATAATAAAAAATGGCTTTTGAGAGTGTTTTTTTCACATTATTTGAATAACAGCAAAATAATACCCAGCTGCTATAATTTCCACCTCTGCTGTATTAATAATCCTGCCTGACAGTGGTTACAGTTACACCAAAGCTTTAAGGAAAGAATTATTGACTTCACCACATCACAGAAAATTAATTTCATAGGGAAATAATCAGTAGATTGACCTTGGAGAGGGAGTAAAAATGCAAAGGAATCCTACTGAGAAGATTTTGTGTTGAATTCCTTTCTCCCTGTTGATTATTCTAGCTGCTTTCCATTTTGAGTACCCATCATTAATGTCATTAAGCTACTTGTTTCTTAATTGCATTTTAAAGAAAGGAATTCAAGGTAAAAATGAGCTAGACTAGGCAAATCCATAATCAGATATGATTCTATCTGACTATTCTGTATCACCTCTATTAACCTATGGACAATGTGGGCTGAACTATTCCACATTTACCAGGAGTGGAGGAAATAACATAATTTGTTGCTACTCTTGCATTCTCTCTCTCTCTCTCTCTCTCTCCCTCCTTCCCTCCCTCTCTGAAATTAAGTATTTCTTTAAAAGAAACCCATCTAAAACATTTATTATCTCATGTGTCGAGCATTCCCGGTCATTTTTTTAAAAAGTCAACAGATGTTGATCTCACAATATCAACCCATTTGTGAATCTAATCAGCATTATGTCATTCATTAACATATAGAAGGGCCTGCTGGGGTACATAGAACAATAACAACAAAAATTATGTAGAATTAAATTCTAATTTAAATCTCAGTGTTGCTGTGGACTATTTCTACTTAGAAGACCCTCTTCAAATTTGGGAGAAAATCAAGAGAAAAGGTTGGTTTAGGTTTATGAAGAAAATGATTTAATGGAACATGCATCTACACATTCCATTTATGTAGAAGTGTGCTTTGACAAGATGATTGCAAAATTTCTGATGGCTGCATAATACTTTGCATCTTTTTGTAACTGTCACAGGATTATGCGTTCTAACCCCGACAGGGTTATCAAAATATATTTCTTTTCCAGGGCAGTTCTGCATTTCAGTAGGTGGATTGGAACTAATTGTCATTAATTATGCTGGGATTTTAAGTCTTCACACTTCAAGATCTCATTATCCATTGTTTTCTTATCTTATGAAGATAAGTAGGGATCATATACTAAATCTTTCACAAACCATCTGTCCAAGCTTCTGACTATCTAGGGTTTCTATTAACTGCAATGTCCTTTGTCACTGTAAATGCTTAAAAATATGTTTGTTTACAATTAATTATCTAAAGTATGTGTCTACACACCATTTTAGATATTGTGTTTTGCCCTCTGCAGATGGACTTTTTTGGCTGTTTTCCTATTTATCTGTCTATAGCATAAATTCCTATTTATCTGTCTATAGCATAAAGTGTTTGATTAACACTTTTCTGTTAGGATTTTTCTTGGTATGGAACAGAGACACTGATGGATTATGTGCCTACTTCTTTTAAAAAAGCTTTCCACTGTCATAATAGAATCTTTAAGAATAAAGCCCTTCATGGCACCGGACCAGATTATCTCAGGGACCGCCTTCTGCTGCACGAATCCCAGCGACCAGTTAGGTCTTCTCCGGATCGCGTCAACTAAACAATGCCGCTTGGTGGGACCCAGGGGAAGAGCCTTCTCTGTGGCGGCCACAGCCCTCTGGAACCAACTCCCCCCAGAGATTAGAATTGCCCCCACCCTCCTTGCCTTTCGTAAGCTACTTAAAACCCACCTCTGCCGCCAGGCATGGGGGAATTGAGATTCCCTTTCCCCCTAGGCCTTTACAATTTTATGCATGGTATGTCTGTATGTATGTTTGGGTTTTTTATTTTAATGGGTTTTTAATTGTTTTTACTATTGGATTATTATTGTACGCTGTTTTATGATTGCTGTTAGCCGCCCCGAGTCTTCCGAGAGGGGCGCATATAAATCCAATAAATAAATAAATAAATAAACATATGTCCAAACTATGATCACTAGCCATAGTCATCCCTAACTTCAAAAAGGGAGACTCCCATTCTAGTTGAAAATTACAGACCAATCCCTTTATGTTTTATCACCCGCGAAGTCAGGAAATCTATCATAAACCAACCCTCCACTTAGAAACTCTAACAAACTCTCTAACAAACAATTTTGCTTCCAAAAAAAAAGGTCCTATAATCTGCAGCTCCAACACTGCAAAAACATATGGACTACACAACTCTACCCTGCATAAGAGCACTATTGTGCCTATCATCTCTATCCTAATGTGCCCATTTATATGTATCCATTTCATGTATTCAGAAATATGTATATACCTACAATCTGCATAAATAAATAAATAAATATCTCTCCCACATACAAGTATATCATCTCTCTTATTTTTCATTACTCTTTTCTTCTACTCAGAAGTATGTTTTAATGAATTAGAGAATGGAAGCTCTCACTAAATAAATGGCAGAACAAGAGACTGCTATTTTTCCTCAAGGATCTGATAGGATGATATTTTAATCCAGTCTGGTAAAGGCAGAAAGCAACTGATGCAAAAAGTGGTGTGAGCAGGATTATAAATTGGTTTCAGATAAGACTCCTATAATAAAAGTAAAGTTGTTAAAATAATATGGAAAATGTTGCACTAAGAATGAATATCCATTACCAAAATAATATATCCCTAGATAAGAGATTCAAATAAATGCTGGAGTGAAATAACATAGTTCAATGACACTGAAGCTTAATTTTGTCAGGTTAAAAATACTGATAACCTTAGTTTTCTAAATGAAGAGTAATTATGGGAATAGAGTATCTCATGAGAAAGTCACATTGATTACTATTGGTTCAGGTAGAGAGGTTTTTATGTGATATTCACTTTTAGCTGTACTGTATTTATTTCTTAGAGTTATGGAACAGCGAAGCACATTAAAAAAATCCATGAATCTAAATTCACAGGACAGTCTTCTTATTAAATGAAAATGTGATAATAAGAATGCAATTTATCTTTCAATTATGTGTTGTTTTCAATGTTTGCTATATGTAACTGGTTTGCAGCAAAGCTACACCATGGCAATAGAAATAAATCTGTCCATTAAGTAATAATTATCAATGCAAATCACATTTGCTTTTTGAGACAGCTAGAATGCTGACTACCAAATTGCATTTTTTTTCATAAGTTCTGAATACGGGGGGAAAAATAGAGCTGAAGAGATTCATTTTTTCTCCTATCATTTTGACTTCTGGTGATATTCCCAAATTATTATTCATTCATGATTTCAGTTCCACATGGCTAGTTAATAACCTTAAGGCTGTTTTCAAATGAAGAGATAAAAATGCCATGTAATAAATGTTAAAAATCAGATTAATGTCAGCAACTCTAAAGTTTCGTGTACATGTTGGAAAGTATACTGTGACTGAATCAGCAGAACCCCAAGATTCTTCCTAATCATAAAGCAATTTATAGCGAAATATTCTACATTTTCTCACAGTTACTCCCATCCAGGGGTGAGTTCCAGTTTGTTTTGCTGCTGGTTCATTCAAAGATGTGTGCAGCACATGTGCAGTACTTAAAAAAGCTTCTTCACATGCTCAGAAGCCAAAACACCCCAAGATGTCGGCTCCTATGGCACCACCCAGAGAGCCAGCTTGGGAGCGTGGCACCACTGGTTTTAGCGACCAAGACCGCCAAGTTACTACTGGTTCTCTAGAACTGGTCTGAACCGGTAGGAACCCACCTCTGCCCCCATCTATAGCCAACTTCAAACATACTAATTTGTCCTTTCTGGTTCCATCCCAAGATCATCCATATAGCTACGCCCGGACCAATGCACAGATACCCTTACAAAATACAGAATTCTTAGAATAGACTGAGGTTACAATTGAATTGTTTACATGGGCATTCTAACTCGAAGATGTCACAGAATCAGTTCGGTCAGTGCCAATCCATGGGTACCACCATCTTTATATATATAAACAGAAAAACAGAAACAGCTCCTTTTTTAAATGTCAAAGGGATTTTCTGGTACACACAAGGCACAGGTGAAATGCAATCCATGCTCACCCAATAACTGGGAAATTGAGTCCAATTCTAAAGTCCAGAGAGTCCACACACACAATCCTGAACAGCAAAAAGCCACGATCTTGATGAAACAATGAATCAGATAAACTGCCATGAGACTAACACACCAGGCTGCACTTTTATCTGTAGCACTAATTACAGCAGCCCCACCCAACCACAGGTGGCCTCATTTTCTCTTGTAATAATCCTTCAGTTGTTGTCTCCTATGCATCACTCTATGCATGCGTGGATGTGTCATTAATTCTTGTTCAGAATCCAGGGATGATACAGATGATTGATCTCCTCCTGGGCTGTCTGTCAAACTCCCCTCTTCCCTGTCACTCACGCTTCCTTGGTCAGAGGAGACAGATTCTACTGGAAGCAAAACAGGCCTGCGGCATGTGGATGTCTCCCCGACATCCACCTCCACCTTGTTTGGGGCAGGAGCTGGGCCAGAGCTAACCACAATATATATTATATATATATATATTTGTTTTTGTAGATTTTTTGGAAATTTCTGGCGACGTTTTGACGAGGTCTCACTCGTCATCTTCAGGCTGGTGTTTCTGTCCTTGTTCTGTCCTTGTGTTCGCCTTAGAACAAGGACAGAAACACCAGCCTGAAGATGACGAGTGAGACCTCGTCAAAACGTCGGCAGAAATTTCTAAATCCTACACGGGAAGAAACCCAAATATACCAAGACCGTCGTATATATATGTGTTCGCCTTAGAACAAGGACAGAAACACCAGCCTGAAGATGACGAGTGAGACCTCATCGAAACGTCGCCAGAAATTTCAACTCCCCCCGGAGATTCAAACTGCACCCACCCTCCTTGCTTTCCGCAAGATGTTGAAGACCCATTTATGTCGTCAGGCATGGGGGGGCTAATTCCCCCCTTCTAACTTGTAGAGTTTGAGTATGTAGTATTGATTGTTTTTAGTAATAATGGTTTTTAACTTGTTCTTTTTAATATTAGATTTGTATTATATTGTATTATTATTGTTGTTGTGAGCCACCCCGAGTCTTCGGAGAGGGGTTGCATACAAATCAAATAAATTGTATTATTATTATTATTATTATTATTATTATTATTATTATTATTAAATTTGCCTACCTCACATCTTTTTACACTTTTCCTTTTTTTGAACAGCATATGAAGACATAGATCCAAAAGAGTCTTCTTTTTAAGTAACAATGGATACTTTACCATTTTTTTAAAATATATAAAATAGGGAAACTACTAAACATGGATTATAAAAGAGTTGGGGCGATCAGTTTGCAAGGAGTATATCACGAATCTTAAAAAGATATCCAACCTGCTTTAAGAAAAGCCACAAAAGACAACAAATACAGTGTGGAAAGTTGAAACCTCTTGTATTGATTTTCCCAGGAGTTTGAAGGAAAACAATTTCTGCCTTAAACATCCAGAGGTAGTATTTGATTTTGTTCATGCTACTTCTGGCTTTCCTCGAGTTAAACCTCAGAAAGATGCAACAATATATAAAGAAGTTGTGACTGTGCATGTTATCTGATGTTGTTCCTGGTATCTGTTCTCTTCCAGTTTAGGTGCTTCCAAGTGCTTCTACTACCACAGGGTTTACCTTGGCTTTTATTTTATACATCCTTTCTGGCTTGTCCTTCAAACTGTTACTTCTGCAACTTCTAATACTCTTCTTCTTCCTGATGTTGCTGTTATTTGGCATCACTACATCCATCGCGAGTGCTGTCTTTTGCTCCTTATCTACTACTATGTTGTCTGGTTGATTGTCCACTACCTACCTATTAGATTACAATCTAAAAATCCAATATTTAAATATTTAAAAACAATCATACCAGTTCAATCACACAACATATATCTTGTTTTGTTGGCCAGGGGGCTGAGACCTAATTGCCCCAAGCCTGGAGGCATAGGTGAGTATTAAGACTCTTACAGAAGGCAAGGAGGGTGGGGGCAGTGCGAATCTCCAGGGAGAGCTGATTCCAGAGGGCCAGGGCCCCCACAGAGAAGGCTCTTCCCCTAAGCCCCACCAAGAAACATTGTCTGGCTGACGGGACCTGGAGAAGGCCAACTCTGTGGGACCTAATTGGCCGCTGGGACTCATACAGCAGAAGGCAGTCTCACAAGTAATCTGGCCTGATGCCATGTAGGGTTTTATAAGTCCGAGTCTACGGAAAGGGGCTGCATACAAATCTAATAATAAATAAATAAAGTCATTACCAACACTTTGAATTGTGTCCGCAGAGTGTTGGAGAAATATGGGCATGCCTGCTCTCGCAGCTGCATTTTTCAAGATTTGAAGTTTCCGAACACCTATATTACCACAGTGAATATAGTTCCTCAGCATATGTATACTACTATGAAGAACCATGGAAACCTTTAATAAAGTTGTCCCAAAGAAATTGATTGATTCATTAATAGACTGATTGATTGATTGACAATATCAAATGAGGGTGGAGACAAAGAATGTGAGAAGGAGGTAGTGTTAGAATGCATAAGATTTCTTTAATATCTCTTATATCATTCATTAATCAGTTGGTTATCATTTATTTGTGTCATGAAGTGTTTTTCTATCAACAAGTATGTGTTTGCCATAATTTTATCTAGTTTCACAACACTCCAAGCTAATTAAAGCAATATTATTAAGAACCATCTATGGAGACGGGTCAAATTGTTCAAGTATCATTAAGCAGACTGCTTAAAGCGGTGAATCTTTCATTGACCAAATGACCTTGATTTGAATTGGATGGCATGTTAATAATATAAGAAAACCACAATAGTGTTCTCCAATACGTTCAAGATGTTAGACCATGAGTTTGCAACCATGGCCTGCATTTGTTACATAGCTCAGCTTTCAGTTGACAAGACTCCCATGCGTCAAACATAATCTGAGCCAGAAGTGTGGGTAGCTGGCAAAACCGAAGATGTCAAGAGACAAAAATGGAAATATCTCGAATAATGCTTGAAGTTTGCAGAAACTTAATTAAGAAGCAATTCAAAACATATGGTAGAAACAAAGGAGCTGACTTTGCAATCGAAACCGGAGAGCAGATATTCAAGCATTTATATCTTTGTGATTGTATTGGCAGCTTCTTATTAAGAACTTGCATTACACCATATGTGTCAGTTTTATGTTTGTGTTCTCTTGCCACTGGGGAACAGAGGGAATTTAGCTAAAATATTCAACCAGTGATCTTACTTCTTTATATCCACTTTCCAGAAAATGGAACCTCCTGAATTATATTAGGATTTTTGCTTGACACAAAGAGATCACGAACTCATGAGCTGAACAGGTTACATGGGTCACTTCAGAATGGGCCATAACTTTCTTCATGCTCATTCAGCTCATGAGCTGAACAGGTTGCACGGGTCACTTCAGAATGGGACATAACTTTCTTCATGATTTGAGTTCATTGCTGCCTCTCCAGTGATGACAAAAGTAACAGGGATTTACCCCAAAGGTGCTTTTTCAAGAGACAACTGGACTGGGGATTTTTTGAAGATGTTTCACTTCTCATTCATGAAGCTTCTTCAGCTCTGCTTCTTGGATGATGAGTGAAACGTCTTCGAAGAAAAACCAGCTGCCTCTTGAAAAAACACCTTTGGGACAACCTGGATGATTGAGAATCTCCATTAACAGGGATTTACTTGCAATTGAAAAGGGTTTTTAGCCCGTTCCATGGTCTGGCTATTGATTCCCAATATGCTGGTGAAACAGCAGGACTTGGTACAATCTAAATGTAGCAACCCAAGATGCTTAGTGGTTCACAACCATCACAAGAATGTTGCTCTTAACATTCTTTTCAAAGAAGGAAATGGACACTTTCAATGCATTTTAGCTTCATGGATGGTGTTAAGTCCTCAAATGTACAACATTGTCAAGATACCCAAGCTGGCTGCAGGCGAAACCTGATTGGCTAAGATGTGAACAACCGGCTAGCAAGAAATTGCGGCATCCTGACTGGTCGCCAGTTTGACAGCTCAACTATAAAAGGAGCTGTCAAATGCCAAGTTGCTATTCTATTCACTCATGTTGCCTGTGGTGCAGAAATTAGAAATTCCTGTTCAGAATTTCATCTTGCCTCCATTCCTGTCAGTCCGGTAACCTCCTGTCTAACAGATGGGTACTGATTGGGAAAATCATCTCTCTCTCATCCATCATTCAAAAAGAGCATATTCCAGACTAATGGTTCCTTGCTTATATTCAGAATCACAAATAAATGCACATACTTGATCCCATATTAATTCTACCGGTACATCCTCAAATTCTGGGAACTGTCGAGCAATGAGTGCTCTGCTTTATTTCCACTGTGATCATCCATAAGGATAGCTGCATTAGTATAATTGTGAGGAAGCATTGTTTCATATATTCTCTCTGGAAGGACTGAAATATGAAAGGACTGGATTGTTGACCTGCATTTTAAAAATTCATGGAGCTTCCTTTTTTAAATGTACATTTTAAAATTTACATATCCTAAATGAGGAAGTTCTAAAGTATTTTGATAGTGTTTTCTTTTAACTGAAAGCCGATCATTAAGGAATGGTGGACTACTAGTAATGTTTCAATATGTACTTTGGCCCTAACAGATGGGGGTTAAACCAGATGAATTCTCAAGCTTATTATTCCATACACTTTTGTTCATCTACAGGTGGAAAACTTCGGTTAACAAAGTTTTTTACTCTAAAAGAGGATCATAACATCTCCAAGGAATGCAGTCAATCCTAGATAGAAATAAGGCTGAGGCACAAGCAATAAGGGCAATTCAAACAGGCTGAGAGGCAATGCATTTAACTTGGTTTATTATTATTATTATTATTATTATTATTATTATTATTATTATTATTATTATGTCAGTACAACACAGCAAACGAGATCACTATGCTGGATTTCGTATTTCATCACTAGTCGGGTGCTTCCCAAGCACCTAGGACTGCGTGATGTAGCGGTGAATTATGTTTGCCGATCCCAATAAAGCAGCCTTTTGCAATTGACAGATGGAGATTTTGTCAATTCCAATGGTTTTCCAATGTCCGCTGAGATCCTTTGGTACTGCGCCCAGCGTGCCAAGTACCATTGGGACCACTTTGACGGGCTTATGCCAGAGTCGTTGCAGCTCGATTTTTAGATCTTCGTATTTCACTAATTTGTCTAGCTGCTTCTCCTCAATTCTGCTGTCTCCTGGGATTGCGATGTCGATGATCCATACTTTCTTTTTCTCCATGATCACAATGTCTGGTGTGTTGTGCTTCAGAATTCGGTCAGTCTGAAGTCGGAAGTCCCACAGTAGTTTTGCTTGCTCATTTTCGACCACTTTTTCGGGCTTATGATCCCACCAGTTCTTTACCACTGGTAAATGGTAGTTCCGGCACAAGTTCCAGTGGATCATCTGTGCCACAGCATCATGTCTATGCTTGTAGTCAGTCTGTGCGATCTTTTTGCAGCAGCTGAGTATGTGATCGATTGTTTCATCTGTTTCTTTACAGAGTCTGCACTTTGGATCGTCTGTTGATTTTTCAATTCTGGCTTTGACAGCATTTGTTCTAATGGCCTGTTATTATTATTATTATTATTATTATTATTATTATTATTATTATTATTATTATTATTATTAATATTTGTATGCCGCCCCTCTCCGGAGACTCGGAGTTTAACTCCAGAAGAACTCTTCCAATTTCTCATATGTCACAAATTTCCAAGTGGTCACTATATCTTACAGTCCTTGCCTTGGTGCAACCAGAATTACCATGGTTAGAAAAACATCTAGCAAAATAGAATAAATGAATAACTGAGTTGGAAGGAACTTGGAGGCACAATCTCCTGCTCAAGCAGGAAACCCTATACAATTTCAGACAAATGGTTGTCTGATCTCTTCTTCAAAGCCTCCAATGTTGGAGCACCAAAAACTTCTAAAGACTAGTCATCCCACTGTTCTAACTGTCCAAAAATTTCTCTTAGTTCTAGGTTGGTTCTCTCCTTGATTAGTTTCTTTGCAGAAGTAGTTGGGAAAGGCTATGACACCTAAAGACCACTTACTTTCCATGTTGTCCTGCCTTCAACCAATGTTTTAAAAGTGGTATTGCCTGGCCAGGTAAATGATAATTCTATGAAAATCAATTTAATCAGTTTAATCCACCAAGAAAGAATAAGATGAAGGCTGCTACAATCTCATACTACTGTTGCAGTTAAATCTGAAATATCGCAGATTCCTTTCAAAAACATGAGCTCCTCTTAATTCATTCACAATTGACTGTCATTTGTTGATTTGATTAATTATGTGACGGTGTGTATTGTTCCGGAATCTGCTATGGTTTTAGTTGTGCAAAAATCTGGACTTTGAGTAGCAGCTTGTCATAGTTGTAATACATGTTCAAAAATGATGACAGTGAAAACGGAACTGAGATCAAAAATTAGTACAGGGATTATCCCTTTGTGAATACCTCTAATAGTATTTTGACTAGTAATTTCTATCTTGTCTTCTGAATGATATTCTTACCACTGCTATTAATTTGCATATAGATTCTGGCACTTTTCAATAAAAATGATAATTTCTGCATGACTTTCTCCTTGAAACAGCTGACATTTGAAAATATTTGTTGACAAATTTCATTGTAAGAAGACTCTAAAGCCTAAAAATCTTTTATTATCTATTTAATGCATTATCCTTTCATTACAGCTGCACAACTTATTATTCATATGTTAATATATTAAAAAGAGAAGTGGGGGAGCAGTATGTGTACAGATTGGTTTTCTGCTGCTTTAGCTCAGGGGGAGAGTCGGGATCAGGGGTTGGAAGTGTTGACCATAATGGTTATTGCATTTTCTTCTGTTGTGGCTATGTGGCTCTGGAATTTTGATCACGTGTTTCCCTTTGAGATTCTTGTAAACTGCTGCTTAAGCCAGGATGCCTGCAGGAGTGCCTGCAGGAGTGTCAACAATGTCAAAAAGAAATGTGGAACAAGATGACAGAAGCCTGTTTCCTTTTATTCACTTTATTTATTAAACAGATTTATATTGCCACCCGACTCACACACAGTGACTCTGGATCGCATCACATCATGCATTGCACTCACAATAAAAGGTGTGGAGCTTCAATCCCTGTTGTTTTCACATAGTTGATGTCCCTTTGGAGGTCCTGGAGTTGCAATAATCTTCTAGAATGGCTATGACATTAGTATATTCCTCATTGGTCGATCTGGGTCACCATGATAAATGGAATGGGTCATCACGACCATCGGTCAAGGAGTTCCAGCCAGCCAGGTCCAGAAGAAGGGCCTTTTCTCTCCCACTCTCTAGAACAGCGATGGGTGAACCTTTTAGGAACTGACTGCCCAAACTGCAACCCCAAAACCCACTCAGGTAATGAGTTCCATGCTTCGACAATTCAGTTGCTGAAGACTCAATCAATTCCAACTTCACGGCATTTTTTTCTTTTGTGAGAAGTTGGAATTGAGTTAACACAATGAAGAAACACGATTGGAGCTAGGCTGGAGCGACTACGCGTGTGTCTAAAGAGAGGGCTCTGCACACCATGACTGGCATGCATGCCAGAGGTTCACCATCATGGCTGTAGGACAATATGATCCTCAGAGCGAAGGCAGCGGAAGATGATGAGAGACTCCTTTATTGCTCTGTTAAATCCCGACAATGGCCAGTAAGGCTCCACCTCAAACTTCCCTGAAGTCAACCACCAATGATCCCACAAACAAAAGCAGTAAGCAACAAAACTAACTTGCAAAGGCAGAGAGGAAGTCCAAAGACAAGGTGTAAGCTGATGGGACAACATCCAAAGTCAAGATCCACAGGGCAAGGCAAGTTCACAAGGCAAAGGTCTAAGGCAAGGAGCAGGCAGAATCTCGAGTTAAGGCTCAGGTTTTTTGGAGTGTATGCCAAGGCAAACAATTGTTCTCAAAAAAGGCAATTTCTCCTGGCTTCTCTTTAAGTCAGCACAAACCAGGTGTTCCTTGTCAGGAGGGATGACCTTCTCCTTAGCAGCCTTGCTGACCTCCTTTGAGCTTGCCTCCACTATACTCTCCACGCCCTCAGATTGAGTGTTTGGCCCAGTGAGCTATACAAGAATGGGAAAATACATAGACTATTATAATACATGGACTAATAGAACTTTTCCTGGTTAGGTGTTGGACTTCAACTCCCAGGATCCCCGAGAAAAATCCCAGTGATGTACTGCAATCTGAAGTGCAGACCGGGAAGTAACACACATGCTTTAAACATAGAAAGCTTTTTGTTTACTTTTCTATTTTGCCAAAAACTTAGACAGGGGACCAGTTTTTATACGGCTTAGACATGAGTAACTGCCATTAGCATCACCCTAACCAGAATACTCCTTAAACAACTGTCAAGAAATATAAATGGATTATTTGGTAATAGAAGAACAGTATATCTTGAACACATCTGAGAACCTCTCAGAGCAATACCCTGGCAGCCTGTTTGTCAAGTCCTCAAGTTTCCATCAATCTAATACCATGGACAAATAGCCTCGCTCCCTTCTCCTCCCCTCGCCCTGTACTTCCAGCCTCCAACCCATACATTAATGTCATCATAAAACATGTTCACACCCCCACCATTGTACAGTACACTCAAGCAATTTTTGTTAATGGCTACCTGTCAAGTAACTTCATAATAGTAAGGGAGTAGTGCATTAGAGGGGGGAAAATTAGTATGGCTCAGTATTCTACCACCACCTCCCTCCAGAAAAAAAAAATCAATGAATACGAGAAGAGCTGTAGAAACAATCACTTGCTTAGACAAATGAAAAATGCCACAAAAGGAGTTGTTAGTGGCACAAATCAATGCGCTGAAATATTCACTTGGTGTGTGTAAAATTTACATGTGCCCTTAGGTAGAATTTGCCTAAATTCACAGGTTAGTTTCTTTACCTTGAAACAAAAATCAAATAATCTGGCCAGGTTTACCTCTGATCCTTTGCAACCTCATATTTGATTCAGGATGCAAAGAAAGATGTGAGTAAACTCTCTTTGATTTGTGTGATTCAGATGCAGGTTTAGACAAGTTGTGAATTTGATTACAGCAATGGGTAAATGGAAGAAGCTATTAATCCTTTTCCTTGTAGGTCATTTTACAATAAAAAATGCAATCCTGGGCTTTAGATTTGTAGGTGTTTTGATTTTTTTCTCCCCACTGTAGTTTTGGAAAGCAGCTGAGCGCTGTGGAATTTAGTGTTAAAAAAATCATATTTTTTTTACTTTGTCATTAATGGTGTGATTAAATTTACAGGTCCCTCTACCTGAATTATGTATGTATGCATGTATGTATTTATGCATGCATGAATGCATGTATGTATGTATGTATGTATGTATGTATATGTGCATGTTTATAGCTCTTGGCTTTGACACACTACTTTCTTCCTCATCCAGGGATTTTCCACATAGTGTGTTTAGTCAAGAGATATGTCAATTTTTACAGACGTGTATAATATATGTGTGTATGTGTGTGTGTGTGTGACATATTTTTGCTGATAATGAAAAGGAAGAGATCTAGATCTAGATCATAGATCTATTTCAAACTCTTTTGCTCTCTTCAGCTAGTGATACCCTTACTGGAATTGGAATATGTTGGGTCTGCTTTGCAAGGCAGTAGCTTTAACTACTAGAGCTGCTGCATACATGCATACATACATACATACATACATACATACATACATACATACATACATACATATTTAATATCAGGATCTTTCCAGATTCTTCACAGGATTAAAGTTGAGCTTTATCTTGCCTGGGGTTAGCAGTCCCATTTTCAGTTGGGTATTTCATAGTTCTTGTTGAATCAAATAAGGAAGATGTGGATTTTGTCTTATCTGATGCAGACACAGGTGCTGACACACAGTATTTGTGGTGTACATCATATTTATTCAGGACAGTGCTAGAATCTATATTCACTAAACATCCAGGGTTAATACAGTTTAATGCTTTATATATTGTAAGTTTGCATCAAGTCATTTCTCCCTAAGGTAGAAATCAAGTATCAATTGGAAATATGGAAGTATGTAACAAAATTGGGTCTCATAATTTTACAAGTGCCTTTAATGCCTGTAATACCAAATCCTTTAATGTGTTAGCATTCTACTATGTGACCCAATTCAGCCTAATTTATGTTCATTTCTTTTAAATCTTCATTAGATAGATAGATAGATAGATAGATAGATAGATAGATAGATAGATAGATAGATAGAGTGAGGGAGAGAGGGAGAGAGGGAGGGAGGGAGGGAGGGAGGGAGAGAGGGAGAGAGAGAGAGAGAGAGAGAGAGAGAGAGAGAGAGAGAGAGAGAGAGATTGTGTGTATGTTCCAACGTAACTCTTTAACTTCCAGAATTCCCCAGGCAGCATGGAAATTGGAGTCCATACATCTTAAAATTGCTGAGGTGAGAAAATTGTCCTACACAAATATAGTAAAGGGGTTTCATTTTAACAGTCCTTTTGCAGGGGGTTAAGCTGGGGTGGTGGGGTGGTGAAACAAGTAAGTGGATTTTTTTGGCTGTGAAGTTTATAGGGGAACAGGAAGCAGTATCTTTCCTTTGGGTTAGAAGTGTTTCAATGTACCAATTTGTGAAAGAAAAATTAAAACTAAAAACTAGAAAAAGGACAGAAGTCAAAGTGAAGCTAGCTCAGCACGATTTGACCTACAGAAAGAATGAAAAGTTAAGTGTAAGGATATTTTTGTTTGCTTTTAATTATTTATCTGCAGGTAGGGCAGGTCATTAACTTGATTTAAGATTGCTGTGAGCCTTAAATGTAATGTTTTTGAAAGCAAAGGTAAAAGTAAAGAAGTCCCTGCAGATTTTACTTATAGTCATTGCCAACTATGAGGTGGTATTTATCTCTATTTCAAGGCCATTGACTCAGCGCTGTCTGAAGATGTTTCCTTGATCATTTGCTCATTGTGACATCACAGAGTGCTGTTACTTTCCCTCTGTAGTGGTACCTATTTATCTACGTGCATTTGCATGCTTTTGAGCCATTCGATTGGCAGGAGCTGGGGTGAGGACAGGAGCTAACCTGTCACATGGGACTCAGGTCTCAAACCTGAGCTGTCAGTTTTCCAGTGACAAGCCTAGGGTCTTAATCTCTGAGACATCACGCTACCCTTCATTCTTTTAAACAAAACAAAACGTTATAAATTTGCAGACTTCAAAAATGTGCTTCAGAAGAGTGCGCATCAACAGGATGCCCGAGCATCAACAGGATGCCCGAGCAAAGATACTGCTTCAATGAACAGGGGAGAGATGCTAAGCTCAGGTGAAATCTATTAAGTTTCTGATCAGTTTCAAATGGTGCACAAATTATTCATGTTTTTGTACATTAAAATTGGAGTCCCGTTACAGCTAGAGGAGCTAGACATAGAAAGAAAACTCTTGCAGTTTTAAGTCTTTAGAAAGCAGAATAAGTAGGACAAATAATAAAGTGAAGCTAGTACTGTAAATACACAGGAAGCTGTGATTCCTAAGAGCTTCATTTGATTCAAATTCCTGGACAAATACAGTACCTGGATACACAGTGTAAATGACATATGTAAATGGAAATAAGGCTAAGCTATTTAGTAACTTGTGAGGGCCTTCAGAAGTCTAATTGAAATTCAGGCTGCACCTTTTCAAAAATGTTTGCACAATGTTTGAAACTGGATTGAGTGGCAAGAGAAGCAGCTGTTTATCAAAATATGGCAAGTACTTTATTGAAGACAAACATGTTTCCTGAAAAAGAATATACTAAAATAAGTAACATTCTGAGAAACAAAGATTAATGGATGAACAAATGGAAACATATTATGGCACTTTGCTTTTACACATGATAACAGCAATATCCATTTTTCCAGATCCATAACTGTATATGGAAAAGGTTAGAAGAATTGGTAAATCCTACTGTACAATAAAAGAATGGATGAGGAAGCCAATAGAATTGGCGGCAATGACAACACTGACAGCTTTGATTAAAGAAACTAATTTTGTTTTTACTTGAAAAACACTTTTGGTGGAAGTTTTTTTGCAAAAAACTGAAAGAAATTAAATGTTTGGCATTTAATAATTAGGATTATATTAGGTCACTGAAATAATTAAGTAATTGTTAATCTCAGAGTAAGTGTTTGGAGTATTTTTCAAATTGATATCTGTACCAAAAAAAATATCTATACCAAAAAAGTTGAAAGTCATTTATTTTTTTCTGTTTCCCTTACTATTTCTGTCCCCCCCCTTTTTGCACTTCTACAGTATCTACTCTTCTCTATATTTTTTCCTCAAGTCCTTTTAATTTTTTTATTATTTTGCTTTTAAAAATGTTTTTTTAAAAAAAAGAAGTACACAAAATGTAGATGCAAATGCAAATGAATTTGAATGCAAAAAATTGAAGAAGGTCTTTGCAAGATGATATCAGGGGATCAAACCAGCAGTGGGCTACGAGCTGGAACGCTAAATTGCGCTCACCGCGGTGGTTCGTAAGTGCTTGCAGGGCCACCATAATTTTGCTTCTGCACCTGTGGAGGTAGCAAAATCACTCACAGAGCCGCAGGTGTGCCTGTGTTTTGGCATGCACGGAAGCAAAAAATTCTCATTGAAACACGGCTGCACCTGCAGCTCCATGTGAGATTTTGCTACCTCCATAGGTGCAAAAGCAAAACCCGCAAGCACTTACAAGCTGTGGTGGCAAGTACAATTTAGCGTTCCAGCTCATAGCCCACCACTGGGTCAAACATAATATTCCCAAATGAAACATAGTTATTGTAGTATGCTGTAGTTCCCTGATGAGAAATGAGGGTGTAATATGTTGTAGTTCCCTGTTGGGAAAGGAGAACTTCTTTTGTCCTGATCCAAAGTAAGGTAGCCTCTGCTGTTACACAGAAGCCATGTTTGTGTCTGATAAAAATGGTTTGCTTGCCCCAAATCTTCTATCAAGAAGGATTTCTTTCAAGCCTCATGGACTTAATTTCATCATACCTTCTTGTAAGATACCTACTTGCTGGGTAGGTAACTTCCTTTTTTTGGAATCCAATTAAAAAACACACAATCCCTCCTCCTCCAATTCTAAGTTTTTTTTATAGCTTTAAAATTCTCATTAGAGAACAGTTATAAAGGTACAATAATGGTAACATACTACAATAATACTTTAAATGAAAGTATGAATTTCAATAGTAATGATTATCCTGTTCTGTCCTCTCCCTGTCACAATAGACTGAGCAGTTCATGTTATAAAAAAACAGTACATATTCAAGGTTTCTAAGTCTCTGAACTACTTAAGTAAATTATGTTCTCTGTAATAAGATTTCTGCATTGTGTATTCTCTCATTCTTTCCCTGGCTTTTTCATCCCTCCATCAGGACCTCAATCCATTCATCTGAGCAACCATCTTATTCAGTCCCTCAAAGCTTCCCGACAAACCAAGTGGCCAATAACTTCACTTGTGAAAATGTATCAGCTTTTCTCCATCCTCATTGGCCAATGGATGCCCATGAATTCTTTGCATCCTCTCCCAAGCAAGAGAAAACATATTCTTCTTTTTTAATGTTAGGCTTTTTGCCTGTACTTAAAACTGGAGGGGGAGGGGGGAAATCCCCTTCAAACAAGATTGTCCTTTAAATCCTTTGTATAAGATAAAACATGGGATATCTTGCAGCAATTATGGGAATAGAACAATCTCCCACCTATCACCAATACATCTCTCAACATACATAGAAACATAGAAACAGAAGACTGATGGCAGAAAAAGACCTCATGGTCCATCTAGTCTGCCCTTATACTATTTCCTGTATTTTATCTTACAATGGATATATGTTTAACCAACCACGTCTGCTGGAAGTTTGTTCCAAGGATCTACTACTCTTTCAGTAAAATAATATTTTCTCACGTTGCTTTTGATCTTTCCCCCAACTAACTTCAGATTGTGTCCCCTTGTTCTTGTGTTCACTTTCCTATTAAAAACACTTCCCTCCTGAACCTTATTTAGCCCTTTAACATATTTACATTTCGGTAGATAGCTCCTTGGGTTTGTTTTGAATACCTCTGTGTGAACTGGCAAACTAGTGGGGATCTTTTCCTGATAGCAATAGAAAAAAAACACATTTAGGCTTATATACCTCCTCATAGCAGTTTACAATGTAGAAACATTTTTTCACATATTACTCCCAACACACCAGTTCCTAATGTTACCAACTTCAGAAGGAAGGAAGGCAGAATCAACTTTGAGCCCCGCCAGGATCGAACTCCAGCCTATGGGCAGAGTTTCCCTGAAATACTACACTTTGGGCCATTGGGCCACCAGGTGCTTTAACTTCTGATAACAAAGGGGGTTAGAGAGCCATTTACATAAACCTTTCCTGAATTCTAATCAGTTTAACCCTAACTTTAATCACTGACCTTTAGATTTGCTTGACTAATATTTCTACCAGAAACATTTTTGTGATTCTCCTCCTGCTTCTTCTCCTCTCTGACATGCTTAACCATGTCCTTTTGAAATTTGCTATTGTTCCCCACGATCTCCCTGGACTGATTAAATTGATACTAGCCAACCCTAGCTGATTTTTTTGAGGGGAGGGAAGTGGGTTAGCACTTGAGAGAGAGATCAAAAGGAAACACCTCACTCACTTCAGACTTCCTGACTAACAGACAGACTGACTAAATAAATAAATACATAAAGGATCAAAATAATGGCGAGCCCTGTTGCAGACAAAACTATATGAATGTCCCTAAAATCAAGGTTAAGTCATAGTAGTCATTACTTCCCCCCCCCCTTTGTATTTTGACTTTAGAAAAAAAAACCATGAAGCAATAAGAGTATTTTTAACTGGAGTCTGGAGTTTTATGCTGAATGTATTGAACACACAGGGACTTATTTCTAAGCAAACATAAAAATGTCTTTATTGTACAGATCATGAGATAAAATTAAATTGGGAAATAAAAAGCCCGCAGGTTTCTTCTCTGGTTCTGATAACAATGCTGGTATAGATATAACTCCCTTTGGCCAAGACATTGTTTGTTTCCATTTTTTAGAGATAAAAGTTCAAATAATTGGAATCTATGATTATAAGCAAGCATTCCTAATTCTATTCTCGAATCAGTGCTATTCCTGTTTCCACGGGATCTTCAATTATGAACACCATATCGTCATCAAATGCCTGTAATTTATATTTCTCTTTTTCTAGTTCTCAGTCTTTTTATATTTTGATTTTCTCTAATTTGTTTTAGTAAAACTTCTAATGAGAGTATAAATAGCAGCGATGATATTGGACATCCTTATCTGACCCCTTTATAAATATTATTTTGTTTTTCATTGGTTCTCCATTTATTAGTATCTTTGCTGTTTGATTTGAATATATTGCCTTAATCATTTTAATAAATTTTCCTCCAAATTTCATCATATTTATTTATTTATTTATTTATTTATTTATTAAATTTGTATGCCGCCCCATATCCAATTGTATATTAAGAAATTGCCAATCCGAGTTATCTAAGACTTTTTGTGCATCAACCAGTATCAGAGCAAATTGTTTATTTGGATGAGCTTTCTAATATCCTGGTATAATTCGTGTATTATTCCTTATCTGTTTAGGGAAAAATTCATTTTGGTTTATGTAAGTAATTTTATTTAAATTTTAAAAGTCATTTCGCTATCTCAAGTATTTTATAATCAATGTTCAACAGCGGGATTGGCGAAAAATTTTGAATTTTTTGGATGTGCTTCTTCTTTCAGAATTAATGTTATGAGCACCTCTGTCCATGAATTTGCCATTTTAGCTTTTTCTAGTCTTTCATTATACATAACTAGCCTGATTTCTTATAATGATTCTTCAAAGGTTTTATATATCTCAGTGGGAATTCCATCCAGTCCTGGTTTCTTATTGTTGTTGTTCTAGTTGCCTCTTTCATTTCTGCTATCTTTCCATTTAGCATTTCTCTATCTTCCTCTATTATCTCATTTTCTCTAAAGTTTTCTTGGTTATATACAGCGTTTGGAAAAAGATTTGAGTGATCTTTTTTCTTTTCCTCTCTTTTATGGCATATAATTACCTGTTCATCTTGCAGTTGTTGTATCAGTCTTTTTGTTTTCCCCCCCCTTCATTTATGGGCCAACCATCTCCTGGGTTTATTTGGAATTTCAAAGTAATTTTGTTTTCCGATTGTTATGTTCGTCATTTGTTCTTGTTGAATTAAATTGATTTTATATTTAATTAAATCTCATAGATTTTATTGTTCTATGGTTCTTTTTGCAATGCCTTCTCTAATTCTTTACTCCTTGTAGTTGATTTTGTTTTTTTGCCCATTTCTCCTTATTTTCTCTTGCCATATAATCTATTGTAATCCCTCTCATACATGCCTTCGTAGGATCCCAAATATTCTGTACCATTGTCTGTTCTTTTTTATTTTCCTTAAAGAAGTTGCTCAATTCCTTTTTCTATTGTTTGTACATACAATTTTTCCTTCACAATTCTTCGGTTTAATGTCCATCACCTTTTTGCTTCTGACTTTTAAATTTTACTGCCAATGGATTGTGGTCTGCCCATGTATTTAGCGATATTTCTATGTCTTCTATGTTATTTATCATGTACAGATTAATCCAAGCCATATTGATTCATGACCACAAATTACATGGGTATGAGAAGAAGGTATATTGTCCCTTTTTGCAGGATTTAGTTGTCTCCATGCATCTGTTAGGTTCAGTTCTTGTACCATTTTGTAGAACGTATTTGATAACTTTAATCTTTCCTTCTTTTTCTTTTTTGTACATCTGTATTCTTTTTTGTCATCTATCATTGTGTTGTAATCTCCTGACACATATATGTTTTCATAGTCTAATTCTCTTATTTCTATTAATAGGTTTTTTAATTCGTTCTGTTTTATGTTCGGTGCATAGATTGTCACTCATACAATTCTTTTTTGGCTAGTTTTAATTTGCACTATTAGATTCTACTCTCTTTGTCACAAAATACTGTTTTTAACAAATACTGTTTATGTTAAAGACTGGTAACATATACCAATCTTTAACATATACTGTGATTCCTCTTTTCTTTTCTTGTGCTAATGCTAGATGTAATTTTCCAAATTTGGAATACTCTAAATTTTTATTGTGTTTTTCTTTAATATGAATCTCTTGTATACAAACTTTGTCCACATTTAATTTTGGAGTCTAATTAGTGTTTTTCCCCCTTTTATTAGGCATGTTCACACCATTAACATTTAATTATAGTAGCCTTATTTTCTCTTCCATCCTTGTCCTTATCTCTGTCTGCGCCCTTGTTTTAGTTCCTTCTCTTCCTTGATGTTCCTCTTCTTTCCTGTCCCTGTTTTCTGATTGCACTATCTTTCCCTCTGATACCCATTCCTCCTGACTTCTACCTTCTATTTCCTCTCTAGTATCCTGTTCATCTTCATCACTTATATAGTGGTTGTAAAATTCCTGGGCTCTATCTACTGAGTCAATCCAAAATATATTTTGTTGCCAGATAATTAATATTCCTCTGGAATCAGTCCCCTGAACATGATCTTGTGTTTTAGTAATTTTGTTGACAAAAAATGGTAATTTTTCCTTTGCTCCCTTACCCTTCTTGGAATCTGTTTTAATGTGATGATCTATTTACCTTTATAAACTAGTATCTCCTCCTGAGTTTTATTGTATATTTCATCCCTCACTTTCTTTCTCACAAATTTAATGTGGACTTCTCTGGGAAGCTTAGAGCGGCGGGCATAATTTGTATATATGTGGTATACTCTCATTTTCAAATTTTTGCTTGTTTTTTTCTGCAGAAATTCAGCTAAAAGTTCTGCCATGCATTCCTAATTCTAGGTTATAACTCACATGGCTTGTACATGATAAACAAATACGCAATTTTTGCATTATTAGAATGACTGCATAAAATTGTGTAGATTGTGATTGTTGGAAATGATCCAGGCCAAGTGCTTATGAGAAGATAGGATGAAGTCTCACAGAAATGAATAAAACAGCTAACTAGGTTGCAACACCTTGGTCTCTTCAGCCTTGGAAGGCGGCGTTTAAAGGGTGACTTGATCAAAGTGTATAAAATCATGCATGGGATAGAAAAGGTGAATAGAGAAAAATTCTTTTCTCTATCACACAATACTAGAACAAGGGGGCACTCCCTAAAGCTTATAGGTAAGAAAGTGAGGACAAATCAAGGGAAATATTTCTTCACCCAGAGGGTCGTTGGTTTATGGAATTCACTTCCAGAAGAGGTCGTGACAGCTGTCAGCCTTGATAGGTTCAAGGCAGGATTAGACATATTCATGGATGCCAAGTGTATTGGTGGTTATTGAAACAGATGTCCATGTTCCCCTTCTATGTTGGTTGAGGCAGGCAGGATTCCCTTGAGTACCATTTGTTGGGGGTCAAGGGAAAGGGAGGGTCTTGCCTTCTCTTTCTGCTCAAGATCCTCAGGGACTATTGGTGGGCCACTGTGTGACACAGAATGCTGGACTTGATGGGCTTTGGCTTGATTCAGCATGGCTCTTCTTATGTTCTTAATTTAGGTACTAGTTTTTCAATTGAATATAAGTTTAGAAATAATTATGCAATTCTTTGAACTTGGTTATAAATGTCTTTCTATGGAATAGAGTTCAAAAATGTGTATTGTAAAGCTGTAAGGTAATGATAAAAAGTAACAGTAACCGTATACCTTGTATTTTAGTTATTTGCTTTAACACTAGGGATCTAAAAGTAGAAATTATTTTTGTTTTAATTAAATCACATTTAAAACATCTTGGTGATAAATCAAAATTTTCATAGTTTAAGAAAAATGCACTTATTATAACATTACAGCCAAGAGTGTGTTAAATATGTATTGCTCAACTTGACACTTTAGTTTGTAGAAGTGTCATATTGATTTTGAAATAAATAGTGTTATATGAAGATTTGCTGAAGGGCAATCTTGTAACTAACTTTGCAGCTGTTTCATAGGAGCTTTCTTCTTTTAAAAAAAATGAAATTAAAATGAAATCTCATAGTTAAAACCTCACGGCTCAGCTTGAGGGTAAAAACATTAAGTATGTTTACAGTTTTGCAAGGCTGGTGTCATCTATAGAATAGCTGCTTCTTGCTCTATTGACTAGCAAAGCTGCTTTAAAACATGGTGAGAAGCTATCTTCAAATACATTTCAAAGAATCAATATAACTCAATTCATTGTATTTCCTCTGGCACTGCTAGGAAAAGAAGACAGGCAAAATTATACCTAAAATGCCACTTTTTGATTTACTAGCAATAGAATTTTCTCTCTCACTTTCCCTCTCCCTCCAACACACTTCTCTCTCTCTTTCTCTCATCTCACTCCTATCTATCTATCTATCTATCTATCTATCTATCTATCTATCTATCTATCTATCTATCTATCTATCTATCTATCTATCCATCCATCCATCCAACCAACCAACCAACCAACCAACCAACCAACCAACCAACTAACTAACTAACTATATGTATTGTCTATCCATCCTAAAGGAAACCCAGTTGAAATTAGTGAGTTACCTTTTGAGAAAAGCATAAAAGTTTTCACCTTGGACTGTTTTCAGTTCTAGAAAATGTGGGTAGATTCACTACATTAATTATTTAGATAAATCAATATATTTCCTCATAACTGAGCTGACAGCAACTGTTGATAGTCATGGACAAGGTGAATAGACAACACGGTCTGCTCAACTTTTAGTTACTTTCTCATTCCTAATATATTTCATATATATTTACTTCCAAAGATGGCAGTGTTTCTTCCAGGCCATCCAATCGCCATAGTCACATCCCAACAAGACATTAGGAAGTCAATGTAATTAAAATGCTTTGATTTATATATCCCATTCATGGTAATAAAGAAATATTTGTATTATAATAGGATTTCAAAAAGTATCTGACAGTTTGGTGATGTAAAAAGATGAATATCCCTTACACCAGAGGTGGGTTCTTCCCAGTTCAGACTAGTTCTATGGAACTGGTAGTAACTTGGTGGCCTGGGTCTAGAACCGGCGATGACCCAGGCCTGCCAGGTCCCTGAACTGGCTCTCTTGACAGCTCCATAGATGCTGCGATCTTATTTATTGGTTCTGTGCATGTGCAGAAGCTATTTTTTTAGCACTGCAAATGTATGTGTGAAGCATCCAATGCCCACATGCCCATGTGTCATGTCAAGAAGCGAACCAGCAGCAAAGAAAAACAGAACCCACTCCTGCCTTATATATCAAACTGTTTTTAGTGAATGAATAACTCAGTGATGTCAGCTTGACAGATTAATGTATTTTTTCCAGTATCATTTTTATGTTACAGTAAATTCACATGTCGTTTTGTCAAATTCTTTGTTAATATGAATATTTAACAGAAATCTAACTTAAAGTTACAATAACATATGTATATGAATTGAAATAGCAATAGCATTTAGACTTATATACCATTTTGTAATGCTTTTACAGCATTTTACAGAATCAGTCTATTGCCCCCTGGGTCCTCATTTTACCCACCTCGGAAGGATGGAAGGCTGAGTCAACTTTAAGCTGGTGGTGAGATTTGAACTCCTAGCCCATGAGGTCTGATGCATCATATGCTGGCCACATCCATTCTCAGTTTAGCAAAGGGGCAAAAAGTCCTGATATTTCACGTGATGCCACAGTGACAATGTGAGTTTGTTTTTTTAAAGTGAAAATTGTATCAGAATACTTTGGGATATTGTGATGCAGTGAACTAGTAATTCCTAAATTCTTAGCCTGGAAAATGTTGAGAAAATAAATTCAGACTGGAATATGAATGGTTCTTCACAGAGTCTAAGATCTCAAGGAACTCTAATCTTTATTACATTTCTTTTAGTTATGAAAGCTCTATAAAATGCATAGGTGTAGCTATAGGTTTAAGTTTTGGATATCAAATTAGAAATTATCCAATACCACCAAAACAGTTTAGTTACTGGTTGTGCTTTTTAATCCGAAATTCTTAGCACATTAGCTACTGAGAAACAATCAGTTCCATGTTTGTTTGTTTTAAACCTAGTTATTTAGTCCTTTGCAAATGTTTTCCTGGAAAATCTTTTAATGTAAAAGAAAGCTTTATGGAAATAGCAAATCATTCTTTCAAGAATAAACTCACTCTCTCTCTCTCTCTCTCTCTCTCTCTCTCTCTCTCTCTCTATATATATATATATATATATATATATATATATATATATATATATATTCATTCTAAGAATGGCACTATCAACCTAAGTTTTTTTTCTCTCTCTCCTTGATTCTCCACTCAAATCCCTACACAAACAAGAATTGATCTGCCATGAGTATAGAAAAGCAGTTGCACATCCACTGTGAAAATGCCGCAAATAATTTCCTGTAGGAAAATCTCCAAAATTCAGCACATTTTCAGGGTCAAAGGAACAGGCTATTAGATGCAGAAGCTACACCTGCCCTGATGTTTGCTTTTTCTATTTATATACAGCTGACAAGAGACAGATGCAGAAAACAGAAAATGTAAAATATAAGCATAAATTTTCATTGCACCCCTGGAAGCACATACATATGTGCCGTGTAAAATTTAATGACTGTGCTAAATACATACGCTTTAGAGAACACTCCACCACCTGCCTACTGACAAATAGTGAAGATCCATCCTGCTTTCCCTGAAATTATAGTGTTGGGAGGAAAAGACAAGAATACTCTCTCATTTCAATAAAACCAGACATATTTATTTGTACATGAATAATGGCAGCAAATTAATATGGCATCGTAGCATTTAGGGGCCTTGTACATACAAGCTGGATGAATAGGCATGGATATATGCATGTATGTGTTCAATGTATAAACTGTGTTGATGATTCCTCTGCTTTATTTTGTTTAATAAAGGGAGAGGATGAAGCAGAACTACAGTGAACCCTCGAGTTTCGCGTCCTCAAGGATCGCGAAAGGGCTATTTCGCGAGTTTTCAACCCGGAAGTAAACTCCACCATCTGCGCATGCGTGCCCTTCCACGCATGCGTAGATGGTGGAGTTTCCCCGCCGGGCAGAGGCTTCCCTGGGTCTTCCCCCTCTTGCCCCGGTAAGACCCCAGCGGCGGTGGGCTGGAGCGCGAGTTTGGGGCAGCCTAGCTCCACTTCCCAGCTGGGAAGCGGAGCCGGCAACAGCATGGGCGGGCGGGCGGGGCGCGCGAGCCGGCAACAGCGTGGGCGGGCGGGCGGCGCGCGCGAGCCGGCAACAGCGTGGGCGGGCGGGCGGCGCGCGCGAGCTTGGGGCAGCCTAGCTCCGCTTCCCAGCTGGAGAGCGGCCCCAGCAACGCGCGCACGCTCCCCAGCAACGCGCTGCGGGCGGCGGTGGAAGTAAAAACACCATCTGCACATGCGCAGATGGTGTTTTTACTTCCGCACCGCTACTTCGCGAAAAATCGATCATCGCTTGGGGTCCTGGAACGGAACCCTCGCGATGATCGAGGGTTCACTGTATATATAATTCATAAGCAAATAATTCCCGAGTATGGTCCTGAAGAAAATTATGATAACAGCGCTGGACATTTCTAAAAACAATATCTGAGCTATTGGTTGGTTTCTAGGTGGACTATGATGAGAGCAAAGTATTAGCAGCAGGTCTTACGATCTCCTTGTCCCCTGTTCCTATTTGTTGTTTAATGGCAATATGGACTGTATTACTAGCATGGTATAAATAGAGCAACCTTGGGAACTTTAAGATGTGTAGACTTCAATGTCCAGAATTCCCCAATCAGCATGGTTGAAGTTCACACAATCTTAAAATTGCCAAGTTGAGAAACAATGAACTTGAAAACCGCATACAATTTTCTGCAATGCTGCTATCTGTGATGCAGTCAGAACATAGGAGAACTTGGAGATTTCAAAAATATTTGACTCGCCATCTTTAGAAACGGGAATAATATCATACAAATTGACATCCAATAGAAACTAGGTTAAATTGCAAATCTTAATCTGTATTCCTGCACTTAACAGTTACTTCAAAATGACCTTGATGTTCTCTGAACCAGATAGTTTTCTTATTGGTGTTTCATTACCCAATTAGGTAACATCATTGGTACCAGAAAGGCAGGGAGTTTTCTGTCCATTGCCCTGTCAATATTGGTGTGGAATGTTCTTGATGGTTCCTGGATTAGGCTGTTATTTATTGATCTAATATTAAATTTTGAGTTAATCTCTGCTTCTCTGGGTGTTGATTGCTGACAAGGAGGCATTATGGTCTTTAACTTTTTGGTCACCTCTTTTGAACAGTATGTAGATGCTGTTTATCACTATGTGCCTATTGATGGCTAATTTGTGTTGCAGGCTTCGGAGGATTCTCTAGTAAGTTTAGAATGCTCAAAATTTCTCAGTTGAAACTATGGTTAAGTCTGTCCATGTGTTATACAGTTAAGGAGCAGTCATGTCTTCTGATTGCTAATTGGTTTTCATGTATGTGCTCTGCTAGTCGCCTGCCTGTTTGTCTGACATAGTGGCTATTACAGTCCTACACTGAATATTGCAGATTATGTTTGTATTTTTCTTCTTCTAAGGCAGAGGTCCCCAACCGCCGGTCCGCGGACCGGGACCGGGCCGTTGGGGCTTTTCAGCCGGTCCGCGGCGCCAGGGCCCCCTCGGCCTTTCCGCACCACCAGCCAGCCAAGCCCCGCGCCCGCCGGAACCGGCTCCTCGCTCTCCCCCCGCCGCCCGCCGCGTTTGCAGGAGGTGGGGAGGGTTGGGCGGCCTGCCAAGGCCAGTAGGGACGCCGCTGCCCGCCCCCCCTCCCCTCTCTCCGCCCGCCGCTGCGCCTCCTTGACGCCGAGAGGAAATGCCGGCAAAGGCTTTCCTCAGCGGAGGCCGGCGAAGGTGATATTGAATGTCGGGGGAGAACGGGCGGTTGCACGCGCTTCCTATCTCCCTGGTAGCCCACTCGGAATATTCAAAATAAGAAAAACCTTTGCCGGCGAAGGCTTTTCTTATTTTGAATATTCCGAGTGGGCTAGCAGGGAGATAGGGAGCGCGTGCAACCGCCCGTTCTCCCCCGACATTCAATATCACCTTCGCCGGCCCCGCCTCTCCTGCAAACCCCCTTGCTGAGAGCCCGGGGCGAAAGTGCTCTCTCAAAGGTGAGGCGGGCAGGGCGTGCGCGCGTCATCGCTGAGAAGAACGGAGAGAGAACGAGAGTGAGTGAGAGCAACAGACAGCAAGATAGAGAAAGTGAGAAAGAGAGAGTGAGAAAGGGGGGGAGAGAAAGAGATAGCAAGAGAGAGAACAAGAGAGAGAAAGAGCGTGAGAAAGAAAAAAAGAAAAAGTGAGAGAGAGAGAAAGCAAAAGAGACAGAAAGAAAACAAGAGAGAGAAAGTGAGAAGAAGAGAGAGAAAGAGGGAGAGAGAGAGAGAAAGAGAGAGGGGGGAGAGAGAGAAAGAGAGGGAGAAAGAGAGAGGGAGAGGGGGGAGAGATAGCAAGAGAGGGAGAGAGGGAAAGGGGGAGAGAGGGGGGAGAGAAAGAGAGAGAGAGAGAGAGAGGAGATAAAGGAAGAGGAGAGAGAGAAAGGAAGAGAAAGAAAGAAAGAGGGATAGAAAGAGAGAGAGAGTGAGAGATGCTCAGTGAGCCTTTCTTTGAAGTTGCCTTTCTTTCTTTCTCTTTCTTGCTTTCTTTCTTGCTTTTTCTTTCTCTCTTTTACCTTCCCTTCCTCTATTTCTTCTTTTCTTTCTCCTTCCTACCTTCTTCCCTTACTCTCCCCTTTCATAAGTTTCCTTGCTTCCTTCCTCTGTTCCTGTCCCTTCCCCCTTTCTTTCTTTCTTTCTTTCCTTTCCTCCCTCCATTTCTTGCTTTCCTTTTCCTTCCTCCCTTCTTTCCTCCCTCATTCCCTTCTTTCACTCCTTCCTCTCTTACTCTCCCCTTTCACACCTTTCCTTGCTTCCTTTGCACCCTTCTTTTGTTCCTGTCCCTTCCCTCTTTCCTTCCTTCCTTCCCACCCTCCGTCCATTCATTCACCCATTCCTCTCTTGATCGCCCCTTTTACGGCGCCGCTGACAGCTAGCTCCCCCCCCCCACCGGGCCATGGAAAACTGGTCTAGCTTAAAGCCGGTCCCTGGTGCAAAAAAGGTTGGGGACCTCTGTTCTAAGGCAAGAGTGTCAAACTCGCAGGCCACGGATGCATCATGTGCTTCCTTGCCAACACCCAGTTTAGTGAAGGGGGGAAATGTCATGATACATCACGTGATGATGTTGTGATGACACGAATTTGACACCCCTGTTCTAAGGCTACAGGGTCTTTTTATTTACTTAAGATGTTTGGAAAATTTTGCATGATTGATTACATAATTGATTTGTATGCTATACAGTAGTCCCTCGATTATCGCGAGGGTTCCGTTCCAGGACCCCTTGCGATAATCGAAATTTCGCGATATAGCGGTGCGGAAGTAAAAACACCATCTGCGCATGCGTGCCACTTTTCCATGGTGTTTTTACTTCCGCACCGCCAGCCCGCTGCCCGCCACTTGTCCGCTGCCCGCCCGCTCACCTCGCCAGCAAGAGGGGAAGACCCATGAAAGATTCCTTGGGCCGCCTAGCAGCTGATCTGCTCGGCAGCGCAGCAGCAGCCTGCGCTGCCGAGCAGATCAGCTGCTAGGCGGCCCAAGGAACCTTCCATGGGTCTTCCCCCTCTTGCTTGTGAGGGCGCTTCAACGTTTCCGGACGGCAAGCTCGGACTCTTTCTTTTTCCCTCAGAGGACGCTTATGACAGGCGGCTGAGGCTTCGAGTGTGTCCCCTTCCACCGCCAAGGTCTCCCAGGAGTCCACACCCCCTTTTAAGGCGCCCGCAGATCAAGCGCTCTAGCCAGGCCCGGGCGCACGCCCCCTCTTCCCGCTTCGGTGGGCCTGCCCGGCGCGGGGGTCTCTTCCCCCTCATGGACACTCTTCGTGCCTGGCTTCCTTCTCTCTCCTCCCTTCCCCCCGCTTTCCTCCGGGCGTGTTGGAGAAGAGGGTCTTCTTCCGCTCTTATTGTCTTGGGTGGGCGGGAGGCAGGAGCTGCAGAAAGGGAAACTTTTTTGTTTTCCTTTGCTCCGCCACCCAAGAGAGCGGAGAGGCAGCGGGGGCGCAAGGAAGAAGAAGCGGTGGTGGCGGCGGCTTCCTTCGGGGGCAACGCCAGCAAGAGGGAAGATGACGCGCGGGCGGCACAGGGGGGGGGAGGCAAAGCTCTGCGGCTCCAGCCACTTTCAGCCAAGCCTCCCCGGCCACGGAGCCAGGGAAGCCGAGCCGGGCGTGGAACATCGGCGCAGGAGGCAGGACACGATCGGGCGACCGGAGCAGCAGCGCCGCCGCCGTCACGCCCGGCTCGGCTTCCCTGGCTGCGTGGCCGGGGAGGCTTGGCTGAAAGTGGCTGGAGCCGCAGAGCTTTGCCTCCCCCCCCCTGTGCCGCCCGCGCGTCATCTTCCCTCTTGCTGGCGTTGCCCCCGAAGGAAGCCGCCGCCACCACCGCTTCTTCTTCCTTGCGCCCCCGCTGCCTCTCCGCTCTCTTGGGTGGCGGAGCGAAGGAAAACAAAAAGTTTCCCTTTCTGCAGCTCCTGCCTCCCGCCCACCCAAGACAATAAGAGCGGAAGAAGACCCTCTTCTCCAACACGCCCGGAGGAAAGCGGGGGGAAGGGAGGAGAGGTCTTCCCCCTCTTGCTGGCGTGCGTGGGCGGTGGGGAAGACCCATGGGAGATTCCTTGGGCCGCCTAGCAGCTGAGGGTCTTCCCCACCGCCCACGCACGCCAGCAAGAGGGACACTCTTCGTGCCTGGCTTCCTTCTCTCTCCTCCCTTCCCCCCGCTTTCCTCGGGGCGTGTTGGAGAAGAGGGTCTTCTTCCGCTCTTATTGTCTTGGGTGGGCGGGAGGCAGGAGCTGCAGAAAGGGAAACTTTTTGTTTTCCTTCGCTCCGCCACCCAAGAGAGCGGAGAGGCAGCGGGGGCGCAAGGAAGAAGAAGCGGTGGTGGCGGCGGCTTCCTTCGGGGGCAACGCCAGCAAGAGGGAAGATGACGCGCGGGCGGCACAGGGGGGGGGGAGGCAAAGCTCTGCGGCTCCAGCCACTTTCAGCCAAGCCTCCCCGGCCACGGAGCCAGGGAAGCCGAGCCGGGCGTGGAACATCGGCGCAGGAGGCAGGACACGATCGGGCGACCGGAGCAGCAGCGCCGCCGCCGTCACGCCCGGCTCGGCTTCCCTGGCTGCGTGGCCGGGGAGGCTTGGCTGAAAGTGGCTGGAGCCGCAGAGCTTTGCCTCCCCCCCCCCTGTGCCGCCCGCGCGTCATCTTCCCTCTTGCTGGCATTGCCCCCGAAGGAAGCCGCCGCCACCACCGCTTCTTCTTCCTTGCGCCCCCGCTGCCTCTCCGCTCTCTTGGGTGGCGGAGCGAAGGAAAACAAAAAGTTTCCCTTTCTGCAGCTCCTGCCTCCCGCCCACCCAAGACAATAAGAGCGGAAGAAGACCCTCTTCTCCAACACGCCCGGAGGAAAGCGGGGGGAAGGGAGGAGAGGTCTTCCCCCTCTTGCTGGCGTGCGTGGGCGGTGGGGAAGACCCATGGGAGATTCCTTGGGCCGCCTAGCAGCTGAGGGTCTTCCCCACCGCCCACGCACGCCAGCAAGAGGGACACTCTTCGTGCCTGGCTTCCTTCTCTCTCCTCCCTTCCCCCCGCTTTCCTCGGGGCGTGTTGGAGAAGAGGGTCTTCTTCCGCTCTTATTGTCTTGGGTGGGCGGGAGGCAGGAGCTGCAGAAAGGGAAACTTTTTGTTTTCCTTCGCTCCGCCACCCAAGAGAGCGGAGAGGCAGCGGGGGCGCAAGGAAGAAGAAGCGGGTGGTGGCGGCGGCTTCCTTCGGGGGGCAACGCCAGCAAGAGGGTCTTCCCCCTCTTGCTGGCGTGCGTGGGCGGTGGGGAAGACCCATGGGAGATTCCTTGGGCCGCCTAGCAGCTGAGGGTCTTCCCCACCGCCCACGCACGCCAGCAAGAGGGACACTCTTCGTGCCTGGCTTCCTTCTCTCTCCTCCCTTCCCCCCGCTTTCCTCCGGGCGTGTTGGAGAAGAGGGTCTTCTTCCGCTCTTATTGTCTTGGGTGGGCGGGAGGCAGGAGCTGCAGAAAGGGAAACTTTTTGTTTTCCTTCGCTCCGCCACCCAAGAGAGCGGAGAGGCAGCGGGGGCGCAAGGAAGAAGAAGCGGTGGTGGCGGCGGCTTCCTTGGGGGCAACGCCAGCAAGAGGGTCTTCCCCCTCTTGCTGGCGTGCGTGGGCGGTGGGGAAGACCCATGGGAGATTCCTTGGGCCGCCTAGCAGCTGAGGGTCTTCCCCACCGCCCACGCACGCCAGCAAGAGGGCGAAGACCCTCTTGCTGGCGTTGCCCCCGAAGGAAGCCGCCGCCGCCACGCCCGGCTCGGCTTCCCTGGCTCCTTGGCCGGGTGGGCTCGGCCGAAAGGGGCTGGAACTGCAGAGCCGAAGGGTGGCCTTTTTGTCTGGGAGGGAAGATGACGCGCGGGCGGCACAGGGGGGGGGGAGGCAAAGCTCTGCGGCTCCAGCCACTTTCAGCCAAGCCTCCCCGGCCACGGAGCCAGGGAAGCCGAGCCGGGCGTGGAACATCGGCGCAGGAGGCAGGACACGATCGGGCGACCGGAGCAGCAGCGCCGCCGCCGTCACGCCCGGCTCGGCTTCCCTGGCTGCTTGGCGGGGGGGGGGGGAGGCTTGGCCGAAAGGGGCTGTACCCGCAGAGCTTTGCCTCCCACCCCTCGCCCCTGTGCTGCCGGCGCGTCATCTTCCCTCCCAGACTCCCCCGGCAAAGTGACGTGGAGGAATGGAAAGCTGAAACCGGGCGGTTTGAGTTTCCCATTCCTTCAAGTCACTTCGCCGCTGCTCTCCTGGCTAAACTGTGTGGCAGGAGACAGGCTTTGAGTTTTTGGCTGGGGGGGAGAAGTAGAACCTTCCTAACTCCCCCCCCCCACCAGCCAGAAGGAGCGGCGAAGTGACGTGGAGGAATGGAAAGCTGAAACTGGGCGGTTTGAGTTTCCCATTCCTCCAAGTCACTTTGCCGCTCCTCTCCTGGCTAAACCGGCGGCAGGAGACAGGGTTGGGGGGGGGTACTGGGAAGCCCCCCAGGCCGACTGCCACCTTTTCAAACAGCCGCGCCCTTCCCAGCTGAGTCCTGAAGCCAAGCGCCTTTGGAACTTCTGCGCTTGGCTTCAGGACTCAGCTGGGAAGCGGCACGGGTGTTTTAAAAGGTCTCCCCCGGCATGGGGGGCTTCCTAGCACCCCCCCAAACCCGGGTTGGGGGTTCAGGGGGGTGCTAGGAAGCCTCCCATGCCGGCGGGAAGACCCAGGGAAGGTTCCTTTGGCCGCCTAGCAGCTGATCTGCCCGGCGGTAATGCAAACTCCACCATCTACGCATGCGTGCAGATGGTGGTGTTACTTCCGGGTAGAAAACTCGCGATATAGCGTTTCGCGAAGCTCGAGATCGCGAAACTCGAGGGATCACTGTACTTATTTCAGAGTTTACCATGTTGTGTTATCTATCTTGGAATCTCCTTTGTTAAAAAGGAGATCTTTTAAAAAGGAAAACTTCTATTCTATGATAAGGAGCATGAATAATAATTCTGCCTGTCCTGATGCAAAAGACTATAGTTTAACTAAGCTACAAGTGTTGTAAGTAGTTGGGTAAAGTAGCCCAAGACTATTAAGAAAAGAACTAGAGGTGGGTTTAAACTGGTTTCTGACCAGTTCTGGAGAACCGGTAGTGGAAATTTTGAGTAGTTTCTGTTGTGGTTGGCTCTGGCCCAGCTCCTGCCCCAGGGAATGTGGAGGTGGATGCAGGGGAAACTTCAACATGTCACAAGCCTGTGTTATTACCGACAGAGTCAGTTCAGAGTTTAGTTTCCTCGGACGAAGAAGAAGGTGGGAGTGACTCGGCAGAGGGGGGCTTGGCACACAGCCCAGGCAGTCAATCTCCCTTATCTTCCATTGATTCAGATGAAGACGTTTTGGACCCACGCAAGCACAGAATTATGTGTAGAAGAGACCAAGCAAGGACATATTACAGGAGATAAGAGCAGCCACCTGTGTTTGGGTGGGGGCTCCAGTAATTAGGGCTGCTGCTATAAATAGCAGCATGTGGGTTTGGCCGTTGTGAAAGAGTATCTGATTGCAGTTCGTCAGGAATCCTGTGTTGCTGGTTTCTGGACTTTGTTTGCTGATTTTTCACGCCTTTGAAAACAAAGCAGAGCAACGTGTTTGTGTGTCTCACTACGTTGGAAGAAGAAGGGGTGTGAAGTTTCTTCACAGCTGCTAGCTAAGTACTTTATGACTGCTTAAGGTTAATTGTACAGACTACCCAGTTTTTTTGGGATGAGTGCTCTTTGCAATACAAAAAGAGTGCTTTGTTTATTTTGAATTTTGGGATAAAGAACACTGTTTTGAATTTTCAAATGTGTGTGTGTCTGAAATTTGTACCCTTGAATTTTCGGGAGGCTCCTATCAGAGAGCCCGGCAGAACAGTTCCTAGAACTGGTAAATACCACCTATGACTGGTCCTGCACCATCTATTCTCTATTTCCCAAATCGGGAGCTGATCAGGAGAAAATGGGGATTTTGCAGTATCCTTTCCCTGAAGTGGGTGGGAATGAAGAATACAGTATCCTTCCCCTGCCTTGCCCACCAAGCCACATTCACCAAGCCATGTCTACAGAACCGGTAGAATCCCATCACGGAAAAACCACAGCAGCACTAACTTTCTTCTTTCTTCTGCTGGTGTCTCCTAATTTTATTATGGATGTATTCCTTTGACTGGTTCAGCTCATTACAGAGACAATATCAGTTGGTGGCAGGTAACTCTTCATCCTAATGTGTCTTTGCTACTGAGGTCTGCACTTCTGAGATATTCCATTTTGCACCAGAAATTAGTTTCTGTGTTACAGCTCCGGACGAGTGATTAAAAAAAGATATTGTAATTTTGATAAACCCCACTAAATGGTTTGACTGAAATAGAGCTGAAATGAAGGTATAAATGGCTGAAGTGATTAAGACTGTCAATTCCCCTTGGATACTGTAAGAGAATGAACTGTCTGATGGATTATTATTTATCCCTTAATGTGAGTTTTTTTGGGATTTAATTAAAGACCTTATATTATATGCTGAAGGCTATTTGGGGCTATAAATCAAAAATCCACAATGGGGGATGTTACAAGGAATGAGAAACGTGGAGCACATGGAACTCTAGCAAGGTCCATTAATATTTTTAATATTTGGTGACTTGACTTTTAGCTTGTAAAAAATCAAGAATTGTGAAAAGCATTTGTTTTTAGAACAGAACAGAATAGAATAACAGAGTTGGAAGGGACCTTGGAGTTCTTCTAGTCTAACCCCTTGCTTAGGCAAGAAACCCTATGCTACTTCAGACAGATGGTAAGTGTTGGAGCATTTACAACTTCTGGAGGCAAGCCGTTCCACTGATTAATTGTTCTGTCAGGAAATTTCTCCTTAGTCCTAAGTTGCTTCTCTCCTTGTTTAATTTCCACCCATTGCTTCTTGCCCTACCCTCAGGTGCTTTGGAGCCTGACTCCCTCTTCTTTGTGGCAACCTCTGAGATATTGGAACACTGCTATCATGTCTCCCCTGGTCCTTCTTTTCATTAAACCAGCCATGCCCAGTTCCGGCAACCATTCTTCATGTGTTTTAGTCTCCAATCACCTAATCATTTTTGTTGATCTTGTCTGTACTATTTCTAGAATCTCAACATCCTTTTTGCATAGTGGCGATCAAAACTGAATGCAATATTCCAAGTGTGGCCTTAGCAAGGCGTTACAAAGTGGTATTAACATTTCACATGATCTTGATTCAATCCCTTTGTTAATGCAGCCTAGAACTGTATTGGCTTTTTTGGCAGCTGCTGCACACTGCTGGCTCATATTTAAATGTTTTTTTCCACTAGGACTCCAAGGTTCCCTTTTCACAGTTACTACTATTGAGCAATGAACCACATATACTATGCCTGTGCATTTTGTTTTTCTTGCCTAAATGTAAAACCTTTAGAAAACTTCCTTCTAGATTTTCTACAATATAGAATCAAAAAACCCTGAACATACCAGGAGGGATCACAAAAAGACATGTACTCCAAGTCTCATCTTTCTTCCACATTTGCTATACACGTAGAAGAGCAATGTTTTGAGTGCATGACTATGAGTTTTTAATTTTCCCATGGACAAACCTGTTAATATAGCTAAAATACAGTTAAATGTAGCTTTAAAAAAACCCCAAAGTGTCTGTCTGGGTTCTAATTTACCTTGCTGCCAGTTTGCTTCCTCCTGCATCATAAGGCATGCACAAAAAAATACAAAAAAAAAAATTCCCCCAAAAAAGCCAAAAACAAAATGGCAATGCATGTGCAGTGCTGGAAACTCGTGTGCAGAAGAAAAACATCTGATTTTTTTTAAAATAAAAAATAAATAAAACAAAAACATGGCGGCATCCATGGACCGGCACCAACAAAACTGGTTCCTTGACATCATCATGACATCACCAGCAGCTTACCACTGCTTTGGCCGAACTGGTCCAAACTACGAGGAATCCACCTCTCATTAAAATTGTCACAAAGTCTCTCTGAGATGTTGGTTGAAGCCTAGGACTCAACAACTATACTCTATTGGTCAGCCACTAATTGATTGATTACTCACTCAAAGGGCTATTTTGGCCATAGAATGAGCAGTAATTGCTAAGACTTCCAATTTTCTATCCCTCTTATTTTAGTGAAGAGATGCTGTACCCTCTTCAGAGCTTCTTGACAAATCCCATTGCTGAACAGACATGCATTGAAAATCATGTTTTTATCATGACATAATACCATTGTAGTTCCCCTTCACATTAGTTCTAGTTATTTTAACAGGTTTGATAGAAAGAAAACACAAACAAAACACCTCTTTTGCCCTACTTCCCAAATGGACCACAGGGGGCTGAAACTTCAGTAAAGCAGCCCATCACTGATTTTCCTATTGAAGCTAATCAGAAATCTCTAGTGGTCACATTAGCTTGGTAAAATGCTCCATAAGAGGAGGATTTTTCAACATGAATAATTCTTAGCTGCTGTAAGGCAATCAAACAAACCTAATTTTTGCCCAATTAAAACCAACACATCCAGTGTATAAATTATGCCAAGAAAGTATAAATTAACATACTAATCTTGCAGTATAAATTAACTATTAAGGGAAAAGTCGAGAGAATTTGCTGTCAATTGAAATGGGTTCAGTTCTGTTCAACACATCTGTAATCAAAAGGGCCAATGTATTTGGCCAGCCTTTGAAAGCCACATTCTCCTGTCAAATTAAGTGAATTGTTATAGGAAATAATAATAATAAAGTGCTGGGAGATATTCTAATACTGTAAATCAGTAAATGGTTCTGTTCATCAAAAAATAGTACAGAAATACCGCTCAGATTAAATACTGACTGTGTTGTAGATTTGTTCACAGAGGTATAAAAGTTACTGACATGACCGGGAATGGGGAAACAGTCACCAAAATATGAACCATCCCCAATGAAATAATTGCAGGGAAAGTGGAGTTATTTTAGATAGGTTCTTGACTCATTACTCCCTCCAGCCTCACTGGCAATTCTTCTACAGTAGTAACATCATTATATAATATGACAAATGAAGGGAAAACAAACTTGGTGGCAGGGATAAAGAGACAAAACATTTGGCAGTAATTTGAGCTTGAAAGCAGGTACAGTACTTTTATTTGGGGAGAAATAATGTGTATGTGTAAGCTATCCATCTATTCAAAGCAACTAGCTATGTAGAAACTTTTAAAAAACCTGCTACAAAAATATATGCCACCAAATAAAGACATAGTGCTCTAATTACTACAGCAAACAAGAGGAAAACCTTCTGCGCAAGAAATCCAACCGTGTCTTCTACAATTTTGTAAACAGCAAACTTAAGAACTCAGGGTCCCTTCCACCCCTAACGGAAAAGAATGCAATGATGAAACAGTTAAAGCCAACCTCCTCAACACATTCTTCCGCTCAGTCTTTGTAAACAGCAATGGCTCATGTCCAAAAGTCCCTAGTCGTACCACAAATAATTACAATGATTTAACATAAATAGATTTCACAGAAGAAAACATTTAAAAAAGCACTAAACAGCGTAAAACCATCTCTATCAATCGGACTTGATGGACTTTGTGCATACTTTGTAAAAAAGCTCTCCACTGCTATGGCTCCCTATGGTCACCCCCATCTTCAAAAAGGGAGATCCCAGCCTAGATGAAAGAACCGTTGTACTCACCTGAACGGTCTTCTCCAGGTCCTGGAAGGAGAGTCCAGCATGGGATTTAGCTCAATCTTATTGGTAGGAACTGAGTTTTAAATTAATATAATTAACATATTAATTAGGTACCGCCCCCTTGCTGCCCCAGTACCTCAGTTTTAAAAAAACGAATCTCATGAATAAACAGAATTTATTTAACAAGAACAACAAACAGTAACTGAACGCAACAACTGTCCATGGTTCAATGGGAGGGTATGGACTCTCCTTCCAGGACCTGGAGAAGACCGTTCAGGTGAGTACAACGGTTCTTCTCCCATGTCTCTGGAAGGAGAGTCCAGCATGGGATATACCCAAGTTCCACTGTTCAAGGGAGGGATATCATTGAATCATGACCCTGTAGTGTCACACACTCGTTGCAACACTCTCCTCCCGAAAGCCGCCTCGGCTGAAGCAAACGTGTCCAATTTATAGTGCCGTATAAAGGTGGTAGGGGTGGCCCACGTGGCCGCCCTACAGATGTCCTCTATCGATGCATGTGTGGCCCATGCCGCTGAAGTAGCGGCACTACGAGTCGAATGAGCCGTGATTCCACTGGGTAATGGCTGGGAACATGCTTTGTACGCTTCTGCTATACAAAGCTTCAACCATTGACTAATTGTCTGGGATGACACCTTGAGACCCAGTCGATGTTGGCCGAAGGATACAAACAAGGCCTCTGACTTGCGAAAAGAGGCCGTGCGCCTAATATAGAGTTTAAGAGCTCTGCGCACGTCCACCTTATGCCACTTAAGTTCCAATGGATGTGATCCATGCACGCAGAAATCCGGCAAGACAAGTTCCTGTGTCCGGTGAAAGTGGGTGTTGACTTTAGGTATGAACGTTGGGTCCAAACGTAGGGTCACCCTATTAGGTTGAAATGTACAAAGGTCAGGCCTTACAGACAAGGCCAACAGCTCCAACACCCGCCTTGCTGATGTAATGGCCACTAAGAATGCTGTTTTAAGAGATAACATCCTCAAAGACACAGTTCTCAGCGGTTCAAACGGAGGAGCTGTGAGCGCTTGCAACACCGTCGTAAGATCCCAAGTAGGAAAACGTCGTATCGGTGGGGGATGCCTATTGGTAGCCCCTTTTAGAAAGTCTCTAATCAACGAATGGTGGGACAATAATCCCCCATCCTCAGATCGAATGATCGTTGCCAAAGCCGCTACCTGTCTCCTTAATGTGTTGGGGGCCAATCCCTTCTCCAGACCGGATTGTAAAAACTCCAACACCAAGACTAAATTAGCATCCTGTGGCCGTTGATGTTTGACCTCGCAAAAGGCGGTGAATGCGGCCCACGTAGCCTGGTATATCCTAGTCGTTGAAGGCCTCCTGGCCGACTGGATCGTAGCGATGACATTCTCAGGAATGTTCCAGGTTCTTAATCTGTCCCCCTCAAGCGCCAAGCGGTCAGGTGGAACCACTGCGGCTCTGGATGGACAATCGCTCCCTGAGTGAGGGTGATTAGGTTGTCTGGGATCCTCCAGGGCTGGACTATCGAGAGCCCCATCAGGTCTGAGAACCAAGCCCGGCGTGGCCAGTGCGGTGCTATCAGTATGATCTCCGCCCGTTCCACTAGGATCTTCTCGATGACCCTTGGAAGAAGTGGTATTGGTGGAAAGGCATAAAGCAATTCCTTTGGCCACGGAAGGTACAGGGCATTGGTCCCCTCGGCTCCCGGTGTGGGAAATCTGGAATAAAACCTCGGGAGCTGGGCATTGCAGGAAGTCGCGAATAAGTCTACCTGTGGGTTGGCAAACCGTTTGGTCACTTGCTGGAACAGGTGTGGGGTCAGACTCCACTCCGCGGGATCCACTGCTTGTCGACTGAGCCAATCCGCCTGAATATTGGCTTCCCCCGCAATGTGCTCCGCGTGAAGAGACGCAAGATGGATCTCCGCCCAGTCGAAAAGGAGTTGTGTTTCCTCCATCAACCTGAGGGATCTGGTCCCTCCCTGGTGGTTGAGATGCGCCCTGGTTGCAACATTGTCCGTGCGGACCAACACATGCTTCCCGTGGAGGAGCGTTGCGAATGTCGACAAGGCAAGGTGCACCGCTTTTAGCTCCAGGAAATTGATATTCACAGGAACCAAGTCCTGAGGCAGCCACACTCCTTGGGTCACATGATGGTCCACATGGGCTCCCCAACCCAGGAGGCTGGCATCCGTAGTCACAATGATGTGTTGTAGGTGACCAAAGGGGGACCCTTGATGTATCGCCCGGGACTTCCACCATCTTAGGGAGTCTCGCAGGCCTCGTTGCACCGTAATTGACCTGCGTGTGTGACTGACACGGCGTTTTTGGTAAGGAAGTAAAGTCCATTGTAGCGTGCGAAAGTGATACCGTGCCCAGGGAACGATGTCCACGCACGACACTAGAGTCCCTAGGACCTTGGAAAGGAAGGCCAGCGGCACCATCCTCTGATGTTGTAATTTGGTGACTAAGCCCTGGACGTTGCGCTTTCTCTCCGGAGACAGGTAAACTCTCATGGAGGTGGTGTCGATAACCGAGCCAAGATGGGTTATAATTGTGGTGGGCGAAAAATGACTTTTTTCGTTGTTTATCGTAAAGCCATGCTCCTGCAACAGCGCTACCGTGTCCCGCAGATCCTGCTGCGCGGTTGCCCGATCCCTGGACAATACGAGGATGTCGTCCAAGTACGCTAAGAGTCTTATTGATCGGGACCATAAGGCGGCGATTAACGAATCCAGGATCTTGGTAAAGGTGCGCGGTGCGGAAGAGAGGCCAAAGGGCATCGCCCGGTACTGATAGTGCCTCCCTTGGACATAAAATCGGAGGTATTTCCGGTGCTCTGGGTGGATGGGAATGTGTAAATACGCCTCCTTCAGGTCGATGGATGACATGAGATCTCTGGGCCGGATGGATGCCAGGATCGTGCGGAGGGAGGCCATCTTGAATCTGCGGTATAACACGTACTTGTTTAGATGTTTCAGATTCAAGATGAGCCTGCAACCTCCTGATGACTTGGGTACTATGAAGACCCTGGAGTAGTACCCCATGCCCTCCATCTGGGCTGGCACCCTCTCGATGGCTTGAATCTCTAGGAGATGCGCAATCTCTTGCTCTAGTAATGTCCGATTGATAATGTCCTTGGGTACTGGACATGACACAAAATGGGTAGGCGGAATACAAAGGAACTCCAGGCGTAGGCCCCGGCTTACCGTGTCCAGGATCCAGGCGTCGGAGGATGTGGTCCTCCAGGCGGTACAAAACCTTTGGAGTTTTCCCCCCAAAGGGACCTGCCCTATGGAGTCACTTGGCTCCACGGAAACCTCGTTGATTGAAACCCCAAAAGGGGCGTCTCGCCTGCTGATATCCCCTGCCCCGGCCTTGAAAGTAGGTCCTATCGCCCCGGTACGAGTAGGACTGCCCATATTGACCCTGTGAGTAGGGTCGGGAGGCCTGGGTGGTTCCGGAGGCTGGGTCCCATCGAAAGGGCTGCCGACGTCGATACGGGGTGTTACTGCGATCTTGCCTTCTAGAGGATCTGGGAAGGATCTTCCTCTTATCCTTGTCTTCCACAAGGACGGATTCCAACACCTCCCCAAACAGTTTCGTGCCCTGGAAAGGGGCAGACGACAGGCGCCACTTCGACTTGGCGTCCGCCTGCCAATGTCGAAGCCACAGGAGGCGCCGAGAAGAGATAGTGGAAGCCACGCCCCTTGCAGAAAACTTTGCCGCATGCAAGGTAGCATCCGCGGAAAACTCGGCCGCCGCTAGCAGCTTGTTTAAGTCCTGCTTGAGGCGGAAGTCTTCAGGCCCCATCCTAGACTGCACCTCCTGAAGCCACATGATGGAGGCCCTATTGAAAATGGATGCAGTAGATGCCACTCGTAGGGCCCATGCTGCCATTTGATGGGCCTTTTTCAGAAGCGTCTAAGCCCGTCTTTCATCCGGCTTGAGACTGTCCGCAGTCTCCGAAGGGACGACAGCATTGGATACCAGCATGGCCACCGGCTTATCCACTGGCGGGAATTGCAGCAGGTTCTCCATCTCTTCGTCGAACGTATAGAAGCGACGCTCCATCATGGAGGGACCCTGTGCCGCTGCTGGGTGCTGCCAGGTGCGTTTGATATTTTCCAAGAATATCTCCATTGCAGGCACGTTCTCGGATTCCTTAGGTTGCTCCTTACACAGGGAAGCCGAAGTCCTAAGTCCATCCCCTGCATCCGTAGGTGCATTCGCCCCTGGCACATCTAAGGTTTGCTTCACCTTATGCAACAGCAGCCTAAATAAAGTTGGCTTAAATAGTCCTGCGGGAGCTGGCTGTTCAGGGCAGGCATAATCATCATCAGATAGTTCATTGTGCCCATGCTCGCTGTCTTCTTCCAGAAAGCCAGTGTCTCCCGCAAAAGAATCCAACCCAGGAGGGGGCGGTGGTGCTGACCAAAGATCCCTGGGCTGGTAAGCTTGTGGCAATGGAGGTGTTACTTGCTGGGCGCTGGCCACCATTCCCTGCGCATATATGTTAGCAATCATGTCCTGCAGGGATGGAGGAAAGGCTTGCCAGACATCACCCTGGGCTCTAAGCCCTGCAGCCGTAGGGGTGAAGGATGCCGAGGGAGCTGCAATTGTTTGTGGACCAGTAGAAGGCCCATACAATGGTTGGCTGATTGAGGCAGGCCTCTCTGGCCTGACCTGAGGTGAAGGCAATGGTGTAGTTGTACCAGGTAATGCCTGACGGTCGGGGGACCAATCTTTTTCTGAGGCAGAGCCTAAGGCCCCCATTGGCAGTGTCCCCCCTGGTGGAAGTGACTGAAATGGGGGTATATGGAAGGCCCCTGCAGCTGGAGAAGCTAATGCTGCATCCAAGCGTTGCTCTAACGCTTTTATTTTCCTCTCTGCTTCTCTTAATGAGGAAGACGATTGGGAAGATTTGGCCTTGGCCTTAGAGGAGGCCTTCTCCTTGCTTTTGCAGGAACCCTGAGCAGACTGGGATTGCTCCTGCCCTTGCTGGTCAGCCATCCTGTCAGAAAGTGGGGCAGCTTTACTCACAAATTTCCTTGAAACCAGTATCCAAACACACTCTCAAAGCGATTTTGACTCCACTCGTGAATGCCTGTAATGGCTGTCGGCAGTTGCTCACTTCACGTGAGTGACCTAGCCAATGAGCCTGTTGCTGGGTAGATCACCGGCCTGGCTCCTGGCGCGGTGCCAAAGCACGCCGAAAATGAGGCTGTCAGGTCTGCCGCGCGCCAATTAAGCCCCAAAATGGCAGGCGCAAGTTATTGCCGCTTCGGGGGAAAGGGGGGGCGCGGCTTCCATGGCTTCGTAAACGGCCGAAATCGCCGACTCTGCCCCCCCCTTGCTCGCCGCTTGCATTTCGAGCGACTTCTCACTCTTCCCGACTTCAGCGGCTTTATTCTTTTAAACAGGTAATTAGCCGTCAGCTGTGAGGCGCTCGGGACGGCTCCCCCGGCATCAGCTGAGAAGCACGGCTTTCCTTTTAAGGCAGATCGGAACTGCGAAGTCCTTCCGCTGCCCCCTTAAGTGGGTAGGGGGCGGACCCCTCCCACACGGGGTGAAAGCCAGATATGACCACGGAGGACAGGGATCTCCGGCTCAACATTCCTCTTCAGGGCAGTACTCTCGAAGAGAAGAGGCCTCATAAGGAGAACGATGGGGGTGCTGCCCGCGGAGGGCAGAAACCCCTTAATCCTGTAGAAACCTGTTAAAGACATAAGCAAAAAACATTAAAACTGTAAACATAAATTTTACTACCATACACTTTATTTTAAATTACTCCTTCAGGAGCAAGCAACTCAGTGTTCCTATCCTAGACTGAGTTTTTTTAAAACTGAGGTACTGGGGCAGCAAGGGGGAGGTACCTAATTAATATGTCAATTATATTAATTTAAAACTCAGTTCCTACCAATAAGATTGAGCTAAATCCCATGCTGGACTCTCCTTCCAGAGACATGGGAGAATTTACAGACCAATCTCCTTAGGTTGTGTCACCTGCAAAGACATGGAATCAATTGTTAACCAATCCATTAATGTCCACAATTCGGTTTAAGGGAAAAATTAACCTGTAATCTACAACTACTACACTGCAAAAACATATGGACTTCAAAACTTGACCTGGGTAAAACAATAGATACAATTTACATATACTGTACTTCTGTAAAGCCTTTAACTCAGTAGTACACGGCAGACTACTCCTGAAACTAAAATCCTACGGCATCTCTGGACCTCTACATAATTGGATAGCTGCATTCCTGTCAAACAGACAACAAGTGATCAAAATAGGGAGCACCCTATCAAATCACATACCTTTCATAAGCAGTACAGTATTCCCCAAGACAGTGTACTAGGACCTTTATACTTTATATAAATGACCTTTACAATCACATTATAAACAACTGTGTCCTCTTTGCTGATGATGTAAAACTTTTTAACACCACAGAAAACACTGCTACACTTCAAAAAGACCTCGACTTTGTGTCACAATGATTGAACAACTGGTAGCTCCAAATCTTAACCAACAAATGCTCTGTTCTATACGTTGGCAAAAAGAATCAGAATACTAACTACAAACTGAATGGACACAACCTTGCAGATAACCCTCATTCTGTCAAAGACTTTGGAGTTCTCATATCTAGTGATCCAAATGCCAAATCCCATTGTAACAACATCTCCCAAAAAGCAGAGTTGTAAACCTAATCTTATGAAGCTTTTTCTCCGGTATTATTACACCATTAACCAGAGCATACAAAAAGTTTGCCAAACCAATCTTTGCATACAGCTCATCTATCTGGAATCTACACTGCATATCAGACATTAATACAATACAGGGTGTCCAGAAATATTTTACAAGAAGAGCCCTCCATTTCTCTACTCAAAACAAAATACCTTACACCACCAGATTTGAAATTCTATTTTATTTTATTTATTTATTTATTTGTCCAATACACAATGAGGGTTTTAGTGGGTATATATCAATATACACATAGTAAAATACATGATGAAGGTTATAGAGGAGATACTCATAGTAAACTATATCTAAGAAATAATAGAAAAGAAGATATAGGAATAGAATATATCAATGAAAGAATAGAAGAAGAGATATAGGAATAGAGGAAAGGTATAGGAGATATAGGAGAGCAATAGGACAGGGGCGGAAGGCACTCTAGTGCACTTGTACTCGCCACTTACTGACCTCTTAGGAATCTGGATAGGTCAACCGTAGATAATCTAAGGGTAAAGTGTTGGGGGTTTGGGGATGACACTATGGAGTCCGATAATGAGTTCCACGCTTCGACAACTCGGTTACTGAAGTCATATTTTTTACAGTCAAGTTTGGAGCGGTTAATATTAAGTTTAAATCTGTTGTGTGCTCTTGTGTTGTTGTGGTTGAAGCTGAAGTAGTCGCCGACAGGCAGGACGTTGCAGCATATGATCTTGTGGGCAATACTTAGATCTTGTTTAAGGCGTCTTAGTTCTAAACTTTCTAGGCCCAGGATTGAAAGTCTAGTCTCATAGCGTATTCTATTTCGAGTGGATGAGTGAAGGGCTCTTCTGGTGAAGTATCTTTGGGCTTAGAAAACTCAGAACTATGTCACCTTCAGCATGACCTAAGTGTAATTATTAAAATTATCTGCTACATCGTCCTACCTGTCAATGCCTACTTCAGCTTCAACCACAACAATACATGAGCACACAAAAGATACAAAATCAAAGTGAATCACCTCAAACTTGATTGCAGAAAATATGTCTTCAGCAACAGAGTAATTAATCCCTGGAACTCATTACCTCATTCTGTGGTTTCATCCCCAAATCCTCAAAACTTACTCTTAGACAGTCTACTGTTGACCTCACCCTATTCCTAAGAGATTAGTAAGGGGAGTGCAGATGTGCATCCCTGTCCAAATGTTTCCTTTTATATGTACCGATCTTATGGGTATATAAAAGCCACCTCGAGTCCTCGGAGAGCGGCGGCATAGAAATCAAACAGATAGATAGATAGATAGATAGATAGATAGATAGATAGATAGATAGATAGATAGATAAAATTTATTTATTTATTTATTTATTCATTCATTCATTCATTCATTCATTCATTCATTGGCTTTGTATGCTGCCCCTCTCCGTAGACTTGGGGCGACTAACAACAGTAATAAAAACAGCATATAACAATCCAATATTAAAACAATTAAAAATCCTTATTATAAAACCAAACATACATACAGACATACCATGCATAAAATTGTAAATGCCTAGGGGGAAAGAGTATCTCAGTTCCCCCATGCCTGGCTGCAGAGGTGGGTTTTAAGAAGCTTACAAAAGGCAAGGAGGGCAGGGGCAATTCTAATTTCTGGGGGGAGTTATACTTATGTCTGACAAAAATAAATAAATAAAATAAACTTTAAAGGTTGCTAGTGTATCAAGGAGATTTATTGTCTTGTATGTATGTATGTGTTTGTAGATACATAATAGACAGACAGACAGACAGACCGACAGACAGACAGACAGACTGACCGACCCTCCAGCAGTCGAATCAAAGGAGGAGCAGGCGTGGGAGTCAGGGTAAGCACCAAGGCAATCTGAGAGCTCCAAGGGAAAAGAGGGAATAGAGCTGGCAGAAAGAGAGAGACAGAGGCAGAGTCTGGGCCATCTGTCTGACCTCAGATGGAGAGTCAACAGCCCCCAAGTCTGGAAGTGGTGGAAGAGGTGGAACAGCTGGATCAAGTGCCTGATGCATGGATAGGCAGAAGGCAGCGAAGAGGAGAGCAGTGAAATCCATGGGTTGATCCTTGGGAAGGAAGAGCCACTACTGCCAGTGAAGCCCTACCCTAGCTCTGGGAATAAAAGTCAGGGGGCGGAGATGAAAAGATGTAGCAGACAACTATTCATCTTCTAGATGGACCTGTTAGCCTGCATTTTATTTATTTATTTATTCATTCATTCATTCATTCATTCATTCATTCATTCATTCATTCATTCATTCATTCGTCCAATATACAAATACATAGGAAGAAAAATAGACATGTGATAATATAAAAGAGGGTGAAAGTGAACTTAGAGGAGAGGATATATGGAAGGAAGAGAATATATAAGATAGGTGAAAGAAGGAGAGACAATTGGACAAGGGACGAAAGGCACTCCAGTGCATTTATATACGCCCCTGTATGCATTGAGAGAGAAACCTTTTTTCGGGGCTCCTGGCACTCCTAATAAAATCTTTGAGTTAACTTTAGAGGGTTTGTCGTGTTTGGGGAGCTGGGTCAGAACAACAGATGTGATGAAAACGTTCTCTCTTCTCAGTACTTAAGCATGTTGGGAAGAAGCATTCATGTTGGTATGATAGCAAATGCATATGTTTACACATACATTTCTCTATCTGTATAAAGGCTATGCTTAATCAATAATTACTGAAACAACAACCAAAAGCAAGTTAAAAATAACTCTGGCAAGGTAATAGTGCTTCTGTACAATGTATAGATTTTTGCCCGAACAGTGTAAAACATTCCAAATTGCATAATTTTTCAAGTACCAAGATAGGCACCTTGAGACCTTCCATCTGCTTCTGTGCATTCTTGGCCATTTGTTTGTCACACGTTGCTCATCTCTGCCAGCATCACTTTGTCACAACTGGGTTAATTTACTATAAGAGGCTAACGCGGAGACAGAACAGGAGGCTGAAGAGAGAGTTAACACATTGAAAAGGCACCCTTGGCTCCCCAAAGTACTTCCCTTTTAAATACTCAGTGTTATTGGCATTTTTATTTGGGTGAGCTAAGTCACCGATATCAGGGAGCAGCCACAAAACAGAGAAAAGGCAAGGAGAAAAGAACACAGTTGGAAGAAAGATTGATTGAGAGAAAAGAGCTGATCATCTGCTGGAGAAGAACTGAGAAGCTCTGGGGATCTCGGTTGTTGTTGCCAAAATGGAACAGAAGGTCATTGGGTAATGATTGTGGGGCATTTTCAAGTTGAGTATAATATATGTTCTTAAGCTTCCTCCATGCTGGAAATAAGCTAGAAGCACCACAAATGAAATAAAGCATTGAGTATAGCATCTGGATGTTGTGGATTTTATTTATTTATTTTTTGTATCTTCCACATACTTGGAACGCATTGGTATATCTCATAGCTTGGTAAGAATCAATGCTTTATTTAAAAATTGCCACTCACCCAATGGCATCACGTTTCTTCAACATTCCGTGGCTTGCATTGGCTGCCAATCAGTTTCCGGTCACAAAGCCCTACATGGCAATGGACCAGATTACCTCCGGAACCGCCTGCTATCGCATGAATCCCAGCGACCGATAAGGTCCCACAGAGTTGGCCTTCTCCGGGTCCCGTCGACTAAACAATGTCATTTGGCAGGCCCCAGCCTTCTTTGTGGCGGCCCCGGCCCTCTGGAACCAACTCTCCCCGGAGATTAGAACTGCCCTCACCCTCCCTGTCTTTCGTAAACTACTCAAGACTCATTTATACCGCCAGGCATGGGGGAGTTGAGATAGCTCTTTCCCCTAGGCCATTACAAGTTATGCATGATATGTTTGTGTGTGTTTGGTTTTATAATACGGGTTTTTAGTTGTTTTTTATTATTGGATTGTACATGTTGTGTTTATTATTGTTGTTAGCCGCCCCGAGTCTGCGGAGAGGGGCGGCATACAAATCCAATAAATAATAATAATAATAATAATAATAATAATAATAATTATTATTATTATTATTATCACACTGTCATCACGTGAAGTAGCATGACTTTTCCCCCCTTTGTTAAAATGGAGGTGGGCGTGGTCAGCGCATGACACATCCGGCCTCATGAATTTGACACGGCTGCAATAGCTTATATGCACATGTGCAGATACAAGGAACTGAGATATGCTCGTGGAAATGTGGGAGAAATGGAAGGGAAACCTGGGAGCAGATGTGTCAATAATCAGACAATAATAGAAGGGGCTGCTTCGCAACAGTGCTTAGCGGTTCATTTCCCAGCAAATGTTGGTTATCTAGGTGTCCTTGTCAGATGGCACAGAGGCCAAACTTTGACAGACCAGGTTCTGTCACTGAGAGAAAATAAATCTTCCTCTGGATTCATTGGTTTCTTTGTCTGAGATCTATTCATCTGTGTTCAGTAGTTTATGATGAAACTAAAACATAGGTAGTCCTTATTTAGCATGGCCTCAGACAGAAACTGTGATGAAAAATTTGTGACCTTCACAGGTCTGTAAAGCAAAATAAAGCTGAAGGAAGATTATAAACACAGTCACAGTTTTATTTAGTGACTGCTTTGTTTAGTAATATATACTGCTCAAAAAAAAAAGGGGGAACACTCAAATAATACATCCTAGATCTGAATGAATAAAATATTCTCATTGATTAATTGGTGTTATATTATGTTGTTTAAGTGTTCCCTTTATTTTTTGAGCAGTATATGTCTATTTATCTATATCTATAATCTATCTATCTATCTATCTATCTATCTATCTATCTATCTATCTATCTATCTATCTATCTATCTATCTATCTATCCAGTGCTTCCATTATGATGCTGTGCTCAATTGCAATTTTTGACATGCCATCTCCTCTATGCCTTCCCATGTTAAAAAATGCTTTCACATACATGAGTATAACTAATACTTTTGTTAGCTATACTGCAATCTCTTCGGGACTAACGTCTTCCTCCTAAAGATAAGTTCTTTCTATTCAAGCCTGAAGATTAGTTCTTGTTTTCAATCGAAAGCAGTAGCGGGTTGCAGCCAGTATGGTCCAATACAGCAACCTGGATGCTTGCGGATGGACGCATGTGTTGGCACAAGATTCAGCTTCTGTGTATGCGCCAGAAGCCAATTCTCATGTGAGGATGTGTGCGCGAGCGAGATTTTTGCAAATTTTTTACTTCCATGCATGCACAGAAGCCAAATCTGGTGCCAATGTGCACACGAATGCTGGATGAATGCACACCTGCACTGGTCACTGGGAGTGCTCTGGTACCGCCGGAGAAAAGGAACCCCTACCTGATCAAAAGTGTCATTGTTTTTTATCGTTTTTTCTTTCTCATTGTGTTATAATACTGTGGATAAAAAGTTGGAGAAATAAAACTTAATTAGGTGGGAGGTTTAATGTGGTTGTTGTACTACTTTTATTTTAGGACATGAACTCATTTGGTTCTTAAAGATTGCAGCTTGTTGTCTTGGGAGCCGCTGTTATGTAGGTACTAATACTCTACAAAATGTGCAGGAGGTATGAATTAAGGGAACTGCAAAATCAAACACGATTCAGAATAGCATAAAAACATTTCCTAAATGTTTCCTAAACACTGCAGAAAAAACATATGTCGCTACTTTCAACCTACAATATGTATATTGCCTTGCCACTGGTTCGCTTCCTCCTACACCACAGGGCCATGCCACTTATGCATGCATGCACAGTACCAAAAACCTGGTAAAACAAGATGCTATCACCACCGCGAGAGCCAGTTTGGTGGTGTGGCCAACTGGCGATCTCTCCTGGTTCAGCAAGCGGTAGGAAATTCCCGCTACCATTTCTATCGAACCAGTTGGAACCAGGCACAACCCAACTCTGGTATATGTTAACTATGTAGATATTCATATCTAAAACCAGTGAAATAATACTTCCAAATGTGTCAGTCATAAAATTTTTAAGGTAACGTATTGTATTTCTGTCTTCCTTAATTTAAAAAAAAAACATTTTTAAAAGGTCAGTGATTTGAATGAGGAGTTTCTATCATAACAGAGAATAGCTTTAGATGACTACATCTAAATACAAAATAACTATCCCATTTTCCAGGCAGATAAAATTTAAACAAGCTCTTGTTTATGTACTAAATCACTATCGCAATTCAGAAAATTGCTGCCAGTTCTCTTTGTAAGGTTTTTTCAGATATATCCAAGATTGTATATTTTTATGTAAATTCATTCAAATCAATTAAAATATACATTAACAAAAATATATTTCTAAACATGTGCCATGAAAATCTTGATTTATGTCAAGAAAAGAGCCTGTTAATGAATATTCTTAATTAGAAATATCTCTGAATTATCTTTGGTTTGAAAGGAACAAAGAGACATTGAATCTTATATAAAATGTAGTAACGAATTTGAATTATTGAATGTTCACAAATTGAAGCAATTAATAGGGCAAAGCACTAGAATATCTGCACCAACATCAATAAGCATTTAATTTTTGCCTATGGCTTGAAAGGAATTGAGTAAGTATCTGGAAACACATCAGAATGCTAATTGCTGTCTTACATCTTCTATACTCATGATGCTAATAACAGCCAGGCACTGAATAATTTGTAAGGGTTAATGGGTCAGTTCCCCTCTCTTGAGACACAATTGGCTTAACAATTAAAAGTATTATTGAAGAATTTCAATAATGGGAGAACAAAAAGCCAAACCTATACAGTTCCATCTATAAAGCAACAAGACTTTAACTAGTGATATTCTGCTAATTTGAGCAGTTTTAAACTAAATAAATGGGGGAAAGATCAGGAAAATTGTAAATTAATTCCTAGTCAGCTCATCTCTTGGTTTTTGAAGAAGTTCAATTCTATTTACCTGCTGGTTTTTTTGCTTTTTTTAAACAATGCTTCAAATCATTCCTTGTTTCAGTAATTCCAAAACTGTTTATATAAACAAGTGATTCCAGAAATTTGAGGACAGTAAAATAATAAAAAAGAGGTGGTGTTTTAAAAATAAGTAGCAAGCATATATGATAGCATGGTGACACGAGTTGGATAAATAAGCTCAATTGGAATTGACTACAAGAGACAATCAATTCCAACTATTAGGTCCCCAGTGACCAAAACATTTACTAGCAATACACAGTATTAAGCTATCAGTTCAAACATTTTTATCATCCAAGAACTTTTTACCATGAAGTACATAATTGTTAAAGTTCTTGCTGTTTTATCACTTTTTCTGAACTAGAAAAATCATGGCATTAAGTAATCAATCAGATTCAACTAATTGACCATATGAGTGCAAAAAAAGGGAGGCGTTGGCCCAGCCAATCTACTGATATTCCATATCTTCTTTCTCCATGTTTATCTATGTAAAAAAAAAAGATGTTCTAATTTAATTTCAGCTCTGCTGACAGGGAAGGCCTGTGAATGTACAGAAGCAAAAAATCACCAAAGTCTCTTTTGCGGGCGCATCTCCTCACAAGATTTTGCTTCCTGTTCATGCGCAGAAGCAAAATCTCACTTGGACACATGTGTGCACATGCCAGAGACCCAAAGATGCATGCGCAGCTCCAGTTTTACTACCAATGTGGTGTCCTCATCTGAACCAGTAGGAACCCATTACTGGGGAAGCCTAGTTGAAGGGAAGGGAGATAGGAATACATGTTTCTATTAATATGGCATGGCACAAAGGCAAATCCCGAATTCATGTGAGCATCCAAATTTGAAACGCATCATATCCAGTGTGGTGCAGAACAGACTGAAATACAGTGATACCTCGTCTTACAAACGCCTCATCATACAAACTTTTCGAGATACAAACCTGGGGTTTAACATTTTTTTGCCTCTTCTTACAAACTATTTTCACCTTACAAACCCACCGCCGCTGCTGGGATGCCCTGCCTCTGGATTTCTGTTGTCAGCAAAGCACCCGTTTTTGCACTGCTGGGATTCCCGAGGCTCCCCTCCATGGGAAACCCCACCTCCAGACTTCTGTGTTTTTGTGATGCTGCAGGGGAATCCCAGCAGCGCAAAAACGGGTGCTTCGCTGGCAACGGAAGTCCGGAGGTGGGGTTTCCCAGTGAGGGGAACCTCAGTGAAATTGCAGCATCGTGAGGTACGGAGGTGGGGTTTCGAGGACTTCGGTGTTTTTGCGATGCTGCGATTTCACTGATGCTCCCTTCGCTGGAAAACCCCACCTACGGACTTCCATTGCCAGCGAAGCGCTCGTTTTTGCGATGCTGGGATTCCCCTGCAGCATTGCAAAAACACAGAAGTTGGGAGGTGGGTTTTCCCGTGGAGGGGAGCCTTAGGAAAATCCAAGCAACGCAAAAACGGGCGCTTCGGCTGGCAAAAGGGGTGAATTTTGGGCTTGCACGTATTAATCACTTTTCCATTGGTTCCTATGGGAAACATTGTTTCGTCTTACAAACTTTTCACCTTAAGAACCTTGTCCCAGAACCAATTAGGTTTGTAAGACAAGGTATCACTGTATTTCATCAAAACAGACCTGGCTGGTCTGGCAAACCAGAAGACTATTGTAATGTATGCATCAGAGTGGGCGACATATTTTTGGTCCATTCCCCATCCTCATAATTTTTACAAGGAGCTGTTCTTTTTATGAGATTAAAATTATTCAAGAAACTCTTCTACAAATTTCAGTTTGCAATACATTGCAATTTTTAAACAAAAAAAAAAAGCTACTGAAACAATTATGTTTTGACACTCTCAGAATTGTTCAAGCAGTAATTGTTGAAGATCAGGCCTATGGAGGAAGTTTATTTGCGTATGAGACAACAACTTGCTTATTGTTTTTGTTAAATGACAAATGTTGAGCTTCTAGAAATTTCCAAGCAATCAAGCTTAAATATCATACCACAAAAAGTTAAGCAGAACAACCTAGAGGATAAAATTACTCAATTCATCTGCCATACATCTGGACATACATATTCATATTTTCTAAGACTTTATGCAACTCTACCTGAAAAATGAAAGAGAAAATATGAGCACTTTCAATAAAAAAAAAAAAGCCAGAGACACCCCAAATACTCACAAAAATTAGGATTTTATTCCACAGAATAAAATGTCATCTATCTCTTTAGGATTTCTTTAAAAAATGTTTCTGTGATTATCTTAAAGTAGCATAAATCTAAGACATCATATATGGAGGATCACATCTTTTTGGAAAGATGGCCCACAACTAAATTGCATGCAAATGTGATTCAGTCCCTAACATAGCACAGAAAATCATCATATTTGAAACCTAGGATATATATTTTCACACAGTAATAACACAAAAAACAAAAAAGATCTGTAAATGGGCAGAATCATAAGCAGTTCAGTATATGGCCTGCAATTTTGCTTATGTTCTGAAATGTTCTAAGGAATCCGGCTATCATAATGAATGTAAAACAACAATACATAAGCTGAAATTTCAATATTGTTATATCATTGTTATGACATGCATTCCCATATTGAAAGTTTATTTGATTTAGCATTCATTTCTCATAATGTATGTTTTTCCTTTCATCATTGGACAGAATACTATTTTTTCTCCTTTCTTATGCTGGTTAGACTGTGGCTTGGACTGTGTTGAATAACAGTCATTCTCAAGCAGAATGGAACTCACAAAGAAAACATATTCCTTTTCCCCTTCCAGTCCTTTGCAACCCAACTTCCTTCTTTCCATGAACAATGAAACTCCAAACTTGACTGTAAAAAATATGACTTTAACAATCGAGTTGTCGAAGCGTGGAACTCATTACCGGACTCAATAGTGTCAACCCCTAACCCCCAACATTTTTCCCTTAGACTATCCACGATTGACCTCTCCAGGTTCCTAAGAGGTCGGTAAGGGGCGTACATAAGTGCACTAGTGTGCCTTTCGTCCCCTGTCCAATTGTCTTTCCTTTATCTCATATATCATATATATTTTCTTCCTTTCATATATATCTTCTCCTCTATTTTTACATATTATCTTTATATATATATTACTTCATGTCTATTCTCTTCCATATGTATTGTGTATTTGACAAATGAATAAATAAAAATAAATAAATAAATTTCCTTTAGGATGGGAAATTCTCTGGAATTTATTTGGGTGAGGGCAGAGGTGGGCTGCTAAGGTGGAACGGTGACGTGTACTCACCCCCGTGGCTCTGGGCGCTAGCAGAGTCCAGCGCATTTCTGCTACTGCACCTGGGCAGGTAGTGAAATTGTGCAGGGAGATGCAGACACTTCATTAACCAAAGTAAGAAGCGTCATCAATGCTCATCTAGAGTTACCTAGTAATGGGTAATGAATATTCTGCAAGAAAATAACCAAGCTCAGACAGCAATAAGGAACCTGACCTAAAAATATTTTCCTTTATTGCTATCTATTTGGATATAGGAAAGACATGTTGATCTACATAAAGGGACAAGAAAAAGAAAGTGAATTTCGCAATAAGGACAAGTGAGGAAAAACCATTTCCAGGTAGAAACTACATTGTGGAGGAGAACTATGAGAGATTGAATCTACTTCCACCTAGTGGCTGTTTGGAGTTTTGCAACCCAAGTAAACTAAATAACTCAGTCTTCCATGTTTTTTTTCATTGTGTCTTTACGGACATTTCTTTTTTTTTTCCTATCTATTTTTAGAATAATTATGCTTACCGAAGCATGCTATAAACATGTATTTTCTTAGTTTTCTTTTTCCTTGTTTCTTTTATTGCTCTATTATTTTACTTTCGCTTAGTTTAAGCTTCCTTTTTATTTCTTCATTTAAAAAAAAAAAATGTTGTTAGCCACTTAGAGTGGCCCCTTGGCAATATAGGCAAAAAACCCACAAATTTAATAATAATAAAGACATGCGTGCAAAGCCAGAATTGAGAAGACTGCAACAAGATTGAGAATTATCATCATCACAAAGACAGCAACAGACACCAAATGCCTTCTCAGCAAAGACGCTGCGGAAACAGTAGACTACTGGATTAGATGCTTCAAGAAGATTGCACAGATTGACTGTACAAACAATGGCACAGCAAAATAGCAACAATGCATTGCAAGATCTGCAAGGACTACTACTTGACTCTGGTTTCTTCCCCAAATCCCCAAAACCTTACCCTTAGATTGTCCACTGTTGACTTCACCCCATTCCTAAGAGGTCTGTAAGGGATGTGCATGAGCGCACCAATATGTCTACAGTCCCTGTCTTAATGTTCCCATATATTCATAACCATCTCAAGTACACATGTTTATACTTTTACTGTAATCTTATATAGGCTTGACAAAAATAAATAAATAATAAATAAATAAAAATTGCCTTCCAGCAAGGACAAGTGAGATCATAAAATAGATAAAGTGATTTAAAAAATGAAGATGCAAAAGTGCTCTGGGACTTTAGAGCTGAAAGAAACAGGCACCTTCTGCACAGCACCCCAAACTTAAAAACTATCAATAAGCAAGGCAGAAAAGTCTAGATAGTGGACATGACAGTATATTGAGACAGCAGAAGAAAAGAGAAGGAACTGGAGACGATAACAACATATGGAGTACTGCAAAATGAAATAGAATGACTGTGGCAAAAGAAAACAAAGGGGGTACCAATAATAATAAGTGTCTTGGGTGCAATTCCAAAACAACTGGAGCACTGCTTGAACACCATCAGCATTGACATATTCACTGTCGATCAATTGCAAAGGACAGCTTTGTCAGAAAAGCGTATATCTTTCAATCATAGCTTTAACACCATAAAATATCAATTTCTGCCTATGTCAGGTCCTTTGGGAAAGATTCAATAGGCGGGTAAAAATGCCAAATCCAATCTGAACATCTGGCTGACTGTGCAATGAACCACGTGTATTAGCTAATAAACATGTTATGGAAGCTAATCCTCCCCTTTTTCATTGCAATATCACCCAGGAACATGCAACAAACAAAATGCTTTATAGAATGCCATTCATATTTTACATGCACCTATAACATCTTTTTGCTGTACAATGAAAAGAGCAGTGCCAACAGCTATACAGCACATTTCTTAGTGTACTACTGATGTTTGGATTATGCATCTGTGGAGAAAGTAAGCTTTTGTCCATGCAAGTTAGCTAGCAATTAGGACCGTAATGTGCATTGATTTTTCTAATACCTAGCAATGGCTGAGCAATTAACTCAGTGTCAATTTCTATATGATCTTATACAATCGTGCATCCCAAATCAACAGTGCTCTACTTTAGGCAAAGTGGAATATAGCTGAATACCAAAATGAGCACTTTTCAGAAATTTGCATACAACACAAAAATGAATTGCACTTGGAAAATTTCTTGTAAAAGTTTTTGCTCAGTACAGAAAATGCTTACTGTAGTGCAGTGATGACAAACCTTTTTTTCCCTCTTGGGTGCCAAAAGAGCGTATATGCGTACCATATCCCATAATTAAATGCCTGGGGATAGTTAAAACAGCTTCCCCCACCCCGAAGAGGCCCTCTGGAGCCCAAAATGGCATGCTTCCAACTTCTGGTGGGCCCAGTAGGCTCATGTTTCGCCCTCTCCAAGCTCCAAAGGTTTCCCTGGAGCCCAGGGAGAGTAAAAATGCCCTCCTTCATCCCCCCCCGGAATAATAATAATAATAATAATAATAATAATAATAATAATAATAATTTATTGGATTTGCATGCCGCCCCTCTCCGCAGACTCGGGGCGGCTAACAACAATAATAAACACAACATTTATTATTTATTTATTATTTAGATTTGTATGCCGCCCCTCTCCGCAGACTCATACAATCCAATAATAAAAACAACTAAAAACCCCTATTATAAAACCAAACATACACACAAACATACCATGCATAACTTGTAATGGCCTAGGGGGAACAGCTATCTCAACTCCCCCATGCCTGGCAGTATAAATGAGTCTTGAGTAGTTTACGAAAGACAGGGATGGTGGGGGCAGTTCTAATCTCCGGGGGCAGTTGGTTCCAGAGGCCCGGGGCCGCCACAGAGAAGGCTCTTCCCCTGGGGCCTGCCAAACAACATTGTTTAGTTGACGGGACCCAGAGAAGGCCAACTCTGGGGGACCTTATCGGTTGCTGGGATTCATGCGGTAGCAGGCGGTTCCGGAGGTAATCTGGTCCATTGCCATGTAGGGCTTTAAAGGTCATGACCAACACTTTGAATTGTGACCGGAAACTGATCGGCAGCCAATGCAAGCCACGGAGTGTTGAAGAAACGTGGGCGAATCTTGGAAGCCCCACGATGGCTCTCGCGGCTGCATTCTGCACGATCTGAAGTTTCCGAACACTTTTCAGAGGTAGCCCCATATAGAGAGCGTTGCAGTAGTCGAACCTCGAGGTGATGAGGGCATGAGTGACTGTGAGCAATGACTCCCTGTCCAAAAATGCCTTCCTAGAGCCTCTGTGTGAGCCAAAAATCAGCTGGCTGGCACACACATGCACATTAGAGCTGAGCTAGGGCAACTGCTCATGTACCAGCAGATATAGCTCTGCGTGCCATCTGTGGCACCAGTGCCATACGTTTGCCATCACTGCTGTAGTGTATCCCCTGTTCAGATTATCCTACCTCATCTTCCATTTTTAGAGGATTAGTGAACGAGTGAATTCATTTTAAAGCCAGGGGTAGCAGACATGAACAAAAGGGAGGCAATCATTTGCTAAAGGGATTGCAAAGACTATACAAGTAGTCTTTAATTTATAATCTCAATCTAGACACAAATTTCCACACAACTGTTAAGTGAATCTGGCGTCTCCTATTGGCTTTGCTTGTTGCAAGTAGCCTGAGAAGGTTGCAAATGATATCTGCATGATTTGGGATGCTGCAACTATAGTAAATATTTGCCAACACCTGATTTTTGATGAATCGAAATAGGAATAGGTAACAGGAGAAATATAACACTGTGGTGAATGAAACAGTGGGATGAATGATGCCTTTTGAACAGAAGCACTTTCCACAATAACATTTACCAAATAATTGGTTATAATGTTTATTATAACTTATAATATGTTATAAGAGGAGATTGTTCTGCATCTTGCACAACACAGGCTGTGGCTCATCTCTGAATCCATCACAAATTCAGACAAAGCGTGGCCATGCTGGCTAGGATGTGTAACAGGCAGCCCTTGGCCTCCTGCATCACCCCTGGGAGCAAAAAATGGGCTGTGGGGGGGGTGCCCCTGCACCCTATTTTGGGCCTAGTAGGCTTCCCTGCAGCCTCCTGGGAGAAAAAGAGGCTATGGAGAGGTCATTTTCCACCTTCCCGGGCTTCAAATGCTTTCTGGAGGCTGGAAATAGGCCAGATTTTGCACTCCATGGGCCTCTGAAAACCCTTTTTTCACCACTATGGGCTCTCTGGAGGCAGGAAATATGCCCATTTTCATGCTTCGCTGGCGTTTGGGATGCCCGTTTTCCACCTCTCAGGCTCTGAAGGCTCTCTGGAGGCAGGAAACAGGCCCAGTTTTTCACTCCATGGTCCTCTAAGAGGCTCTTTGTCTACTTCCCTGATCTCTGAGGCTCCTCTGGAGGCAGGAAATGGGCTCATTTTCACCTTCTACAGGCCTTTGGGAAGCCCATTTTCCACCACCCTAGACTCCACGTGCCCCCTGCACTTAACTGGGATCCAAAACAGGCCATATGGGGACTCCTGTGTGGGCTGGAGGATGGAGTCAGTCCATCGTTGGAACTACCAGTTTGCTGAACCAGATATAAAATTAACATCTGGTTCACCCAAATTGGTCTGAATGGGCTGAATCCTACCTCTGCACCTGAAAAAAAGGGCTTTCCCTCCACTATTACAGAAACAGAAAACACCCGTATTAAACAGTCCAACTTTTTTTCTATGGGTGTTCATTCTCTACATCCCTACCTCCAAGCTGTGTTTTGATCCATCAAAGACAAAACCAGGACTCTTGATTTCCTGGCATGTAATATTGGTCTGCTTCTCCTTCAATCATGATACATATGCCAGGTTGATCTAATGGCATGAAACTATTTAGAACTTATCCACGGGTTTATTTTACCCTGCATGGGCATCAGTGGGAAGGGCGTCAAATGAAAACATGTGCATTGCAATTATCATGACACAAACCACACAAGATATTCACATTGTCTCAAGATGTAGATAGTAAAGGATGAAATTTTCATGACACAAACCACACAAGATATTCACATTGTCTCAAGATGCAGATAGTAAAGGATGAAATTTTCAATGTGTTTCATCGTGTTTTGCTTCACCTAAGAAATGCCTACCTGGGTCTATCTGATTTGTGAGAAAGAACCTTTTCCTAGGCTAGAGAGTGCTCCCATTCAAGGTGATTCTAGAAAAGTGAGTTATAAGCCTAGTGAACAAACGAACAAATAATAAATGCAATCCAATAATGAAGCTGACGTTCAATACAGTTATGCATTATTTTGCAAATAACGATACAACAGTTATTTAAGAAATTAATGTTCCCCTGAAAGCATTGATTTGCCAGTTTGTGAAAGAGCCTGATAGGTGGAAACCAAGAACTCTAGAAAAGGAAATGGTAATTATGTGGATGTGGGTGTGTGTTGGGCTGGGAGAGCAACCCTCACAATGTTTTACTTTTCTTTTTCTCTTTTTTATTATTTATTTATTTATTAATCAGATTTGTATGCCGCCCCTCTCCGCAGACTCGGGGCAGCTCACAGCAATAATAATCCAATGTAAACAAATCTAATATTTAAGTTAATTTTAAAAACCCCAATTTAGAAACCAATCATACATACTAGCATACCATGCATACATTTTATAAGCCTAGGGGGAGGGAAAATGTCAATTCCCCCATGCCTGATGACAGAGGTGGGTTTTAAGGAGCTTACGAAAGGCTAGGAGGGTGGGGGCAACTCTGATGTCTGGGGGGAGTTGGTTTCAAAGGGTCGGGTCCGCCACAGAGAAGGCTCTTCCCCTGGGTCTCGCCAAAAGCATGAGACAGATATGTTTGCCATTCATGGAAAATTCAACACTGGGAAGAGGGGAGTAAGAAAATCAAGCACAGAGAGTTAGTGTTCATTGCTTCCCCTTCCCCTTGCATTGCTGGGATTAAGCATGGACAATGTTTCTTCTGTGTTCTCCTGTGTGCTGTGCCTATGAGCAGGCCTATAGCAAACATATTTCTGGATCAGCAGACGGTGAGAATAACACAGAGGAAAAATCAGATTTACGTTCATATCCTTTGAAATGCTTTGCAAATGTAGCCCATAGTGTCGTGGCAAACTTTGGAATCTTTTATTACAGAGCCTGTTTATCGCTGTTATCGTATGTAAACAGCTGCATATACTGTATGATGAACTAACATTTTATTTTTCCAGTCAGCTTTGAAGGTGGCACAGACCAATCGGCAGCATCTAGTTCATATTCACCTCATCTAACTGTATAATTAAATCCCGATTTTGTAAAATGATTTGGGAATATTTTCTGCATATTTGAGAACATACAAAATGTATGAAGTAAGGAAACAAGGTTGTTAGTTCTCTTAAAATTAAGCTGGCAAGCCAGTGTAATAAAATATGGCAATATTTGGCAGATCTTGATTACTAATTAATGCCAATATCAATTACATTTTCACACGATGGGTTCCTGGTATACTGTAGTTTCATTTGCTTTCAGAGATGAATGACTTCTTTTGTTATCTGTAATTTGGTTGTTGTTTCCACCACTAGAAAAACCCAGTAGAGTCTTTAGATTTATCTTACATTCAGTCAAGCTGGAAAGAAAGTGGTGAGTTTTCTTTCATCAGGTGCTATTCAAAGTGTCATGTAAAAAGCTTTCTAGAAAGTTTCACACTTCTGCTTTGCCAAAAAGATCAACAAGAAGTCTAAAAATAAGCAGACTGTGACATGTCACAAATATATCACACTGCAGTGTCAGAAGAATAAGGATGGGACATTAAACATATGAAGGAAGATATTGTGTTACGGAATGTGTTAATTTCAGAGCAAAACAGAAAGGGAGGGGGAGGTTAATGAAAATTGTAAAACTAGAAAGGAATAGAAATCTACTTATTTCATGAGAATAAATAATGATTTGACAAACCCAAAACCCTGCAGAAGGAGTTGCTGATTAAAATTTACATTTATAATCTGTGGTATCGAAAATCTATGTGTAGTCCAATCTGGATTCATATTCCATTGCATGGGTGTCAAACTTGTAGTGTCATGTTGCTGTCATGCGATGTTTCACAACACGATTTAAATATTGCCCACAAGATCATATGCTGCAACGTCCTACCGGTCAATGACTACTTCAGCTTTAACCGCAACAACACAAGAGCACGCAACAGATTCAAACTTAATACGAACTGCTCCAAACTTGACTGTAAAAAATATGACTTTAACAATTGAGTTGTCGAAGCGTGGAACTCATTACCGGACTCAATAGTGTCAACCCCTAACCCCCAACATTTCTCCCTTAGACTATCCACGATTGACCTCTCCAGGTTCCTAAGAGGCCAGTAAGGGGTGTACATAAGTGCACTAGTGTGCCTTTCGTCCCCTGTCCAATTATCATTCATTCATTCATTCATTCATTCATTCATTCATTCATTTATTGGATTTGTATGCCGCCCCTCTCCACAGACTCGGGGCGGCTAACAACAGCAGTAAAACAGTATATAACAAAATCCAATACTAAAAAACAGTTAAAAACCCATTATATAAAAAACAACCATACATACAAACATACCATGCATAAAATTGTAAAGGCCTATGGGGAAAGTGTATCTCAGTTCCCCCATGCCTGGCATCAGAGGTGGGTTTTAAGCAGTTTACGAAAGGCAAGGAGGGTGGGGGCAATTCTAATCTTTGGGGGGAGTTGGTTCCAGAGGGTCGGGGCTGCCACAGAGAAGGCTCTTCCTCTGGGTCCCACCAAGCGACATTGTTTGGTTGACGGGACCCGGAGAAGACCCACTCTGTGGGACCTAACTGGTCGCTGGGATTCGTGCAGCGAATATATCATATATATTTTCTTCCTTTCATATTCTCCTCTATTTTCACTTTTATCTTTATATATATTACTTCATGTCTATTTTCTTCCTATGTATTTGTGTATTGGACAAATGAATAAATAAATAAAATATTTTTTTTCCCCTTTGAGGAGCTGGCGTGGCCTGTGCATGATGCATCCAGCCTATGGGACATCAGTTTGATACCCTTGCCATTGGGTTTTCTTCTACTACTACTACTACCTTTTTATTTCCTCTTTTACAGCTTTGGGTGTCAAGGGAGATACAAAGATTTGATTCTTGCTATTCTGAGGGCCTCAACCATTGATAATTGATGCTGTTGTAGTATGTCTTTGATGTTGCCTCTCTTGGGTCTGCTGCATGTTCTTTGACTTTCTTCTCTTTTTGTATATTCTTTGTATGGTATGGAATCCCATAACATCCTTTCCAGGTGAGCAAATCACCTGCTGTTTTTATATGTAGTTTAGGATTTGTTTTATGACAATTCTGTGTCTTATGATCTCATTTCCGATTTATCTCTTTTGGTCACTCTAGCACTTTTTCCTCAACTATCTCGTTACTGATGTGACTAACCTTTGTTAGTCCATTGGGTCAAAAAAGTGAATTACTTCCAAATTGTCTTTCAAAGGGTAAATATCGTGAGTGGAGTGAAACATACTTTTTTCAAGAGTCTCTTGGGAACTGTTGTGCCAGGGTGTCTGGAGGCCCCAAGAGATGAATGAATGAATAAGATGACACCCTTACTGTTAATATTCCCCTGTCTTTCTATTTTAATGCTGTTTTAATAATTTATATTTCTGTGGTTTTATTTGAAAGTTGTTCTAATCCACTTTCCACCAGAGAGGCAGCCATATAAATGTGATTAATAAATAAATATTTGTTGAGTTATGAGAGGGCCAAAAGACTGGTGTGAATATATAAATATCTTTATATTTAATTTAATTTAAAGAGAAATTTAATTTCTCTTTAATTGTATCATCATTTTTTCTAGGATTGTGGATTCTTTGGCTTTCCACACTTCAATTCAGCCTTCATGAGATGATGGAACCAGAATGAAAATGCAGCACAGGTGGGCTTCAAAAATTTTAGCAAGGGGTTCTCTGCCCAGTTGATAGTTGAGTGTGGTCTAGTTGGCCTCCTGCACCATGGTGGAAGGGGGCATTTTTGCCCTCGCTAGGCTCCGGAGGCTTTTATCGAGCCTCCGGGAGGGTGAAAACGGTGTCCCCAAGCTCCAGAGGCCATCTGGAGGCTGGAAACAGGCCCATTTCCACCCTTACTGAACTTCCGGTAGGCCCATTTTTCACCCACCCCAAGCCTCTGTGCATGCCATGCACTTACCTGCATCCAAAATAGTCCATGTGGGGACTCCTGGGAGGGGAGGGCCAGGTGGATGGGGCTAGCCAGGAGTGGGATTTGGGGGTTCTCTGAACTGCACAGAATCTTAGCTAGAGGTTACCTTGAACCCCTGTTAACCTCCACCAGTCCATCCCTGAAATACAGCCAGAGAGACTGCAAGGCAATGAAGAAATGTCTAAGGAGAGGTGTATGAGTTGGTGGGGAACCTGAACAAATGAATAAAAACACAACAGAATTAAAAAGCAATCTCAAGACAATGAAGTCTGCATGTGTAAGAGAAAAAAACAGGATTTGTTTTACAAATGGCCATTTTCTCCTGCTTACTATACAACAATCAACTTGGGAACTCAGGTAATGTTTTAAAATGGTAAAGCATTATATGTGAATTTGTTTGTTTGTACTTTTCCTACCTCCCTTTAAGAATTTAACACAGTATAAATATATTGTTCATCTTCCTATCTTCTGCAGTGTGGCCTCTGTGAAGTAGGTTAGTGTACACCCTGAACTAAGCTAATGCAATGTTTAAACACTGCATGAACTTTTAATATTAAAAATAGTAACAAGCACAGCATGGCACAGATTCTATCTGGGAATGCACAGTAAGGTTATGCCTGGTGCAAAGATACTGAGGAGTTCACAGGAAGGGCATTTCACTGATAAGCTAGCTTCTCACACATCTTGTCTGCATGGTTACAAGAGCTTTACAAACCAGTCCCTTGGCACAGACGTGCTATGGAAGAAGACAGCATAGATACCTGCAGTTTTTCATAGGGAGCACTGTGTGTTTATTTCTGTAAGCTTTTACCCTTAAGAAAGTCTGTGATAGCTTTCATTTGCTCTTTCTTGAAAATCTCTCAGGAGCATGGATCCCTGGGAGCATTTATATTTGGACATCAAAAAGGTTGAAAAAGAATGACTACCCATGAATCCCCCCATGGCTACGAGCAGACAATAATCTCATTTTCCTTGCTCCTTGACTAACTTCTTAACCATTTGTGGAGAAAGTCTAATTTTTGTGACCAAGTTCACAAATGCACATACAAAAAATGGTACTAGCCATCTCTTACATTGCTACATTAGTAACAGACATAGATATGACGATTCATGAATCCTCTTGCTATGGAAAATGTTTGGAAGCACTTATATGAACTCATCAACAATGACTTCATGGCAGGGGTGGGCTACTGTCTGGATGGGGAGAACGCAGTGGAGTAGCGAAAATGAAGCGCCACCCCAGAGCACTCAATTTGCACTGAACAATGTTGAAAGAAAATGCAGGGCACCCTGCACAAGCCACGCCCACAGTGTGGTAGTAAAAATTTTGGTAGCCCTTCACTGCTTTATGGTCACAAACTTGAAGTATCTCCTGTCTAAGAATTCAACAGAATTCCACTCTGAGGGATTAGATCCAGAAAATAAACTTCTCATAGCAATCCTTTCCTGGTGAAACAACCTGTCTCTGAGATTAGATTAGATTAGATTTATTGGATTTATATGCCGCCCCTCTCCGCAGACTTGGGGCGGCTCACAACAATGGCAAAAACAATACATAGTAACAAATCTAATACTTAGCAATTTAAATTACAGTTTTAGGTATGGTCCTACTTTGCTCTGTTTTCAGTGAAGGGCTACCAAAATTTTTACTACCACACTGTGGGCGTGGCTTATGCAAAGTGATGGGCTCCTACGGGAACAGTCAGGAACACAGTTTCGGTAGCAAAATTTGGAGCTCCACCCCAGAGCACCCAATTTGCATTGAAAAACGTTGAAACAAAATGCATAAGCCACGCCCACAGTGTGGTAGTAAAAATTTTGGTAGCCCATCGTTGCTTATGCAGGACACCCTGCATTTTCTTTCAACATCTTTCAGTGCAAACTGGGTGCTCTAGAGTGGAGCTCCATTTTTGCTACCCCCACTGCATCCCCCCCCCCCGGTCTGGCCACTAGCCCACCCCTGCCTGTTTTTGAAAAGTGGTAAAGACTGTTCTCTTTCCAAGGGAGTTCAGCCATCAAGATTTTAATTATATTTCTCTGTGTTAAAGATTGCATTTCTAATAACATATTGTTTCTTGGATGTATTCTAAGTTACATATTGTAAAACACCTAATCGCTTGAATAGACAACATACAAACGCCAGCAATAAGTACAAGAATCAAATAAAAAGTAAAGTTTCATAACTTTAGTTTAAACAGGGACATTTTAAGAAATGAAAGAGGAAAATAATCATTAAAATGAGCACTTTTTGTTATTTATATTAACTTCTCCACATAATCATTCTTTGCCATGCACTATGGCCAACAATGGATATGTTTCTTAAAGGTGTCATGTCCAATGCCATCTCTGTCTCTTCAGTTAGATCCTGACAATCCTGCCCACCAATTCATTTGAGACAAAGAGATGCTCACAAGGTATTCCTTCAGTCTTGGGGCAAAATGAAAATTGCATGTCACCATATCTGAATAGATGGAGGTTCAATTTTGAAGCTGCCTCTTTGCATGGCTCTTTGGCCCAGTATTGTCATGCTATAGGAAAATTTCCCTCAGGTCCTCCAAACTCTGCTTAATAGGTGTTTCATAATTTTGAGTGTAGCAGTCTAGTGTTTGGATTGATAATGGTACCAGGTTCAAGGAAATCCATGTAACTACAGCATCTGGATCACAAAATATTGTAACCATGAATTTTCTTATTGAACTCCACATATACTGGATTTATGATGATATTCCATGGATGGAAACTTTATTTCTGGGTCACAATGATGAATCCATGTTTTGTCAGCTGTCACAATAAAGAAATTAATCACCTTCATTCTTGAAGCATTTTTAACAGTTAAATATCCATATGTTTGAAGTAAGAATCAAACACTAATGTAACTATGGAAATAATGGATATAACTATGATGTACAATATTATGTATTTTTAAAAACTATATATGATTAAGAGAATAATGGTTATAATTAGAGTGTACAACCCCATGTATATTTAAAAAGGACTTGATACAACCAGCATACTGCTATTGCAAAATTGAAATTGTAATGTAGAATTTTAACATATACAATAAACACACACACACACACACACACACTCAGGGATGGGCTGCTGACCGGACCGAGCTGGGGAACACAGTGGGGTAGTGAAAATGGAGCTCCAACCCAGAGCACCCAATTTGCACTAAAAGATGCTGAAAGAAAATGCAGGACGTCCTGCATAAGCCACGCCCATAGAGTGCTAATAAACTTTTTGGTAGCCCTTCACACCCAGGGGTATATATGTGTGAGAGAGAGAGAGAGAGAGAAAGAGAGAGAGAGAGAGAGAGAGAGAAAATCTAACAGTAATAATAACGGTATAACAAGATTGGAGGTCTTATAGTAATTCTAATTCTACTAATTGTTTGCATTACAAAATATTTCTAATTTTGCTGTTAAGATTTACATAGTTCAAATTCATATTTCCGCAGTTTCAACTTTGATAACTTTAGAAGACAGTTATCAAAAATGCTTGGAGAAGAACCTTGCATCATTTCTTTAACTTTCAATAATTTTATATCTACATATGTTTTCTTTATTATTTATTCTTTCAAGAGCTACACTTGAACACCAAACTAGGTATGGAAGATTCACTGTTTTCCATATTAATAAGCTTTAGAAAGAAAGAAAGAAAGAAAGAAAGAAAGAAAGAAAGAAAGAAAGAAAGAAAGAAAGCTGAACTTAACAGTCTATACGTATGTGTATTTCAATTAAAGCAATGGGGAAGAGCTGAATAGGAAAAATGGATACTATTCATAAATCTTCTATATCACACATAACTGTGCCCTGGTAAAGTATTTATGTAGTTTACTATTTTGCCCTCAAAGGAGCATTGCTCTTGATTTTAAAGCCCATAGCAACAGACATTCATTATTGAAATAAGTAATTGAAGGAAGGATAAATTCTTTAAATGTGATATATTTTATTGAGCTGCTTAAGCTATTCTGATCATGTAATTTTTCCCTGTAGTACTATTTGATATTTATATAAGGTGAGGCAAAGGTTAACAGGGGAAGCTTAAAAGGGCAGTGTAATGAAGGGATTTGTGAAATTGGGAAAACATAGGGAGGTAGAATACAGCAATACGTTTTATTCATTTATAAATTCATTTATTTCACTGGCAATATTTATCGTTGTGTCTTTTCAAGGCCCTGCACAAACAGCAGTTAAAAGAAAAATAATTATTTCTGACTACAATGGCAAAGAGATAAAATCTGAGTGACTTTATCGAACAACTCTCTAGGAATATATATATATATACCAGCAAAGGAATAAAACTGCATTCCCTGTGACTCTGCTAGGAGCTTGGAGCTTCAATAGGTGATGTGTCATATATATATATATATATGTGTGTGTGTGTGTGTGTGTTTATGTGTGTGTGTGTGTGTTTTCGTAGATTTTCACGGGTACAGGTATGATGGTCTTGTATATTTGGGTTTCTTCCCGTGTAGGATTTGGAAATTTCTGACGACATTTCGACGAGGTCCCACTCGTCATCTTCAGGCTGGTGTTTCTGTCTTTGTTCTAGGGCGAACACAGCAGGACCTGAGCAGCCTTCCTTCTATAAATATTGGTGGCTGGGTGTGGTTTGATGGCTCAGCAATTGCCTGCTGTGTAGAAACTTCCTGGTGAGTCAGTGGGGTAACACCTGGGGTCGTTGATGTAACTGAGGTATGCTGATTAGTTAATGGTTGTAGATTAGGCATCATATCCTGAGTAGTTGGAGCTTGCAGGCTACTTGATTGTTTTACAATGTGTGTTCTGAGTCTGGTTTCAGTTTCTATGGCTGGGATACATTTGAGGGCTGGTTTCCAGATGTCTGGTAGGCGGGAGGTATCATCCCGCTTGTTCATATTTTGGGGATGTTTTTCTATCTCGATGGCTTCCATGATTATTATTTTGCTGTAGTGTTCTGTTTTGGAAATTAATTTGGTACTGTCAAAATATAAGTCAATATATATATATTCAACACAGCACCTATTGAAGTCCCTAGTAGAGTCACAGGAAATGCAGTTTTATTCATTTGCTGGTATTGATGTGAATCAGTAGTGGGTTTCACTAACCTTTGCTACCAGTTTGGAACAGTGAACGTGCTTGTGGGGTGTGCTTCTGCGCATGTGCAGATCGTTCATGAAGAAATCTGAGTAGATGGGCGGAGCCTCCAGCCACCATCACTACCGGTTCATCCGAATAGGGGCAGACCGATAGCAACTCACCATTGATGTGACTAAGAAACTCCAATGTTTGGCAATGGGAAGAAAAGTGTTTATCTGCATCCCACTGAAACGGGCTGAACAACCTAGCCAAAACTTAATATTCTTCTCTCTGCAAGCCACAATACCAGTCAATGCCACACACAGCTTATTCTGACAACAAAGCCAAACTGGATCTACTAGCCATAAGCTTCATTGATACAGTTTCTTCGTCCTTCTAGAGGGTGGCTTTGATCACATCTGCAAAGTAAAGTCTTTTAGCATTCAAGCCACAAATTTGTGTTAACAACTGCATACAGAGTATGGTAAAAAAGGATGGAGGGCAGTTATTTTTGAAAGCATGATTACATGACATAAATGCTTCATTACCATGGAAGTGGTGAGCATCTTGTGATGCTACAGAAAGCCGGTTGAGACAGCCTGTTTTAATTTTTATTGATAACACGCTCACAGGTGTGCTTTTTAATCATTTCACTACATTACGTCCTCTTCATCAACTGTCACTAGCAATTTTCTGTAACAAGCCTGATGTCCTGGCTATATTAGGAAAAACATAAGGGAAAGTGTGTGTTGGAGATTTCATTTTGCCTCTATGTGGACTGGGCTCTTGTAAAAAGCAGGCAACAGAATCTAAGTGAATTAAATGGGATTTGTGTCAATGTAGCAAAAGGGAAATTCTTTGTAGAACAAAAGAACAATCCATTCAGCTTACTCAAGTTGCTCGGGCAGTTCTGCTAAATTTTCATTTGAGGTTGGCAAGAAACAATACTGGGTGTCTGACAGCATGTGTAAAATCTCTGCCCCACTGAGCAGTGAGCAGATTCTAGAATATTCATTTATAATTGTAGGTAAAAGTTTGGCTTGATGCTTGACTTTGGTTATAATCTTTTTTGCTTCCATTCTCTCTTTCTCCCTCTTTAGGTTTCTCTTTCAAACTAAAAAAATAAAAATAAAAAATCTGTTAAACTGAATTTGGTTTGGTGTTGGCATGAAGTTAAAGAAGTGTTAATCTCTTTGTGTGATTTGTTTGTTTCAGTGTGAGAGATCACAACAACTGTCAGAGGCCGCAATCAAAATAAGGTTCATAGGGACAAATTTGCAGTTTTGATTATGCACAAACCCAAATGGTGTCTCTCTGTGGTTTCTCTTTCTGAGAGTCTAAACTAGAATGGCCAGTTTTATATTTATTTATATCTGATGTGGACAATTCACTGTTCCATTGCCGAAAGTGGCCTCCAATCCTGTTTCTAATCCCCAACCATTATCAGCTGTGGTGGGTTGCTCCCGATTTATCCCGATTCTGTGAACCGGTAGCGGCAACAGCGGGAAGCTCCGCACACCTGCCCAGGACACTTCTGCACATGCACAAAAATGTTGCGCGTGTGAATCAGTAGAAACAGCATTTAGAACCGACTACTGATTGACAGATTTCAGTGTCCTACCATTTTTAGCCAGTGAACAGGAAATTAGTAACATACATTAAATTAGATTGAATAACCCCTTTAGTTCATCCCAGAACTTTAGTTCATCCCAGAACTTTAGTTCATCCCAGAACTAATCACAGTTTCATAAAACTACTAAGTTGCTTACTTCTCATTTACGTATTTAAAATCTATAAATAAGAGCAGGTTTGGACATTTTACAGTTCCTATGCCACATCCAGTCCATCCTAACCCTGTTTGAGCAGCATGAGGTCAATTGGAAATTAGAAATAAAATTTAAACAACTGTTTTTATGCCATAGACACAATACAATACAATTGCATTGCTTTTATTTTAAGTCAACTGCTACACATGTGGATTCGTGCCTATACACTTTCACAGCAATGTGTGGGTCTTATTGGTCCAGCTCTCAACAACAATCTCAGTTTCCCACATGATCAAGTTGGAAAAATTGATTGTCCACCCCTGAACTAGAGAGAGTGGGTAAGAAAGAAATAGAGATCTACAGCAAGGTATGAAAAGAAGAATTTAAAAAACAACATGGGCTTAACTTTATTTATTACTCTTTAACAATTTGTTTATTTACTAAAATTACAATTTGTTCTGACATTGCTAGATATGTTGCTATATCAAAGGAATATCTGTAACCTACAAACATAGAATCAGGAAGCTACATGGTCCATTTGAATCAATTAATAATATAGGTAGAAAAAAATTATCTTTCTTGTAGTATATTGTATGTCTCCCAAAATCTGTTAGGCAGATAATAATGTATACTTCCAGAAAGCCATATCAATTTTAAAGATCTGTAAAAGTATAATCTGAAATGTAACAGTGTCCTGTTAGTATTAAGATAAGGCAGCTGAGTTAAACCTTGACTTAGTCATGTTTGGAGTAGATCTATTTAAATAATTGGGAGGAGTTAGTATGACCACATTTAAGAAAACTTTCTGGCATTAATATACTGCCATAATGTACATTTCTCCAATTCTTTGCTATTTCTAAGGGTCAGGCACACATGCACAAAAATACACAGCAAACAATGTACTGTATATCATCTGTCCTGTTTGCTGGGAGGCAGAATTTTTTCCTTTGTTTTCCTCAAAAATTAAGGTGTGTCTTATACTCCAAAAAATATTTTATTTATGATGATTGCAATATTCTGAGGTCGCCTGATCTCTGTTTGTAACTTTCTTAGCCACCTTCCACCAGATTCATTTTACAAATGTGTTTTTCACTTGACTACTTGCTTGCTTGTCGATAAAACATCCAAACCCAACTATGGTTATAAGTTGAGAACTGCCTGTATTGGCCAGACATTTAAATGATAGAACACTGAATAAAAGTATACAGATGTGTTACTATGGTTTTCATGTTGCTTTATATTCTGATTTATTTTGTGATTGATTGCTAAAACTACTTTAAATATATTTTGCTATAAATATAATTCCAATGAGATTTAATTGCTACTTTTGAAACATTCAGCCAAAAAAACCCACAACAGTTTGCACAAGGGAGTTTATTTTCACTCTCTGTACAAGTTGATTTTCCATTCTAACTGTGTACCAAGTAGTCTGGGACACTACAACTAGGTCACTGTGTCAATAAGACATGAGTTTCACACTTCGGCACAGATTTTATCAACAGCAAGAATTCAATGTCTCTGACTTATCATACAAGCTTTATCAGATACCATGTTTTGATCAGCTGTGAAAGAAAAAGCTGGCATCCTGGGTGAACTTGAAAGTTTGCTTCAGAAAAGAAAGGCGGGGGTTAATCCGGATTATGTCCTATTTCTTATAATTATGAAAAATGGGGTTATGGCCCTTCAAAGTACCTAGCTCTCAAGCAAGGCTTTCTTCAAATACAGCCAAAGAAAAGAAGTACTGCCTTAAATTCTATGAAAAAAGCATAAGCTAATTCTTCAGTAGTTCTGAACCCCTGCTGCTCTTTCAGACTGAGCTTTATCAGGATTTTAAGTAGATGTATAATACCTGTACAATGAAGGGATAAGCAGAAAACAAGCAGTAGAATAGTGATGTCTTAAAACTAAACCTTAGCAGTCAACATCGTGATGGTTCATGGACATTAAAAAGTTATTTCATTGATGAATCCTGCTTCCAAGCAGAATGTTCTTCCTGTTCTGTTCAAACCATATTTGGCAAACCCATATTTAAAAGAACAAGACATTCACAGTATGCTGGAACTGCCATATTAGAATTGCCTGCCCAATTATAAATGTCAACAATGCATGGTTAAGATCCTTTGAAAACATATACAGTTCTGATACAAATTGGTTGGCCAGAATGTAATTAAAATATATCTTTTTTCCAAAGCACAATTAATTTAACAGCTTAATTTCACTAGGCACGTATGTATGTGCCTTTTGTGTGCAATCATATCTATTGTCTAACCATTTCCCTAAACCCATGATGTATCAAAATGTTGGTTTACATTGCACCGATATGGTCAATAAGGCTATTAACCGCCTGTGATTTTTCCACTTTGGAAGAGGCAAATGCTTTTTTTTTGGACAGTAATGCCTGTTTTATATACAAGGAAACAAGCAAACAGGCAAATACAAAGCAACTTTTGATTGCCAAGATTTATTTCTCCTATGTATCTCCATTCAAAGCAACAACTGCATTGCTGTCTAGTGATTTACCGATCGTTGCTCAACAGACTGTACAAAACAGCCTTTTTCACGTAATACAAAACATTGTGATAGGGCAGTGCGAGGTCTGCATCAGTTATTGTATGGCCTCCTTCTTGCTCCTCCACATAATAATGGCCAAGAAGTGGCCCTTTCAATCACTTTTGCTTTAAGTAGGCCTGCTTATAGTGGGTGGGCTGATGAAAAACACTTCCCAACATCCAACACAGAAGAAAAGGAAGATAAATCGGTATTCAAGATGCTAATGTATTGTACCTAGATGAAAAAGATCTCCAAATGTACTTGCATTAGTATTCGAAGCACACATTTGAGGTGAATGCATTGTTTACATTAAGGCTACTAAACCAGAAGGTAGATTTAACATCCATTCTTTCTCATAGTGGATGGAGCTAGCCTACAAGGATGGGAAGACACTGCCATTTAGCCAATCAAGACCAAATCTGTAGTATAAAAGCGCCATTAATTGTCACCCCCCCTCTTTTGACTCAGTCCTAGCCTCCCATTCTTGAAGAACTCCATATCTTTCAAATTTCCTGATCATATCCATTTGTTCTGTGAGTGATTACCCCCACTCAAGTGATAGCTGTCATAGCGTGGCTGGAAGGGTAAGAGGAGCTTTGGCCCATTCTCATTTCATTTCATTTCATTTATTGGATTTATATGCCGCCCCTCTCCGAAAACTCGGGGCGGCTAACAACAGTCATGAACAATATACAGTAAAAATCCAATACTAAAAACTAACTTAAAACCCCTTAATATATAAAACCAGCATACGTACAAACATACCATACATACAGTTGTATCAGCCTAGGGGGAGAAGAAGTCTTAATTCCCCCATGCCTGGCGGCAGAGGTGGGTTTTGAGTAGCTTACGAAAGGCAAGGAGGGTAGGGGCAGTTCTAATCTCTGGGGAGAGTTGGTTCCAGAGGGCCGGGGCCGCCACAGAGAAGGCTCTTCTCCTGGGTCCCGCCAAGTGGCATTGTTTCGTTGACGGGACCCGGAGAAGACCCACTCTGTGGGACCTAACTGGCTGCTGGGATTCGTGCGGCAGAAGGCGGTTCCTGAGATAATCTGGTCCGGTGCCATGAAGGGCTTTATAGCTCATAACCAACACTTTGAATTGTGACCGGAAACTGATCGGCAACCAATGCAGACTGCGGAGTGTTGGTGTGACATGGGCATATTTGGGAAAGCCCATGATTGCTCTCGCAGCTGCATTCTGCACGATCTGAAGTTTCCGAACACTTTTCAAAGGTAGCCCCATGTAGAGAGCGTTACAGTAGTCGAGCCTCGAGGTGATGAGGGCATGAGTGACTGTGAGCAGTGACTCCCGGTCCAAATAGGGTCGCAACTGATGCACCAGGCGAACCTGGGCGAACGCCCCCCCTCGCCACAGCTGAAAGATGTTTCTCTAATGTGAGCTGTGGATCGAGGAGGACGCCCAAGTTGCGAACCCTCTCTGAGGGGGTCAATGTTTCTCCCCCCAGGGTAATGGACGGACAGATGGAATTGTCCTTGGGAGGCAAGACCCACAGCCACTCCGTCTTGTCTGGATTGAGTTTGAGTTTGTTGACACCCATCCAGGCCCCAACAGCCTCCAGACACCGGCACATCACTTCCGCTGCTTCGCTGACTCCCATGGTGCCTCCAGCCAAAGGTGTGCAGCTTGCTTTAGAATGCCACATTCTGGCTGTTGAGGTAGTGTGGCCTAGCTTTCCATCAGCACCAACATCTAGTTGCGGAGCTGGACACATTTGAATGAATATTACAAGGAGAGAGCCCCATATTTTTCTACTACGGAGGTGACTGCCACAGAAGCTATGCACTTCCTCTCCCTGTCGTTTGGAGCCAGTGCTCCAATAGCTTTAAAAAAGTGTCAAAAATATAACTGATTTGTGTTCATGGTTGATATAGGTTGCTGCCAGCATCCTATTATTATAATTACTGTATTTTTGGACACCTTTCCCCTGCTAAAAGAAGGTGGAAATGTTGGTGCATCTTATACACTGAATACAGCCATTTTTGATATCCCGAAGCACTGTTCTCTGCCTATAGAGAGCTCTTGTGTGCTGGGGAATGACAAAAATGCCCGTTTTTGTGAAAAAATGGGCTGCTTTTCCCCCCCCATTTTTTCACAAAAGGGGTCTGGGGAGTTTGTAGAGCACTCCTGCGGACTGGGGAAAAGGCAAAAATGCTTCCATTTTGTTACAAAATGGGGCATTATTGTCATCCCCCAGCACCCAGGAGCGCCCTGCAGGCTTCCCAGACCCTTTGCCCACCCAGTTTTTGCAAACAAAAAGGGCAAAAAATGGCCCATTTTTTAGCAAAAATGGGTCTGTTTTTTCCCTTCAATTAACGCATCAAGCATGACTGGAGGAGGAATTCTGGGAGTTGAAGTCCACTAGTCTTAAAGATGGCAAGTTTGAAGTTTGTAAAAGTGTACATGTTTGTAAAAAGTATACATGCTTGCAAAAAGTATTCTGCTACAATAGTATTTTATTAAATAATATACTGCTCAAAATAAAACAAAGGGAATACTTAAACAACAGAATATAACTCCAAGTAAATCAAACTTCTGTGAAATCAAACTGTCACTCAGGAAGCAACACTGATGGACGATCAATTTCATTTTGTTGTCAGCACACTCAACTTTGTACAGAACAAAGTATTCAATGAAAATATTTCATTCATTCAGATCTAGGATGTGTTATTCGAGTGTTCCCTTTATTTTTTTGAGCAGCGTTTTCCACCTCTAAAATCTAGGTGCATCTTACACTCCATAAAGTAATTATTATCTCTTTTATTCATCAACACACACACACACACACACAATTTCTTTTATTCATTAAACATGAAACTCAAGTCAAGTGAACGTTTAAAAATGCATCACAACTACCACTCACTGGTGCTAATGGTTGATACGGGTCGCTACCAGCATCCTAAATATTAACCAAATATCTTCTTGAAATGTATGTTGTTACAAGTAGTGCATTTTTTTTTTGCAGTTCCACTGGGGTTATTGCAGGAAGCTGCAATTATTTGATGTGTTTTGTGAAATTTTTGGACATGGTACCCCGATGACAATGACAATGGGTATCACTGTTACATGTTTCACCCATAGCCATGTAATTTCAAAGGCCAATCATTTATTATAATAATAATAATTATTATTATTATTATATAATAATAATAATTATTATTATTATAGTTATTGTTGTTGTTGTTGTTGTTATTATTATTATTATTATTATTATTATTATTATTATTATTATTATTATTATTAAGCCGTATCTGCCAGAAGGTGGTTAGTAGCAGGCACTCATCCTGCCCTCATCGTACCTACTTTGGAATTAAGGAGATCAGGTGCAGTCACAGCAGACTGCTGAAGTTTGCAGTGCAGTAGCGGGGTTAATTTACTGAGCCTACAAAACTCTTCCAACCAAAAACAATGCATAATTTTCTCCTTTCATTTGATATCTTCTCATAAATAAAAGATAAGAAGGGGGAAGAATTATAGTTTGCAAACAGCGCAGCCAAATAATAATCGTTGATAGCTAATAAGATGCAATGAAAACTGATCCATGGAAGCCACAAGTGATACTGCAGCAATAAATATCCAGAAGGGATACGGTATATTAATAAGAACTGCTACAGCACTATTTGAGTTTAGCATTTGATTTGTATAGCTCTTGGCTACAATGTACTGGCAAAAACACTCCTGTAACAGGTAAAAAATAAATAAGCTTGTTAATAATATTTTTTTTTCTATTTTCTCATTTCTTCTTTTATGATGTGATGTCGTAAAACATGCTCATCACTCTACAAGTTGGTAGAAAGAAAAAGTCTGTTCTTTGGTGACGAGAGAATGATAAGAAAAAAAATCAGGAGTGCACTGAAGGTGACCTAATAAAAAATTATTATGCAATTATAGAGTTATGGCATTGTTATAGGATTGCTGGAAAAAAATATCTGAAGTTCAGAGACAGATGGAGTCAGAATGAGTTCTTAATGCATCACAGGCCAAATTTCTACTTGCCAGGGACACTTTTTATTTTATCATTTATAGGCAAATAGCCTGGAAGATGGAGGAAATTGGAGAAAATGGATCGCTTATAACCCTAAAGACTTAGATACTAAAAACGGCAAGCAGAGAAGTTGGATTTCAGGAGAAGAGTTTGCAGGAGTTTTTGTTTATATGTAAAAATCACAAAACTTTCACTAAGTTCCAAAAATACTTTGAGAAGAACTTTCTTTGGAAATCTAATTCAGGCTCATAGAAATTGTGGAGTTGGAATTCAGTTGTCGCAATGAATTACTTACCAAAGAAAACCAAATAATTGTCCATTTCTGGAACTGTTTCACATCTGTGGAAGTGAAACAACCTAAAAACTATTGTTGTTGTTGTTGTAGTAGTAGTAGTAGTAGTAGTAGTAACAACAGCAATAATAATAATAATAATAATAATAATAATAATATAAAATAATGATGCATCCATTTAGCTTATTGGAAGAGTGACAGGCTCATAAAGAAAGATTTATTATCTGTGTAAAGGGAAATGTTTGCAATAGACAAATTAAACATAATAGTAATTAACTAATCAGAATAGGTGTTTGTGTTGAACAATCTTTAAAGATGAAATCTGTCAAAGTTATTTCATATACAGGTGAATACTGAAATTTACCTACATTAATGTATATCTTTAGTTCTAAGGTTAAAAAATGACATTTTATCCATATCATTGATAAGCAAGGCTAGGTCAAGTGGAAATATAGTATCTATTCTACTTTACTTGTATATTTGTAAGGAAACCAAACAACAGAGTTTTCATTGGCTCTGATATGCTTTTCTACAATAAATTTCCTAATGACCTTTAATTAGCATCTCAATAAATCCTAAGAGACAGGCTGACTATCAAGTTACTAGAAGAACAAGTTTCTATTTGTCTAATTTATTTCCCACTACACAAAAACTCAATAAACGGCTGAAGTTTTGACTGAAGATAACCAAACAAATATAAAATGCTGCCTGGAACTTAGATAATAATAAAACAAAGTTTGTGACATTTCAAGGGGAGTTGTAATAGAGGTGGGAAAAAGAAAATAGCAAAATGCCTTTCATTCTTTAATAAACAAAAGCGGAGTGGAGAAGCACTCACACTATATTTTCATGGTCATCTCAAAGTTGAGATGTCATGAGATGTCATCTAGATGCAAAACATTTTAAACATGTTGCAATGATACAAGGCAAGATGTGTTCCTTGTTTAGTAAATGCATTGCTTGACATGTGATTGAACATTATATACTTTGGAAATTTGTTTATTCATTCATTTATTTATTTTGTCAAGTACAAATTGGTAGTACAGTATACAAAGATATAACAGGGTTTATATACATGATATTAGTAAGAGAGAAACTTTAGGACAGGGGACAGAAGGCATGCTGGTGCGCTTATGCACACTCCTTACTGACTTCTTAGGAATCGGGAGAGGTCAGCAGTGGATAGTCTAAGGGTAAAGTTTTGGGGGTTAGGTGATGATACTATAGAGTCAGTTATTGAGTTCCATTCATTAACTACTTGTTTACTAAAGTCATGTTTCCTGCAGTCAAGTTTGGATCATTTACTTTAAGTTTGTGTCTGTTGTGTACTCATGCATCGTTGTGGTTGAAGCTGTTTCAACATATACTTTACTTAACATATACTTTAGTTTCCTAAAGTATATGTTCAAATGGCTTTTTCATCCACTCAGCCTCAAGGATCTAAAGCAGGCCTGTCAAAACTGGTGACTTGCAGGCCGGATGCATGGCACTGGCTCCAAAAAAGCAAAAAAAATGTTGTGATACAGCATGATATTTATTTATTTATTTATTTATTTATTCATTCATTCATTTATTTGATTTATAACCTGTCCAACTCCTTCCGGACTCTGGGCAGCATACAACCATTTAAAACAATATAAAAACAATTTAACGTCCCTAAAAATATACTCTTAGCTGGGGCTAGATGATATAGCTCACCGGCCCCAGGCCTGTTGGCAAAACCAAGTTTTCATGGCCTTCCAGAAGGCCAGAAGACACTGTCTAATCGGTGGGACCCTGTGGGCCAATCCTGTGGGCCCTAATCAGTCGCTGATACATTACGTGACATGATCAAATTTGACAACATGTGATCTAAACTCCCTCAAATTCTCATTGCAGATCTTTTACACCCACTTCAGGTTGATATGCATTTTTTTGGGGGGGTATGGTGGTCCTAGAATTGCATTATAGCTGGGCCATTCAAATACACTGCTCAAAAAAAAATAGAGGGAACAATTAAGAAACACAATATAACTCCAAGTAAATCAAACGTCTGTGAAATGAAAGTGTCCACTTAGGAAGCAACACTGATTGACAATCAATTTCACATGCTGTTATGCACATTTAACTTTGTACAGAACAAAGTATTCAATGAGAATATTTCATTCAGTCAGATCTAGGGTGTGTTATTTGAGTGTTCCCTTTATTTTTTTAAGCAGTATATATACAGTACATAAAACATTTCAAGCAACCCAATATTCTTGGACTACCTTTAACATCTGAACCCTTCTTTGGATGGAAGCCCCTGAGATCACACTTCTAAAAGCAAAATGCAATTAATTGTATGACAATTTTCCACCAGTTTTTTAAATGGGAACGAAATAAATTGTAGTGATGTAGATGGTCCTTAACTTACAAAAAGTTCATTTAGTGACCGTTCAAAGTTACACAGTACTGGAAAAAGTGGCTTCTAACGTTTTTCACATGACTGTTGCAGTATCCCCATGATCACGTGAACAAAATTCACATGCTAGGCAACTTGTTCATATTTATCACAGTTGTAGTATCACAGGTCATGTGACCAACTTTTTGCGACTTTCCGACAAGCAAAGTCAATGGAAAAGCCAGATTCACTTAACAACCATATTACTAACTGACCAACTGCAGTGATTCACATGGCAAGAAAAGTTGTAAAATGAGGCAAAACTCACTTAACAATTGCCTTGATTAATGACACAAATTTTGGGCTCAATTCTGGTCATAAGTCAAGGATTACCTGTATAGCCCTGCCTCGTTATATATATTTTATATATTTATGTATATCTTTATCATCTCTTTCTGTATCTATATCTACACACAGAGAGACACATTCTCACAGAGAGAGAGAGAGAGAAAGAGAGGGAGGGAGAGAGAGGGGGAGAGAAACAACTATGGCAGCTCAAGAGCAGTTTGCCCCAAATAAATTAAACTGTTCTGTGTTCCAGAAACCTAGTATTGAAATGGTTGACCTCCTGTGTCAAAGATGAAACTATAGGGGCCCTTGGCTTTTGCAAAAGACTGCAACTTAAGTACGCTGTATGTGGTATATACATTTTATAGTTTCTTAGATATTATTCATTTAACATATTAAATGGATATGTTAAATTTCACCTTTCTTTTCTTTCTTTCTTTCTTTCTTTCCTTCCTTCCTTCTTTCCTTCCTTTCTTCTTCTTTTTTTTGTGTGTGTGCATTTTCTTCTTGCAAGCATCCTGAGGGATTGATTGGCTAAGACCAATGTATGACCCTTTGAGTGAATTTGACACTAGGTTTTCCTAATCTCATTCCAACACTTTAACCCTAAATTACTTTGGTTCTTTAATGGTATTACTGTATATATATTTTAGTGTATGTTTTGGTCTACAATATGTCTTTATTTTTATTTACTTCATATGCCTGCCAGTCCCAGATAGTAACTCTGGATGGCTACAGTAGGTTAAAGCAGTGCAAAACATAATATAAAGTACAACCAAATATGCAGCAACATATACTGGATAGTATTTATTTTCAGAATGTACTGTATTCTATATTTTAAGAATCGATTGCTTATTTCTTTCTGGCAGTTCATGTAATAAACAGAACATGGATAAACCTGGTTTATGGTAGATAAAATTAATTAAATGGGATACATGCCAAATTCTGAGTGTAGGAAATATGTTAATCTGCCACAGTAATATCACATATGGCTATGTGTGACACATGATCATTTAACTATAGTCATTGTTTGCAATTCAAGAAGATCAGGAAGACTTTTTAATAATGTGGTTAGTTACACGGCATTGTTTATTTTCACTTGGGAAGGAATGATCCATAACTCTCATAAGATAGGCTCACGTTAGTTATGAAGGTTATTCCCTTGTGATCAAAACTCACAACCAAGCAGAATATAAATGAGCATGCTTTATGAGAGAGGCAAAGTATATTTAAACCCTTGATTAAAAATTGGAACAAGTTACACATCATATAAAAAATTAGGAAAGAAATACCAAAATGATTACTATGTAGTGTTCATGTAAAGAAAATACTGGGTGTTAAATAAGCAACAAATATTTGACACTGTTAAATAAGCAACAAATATTTTAACATGATGGAAAAATACTACCACATGTTGTTCCCAAATAGACCAAATGTCTGTTTAGAGTTGAATTTTGATCTGGATAGTATGATTTAAAGGCAAGAAGAAACAAACAGCAAAAAAATACAGAACTCTAATTACTCAACTTTCCTTTATTTATCTCAACTTATTAGCTTTTCATTTTTCTTCTTTCTTGTTCTCTCTTACTCTCGTATGATGGGAATTTGCCCCTTTACAGATAGAAGTGGATTAGATAACACCCTTTTCTCACCTTTCTCTGCCTAATTTGTATTATCAAAGATTCTTTTTCAAACCTAGATCTGTGGTCTCATATTAAAATGAATTTTGGCAGCTGGAAGAAATACAAAGAAAAGAGACACAGAGAAACCAACCACACAACCCATTCCTTTCCTTGGGCTGCCCCAGGGCCAAGTTAGAAATACACTGGAATTGGGGTCCCAATAGTCTGAGATCTTGAACCTGTGACTTGTCAGGTACCTTGGGGAAAACTTACCAGTAGAAATGATGAAGGCATTTGCTCGTCACTATCATTTATATTTAGTGTCTATCGTTCATTCATACAAACACACACACCGCTGGATCTTATGGTTTTGTTCTGTTTTCGGAAGCAATTTCCAAATGACAATAGTTGATACACCAAATTTTCCTCTTGTATATATTGCAGCATGTAGAATATAAACCTATTGCTCTTCTGAGAAATTTCTAGAGTGTTTCCACTGTGTGCTTGCTAAAATCTGCCAAACCTTTTAAAATCATTTTTTCACAAGACGTTTCATCCTAAATTCTGGAAAAGAACAGCAATTTTATAAGACTATTTAGTGTTCCTAATAGTGGCTTCGTTCTTTCAATAATTTGGTTTACTGACTCCAGCAGCTGCTCCTGGTAACTATCTTCACTTCCCCATCCCTTGCAAGGTCTAGGCATACAACACCAATATCGCAAACACCAACACAAACAAACAAACAACAATTATCATGGCTTCTGCAACCTATTTTATTAATATTTCTAAAATAAACTATTCAGAGAAGTGTGAAAAATTCTGTTCTTCCTCTGGAACAAACCAATTCCCTTATTTCAGGGATCATCCAGAAGTTAATCAGTCAATTTTAAAATGATTCATGCTGTTTTTCTATTAGAATCCACATGGAATAACCATACTGATATTGTCCAGAAGAGAAGAGAAATATCTCAAATTCTCCAGTATGATCTGCTTCCAAAATGTTGGATTTTGGTATTCCTAGGTTTTACGAGTTTTCAAAAAGTCAACCAAAACTTGTTGAATGAACAATATCCCCTCCATACCCTGACAGTTTCTTTTTCCAACTTCAATCAAAAGGGATGCTGACCTTTTTATTTTGCCTGCACTGTGAATTGGTATATTGAAATGGTTTTTGCGACATTTCTAGAGTCCTCTTATGGCATATTGGACCAATCTGATTATTTTTAAGAATTGCTATAATATTCATAAGATTTTCAGAGACTTTGTGAGTATTCTGCTAGGCAACTATGACAATAGTTATGGAGACAGTTTCAGAGAAATTGACAGAATGACGTGACATATCTAGAATAGAACGGAACAGAACAGAATTCTTTATTAGCCAAGTATGATTGGACACACAAGAAATTTGTCTTTGGCGCATATGCTCTCAGTGTAGAATCACGAGGTACAACATTTAATGATTGTCATTGGGTACAAATAAGCAATCAGGAAATAATCAATATTAATATAAATCGTAATTAAAAATTAATTAAGGATACAAGCAAATAAAATAAATTGATTCATAGATAATTCTATTACAAGCTTTAATAGGGCTACCAGTATAGAGTGGGGGAACATTGTAAGTGCTATTTGATAACAGCAACAATATTGAGGATTTATATAACTATTTATATTCGATAGTAAGTTATGACCTTCTCAAGGGGACAATCACTTGACCTAAAAAAACTGTTATGGCAATGCTTCTACAACTTCTGGGACTCCTTCTACACCCCAAAGGAAGCAGAAGACAGGAAAAGAAAATAATTATATTGCATTTTTGTAACTCTGATCTTCCTCCATATTTTGTAACTGATTCTTCCTCCGTAAATGGAGAGATATTATAGAAATGCATGGCATAAGAGAGCACAACAATATAATCAAACTTAGATATCAGCAAGCAGTGCTTATTTGCAAGGTACAATATATATATGGACGACATTTTTTTCCATGCAAAAAAGGAACAAATATGACACTACAGAGAGGAATATCCCCAAATCATTGGTTAATGTTTAAGGTCTTCACTTGATCCTTGGCCTTTTTGTTGCAATCAAAGAACATGGCTTTCCCTGTGAATTGATTGGCACCAATTAATCCAAGGAAGTTTCAATCCTGATGGATTAAAGAGGCTCTAAAATAAGTAAGCACATAATTAAGTAGTACAACTTGTAGCTAGACACAGCTATATGATTACTATTTAATCCATAGATGGCCCTAGCTGTAAATTTTAGAAAATTTATATTAAGATATGTAACACGGGGACTTTTTTAGTAGCTTTTTAAATGTCATGTAGCACAAAATGTCAGTTCTTGTTAAAAGCATCTATGGTAGTTATATGAAAAGTGCATTTGCCAAGTGATTTTCATATTAAGGTACAACATTTGTACAAATCACATTTTAATGTTTGGTAGTGAAATCTGCCTCTCATCAACACAGATTTTTTTTCCCTCTCCCCCCACTTTGATTATTCCAAATAAAACTCTGAAAATGTATTCCAATTAGGTCTTCACTGTTAGTCAGGTTAATTAAACACGTTCTAATCATACAGCAAGATGCCGCCTATTAATTAAGAAGCAGATTTTAAGTTGCCCAATTATAGTTAACCCAATTCCCTCCTGTGTGGGAGGTAAGAAACAATACTTATTCTGTTACGATGTTTGCTGCAAATGCAAATACGCATCGTCTAAAAGCAAAGCCAGTTTGGGTCTTTCAAGCAACTTCGCTAAATAAGGCTTTCTTTGTTAATTAAAAATTGAATAATTAATACCTTAAATTAACTAGCCTTTATGAAATATGAAGGTCACCAGGGGTAAGTGCTAAATTTACCCAGATCTTTGATACAAAGTTAGGATGAATTAATTCAGAACAAATATTCATTTAGTTGGGAGTAAAAAGCTTACATGCAAGGTTCAATTGCATTGGACAGGGAATGAACACTCGAACACAAGAGCTGGATGAAAAAGGGTCACTTTATTGATTACAGAAAGAGACCTGCAGAGGGAGCTAAATGGGGCAGAATACCTGAACACAACATACCTGGGCAACTAATGGGCGAACTCCTTGCTTGGTAAGGGTGAAGCGTGCCATGCCTTCACCCAAACGTGACAGCCATGCCCAGCGTGTGGGAGGGCTCACCTCCATGACCCGGAACTGGAAGTGACGTAGATGGTCCCCAACTGCTCCTCCTTCCCACCACTCCATCCGGGGAGGAAGCATGAGTTGTGTGACGAAGGAGCCCATCATCTTTTAAAAGATGCCCAATGGAGAGCACACAGTTGCTACTGACACCCTTTCCGCCCCGTTTCTGCCAATAGTGACCAATAATAAAGTAAATTCCAAATCAACCTATTTACAAACCGATACACCCCCTAACCCTTTAAAACCTCACACCTGACCAGGATGGAGAAGGCAAAAAAACAATCTGCATTAAGATTACTAGATTGCAAAAAATTCCTTTTCGGCCCCCAACGGGTGACCTCCCAAAGACACCCTGGATAGAGTGGAGGGTGGGTGGGTGACCGATCGGGAGGCGTGCTGGGAGTGAAGGGGAGAGGGCAAGAAGTGCAGGCCCTAAAATAGGCCTGTAAACCCCTCCCCTCATTCCCGGCAGCCCTTGCAAGACGATTATGGCTCGAGGGAGCTCCCGAGCGGGACAAATAATCGATCAGCTGGGAGGCGGTGCCTCGCCCCTCCCAGCTGAAAGGAATGTCGGGCTGGAAGCGTTTTCCCCCGGCTCGACGAAAACTGCTTTTTTTCTGTAATAGCAGCATGTGGGCGTGCCCATGCTCTGCGTGGGTGTGCCCAGCTGGGAGGCGGTGTTCTCGCCCCTCCCTGCCACTGCAAATGTCGGCCCGGCAAGAATCGACCAGCCTCTCAAATGTATGGTAAAGGGTAGTTAAGGGGCACTATGGTATAAAAAAACAAACAAAACTGTTGCTCTAATACTTGTGTCATTTATATAAAATATCAATGGTGGAATTAAAATATCTGATTCAGCAATCTATAAATCCCTCTATAAATCTCCACTCAAATCAGAATCCTTATGGTCAAACTACTCTGGTTGAGTCCACTCTTAAGAGTAGAAAATAAATTACTGGATTAACTCATTAGCTCTATATAGTGATATGTGATTCTGATTTATTGTACAATTAGCTAGTCTTTTTTTTCTTGGGTTATTATATCATTAGCTGTCCAGAATCACTTTGCTGAGATAAGCGGTCATATAAATGAAAAAAATAAAATAAAATAAAATATTGTTACTTGGTTAAGTTTCAAAGGGACAGTGGACAGAATCACTTTTCCATCCCTAATCAACAAGCATTTTTTTTTTGCAGCTTTACAATTGCAAATCAAATTAAATCATCCATTAAGATAAAAATGCAGCATAAGAATAGGACCTATTCATTGTTGAAAGAGAGCAATTCAGTACATACAATAGATCAGGGATGTCAAACTTGATTTCATTGAGGACTGCATCTGGGTTGTGTTTGACTTTGGGGGGCTGGTGCAGGCATAGCCAAGGTGGGCATGGGCATGGGCAGCTTGACATCATTCTGTGGTGGCTCAAGTGCTGTGCCAGCGAAAATGGGCTCCCGAGCATGTCTGCAGGGTGTCTGTATAGGATCTCAATGTGTCTCTGTATGTGTTTGTTTGTCTCTCTGTCTGTCTACACACACAGTCAAATATATAGACACTACTCAAAAAATAAAGGGAACACTTAAACAACAGAATATAACTCCAAGTAAATCAAACTTCTGTGAAATAAAACTCACTTAGGAAGCAATACTGATTGACAATCAATTTCACATGCTGTTGTGCAAATTCAACTTTATAGAGAACAAAGTATTCAATGAGAATATTTCATTCATTCAGACCTAGGATGTGTTATTTGAGTGACCTGGGCTGCCTTCCCTCTATAAATACTGGTGTGTGTGTGTGGAGTGCTGGTTTAGCAGCTGCAAGCTGTATTAAAACTTCCTGGTGAGTTGGTGGGGTAACACCTAGGGTCATTGATGTAACTGATGTATGCTGATTAGTTGATGTTAGCAGATTAGGGATGATATCTTTGGAGAGGGGCGGCATACAAATCTAATAAACTATAAACTATAACTATAACTACTTGGAGCCTGCAAACTACTCAGCTGTTTTGTAATGTGGGTCTGTGGTGTAATATCCTGGGTTTTGGTTTGGCTGCGAGTTTGTGGTCTGGTCATGTGTTTATGGTGTTTGTCAGTTTGCAGGCAGCTCAGGTCATGCTATGTTCACCCTAGCACAAAGACAAAAGCACCAGCCTGAAGATGACAAGTGGGACTTCGTCAAAGCATTGCCAGAAATCTCTGAAACTTACATGGGAAGAAACCCGAATATGCCAAGGTCTTCATACCCGACTTTTGGATGGAATACAATAAAACCAAGAATGAAAACATTTTCCAAACCCATTAAAACAATATTCATGTGTGATGTAGGATCATGAGTAAGAAAAAATTGCAGATAATACAGACAAGATGCAGGTTGCCTATTGCTAGGGGATCTCCAGGCTTACTAAAAAAATTAAAATCTTGTTTTAAGTTTTTCTTGAAGGTTATGAGGTTTGAGGCTAACCTATTGTCAGGAGGGATGAGGTCCCAGAGAAAACAGGTGTCACCAGAGAAAAGCTGGGCTTCTAGGTCCTATCAGCTAAAGTTCTTTCACAGACTGGACCCACAACATGCTTCTCCTATCGGACCTGATGGGGTGGGCAATTTGGAAGAGGTGGCTCCTCAGGTAACTTGACACAGTTGCCATTCATACTGGAATAGCAAAAGTTGTTTTTGTTTATATGCCATGTGTTCTGCCGGCGTGTTTCAACCGCCCGTAATTACAGGGTAATTAGTCCAGGAAGACACACACACACACGATAAAAGAAAAAACCCAAACGTTTTTATAAACAGAAAAACAGAAACAGGGATTTTCTGGTACACACAAGGCACAGGTTAAATGCAATCCAATTGCTCACCCAATAACTGGGAAATTGAGTCCAATTCTAAAGTCCAGAGAGTCCACACACAATCTTGAACAGCACAAAAACCACGATCTTGACGAAACAATGAATCAGATAAACTGCCCTGAGGCTAAAACACCAGGCTGCACTTTTATCTGTAGCACTAATTACAGCAACCCCACCCAACCAAAGGTGGTCTCATTTTCTCTTGTAATAATCCTTCAGTTGTTGTCTCCTGTGCATCACTCTACGCATGCGTGGATGTGTCATTAATTCGTGTTCAGAATCTAGGGATGATACAGATGATTGATCTCCTCCTGGGCTGTCTGCCAAACTCCCCTCTTCCCTGTCACTCACGCTTCCTTGGTCAGAGGAGGCTTCGTCAGCAGATTCCATTGGGAGCAAAAATAGGCCTGCGGCATGTGGATGTTTCCCCACATCCACCTGCACATTCCTTGGGGCAGGAGCTGGGCCAGAGCTAACCACAACAACCATGCAAAGGTGAAAAAATTGCTGGCAATCCCCTGCATCTTTCATTAATCTTCTCATTGTTCCCATTACCCAACTCTTCCCACTAATGACTGTATGACTGTATGGAGGGTGAGCTCCTCCCACACTCTTTAAGGGTGTGGCTCGGATCCAGGTGAAGGTGGCTACCTTCACCTGGTTCAGCAAGGAGTTATGCCCCATAGTTGCCAAGGAATGTTTGATATGTATTTTCCGCCCCATTAGTTTGTTTGGGCCTCTGCAGGTCCTTTGGTTGCACTTGTTTATAACGTTTGCATTTATGTTACTTAAAGTTATGTTAATTTAAATAAAGTGACCCAATTTAAATTTCAGCTCTTGTCTCCGCGTCATTATTCCACTTCCAGTGCACATGCCTGTAACTTTGTTGCTGGATCCTTACAATTTAGATTGACTGGTTCCTAATATGATTGGATTGCTTATTTGTCTGTCATTAAGTGTTGTACCTTATGATTCTTGACAAATGTATCTTTTCACTTTATGTACACTGAGAGTATATGCACCAAGACAAATTCCTTGTGTGTCCAATCACACTTGGTCAATAAAATTCTATTCTGTTATGTTCAGTTTTATTTAAAAAAATAAAAATAAATAAAATGGAACTTGATGCCAGACAGACCAGAATCTTAACAATTTCATTTCTGCTCCCTTTGTCTGGGCCATTGTTGCAAGGCTCTGCAAACTGAAATCCTCTTTTTCCTTCCTATCCACACCAATAAGGAATGAAATAAAGTGCTAGATTATTCGCCCCCACTCCTTTCTCGATGTCTTCAGTACATGCATGTGTGTGTTTTGCCATTTGCTGAAAAAAAATATGAGCAACTCGTCTGAAGCTGTAAAGTTGTCATTACTCTATTGTATATAACATCGATGCTGAGTTGTGATGGTGAAATAACAGAGTGTCAACATCTTCTGCAGCCAGGTACTTTCCTACCGTAGCACTTGCAATCATGACCTTCAGCAGTTGGAGTGGGGAAGAAAAGGAGAGACGTAAAAGAGCAGAGCTTCACAGTCAGGAAGAAAGACTAGTGGCCAGGCAACTGGGTGGGGCAAGGAGATGTGCCAAATTCGGAACAGATGGTCATAAGCTCTGCATAGCTCCAATCAAAAGGAAAACAAAAACAAAACACAACCTCTGCTTTCATCCAGGTTCAAATAAGTGGGTGCAGATCCGGGGGAGGGGGCATGTTGTATCAAAAAGCTGTGATGCACAGATCCATATCTAAAATGATACTAAATACTTGTATAGACACATCCTTAGAGATTTTTTTTTTAAATGGTATCTGGCATACTACAAATTCAAGCCATGGCTCCTAAATTGCAGAATCCAATCCTACATTGCAGAATCCAAATAACCAGAAATAGAGGTTTAACCTTCCAAGCTTTTGGGTGTATGCTGGAGCCCATCTTCAGGGAATTTTTCCCTAGCAGAATGTGTGGTTTGGGCTATTCTGTGTGTGGTATTTATATGGTGCCTAATCCAATCCTAAATTGCAGAATCCAAAAAACGGGAAAAGTGGTTTAATCTTCTAAGCTTGTGGATGTATGCTGGAGCCCATCTTCAGGGAATTTTTTCCTAGCAGAATGTGTATTTTGGGTTATTCTGTGTGTGGTATTTATATGGTGCCTGTTGTGTGTGGCTTTTTAGATATTGATTGGGGTGTTGATGGCTGGTTATTAAGTTGTTGGCTGTTGTTTGTGGTGCTTGTGCTGCTAATCCCTCACCTCCTAAATACTTGATAAACTGGTGGTAAATCAGCACTCTTGTTGACGGGCAACAGGCCTATTTCCCAGGCTACAATCACTGTCCTGGATGTTTTTGTACCTGCTTGCCCAAAAAAATATTATTTCTCATTAAAGGAAAGACAAATAATTGATACTATGATGCCATGGAATGTGTTTCAGTTAAAAGAAAACGTGGCAACTTGAGTATTCTGCACAACTTGACCTAAGCAATTGAAATATATTACACATACAATTTGGGTTTATGAGGGTTGAGGCTAACCTATTTTCAGAAGGGATGAGGTCCCAGAAAAAACAGGTGTCACTGGAGAAAAAGCTGGTCTTCTAGGTCCTATCAGCTGAAGTTCTTTAGCAGACTGGATCTACAACATGCTTCTCCTACGCATCTGATGGGGTGGGCACTTTGGAAGAGGTGTCTCCTCAGGTAACTTGCCCAGTTACCATTCATATTGGAACAGCAAGGCTGTTGTTGTTTACATGCTGAAGTTACAGTTTATGCTGTTTGAGACTGATCCCAACATCTTTCCCTCAATATTCCTCTTCTAAGCAGATATTCGTCCAATAAACCAACTTATTATTATTATTATTATTATTATTATTATTATTATTATTATTATTATTATTATTATTATTTGGATTTTCATGCCGCCCCTCTCCGCAGACTCGGGGCGGTTAACAACAATGATAAAAAACAGGATGTAAGAATCCAATTAATAAAACAACTAAAAACCCTTATTATAAAACCAAACATACACACAAACATACCATGCATAACTTATAATGGCCTAGGGGGAAGGAATATCTTAACTCCCCCATGCCTGGCGATAAAGGTGGGTCTTGAGTAATTTGCAAAAGACAAGGTGGGTGGGGGCTGTTCTAATCTCTGGGGGGAGTTGATTCCAGAGGGCCGGGGCTGCCACAGAGAAGGCTCTTCCCCTGGGGCCCACCAAACGACATTGTTTGGTCGATGGGACCCGGAGAAGGCCAACTCTGTGGGACCTTATTGATCGCTGGGATTCGTGCGGTAGAAGGCGGTTCCGGATGTATTCTGGCCCAATGCCATGTAGGGCTTTAAAGGTCATTACCAACACTTTGAATTGTGACCGGAAACCGATCGGCAGCCAGTGCAGGCCACGGAGTGTTGCAGAAACGTGGGCGAATCTAGGGAGCCCCACGATGGCTCTCGCGGCCGCATTCTGCATGATCTGAAGTTTCCGAACACTTTTCAAAGGTAGCCCCATGTATAGAACCTTGGGAGTCCTGGATTCTGGCTGCTGCTTTTAGATTTCTGGTTGATCTGCAATAAATATGTTCTCATTTATGTTTTAATTGTAGATAACATGCCAACTTGGCACATATAACCAAGGGCTGGGTGGTCTTGGAAGGGGGAATTTCTCTCTTAGAAATGTTTCCAGTCAGATTTCATATTGGCATTGGTTGAAAGCCCAGGAGATAGGTGTATTGGGGTGTGTATGCTGTTGTCACTAGGAGCCATTGAAGTTCAAAGAAAAAAACAAATATTTGTAAGAAGATAAATGAAACTGTGATACCAGGATTCAGTCTACAATGCAAAGCTACCTAAAGTGGAACTTTACTATGACTGATTCCTTTCTTGAATATTTAACTTTGTCAGTTTCAATATTATGAGTGCATGCTATAATATGTACATTAATAAACATTAAGTAAAATCTAACAAGTGATAGTTAGGGTGTACCCTTGAATAACAAACAAGTAAAGTCACCATGCTCACAAGTATTTAAAGAGAGAATCTATACTGTTTTCAAAACATTTTATGTAAATGTAATAGTAAATAATGCCTTCACGTTCCTCCTTAGCTTCTACTGTCTTTTGTCTTGTGTGATATTCTGAATAATAATCAGTGCATGGAATGACCTTCATTATTTCTCCCTTCCTCCTCCAAACAGGCTTTAATTCAGTGTAATTCATTACATCTGATTCAATTTCCGTTACTTCACATGCAGTTTTCAGGCCTTTTGTAATATTAATGACATTATCAGTCTTCTAATACCAGCTGACAATGAAAGCTCTCTGTTCCATAGTCTATGCTGTGTGAACATGATTTTTATATTCACAGGGTAAGATAACTAATGTTTCGTTGAACGGAAGAATATTCATCGTATTAAGAATCCTACAGAAATATCTGTAACAATTGTGCAGGGTTGTTTTGCTTGCTTGCATTTAACGTGTTAGCATTTGTTTAAATCAGATAACAAATTACACCATTCCCATGTAATAATTTTGGAAACGTCTTTCTTTCCTCCCACCTCTGTCTTTCTATTTCAAATATCTATCATAATATAACAAAGAAAGTGAATTTTAAAACAGAAAAAGAAAATTATTGCACAACCTAAAAACAATTTCAAGAAGACATAAACCATTAATTGTACAAATGCAATTATCTATCACAACCACTATATGTGAGTTAGAATTCACTATCAATCTGACAACCTGCAGCTTATGGGATTCTTCTTTAGTATTAAAACAGAGAACTAGGTAACTGTAGACATACATTTCATTATGAATTAAGTATTAAAAAATTATTTTAATTAATTAATTGCCTTGAGAAGCCAAACTACATTTGATGATCTCAGTAGATGAGCCATCAGGAAATCTTTGGGCTAAATTTAACTACCATTCATCTACTTCATTACTAGCATTAATGATGACCTAGATAATCGAAGTCATATTCCAATACCTATAGACTTAATCTTTATGTTGATTAATGATAGTACAGTGTTCCCTCAATTTCTGCGGGGGATGCGTTCTGAGACCGCCCGCGAAAGTCAAATTTCCACAAAGTAGAGATGCGGAAGTAAATACACCATTTTTGGCTATGGACCATATCACAAGCCATCCCTTAACACTTTAAACTCCTAAATTACCATTTCCCATTCCCTTAACCATTTACTCACCATTATTACTGGTACTCACCATTGAATAGTGATCCTGATATTTATAAACATAATTATTTATTAACAATAATTTTTGTTGTTATTTATTTGCAAAAATTATTAGTTTGGCAATGACGTATGACCTCATCGGATGGAAAAAACCGTGCTATAGGAAAAAAACCGCGAAGTATTTTTTACTTAATTTTTTTTTTAAACCGTGGTATAGGCTATCCGCGAAGTTCGAACCCGCGAAAATCGAGGGAACACTGTAATCTACTGTTTATGTTTCATCAGTCTTTAAAATTGGGGAGGAGGGGACAGAAATTTAGAAACACTGTTGTGATTTAATATGAGATTAAATATGTTTCAATATACAGTGGTACCTCTACTTAAGAACTTAATTTGTTCCATGCCCAGGTTCTTAAGTAGAAAAGTTTGTAAGTAGAAGCAATTTTTCCCATAGGAATGAATGTAAAAGCAAATAATGCATGCAAACACATTAGGAAAGAAATAGAAGCTTGGAATTTGGGTGGGAGGAGGAGGAAGAGGACAGTCACTGCTCAAGGAAGAAGGTGAGGTGAGGGGAATAAAAAAAATCCAAAACTTAAGGCTTTAAAAAAAGGGGACTGAGGTGGCGAGGAGGAGCACGCGCCTCCCATACACCCAGCACGAGGCTGCCTTCCATACACTTGCCAGAGAGAGAAACCCAGGTGGGCGAGAGGGGGAGCGCCACCGAAAGGCTCCTTTGGCAGCCCAGAAAAGCCTGAGATGGCCGGGATTAAAGGGGGAATGGTAGGAAACTGGCCGGGCCTTCCTGCTGCTCTCAAATTTCCTGGGAATTTTTTCCGGGCTCGGGTTCTTAAGTAGAAAATGGTTCTTAAAAAGAGGCAAAAAAATCTTGAACACCCGGTTCTTATCTAAAAATGTTCTTAAGTAGAGGCGTTCTTAAGTAGAAGTACCACTGTACTATCTTTCAAGAACTGTTCATCAAGGCATAAGGTAAACAAACTATGGTCCATGTTATATATTACTTTCAGTAGCATGCAAACCACCTCAGATCACCAATCTCTATTTAGTTGCAAGATTTTAAGGGTGACTGATAAGGAACAAGTTAAAGCATAGCCTTATTCACCCATCAAAAATGGACTGAAATGTATTTTTTTCTCCTAAATAAACTTATTCCTTAGCATTCAAAATGTAGATTCCAAGACTGCCAATCTTGATGATGGAATATTCCTAACGCATTCAGTGACACAAAGAATTCTAATTGGGCACAGAATTTTCCTTGCCAAACAAAGATTAACAACCAGCCCTGAGGACTCACTTATTAATAAGAAATGCTCTAGGTAACTAATTCTTAATCTGAACTGGAATGAACTTCAATTTTGCTATCAGGTTTCTTTTGTTAAATGTCAGGAAAACAGAGCTTGGCAAATGATCAACCTGTTTGTTTGCACAGAAGAGTGTGTCAGCACCTCCCCACATGTCCAATAACTTGAGGAAGTTAAATGTAAGCAGTACCTTCATCACTCTGGCATTCTATTTTAGTCTAACTCTACATCAGAAGGTAGCTTCAGCTCAGCGCTGATAACAAAGCACTATCGCTTTTCAAAGTGACACAGTGCAGTGACATATCAACACTGCAACTTAAATGAAAAACACCTTCTCATTTAACTGTTAATCTGCTGAAGTCACATTCCGCCTGACACTCTAGTTTTCAATTAAAACTTTTGGGTAACACACAAAAAAAGTTTGGATTGTGTTACAGTCTCTCTGGGAAGCAATCAAAACCATTGAAAGGTAATGGTTCTGTGTATTTCTTTTTAATGCAAATATCACTGGATAATGCCTTTGAACCTGCATGCAATTCTCAGTGAAAAAGCAGAAGGGGTTTAGTCTGATAGGATACAGAAAGAAGAAATGAAAACTTGTTGGATATTACAATTGCATGGTTTCAAAATCGGATTTTTTAAATGTAGCGTTTCAAAAGAGTGGGCCTTCTCCGGATCCCATCAACTAAACAATGTCGGTTGGCGGGCCCCAGGGGAACAGCCTTCTCTGTGGCGGCACCGGCCCTCTGGAACCAACTCCCCCCGGAGATTAGAACTCCCCCTACTCTTCCTGCCTTCCGTAAACTCCTTAAAACCCACCTTTGCTGTCAGGCATGGGGGAACTGAAACATCTTCCCCTGGGCATGTTTAATTTATATATGGTATGCTTGTGTCTATGTCTGTTAGTATATGGGGTCTTTTTAAATCTTTCAAATTTAAAATTTAGATTATTTATGATTTGTTTCCACGTGTTGTGAGCCGCCCCGAGTCTTCGGAGAGGGGCAGCATACAAATCTAAGTAATAAATAATAAATAAATAAATAAAAGAAGATACATTTCCTTAAGAACACAAGGTACACTAACATAGATATCTAACCATATTTGGCACTAAATATATTTTTCATCTATACTTTTAACCCAAGTCAAAATATCCAATGGGAGAGGTCAGGAACTGATTGGGCTGATTAGGTTCCCAGGCTTCAGAGAGGAGCAGCAAATAAATCTAAATAATAATAATAATAATAATAATAATAACAACAACAACAACAACAATAATATTTTTGACAAATAAGTCAAGTTTGTCCCCAGTAACTTAAAATCTAGGTGAAAGCTATGCAGTTTTCAAGAAACTTATAACTTAAAAATACTCACATGGACAAGTTCAGGTTTTAAACACACTTACTCTACACAATGGATGTAGCATCAGACAGACATACTCACAACTTTCCAGTTTCTATGATATTTACAATATTCTAAATAGGAATATTGAGAAGTCCCTCACTCATTTTTAACATACCACCAAGAGAAGAGGGACAACTTATCTCATAATCTTCAGGCCCAGACAGATCTCTATAGGAAAATGTGAATCTTGTATATAATGTCTAGCGGTAGTGGACTCTAAATCCTGCCGCTAGTGGTTCGCTGGTGCATACCCTTGCATGCACATGTGATGCATATATAAGAAGTGTCCTGGGTGGGTGGGCGGAACTGCTGCTATTACTTGCCGAACCAGGCTGAATCAGGAGCAACCCATTGTTGACTTCTAAGTAAGCAAATTGAACTGTGAAGTATATAAGGGATCTCTAATAATTTATTCAGCTCTAATCACTATCCGATGGATCAAGAACACTTTTAGAACCTATCTGAACATCAGACACATTCAGTTTGCACTTGCAAAGACTCTCACTCACCATTTGCTGAGAATATGAAAGCACAACGCCGTTCTCAACCTACTGCAAAGAAAACTAATATGTCGGAAAAGAAACCCCTGTGGAGAGCAGGTATCGGCATGAACAGGTTTATTCAACTTGGTAGCAAACAATCAACATAAACTTTGCTTGGCAGGGTATTTAGGCTGACAACTTGCTGACAGAACATCCAATCATGTAACTATAATGAGCCCGCCCAAAACTCAGCTGCCCAACAACAATCAATAGCCGTGGGGGAGGTTTTACCCTATCAGATCCACCAAGGATACATAACAAAAATCTTCACTTATCTTTCTTGCTCTACCCTTTTCAGATAACGCAAATGCTACCAATGGGTTAGTGTGAAGCAAAACAATCTGAGGTGTCTTGTGGAGGTTCGCCCTGCCCTGATCCTTTTGAACATCGGAGGCTACTACTGTCAAGGTAGGACCTATAGGTGTCCAAATCTGGAGCCCAGGTTTTGGTCACTGGTTTTCAAGGTGATTTGTCTGTAATTTTGATTGTGGGGACATGGCCATTACAAACCTTCACTAGACAGCTTCACTTTAGAGCTTCACTATATATGTGGAAAAGGTCACTTGTAGAAAAGGGTGAGAACACACACTTTCTCTCCTTCTCTTCCCTACTTTGCCTACCACCTATACCAAAAGAAAGTGAGAAGAAGGGACCAGGTTCTTCTTGTTGTTTCCATGGGTAACGAGGAAGCAGGACCAAGATAAGAGAATGTGAGAAAGATAAAGGAGAATGGCTCCTTTAGTATCAGTTCTCTGATCTCATCTTCTTCTACCAGCCATCGTAATGGTATGTGAGGATGACCTTGGGGAACAGGAGGAAAACCTGAAAACTTGACCACACTCAGACAAGCAGTAGCTGAGTCCAGAGAAGAATGGAGGCATGGTAAATCCTTCCAAAGGGACCATCCCTAGTATATTAGACTATAAAGGTGAAGAGTAAGAGATGTATTTTCACACTTGTAAGATTCTGTTAATGTAACCTTACAATAAAGTAAATTTATTTATTCTAGTTCTAGGTGTCCAAAACATAGTCAGCACTGCTTAGAAGGCATTTTTATATCCACAGGATGTTAATATTATTGGGTAGAACAAAGCTTATCCCTTAAGAAGAAAACTTTTCATTAATGTTTCTGTCTATAAACAGAATTTAGTCATGACTCAATATGGTAGAATATTATAAACCACGGAAACAGTATTGTTGAATAGTATAATTCTATATTGGCTGCTTTTCCCTTTAAATTCCATTTTCGGTAAATTTTGGGACAGCAAAGTTTCAGCAGCGTGAAATGCTGTATGTGCAAACATCAGGATACACATTAAAATTTTATTTCTTCTAAAAAGGCTTCTTTGTGATCAACCAAGCATAAATAGAATCATTGGTGCAGGCAATAATTTATTTTAGCATAGTTATTTTTTATGTAAATAGCAAAATATTTAACTGCCTAGCCTAAACTTTGCCAACCTGATGCCTTCCAGATATGTTGACATGGCAAATTAGAGTTTCTAGTCCATATGGCCTTTTGCTAAAGGTCATCCAGGCTGGGCATTCTGGGAATGGCAATCATTGGATGGATGTGGCCAGCTTAACTATGCATATCTTTGTGATATTTTGTCAGGATAGAGATTGAATTATTTTAATTCTATCAATAATCCTGACAGTAATTTGCAATAATTTACAAATTCAGAAATCTGATTACTCCAGGTTCTTTAACTTTGAATCAGCTAAATATTGCTTCGGCTTGTATATACAGTTGTATACACTACATTACTAAAATTTGAGAAGTAGGATCTTTATGGTGATTTTTCAATGTACAGGTATACTGGAAGCCAATCAACAAGCCGGGTCATTATCTACAGAAATTGACATGATTATGCCATCAGTGCTTAAGAAATCTATACCTGATAGGGTAAAGGCAGAAGATATGGTAAGAACAAAAAGGTAGCTGTGATTTTTATCATATGTTTATTAACAATAATATGCTATTTAAAATGCTATGGAAAATGGATTATAAAATAAAACCAGGATGTTTCTGGTTTTGCTCACCCGGGGTAAAAGCATAAACTCTTGTTACCACACATTTACCTATTCTAAAGAAATTCCTCCAAGCCCTAAGGACATGATAAATATATGTATGTATGTATGTATGTATGTACGTACGTACGTACGTACATACGTACATACGTATGTTTATATTTATTTATTTAATTAATTAATTAATTGATTGATTAGCTTACAGTATATAAGCATAACATAGAAAGTAATGATAAAAGAAGAAAATAGGACAGTAGGACAGGGACGGTAGGCATAAAGGTGCAGTTATGCATGTCCCCTATAGACCTGTAGAAAAGGGGAGAGGTCAACTGTAAACAATCTATGGTTGAAGATTTTGAGGTTTGGGGAAGAAACAACAGAGTCGGATAGTGAATTCCATGCATTGATCACTCTATTGCTGAAGTTGTATTTTCTGCAGTCTAGTTTGGAGCGGTTTAAATTTATTTTGAATCTATTTCAAACCCATTGGAAATTAATACATTTTTGAGTTTATATAATCTACAAAAACTCCTAATCTGCAAAAATCCCACTGGCATCCTAGGGCACGCCATCTAACAAAATAAAACATACACAAACCGCTACTTAAATGCACATTCCCAACATCATCTTGCACAGATCATCTCAGTAGCAAAACCTTCATCTCCAGAACCAAACACGTGGCTGACGAAGACCACCTGAAAACTGAATTAAACAAGATCAAAAACGTATTAATTTCCAAAAGATTTGAAAGAAAAACAATTATCAAAAAAGAGACACCCCAAAAAAACTAAGACAAAGAACAGGACAGCGGCACCACCCTCCCCCATTACATTAAAGGCACCACAGACAAAATCAGCAAAATTCTCTACAAATATAATATCAAAACAATCTTTCTCACTAACCAGAAAATATCCAACATTTTAAGAAACCCAAAAGAGAAGATCTAAATTGAAAACCAAGGAATCTATGAAATACCATGCAAAATCTCTGCAACCGCATACTGTATATCGGGCAAACTAATAAAAGAATAAATGCACACATCGCAGAACACAAAAATGCAATCAGAAAGAAAGAAAAAACTTCCTCCCTTTTCCAGCACATTAAAAAAAACAGGACATGAAATTGACTTCAAAAAACCTAAATTAATCTCCAAAACAGAACACCCATTCAAAAGAATGGTCATGGAAGCTATAGAAATAGAAAAACACCCCCTCAATATGAATAAACATGATAACACCTCCCACGTACCAGAAATTTGGAAGCCAGTCCTAGCCAAAAACATATCACATTCACAACTCCACCATGTCAATCATCTAACTAAATGTGATTCCACCAACCAATCAAAATGTTACAACACAGCCACCCAATCTACATGCAACTTTTGAACCAGAACTCCACACCCACCACTATTTTTAAAGAAAAAATGGCAAACAAACCATAGTCAGAGCAGCACAAAGCCAATAACTTCAGTCTGAAGATGGCGAATGTGATTGTGCCGAAACATCGCAAAGACACTCAAAATATTACACGGGAAAACCCCCGAACTCACAACAATCTACATATAGGCAAAAAGGAACCCTCATGCACCAGGGTGTCTCGACAAAATATATATATTGCTGATAATGAATATATATATGTAACATATTTTTTGCTTAACATATATAAATTTTATATATTTCTTAATACTATTGCTGTTTTATAGAGCAAATTGTCTCAAACCTGGCAACCTAAGGATGTATGGACCTCAATTCCCAGAATCCTCCTGGCAGCCACACACTGGCTAAAACATTCTGGAAGTTGATGTCCACACATCTTAAAGTTGTCAAGTTTGAGAAACATTGATATAGTGTCCATCATAAAATTGGACACCTTCAAAAAATTATTTGAAGAGTAGGAACATTTGCAGAGTATGGCCAAAAAAGACCATGATAGTGCAACCAAAGCTCTACCTGTTTTTACATGCAACAGTCACCATCTTGATTATTTTTAAAACTACATACTGCTAATACAGTGGTATCTCTACTTAAGGACGCCTCTACTTAAGAACTTTTCTAGATAAGAACCGGGTGTTCAAGAATTTCTTGCCTCTTCTTAAGAACCATTTTCTACTTAAGAACCTGAACCAGGAAAAATTTCCCAGGAAATTGAGAGTGGCATGAAGGCCCGGCCAGTTTTCTACCATTCCCCCTCTGTTTCTCACTCTGGCGTAATCTATGGGAGGCAGCCTCACGCCGGGTCTATGGGAGGTACGTGCTCTTCCTCGCCGACTCAAAGTCCCTTTTTTTTGAGCCTTAAAGTTTTGGATTTTTTAAATTCCCCTCACTTCATCTTCTTCCTTCAGCAGTGACTGTCCTCCTCCTCTTCTTCCTCCTCCTCCTCCTCCCACCCAAATTCCGAGCTTTTATTTCTTTCCTAATGGGTTTACACACATTATTTGTTTTTACATTGATTCCTAAGGGAAATTTTGTTTCTGCTTACAAACTTTTCTAGTTAAGAACCTGGTCACAGAACAAATTAAGTTCTTAAGTAGAGGTATCACTGTACCTCTGTAAAGCAAGTTGGCCAGCTATCAACTAAAAAACTCACCACCACTTGGATGTTGACAAGCCATTTGGACCATGTTTTTCACTGCTGAAGATTGTGTTTGTTTGTTTGTTTGTTTGTTTGTTTGTTTGTTTATTTATTTATTTATTTATTTATTTATTTATTTATTTATTTATTTATTTATTTATTTATTTATTTATTTATTTATTTATTATTTGGATTTGTATGCCGCCCCTCTCCGAAGACTCTGTGTGCATTTGTGTGTGTCTTCCAATGTGTTTGGAAATGTTCACCTCCATCACAAGTATTGGTGGAGTATAGGAGAAAAAAAAGAGAGATATTGTCTTTACTTTTATCCCTTCTGATTTTAGGAGTGGTTAATCAATATTTCTAATTTTGCCACATTTGAATTAACTTGTCTTTTAATTTAAGAGTTCTCATATTAATTTTATACAGGAAGCCTTTCATCATCAAAGGCCCAAGCCTAACAGTATTACAGCCCAAGCACAGTACAGGACCTCATCACTTAATTGCCAGAATCCTTTTCAATAGTTTTCGATTAGAATGAAGAACATTATTTGTGACAGACATAGTCAATAAAAAGACCCAAAACACACGAGAGAAGCATATCTATGTCGATCTTTGACTTGTTCTGCATTCTTGTCAATACAGAACTTTTAAGCTATAGAACATTCAAAGGATTTTCATTGTTATTCCTTTAATAGAGCAATAAATCATTTCCGTCAGATAACTATTTGACTAAATAAAGTAAGTGAGTGGCTTTAGGCTGAAGTTACAACATTTTTCTTTTTTGATGTCCTTTGCAAGTAGCTGGGAGTTTTGTGGCTACTGTGAAAAAATGAAATTGGGTAACTGTTAGGCTGATCTTACGAATGGATTAAAACATAATGTCTTCAGAAAGACGTCGCTGCAGACAGAAGCGTGATTGTTTTGTTTTTGTGGAGAAAATTTGATTCAAATATTCTAAATAATGATCCCCTTTAGCAAGATGTCAAAAATCAAGTGCTGAAATTACACTATAATATGTGATTTTCAACAGAGATTTTTTAAAAGTATCAGTAGTATTTTGGTGTGTGTGTGTATAGAAACATAGAAGACTGACGGCAGAAAAAGACCTCATGGTCCATCTAGTCTGCCCTTATACTATTTCCTGTATTTTATCTTACAATGGATATATGTTTATCCCAGGCATGTTTAAATTCAGTTACTGTGGATTTACCAACCACGTCTGCTGGAAGTTTGTTCCAAGGATCTACTATTATTTCAGTGTGTATGTATATGTGTTTGTGTATACACACACACACACACACATGCACACAAACACCAAGTAAGATTTTTTAAAGAAAAAATACTGATACTAAAAAAAAAATCTCTATGTTGAAAGTCACATATTATAGTGTAAATTCAGCACTTGATATATATTTTTTTGGTTACCTTTTGAAAAGGTCTGGTTAAAAATGTAATGAAGCAAAACTAAGTGTTTGATTCATCATTTATTCTAAACATAACACAGGTTTCATTAGGATGCCAGAAAGTCATCTTGAGAGTTTTCAACACTTCACAAAACAATTGAAGAATTATTTGCTGACAGGAAACAAGCAGCAGGTGTATGATGGAGTTGACAGCTGCACCTCTGACATGGATCACAGAGAAATTCTGCTGGAAATGAAGTAACATCTGGAATGTTTGGTCAGGTTTCAAAAATGCTGGGTTTTAAAAAGTTCCCTCTTACTGACAAATTTAAAAATAACTAATTTTCTCCATTCGATAATAAATCACAATTTCTGTTTGTTTGTTTTTAAACTTGTATACCCTTTCACAGAAAAAGCATCACTTCATCAATAGGGTGAAGAAATATACAGTATATAAAATTTATCTACTGGGTTTTGTAGGTAATAATTATATTGAACATAAATTGGAAAAGGTTTTTTTCCCCCCAGATGCTTTGACACCAGATTTAAAGTGTTTGTTTTACATTTATCCAGACTTATATTTTGAAACTCTGAGTTTGAATTCCTATGTAATAAACATGCAATTATAAATTATGTTGCAGAGTATTTTTTTTTTAATATAGAACCTCATCTTTAATTTATCCAGGACAGGAAACTCTGGAAACAATATTTATTTATTTATTTATTTTATTTATTTATTAGATTTGTATGCCGCCCCTCTCCGTAGACTCAGGGCGGCTCACAGCAACAATAAAACAATGTACAACAAATCTAATAATTTAAAAAACACTAAAACCACCATTATTAAAAGCAAATATACACACAAACATACCATGCATAAACTGTATAGGCCCGGGGGAGATGTCTCAATTCCCCCATGCCTAATGGCAGAGGTGGGTTTTAAGGAGTTTACGAAAGGCAAGGAGGGTGGGGGCAGTTCTAATCTCTGGGGGGAACAGGTTCCAGAGGGTCAGGGCCGCCACAGAGAAGACTCTTCCCCTGGGTCCCGCCAAATGACATTGTTTAGTCGACAGGACCCGGAGAAGGCAAACTCTGTGGGACCTAACAGGTCACTGGGATTCGTGCGGCAGCAGACGGTCCCAGAGATATTCTGGTCCGATGCCATGAAGGGCTTTATAGGTGATAACCAACACTTTGAATTGTAACCAAAAACTGATCAGCAACCAACGCAGACTGCGGAGTGTTGGTGTAACATGGCATACCTAGGGAAGCCCATGATTGTTCTCGCAGCTGCATTCTGCACGATCTGAAGTTTCCGAACACTTTTCAAAGGTAGCCCCATGTAGAGAGCATTACAGTAGTCGAACCTCGAGGTGATGAGGGCATGAGTGACTGTGAGCAGTGAGTCCCGTTCCAGATAGGGCCGCAACTGGTGCACCAGGCGAACGTGGGCAAACGTCCCCCTTGCCACAGCTGAAAGATGGTTCTCTAATGTGAACTGTGGATCGAGGAGGATGCCAAAGTTGCGGACCCTCTCTGAGGGGGTCAATAATTCCTCCCCCCGAGGGTTATGGACGGACAGATGGAATTGTCCCTGGGAGGCAGAACCCACAGCCACTCCATCTTATCTGGGTTGAGTTTCAGTCTGTTGACACCAATCCAGACCCCAAAAGCCTCCAGGCACCGGCACATCACTTCCACTGCTTTGTTGACTGGACAATATTACTTAATGAATTTGGTCATTGGAAATGAATGAAAATATTTCATTCTTTTTCTTCTTTTAGGGATTTCTAAAAATTCAAATACTTCTTACTGATGAGATGGAAGTAAATTAAGACTTAAAAGGAACAACACACTTATGGGTTGGAGGAAATAAACATAATGAACTGTCTATCATTTGCTGTAATTTTAAAAATGAAGAAAATGGGCAGGAGGACATTTAGTATCAAGACCAAAATTACCCCTGAAACTATTTTCATGCTTATGCTTTGGGTTACCATTGTATCTCTCCATATTAGGCAGGTCCAAGGAATCTTCTAAACATTTTTACTGACATCTAAAAGCCAGAATATTAACTGCAAGTGTTGCACCAAGACTGCTGGACACTGTCTGCATATGATAAATAGTCCCTCCACAGAACACATGTGTAACATAACACCTGCTATCACTCCCTTCTGGTGTCTAATATGGAATGTTTTCTTGATAGACAATCAGGCAAAGCCTGGAAATGAAAGTAATGTCATAGAATGATGTACAGGGGGAAAAAGGGAGAGACATGATGGTTAATTATACACAGTGATAAGAAAAAATACATAATGCAAAAATTGTGCTTCTCAAGGAAGATAGCCATGGTTAGATAAATACAGTAGAGAATCTTGTCTAATCATTGTGTTTTCACATAAGGATTTGTGGATGAAAATCTATTATATCTAGTCACTAATAAATAGGTTTAGATATATTTGAGATTATAGGGAGAGGATTTATTTCTTCATACAAGCATGAGTGTGGCAATAAGTATGCCAAATATATTCATAAGGAGTTAATTCAAGGATTTTAATGAATTGTTTAGAGTACAAGATCTAGGTAGCCAACAATCTAGAGAGTTTATAGACGGGAGCAAATGATTAGACTTTTCTGTGTAATGCTTATCTGTTGTTAGCTTTGATTTCCATTTTAAAAATGTATATTGCTCAAAAAAATAAATGGAACACTCAAATAACACATCCTAGATCTGAATGAATGAAATATTCTCATTGAATACTTTGTTCTGTACAAAGTTGAAGTGCACAACAGCATGTCAAATTGATTGTCAATCAATGTTGCTTCCTAAGTGGATAGTTTCACAGAAGTTTGATTTATTTGGAGTTATATTGTGTTGTTTAAGTGTTTCCTTTATTTTATTTTTAGCAGTGTATATATTTCTCAGTATCAGGTTTACTAGTCTATTGCACTTTATCAGATTTATATACAATCTTCCCTTTATATTTCATATCTATAGGGAAACCATTCATAAATATATTGTTTCATCCTCCTTCTGATGTGCGAGGATCTCACAGAAAGTAATGCACCACACTTCCCCCCCCCTCAGCCTATATTAATGGTTCAAATCAAACATTAGATATACATTATTTGAATTATCAGGAATGTGTGTGTAAATTTTGTGTTTCTTCAGATAGATAACGTAGCTGCAGCAGTGTTTTGAAATGGCGCCTGTAAGTGATGTACGTTACAAGCAGTGTGTCATCACTGAATTTCTCACTGCAGAGAAAGAAACTGTTGGAAACATTCACAAATGTTTGTGTACAGTTTATGGAGAATCTGCAGTCGACAGAAATACAGTTGGTCACTGGGCACAAAGGGTGAGGCCACTAGAGGTGAATCGCACACTGCAGAAATGGCTTCGTGATAAGAACAAGGAGTAGTACCGACAGGGCATACACACCCTTGTGTCTTGCTGGAGGAAGGCCATAGAATGGGACAGAGATTACTTATTTATTTATTTATTATTTAGATTTGTATGCCGCCCCTCTCCGCGGACTCAGGGCGGCTCACAACAAGGCATAAACAAATTGTAACAAATCCAAATAAATTTAAATATTTAAAAAAGTTTAAAAGAGAACCCCAATATACTAACAAACACACACACAAGCATACCATACATAAATTATACATTCCCGGGGGAGATGTTTCAGTTCCCCCATGCCTGACGGCAAAGGTGGGTTTTAAGAACTTTACGGAAGGCAGGAAGAGTAGGGGCAGTTCTAATCTCCAGGGGGAGTTGGTTCCAGAGAGTCGGGGCCACCACAGAGAAGGCTCTTCCCCTGGGGCCCGCCAACTGACATTGTTTAGTTGACGGGACCCGGAGAAGGCCCACTCTGTGGGACCTAATCGGTCGCTGGGATTCGTGCGGCAGGAGGCGGTCTCGGAGGTATTCTGGTCCAATGCCATGAAGGGCTTTAAAGGTCATAACCAACACTTTGAATTGTGACCGGAAATTGATCGGCAACCAATGCAGACTGCGGAGTGATGGCGAAACATGGGCATACCTAGGTAAGCCCATGACTGCTCTCGCAGCTGCATTCTGCACGATCTGAAGTTTCCGAACACTTTTCAAAGGTAGCCCCATGTAGAGAGCGTTACAGTAGTCGAACCTCGAGGTGATGAGGGCATGAGTGACTGTGAGCAATGAGTCCCGGAAAAATAGGGAGTGTAGAAGAAATATCATTCTTTCTTGTGTGTAAGTTTAATTGTGTCCAATAAATAATTGTTGAAGAAAAAAATGTCCACAACCAGGAGGCATTATTTTTTCAGTAATAGTTTCACTTATGCTCTTAGAAGTGTAGATTTGCCTTTTCTTTAATAGCTTCCAGAAACTTGTAAAAATGGAGCTTGTCCAGGGATATTGTTAGTTAAATTCTTTGCCAAGGAAGACGTGGAGGATAATAATGATGTTATTTTTCACTCAATTGCATTATGGCTCTATTAATACTATTAGGATTATATTTTACAGTTTTAAATTATTTAAAGGAAGATTAAGGCTTTAATTGTTTAACTGTTCTTGTTATTATGGATGTTTTCATTGTGGACCTCTTCTAAACTGCTCGGAGTCCCTGGCAGATTCAACAGAACACAAATAATTAAGACTAAAAAAAGGAGGGTCTGGGAATATATTTTATTAAAAACCCTCAAAACACACTTGATGTCAAAAAACATGTGGATGCCATCTGGGTTCATTTATCCATTCACATTAAAGCTGAAAATTCCATGGTCAAAATATGTGACCAATAGAGACTAAATAATATACAAATCCAATTATTATAGAGAGAAGGGCATTTCTTAATATAAAAATTAGTTCTGCTTCTGAGTTCTTTTTACCCTATAGATAACTATTCACAGATTATACTGGTATGCAGGGTACCAAACCAATGAAAATGAAAATAGAAATAATTCATAGGACTGAGACATAGAATGGCAAATGACTCCCCCCCCCTACAGAGCTAATTCAGTGAACATGCAACATCATAGTAATTGAAAGATGACAGGTCTGTTTTAATCCTAATTAAATAAAACAAAAATATTAAAATGGGCTTATATTTACATGCTATGAGGACTTGTGTAATAATTGTTTCATTGATAACATCCTTGGTACAGTATTATGAAAGTAATTCTTCGACCATTGGAATGATGAAATCATTAAAGTTTACAATAACCATCCACAATTTGATACATTATAGATTTGAGACCATCACTTCCAGGTTTTCAAAGTAGTATAGACAACGAAATCTCAGCACGTCTGAAGAATATTGGATTGGTTTTTGTAAGATATTTGTCAGGGGAATGAGTCACGGAGCAGAAAGAATGAAGTAAATAAAAGAATTATTGTACTGAAGAGATTTCACCATATAATATACCATACATATTAAAATTTTCATCAAATCATGGGCATAATCTGGAAATCTTCTGATTTAATGATAAAGTCCCAAAAAAGAATGAGTAGGTAGGGCCTGGGGCAAAGAAAGTAGGTAAGTGACAAAATTGTTCATTATGCTTGTATCCGACATTGTGACTTAAATATGCTTGTATCCGACATTGGGAAATAATTATATAAATGTGACATTTATATGATTATGTTGCTTCATGAATGTTGCTACTTTAGTGCCCTAGAGTTTTGCTATGAATGTCACTGATTAATATTCGAGAAATATCAGAGGATTGAAAACGGCTGAGACCTTTGGATTTATGTCCATTGCTGGTAAACTTCACATACTGAAGACACATGTGCAGGACTGGTGAAAGCTTTTCAAATCTAAGGTAGCAGAATAGGGTAGCTTTATAACACATGGTTTACAAATATCCAACTATAGTATAGTAATTACTAGTTGCCAACAAAGAATCAGCTAGCTTCTTGCTCTGCCTTAATACCATGTTTCCCCCAAAATAAGTCATACCCTGATAATAAACCCAATCAGTCTTTTGAGTGCATGGTAATAAGGCCAAGCACTTATTTCAGGGATCAAAAAAATGTAAGACAGGGTCTTATTTTCAGGAAAGCAATTATTATTATTATTATTTATTGGATTTGTATGCCGCCCTTCTCCGCAGACTCGTGGCGGCTAACAACAATGATAAAAAACAACATGTAACAATCCAATTTAATAAAACAACTAAAAACCCTTATTATAAAAACCAAACATACACACAAGCATACCATACATAACTTGTAATGGCCTAGGGGAAGGAATATCCTAACTCCCCCATGCCTGGCGACAAAGGTGGGTCTTGAGTAATTTGCGAAAGACAAGGAGGGTGGGGGCTGTTCTAATCTCTGGCGGGAGTTGATTCCAGAGGGCCGGGGCCGCCACAGAAAAGGCTCTTCCCCTGGGGCCCACCAAATGACATTGTTTGGTCGACAGGACCCGGAGAAGGCCAACTCTGTGGGACCTTATCGGCCGCTGGGATTTTTGCGGTAGAAGGTGGTTCCGGATGTATTCTGGCCCAATGCCATGTACGGCTTTAAAGGTCATTACCAAAACTTTGAATTGTGGCCGGAAACCGATCGGCAGCCAGTGCAGGCCACGGAGTGTTGCAGAAACGTGGGCAAATCTAGGAAGCCCCACCATGGCTCTCGCGGCCGCATTCTGCACGATCTGAAGTTTCCAGTAGTAAGTTGAATCAAAGGCTCAAACTCCTGCCTTGATCCAAATAAATGCTTCAGTGGAACATTTGAATGGAAACAAAATAAAGAACCTTGGAACATGGGAACATTAATAGATTATAGTTTATACTGTATGAAGCATCAACTAATTCAACTGAAGAATTGTATTTCTAAGGCAATATATTGTATATTCTCTTTATTATCTGAATTCTTATTTCTGATTGCAAAAGGCCCCTTTTTTTCCATTCTCAAAGAAAGAAGAAAAATAGAATGAATGTCCCAACTTCCCCATAGGTAGGAGGTAACATAAACATTCCTGCATACTTTCCTCAACTATAAACACTGTACCAGCTGTTACACTCTCTAAAGGGGACAGCTAAGGATGGGGAGAGCCATGTCAAGAAGGGTGAACGCTGCCTATTTAGCCTATCTCCAAGGAAACTTGTGACAGCTGTACAGTGCACTGGGTCTCAGCTGTTACTCACTAGCAAAATTCTTTGGGGACAACATTGTTGGAGACCCCCTACCCTTTTATAGAAGCAAGTACCTTTGAGGTAAGGAGAAAGTATGTGTGTCTGTGAGCCACAGAATGCATTCATGCCTTGAATTAAACCCATGCAATGGAAGCATGGCGTTAAAATTGGTGTAGGTTGTCATTATACATGATGTGGGAAATAAAAATATAAACAGAAATATTTACTGACAGTCTAATAGTATGTTTACCAACAAATCATTCCTGCATTCCTGATTTTTCAGTGTGTATATATACATATATGAATAAGTACCTAAGTCATTCTTCTATTGTATTCTTTGCTGAGTGTTGAAATATGCAGTAAGGATTGTATTTAGTCTAACAATGGGGTGATTATTATTATTATTATTATTATTATTATTTATTAGATTTGTATGCCGCCCCTCTCCGAAGACTCGGGGTGGCTCACAACAACAAGAACAGTACAAATTCAATAATTAAAACAGTTTAAAACCCTTAATATAAAAAAACAATCATACATCTCATACAAACCATACATAAAATATTCAATAACTGACCTTTATTTCCATACATTCCATAACATTTCCAAACATCTTTATGTATATCATACATCTCTGGAAAGTGAGATGGGCAGCATATAAATTGGATGTGTGTGTGTTTGCGCGCGCACACAAACACACACAAATATTCATTATTAGAGTCATACTTTTCTCACTGATTTGCTGACATCAAGAATCTGTTCACTTCATATTATGAAGTTGTAATGTATTTTCCAGGTTTCCCCAATTATCATCTCTTGTATCTTTTCAATTAGTTTTCTGCCAAGTATTTAATAAACTAGTGTCTCTGTAGTTTTTCCATTTATTCTGAATATTTTTTTAAAATTTGGATTAGGAACACTATTGGACTTATTCCAGGCACCACATACAGACACAGTCTTCACAACACATTAAATAAGTTACATGAGCAGTCATACTTATATTTTAAACCATACACTATGTCAGCAGTTTAGCCGGAACGCTAAATTGTGCTTGCCGCCGCGGCTCATAAGTGCTTGCAGGGCCAGCGCGATTTTGCTTCTGCACATGTGGAGGTAGCACAATCGCACATGTAGCTGCAGGTGCGCCCATGTTTCAGCATGCACAGAAGCAAAAGAACCTCACTGAAACATGGGCGCACCTGCGGCTACATGTGCAATTTTGCTACCTCCACAGATAGCTACCTTAATTTTAAAAATTCAGCGAAAACATGTGATATATATATAAAACATTCCAGTTTACATCAGCCTTTGTCATCATCCAGCAAGAAAAAACACAAAATAGTCAGGAACACAGGCATGTCACGAGAGAAAGTAAACAGTATACATATACTGTATATGACGGTCTTGGTATATTCGGGTTTCTTCCCGTGTAGGATTTGGAAATTTCTGGCGACGTTTCGACGAGGTCACACTCATCATCTTCAGGCTGGTGTTTCTGTCCTTGTTCTAAGGCGAACACTGCGAGACCCGAGCTGCCTTCCTTCTATAAATACTGGTGGCTGGGTGTGGTTTGATGGCTCAGCAATTGCCTGCTGTGTAGAAACTTCCTGGTGAGTCAGTGGGGTAACATCTGGGGTCGTTGATGTAAATGAAGTATGCTGATTAGTTAATGGTTGTTGATTACGCGTGATAGGATTAGACAGGATATCACGCCTAATCAACAACCATTAACTAATCAGCATACTTCAGCTACATCAACGACCCCAGATGTTACCCCACTGACTCACCAGGAAGTTTCTACACAGCAGGCAATTGCTGAGCCATCAAACCACACCCAGCCACCAGTATTTATAGAAGGAAGGCAGCTCAGGTCTCGCAGTGTTCACCTTAGAACAAGAACAGAAGATGAAGATGACGAGTGACGAGTGTGATCTCGTCGAAACGTCGCCAGAAATTTCCAAATCCTACACGGGAAGAAACCCGAATATACCAAGACCGTCATACCTGTACCCGTGAAAATCTACGAAAACAAATATATATATAAAAATATATATATTTATTTATATATAAACGTCGCATAGACATGCAAAACATTACACAGGGCAAAACCCGAACTCAGAACAATCTACATTTATTTATTTATTTATATATTTATATATATACATATACAGTATACAGTATAGTATATATAAAAGGCTACAATTTTATGGAATCTTCAATTCCCAGAATCTCTCAGCTTTTGCTGGCTGAGGAATTCAAGGAGCTGAAGTCCACAACCCCCTGATATAAAAGGAGAAACTCACATAGGCTATCTTGAGCTTCAGAAACAAAGGTGAATATAAATCTGACAATCTCAGTATAACAGCCCCCATAATATCACCGGATCCTTACATTAACACTTTTTTTTACAACTGAGTAGGCTCAAATATCCATGACAGGGTAAAAAATATGGAAATCTGTTTAATTAAAATATTTTATTCAGAAGAGAAAGCATAAGGCAGAAACAAGGTCTAAGCTGAAAGGATGACAGTTAAGCAGGCGGCTTTCTTCAAATATAGTTCTAATAACCAAAACAAGCTGCTGATTCCTGTTTGTTTTTTTTCCAAATGTCTCTATATTCAGGAATACAAGCAAATTATAATGCAGACTTGATATTTGATTCCATTCTAGTGATTCAGGCCATGTCCCATTTGAGCAGAATATATCTCCTAGCCATTTTAAGAAATTCTTAAATAAAGGATAGGTAGCTATGAGCCAAAGGGAATTTATCTTAAATTAGAAAATAAATGATCTGCTTCTGTTGTTTTTGTTTATAGAATACACTCAAGTGTGGCCACATTTTCTATGCATTAACTAAATCAGCTCGTCAACACTTAATATGATGAGAGCTAGAAGTCATTTATTCACTCATCCATTCCAATTTTTGAAAATGAGAAAATGGACATGATGCTGAAAATGAATTATGGCCAACAAATCATGGATCCCTGAATTCCATTTTTCTAGCTGTACATATTGGAAAGTAGTTCTACACACAGAGAGAGAGAGAGAGAGAGAAAGAGAGAGAGAAAGAGAGAGAGACAGAAAGAAAGAGAGAGATAACCTATAGAATATTTTTTTCTTCATCCTGAAGTAGCTATTGAGAGAGCATATGATAAGATTCATTGCTCTACACGGGATATTTGGGAATTGTGATGGTAAAGCAGCAGATTATGAATTTTGTTGGTTGTTATGATCTGTAGTAAATGTGTTTTTGATGGTGCCATGCTATCAAAGACTCTTCTCCATTATTATTCCCAGGTTATGGGAAATATTCTTGTAGGATTTAACATATGCTGCCCCGAGTTTTCGAAGAAGGGCGGCATACAAATCTAAATAATGATAATAATAGTAATAGTAATAATAGTAATAATAATAATGGTAATAATGGTAATAATAATAATAATAATAATAATAATAATAATAATAATAATATAATAATAATAATAATAATATAATAATAATAATATTATAATATAATAGTAATAATAATATATTATTATTATTATTATTATTATTATTATTATTATTATTATTATTATTATTATTATTATTATTTCTCTCTGCATTTTTCCCCATTCTGGCAACTATTTAGTCTCTTGTCATTAATGACAAAAAAATAAATAAAAGCAAAACCAGAAAATTAGAAAATTAAAAGCACAAATTTGTGTTTCAAATATTTTAATATTCTGTTCTTAATTTTAATTGGACGAGTCACCTTGAGGGCTCTAGTGAGCACTCAATAGATTAACTCAAATAAATTAGATTTTTGTTACAATGTGCGTCTTTAAAATAATGCCTATATGTCCATGGCAGTTACTGGCTTTCTCCAGTTTATGTTTCCACTCTTTCAGGCTAATTGTCATGACTGAGAATGGTGCAAGAAGACACATTTCAACAATGCAGTTGTTTGTCACCCAGCATCTGTGAACATGGTGAGGAAATTCACTCATGCATAACGCTAGCAATCCAAACTATATAAAGCAATTGGAAAAGCTACATGAATTTACAGCATTACTTGCCTAATATAATCACGAGGAAGCTTTCTCTTATGTGGCAGAAAGAGCATGAACAAAACTGATTTATGCCTCTGTTTATGACCTACTGTTTTACAGAAATATATTACTTATTTAACAACCTGAAGGTCATCAATTCTGTGGCAGACAAATATATATGCTGCTCCTGGTGTAGAAATCATTTATTTGAAAAGGAAAGTGATTTAGAAGCCAAGAATACTTATGGAAAAATAGAACAATTTCAAGTTCAGGGCCATCAGGCCAAATAAGTGTCTGCTGATAAGGATGGCAGTATATTAATAACAGATTCTTCAAGGTTGACATATTATTATTTTATTGTGTATTTATTAAAGTTTGTTACCCTACCTCCTTTATTATTTTATAAGTAATTCAAGATGGTAAGCACAGAGAATAGTTCTTTTTATTTCCCCCACAACAATAACCTTGTGAGGTAGATTTGGCTGAAAGAGACTGACTGGTTGACTTTTATGCCTAAAGTGGAGCAAGAATTCACAAACTCTTGGCTTCCAGCCTGGTGTCTTAACCACCGGGCCAAGTTGGCTTTTATCTCCCGTGATCCATTTATGACATGCATGATAAACTCTAATATGTGTTATTTCCTTCAGAATTACAAACATATTGATTAAAATGAATTAAAATGAAGGAGCCGGGGTGGCGCAGCAGGTAGAGTGCTGTACTGCAGGCCACTGAAGCTGACTGTAGATTTGAAGGTCAGCGGTTCAAATCTCATCACCGGCTCAAGGTTGACTCAGCCTTCCATCCTTCCGAGGTGGGTAAAATGAGGACCCGGATTGTGGGGGCAATAGCCTAGCTCTGTTAAAAAGTGCTATTGCTAACATGTAAGCCGCCCTGAGTCTAAGGAGAAGGGCGGCATAAAAATTGAATAAATAAATAAATAAATAAATAAATAAATAAATAAATAAATAAATAAATAAATAAATAAATAAATAAATAAAATAAATAAATAAATAAATAATGTAGCAACGTTTCAAATTCATTTCTAAATGTTCTACCACATGTTTTATGTTGATTTCTCAAGATGATACACCCTCATGCCCGTAATTCAAACAGGCAATACTTTTGATGAAGATTCAACTATTGATACAAAGTGAGAAAATAAATTTATTTTGCACAGGTAAGAAGAACCTTTCCTTTCAGCCTAAACTAAATTTCATAGAATTGAACTATGCATCACTCAAAAGATGGTGGTGCGACATTGGTTTTTCGGCTGGAAAGCCAACAGTCCAGGTTTGAGACCTGAGCATCATGTGATGGGGTGAGCTCCCACCTAGTTCCTGCCCACCTAGTATGTAAATGTGAGTAGATATATAGGTACCACTTGTGGGGAGGAAACAGTGCTCTATAATGTCATGCTGGTCACATGACTGCATGTGGAAATGTCTTCTGACAGTGCTGGCTCATGGCCTCGAAATGTAGAGAACATCATCCCTATGGTGAGCAACAATTAGCAGAGTAAAATCCACAGAAACTCCTTTCCTTCACTCAATAGAACCTGGATGTGCTCTAAACATGTTGAAAACATATAATCATATAATTATATACTTATATACTCCCTCAAAAATAGATCCATGAAAGTAGTTCTTCTTACTAGAAGTTAAACTAGTTCTTCTTATTTATAATGTTAACTCTAATTATAAATATATTTTCCAGGTTTGCTTTGGGATTTTGATGCTATTTGGTTACAACTTTCATTAAAATAAATCTCTGCATTAAAAAAAAATACAGGCACCTTCCACCATATAGGATTTCCAAAATGTTTCCGACTGTTTCACCTGTTTGTTGGAAATGTAAAAAAGAAACTGGCACATACTTTCACGCATGGTGGACATGCTCTGAAGCCAAGAAATATTGGAATAAAGTAGAGAAATGGATAAATGAAATAACAAAGGAGAAGATCAAAAAATCTCCCAAATTTTTCCTACTGGGTATTTCAAATATGAGGTATAAAAAATAAATTTATTATTTAATAATACATATATTGGTTGTGGCAAGAATTATATTTGCACAGAAATGGAAAGAAAAGGAAATACCAAAAGATGTAGAAGTATTTAAAAAATTAAAGAATGTGCGGAATTAGACATGATGACAAAACGTTTGAATAACCAAGCTGAAACAGAATTTTATAAAATATGGGATAAAGTATATAAATGGTGGAATTTTAAAAATAGTCTTAAAAATTAAATAAGTAAGAATTTACAATTATTTGTATTCATTAATTTGATGGTAAACTGTATACATATATGAATAGTTTAAAAATAATATAAACATAGAGTAGTTTTGCAATATGATAAATTTAGAAGTGATATATTTTATATTTTATTTTAGATTAAAATTTGATAGATAAGAAAATGAATTAATATAGAAAATATAGAGTCAAAATTAATAAGAATATAGAGTATGTATGTTATGTTTTTGTATCGATCTGATCAAAGTTAGGCTTTTTTCTTTTTTGTATTAGTTAGACTTCTATGATAAGCGGAGCAATTGTAGCTCCTTAAATGATGAATATTGTTTGTCTTTTGTCTGTCTTTTGAAAAACTAATTTAAAAAAATATTTAAAAAAATACAGGTATCTACTGTTTCAAGTGACATTTTTTGAGTTTTTGAGTTGTTTTGATTCAAAAAATGTCACTTGAAACAGTAGATACTTGTATTTTATTGGTTGGGCCCAGTATGGGTATACCAATAGCAGTGGTGGCAGGTGGTTCAGAGAAACAGTAGTGGTGATAGCACAAGGCTCTTCCCACCCACCCAAACATTGGTATTTTCCTTTTTTTTTTAACCCACTGTGCATGTGCAAAGCATTCTGTGCATACACAGAGGGTGAAAAAGCATGCGCAGCAGCAGAACATGGGTGAAAAAGCGTGATAGGAGTGTGTACTTCCAAACCAGCAGCAAAAGTAGATTTCACCAATGCTTCAAACTGCAAGTTACTCTACATTACTGTATTATAAAACAAGTTATAATCAACTCAAAAGCAATTCACACAGAGAAATTTAACTGGATAAACTAGGAGACATCAGCTCAAATGAATAGCTTTAAAAATGTCTTAGCTGAAAACATCTGCAGGTCTTATATTTTTTTTAAACATATTTTTTCTTTGCTCTTTCTTCTCTGTCATTAGCAAAGACTTCACTAAGAACCTTCCAAATTTCCAAGTAACAGCTGGTGCATTGTAAGTTATCATTGTAAAACTTTGACCTTGCTCAAGCTACCCGTTATTCATATCTTCACTTTTTCCCTCTCCCATAAGGCATTTTTTATCCTCATTTACATCAGGTCAGAAGAGTTGTATGTAACAGTTTGGACAGCAGGAAATTCAGCAATTTTTCAGATTAAGCACAAGCAATATATCAATGTTGTGAGGAACAATCTACAACTTCTACAAAGTAAGCAAACATGGAAATAGGTACACAGACCAGTTTTAGTTCAGCTATATTTTAAGCCATTTGAATGTCAGGTATTTAATTAGGCCATTAGACTTTGGATGAAAGAAATAATTTTGCCACTAGCTTTTAATTTACATTTTCTATTCCATGTCCTCTGCAAATGTGAGTTGTTTCGGGCTCATGATAAGCTGATATTGACATGGACTTTGAATATAAATTAATTGCTTGGTACAATTTCTTTCTTTTTTCTTTTTGCTGAAACTGAACTGAGAGTGGTTGTATTTATAAGGATTGCTGTGAATTGTTCAAGAAGGTCAGAAAACTCATTGAAGAACAATAGTTAATTTATAGGCTGTAATTGGGGGAAGATGGGTTGTTATTAAATATTTCTCTATTTACTCCCAGAATCTCATCAGAAGTCTGCAGGCATTTTTGGAGGAATGCAAAAGTCGAATAGGAAGGAAAGCTGGATTTGACACAGATGATTTGAAAGTTCTCTTATTGAAATATTAATCTTATATTTTTTTTAAGCTGCAGTAATATACAGTATTTCACTAGTGATCTTATTTGAGGAGCTTTTTAAAATCCCCTACTGCTCTCACTCAAAAAGGATACCCACGTTGTAGGAATTATACACCCTAAGGTCCTGTTTCCAAATCGTATGCATATTATCACACATGTAACAGAAATTTAGAACATTCCCTTTAGCATTACTTTTAGTAATGGGCCTTGCTAGGTACGCCCATGTCTCATCAACTCTCTGCGGCTTGCATTGGCTGCCGATTAGTTTCCGGTCACAATTCAAAGAGTTGGTAATGACCTATAAAGCCCTACATGGCATCGGACCAGAATACCTATGGGACTGCCTTCTGCCGCACAAATACCAGCAGCCAATTAGGTCCCACAGAGTTGGCCTTCTCCGGGTCCCATCAACTAAACAATGTCATCTGATGGGACCTAGGGGAAGAGCTTTCTCTGTGGCTGCCCCGGCCCTCTGGAATCAACTCCCCCCAGAGATTTGAATTGCCCCCACCCTCCTTGCCTTCCGCAAGATTTATTTAATTTATTTATTTTTATTATTCATTTGTCCAATACACAAATACATATGAAGAAAAATAGACATGTAGTAATATATATAAGGGTAAAGTGAACTTAGAGGAGAGGATATATGAAAGAAAGAAAATATATATGATAAGTGAGAGAAAGGAAAGACAATTGGACAGGGGACGAAAGCCACACCAGTGCACTTATGTACGCCCCTTACTGGCCTCTTAGAAACCTGGAGAGGTCAATCGTGGAGAGTCTGAGGGAGAAATGTTGGGGGTTAGGGGTTGACACAATGAGTTCGATGCTTCGGTAACTCGATTGTTGAAATCATATTTTTTACAGTCAAGTTTGGAGCAGTTCGTATTAAGTTTGAATCTGTTGCGTGCTCTTGGCATAGATTGGCATCTATGTATTGGACAAAATGAATGAATGAATGAATGAATGAATGAATGAATGAATGAATGAATGAATGAATGAACGAATACACTATAATATGTAGGACTATTGTCCCAGTTATGTTCTTTCATGGTTCTATTTTTTTCATCCTAAACCTGTGATGGTGAGCCTATAGCACGCGTGCCACAGGTGGCATGCAGAGCCACATCAGAAGGTACGAGAGGTGTTGCTCTATGTCAACTCCAGCACACATGCATGCACTGGCCATCTGACTTTCAGCAATCTTTTTGGCAATTTTTGCTTGCTCCAAGCTTCAGGTAAGTCTCCTGAAGCCTGATGATAGCAAAAAATGGGCCAATGGGCCAGCCGAAAGTTCCTTTCCAAACTTCCAGTTAGCCTGTTGAGACATTTTTCATTGTCCATGGCTTTAGGAGGCTTCCCTGAGGCCTGGGGAGAGCAAAAAATGGCCCAACAGAAGTTCGGCCATATTTTTTTTTGCCATCTCCAGGCTTCAGGAGCTCGTTGTGAGGCCTGTGTGTTTGTATGTGGGGAGGGCATGGCTGTGGAAATGCACGTTCTGGCATGCACATACACACCCTTTTGGCATGCAAACCAAGAAAGGTTTGTCATCACTGACCTAGATTGAGTTCTCTCTTCTTTTTCTAAATTAATAGTATTCCTAAAATGAACTTATGGTCTATTGTGAATATTCATGTGCTCATTCTTAGAATTCTGTCAAATGGTTCTCTAAAAATGCATCAATTTCTGTATAGGGGGAACTTACTGTTGGAGACATACAATACATTCATGTCCACTGGTAAAATGTGATGCAGAAATTGCTATATTAGAACAGGATTGGAAAGACCCAAATGCAACATGATTATTTCTTGGCTGATTTTGGACAATAATCAACTACCATGCTAAGATATTTCTATACATTTTACAAGTGCGTATACCTCTAAACAAAATTATAATTTCAAAAACTATGATTGCTAGGAGTTAAAATTGACTTGAAGACACACAATCAATCAATCAATCAGTTTCAAAAACAGACAAATGTATATATTTGTCTCCATCATATGCATTAACAGTTAGAGGAAATAGTATAAACCAGAAGAAATGAAAATGCATAGAAAGGAATAATTATGTTATTATTGTGACAATAATGATGAATCTTAAAAATAAAGTATAGAATAGAATTAGGATTCTATTCACAAAGCAATAAGGAAGGACATCGATATCCTGACATTATCTAGCTGAATGTAATAGTGAGTTAGTGAAAATGAACAAAAAGATTTGATTTATTATTACAGAGACCTTCAGTAAAACAAAAAATATTCAATGCTGATGCTATTTCATTCAATTGGTAAATATAGAAATAGAAGCCACAACAATAGACATTACTTTGCTTGGTTAAAACAATGAGCCACTTTGAAATCCAAAGCATTCTTTCTTTCAGTGCAGCCTACATTTATAACCTTTGTTTTATTGATTAAACATACACAAACAGATATTCATACCATGATACCATGAAAGTAATTATTATCTAAGCACAGTTTTAATTCATGAGTCTGGTGAGGCAGAAAGTCCTTTAATCTTATTTAGAGCAGGTCTGTTGGTGGTATATACTGTATATCTATGTCTTTGGTTAAAAATAATAAATAATAATTGTGAATCCTTGTAAATCATTAGAATTGCATTGGCTAGAATCTTTTGATTTAATAAGACCACTGGATGTAGAGGGTCACTTCTTTTGTGGTTTATTTATGACCGATCATAATTTATCATAATTTAACCGACCTCATAATCTATATTATTTTTAACCTAAACTGTCCTCAGCTCAGTTTTCTCCAAAATATATAACCATGAATATTGATAAGTACTAAGAAGAAGAAAGAGAAAAACAAGTTGTTCTGGCCTGAGGCCCAGAACCTGGAGTAAAAGTTCCTCGAGATGTCCAAATATACTTTTCTATTTTTTTTCCCATTCAGTAGTTATGAATGAATTCCTAATGAATGCAGTGGGATTTACAACTGTCTAGGAAATTTCTATAGAGTTTCAATGCAAGCTGAAGACACTTCACCTTTGAGTAACTTGTCCTGAACTCAGAATCCTTGCCTAGACGACTGCACAACTGTACTGTTTATGATGATTATAGTAGTTTTCTGCTTTTGATTAAATTCAGTGAAATTTTAAAATATGTTATAAAGAATGACAATATTGGACTAGTTTATAATTCTTATTCCCAGGGGTATAAACAATAACTTGATTTAAGATAAGAGATTTTAAGGCTCTAGATCAGGGGCCACAAACTTTTTTTAAAAAAGGGACAAATTCAGAGTCTCTCAGACTGTTGGGGGCTGGACTTGCTGGATGGGCATGGCAATGTGCTGATATGACTGGGTGGAAATGGCTAATTTAGCAGTCTATTTTGCCAATTTAGCAATCCATTGTTTTATTTGCTTTTGCTTGCATATTATTATTATTATTATTATTATTATTATTATTATTATTATTATTATTATTATTATTATTTGTTCTGTCTGGGTGCCCCCAGACTTCAGCACCAACTGGAAAAAACATCCAGACACGCTGGTAGAAACAAAAGCACTTTATAATTTGAAAATAAACACAGAGGAAAACCTGTTCTTCCCCACAGGCAGGCTATGAGCCTTCACAGCAGACCTCTTGCTGGCACACCCACCTTTTCCCCTCAAGGTTTCAGTATTCAAAGTCACAAGCCAGAATTCCAAGACGCCAAAGATCACAGCCAGGTCTCACAACTCCCAAAGATAATTCTCCACAAACCAGGAAGGGTGGGTCTGCCTTTTTAGCCTTTCCGGAGAGCACCACACCCAAACCCAGCTGTTGCCCATTCAGTGCTTGAAGTACCTGGCTAATTGTCCCCTTCGTTGGGTTGCCCTTCTCTGCCGGAAATCTATTATTCCTTGTGCCTGGTCATCTAAAGAATCCAGGCTGCTTGCTGGGGAGAGCTCCCCCTCGGGCTGAGATTCCTCCTCCTCGTCTCCCTCCTGTTCCTCATCCTCCCCCCCTGAGCAGAGAGCCGGCAGAGGGTCAGCCGTTCCCTGTTCCTCATCCTCTCCCTCTGAGCAGAGAGCCGGCAGAGGGTCAGCCGTTCCCTGAGGGGCCTCAGATGGAATCACAACATTATTATTATTATTATTATTATTATTATTATTATTATTATTATTATTATTATTGTTATTATTATTATTAATTAGATTTGTATGCCACCCCTCTCCATAGACTCGGGGCGGCTCACAACAATAACAAAGACAATGTAAGAACAAATCTAATAATTTAAAAAACACTAAAGCCCCCATTATTAAAAGCAAGAAATGCAGGTTTAATTATCCTGTAAGAATAGCTTTTCATAGTCCACAACTCTTCCAATCACACTATGGGAAAGCATCAGGTTGAGGAAGGTAGCTCAGAATATTTGCCTAATCAGGATGAAATGTTAACAAGAAATATACTAAATATAACAATTTAAAAAAACTAATAGGAAAAGTATTGGCTAATGAATTAATATTCTACACAGCCCTCCTACTTAGTGTAATAAACTAGGAATTCTTGCCATAAGTCTACTTGGAGTTACTTTTTTCATATTTTTAGATTATATTTTTACTTTAAACTCAAGAATACGTATAGTATATCTAGTTTGCTAAATAACTATTGATAAATAGAGGTTTCCTTTAAACTTCCTAGTGCTACAACAATTTTGTTTAAAATCCAATACAAAAAAAAAAATCTATAGCCCCCCCCCCAATCTATGTTAGTAATTTAACATATAATCTTTAAAGATTGGGTTGCGCCTCAACCCGTTGCTCTTTTGATGAGCTTTTTTAAACTAGTTCTTTTAAGTTGTTTAGTTGTCCACTTCAAGATGCTCTGTTTTGCAGCAATTCTTCTCAGCACCAATGAGCTTACAATTAAAAAATCTCTCACGCACTATTCCTATCTTTTATCTTCTATTTATCTATTTATCTATTTATCTATTTATCTATCTATCTATCTATCTATCTACTTACCTATCTATCTATCTACCTACCTACCTACCTACCTATCTGTTCTGCCGGGCTTCTCGGCACGAGCCCTCAATTAAGTTCAAAGGTAGGAATTCAGACAGGCAAAATGCTCACCTTCAAAGCAACCGCCTTGAATGCTGTGAAGAAGAATAAACAAACACAGAGCAGATAACAAGCAGCTGTGAAGATGTCACAGCCACTCTCCTTCAAGAGTTCTCAAAGTCAGAAACTTGACTATGATTAGTTCAAAAGTCCTGGAAACAGTTCAAAGAGAGTCCCTGTAGAATCCTGATACAAAATACACGTCCTCCTTTAGCGAACGGATAAACTTCCACACCTAGAGGTCAGAACGCTGACTATTTAACAGCAGCCCCAGTTAGTCTAATTACACCCAGCCACAGGTGATCTACCTTATTTCCTGTAATATTTACGCAGTTGCTCTTTCCTAGACATTGCCCTGCGTCTGTGCACATCAATGAATGTCTCTCCTTCCGAATCCAGTGATGATAATGATGATGAATCACTCACGGGGTGACTACCTAATGGGCTGTCTGCCAATACCCCCCCTGAGGATCCCATTTCGCTTTCACTATCTGCTTCAGACGCTTCGCTGCTAGAAACAGTCGGCAATATAACTGGCCTCTGACACTGAGAGGATTCACCCACATCCACCCCCACAGTCCTTGGGGCAGGAGCTGGCCCACAGCCAATCACAACACTATCTATCTATCTATCTATCTATCTATCTATCTATCTATCTATCTATCTATCTATCTATCTCTGTATATGTCTCTCTCTTTCCATACCTCTCTTTCCATATCCATGGGGCATCTTCTGCAGGATCCCCTTCAATCCTGGCAGAACTGGTAGAAAAAGTTTGGTCAGTTACGCAGAACTGGTAGGAAAAAAATGATTTTTTTTCTTTTCCCCCCTTCTATATATATTTTATATTTTCTATGTATATTTTTCCTATCACAGTAAATGAGGTTGAATGTGTATAATTTTAGAAGAGCTCTGCCTTCATGAGTATGTGTACATATACATACAGTTTATATAGTAGGTAATGTATATTTTTGTGTGCCTGTGTGTAATATGTATGTACACATATGGCATAGAATTAAATTAAATAGCAATAGGAATAGGATGGAATTGGAGCTGGAATGGGAATAGGATGGAAGGGAATGGGAATATGAGAGAATAGAATAGGAATAGGATATCATGGGATGGAGCAAAGTGGGAGTGGAAATGTGATTGGGTATGGGAATGAAAATGGAGATGGAATACAATGAAATAGAATTCAATGAGGTATCAATCACATAACTTTTAAGCCACCCCGTCACATGATTGTCAAGCCATTCCCACCTGATAACATGGCTAGCAAGCCACACCACAAAATAAGCCACATCCAGTGTGGTAGTAAAAAAAATTCAGCCCTTCACTGCCTGCGGGCCAAGCCCAGTTTTTCGAAGGGGGGGAGACAACATGAGTTTGACACCCCTGCTCTATACTATTGCAGATAAATGGCTCTCCAATCGCTTCTTAAAACCCTCTAATGATGGAACACCTACAACTTCTGGAGGCAAGCCATTACACTGATTAATTGTTCTCACTGTCAGGAAATTTCTCCTTAGTTCTAGGTTGTTTCTCTAATGATCTTCTCTGTGTAACTTCTTGCCTTGCCCTCAAATACTTTGGAGAATAAGCCAACTGCTTCCGCCCTGTAACAGCTCCTCAAATATTGCAATACTGCTATCATGTCACACCTAGTCCTTTTTTTTTGTTAGACTAGACATATCCAATTCCTGTAACTGTTCATTGTATGCTTTAGCCTTCAATCCCCTAATCATCTTTGAGGCTGGGTTACTTCCCAGGCCAATTGAATTCCTTCTACTTCTGAACTAATTTCTTCTAAAGAGTCTTATCATTGATGGTAAATAATTATGAAACATTTTATATTTAAGCCACCTGCTAGATGGTCAACCAAAAAGTGCAGGAACATCTGCCTCCACTTAAGCAATGCTGTTATAGGTGAATGATATTTGGAAACTGAATTGTACAGAAAGGGGGTAAATAATGAATTGCACAGCTTGAGGCAGATTGGTAAAACAGAGAGGTGACCATCCTTATCATTAAACATGAATTTATTCCAAAGATCCTACCTTCTTACAAGCAACATTTCACAAAAGAAAGAACAGATTGTAATTTAAAGTAATTTGCTTCTCATATTTTCCCTTTCACCATTTTGAATTTTTTTACTTTAATATGGATGTAGTAATATATATATATATATATATATATATATATATATATATATATATATATATATATATATATATATAATATGATTGCAAAGATTTATGCATTAGTGTATTATATGTGCATCCATCCTGACAATCCCTGTATAGTTCCTTTCTATTGTTCAAAATCCATATTGAGCCAATATCTTCATTTAGCTGACAACAATTTACATGCTGCAGCATTTTTTTTTCATTTCCCAAAAGGCTGAAATGAGGAATAGACAATTTCACCATCCAAGTTAATTGTTAGCTTGTAAACAAAACAAGAATTTAAATCCAATTAGGTACAGAAATGATGTATCAAGGAATCCTCCCCAACTTTTCTTAATATTACATGATGATCCATTTTTTAAAAATAATAAAATACCATGATAACGGTTAAAATTGCTTCTGCGTCTGCAGCAGCAACAACAAAGCACCCTTGGTAAATTGGTTTCCATAAAATATAATAGGGTGCTACAGAGATAGTCTGGTGAGCAATTATGGAAGATATTGGGACACAAAAGCAATGTCTCAGTGCTTATCTTTGGAGGACTGTATTTGGAAAACATAAACAGTATAGTATTGTGTTGTTTGCATTTATTATATTTACTGAACACCTATCAACAGAATACAGAGCTTGCTAGTGGTTCTGAAATGAATAGAATGAGCTGATACTTAAAAATTGCATTGGAACCACATTAAAAATTACAGATTAACAGTCCAGAATTTCTAGTTTAAACTGCTGAGCCAGAGAGTTGCACCATTATTAACGTAAAGTAATTTAAACCTTAAATAGCAAAGTTTTATTATTACATTATATCTGATATATATGAATAAACCAAAAATAAATTATTTTCAGCAAAAGATTTAAAGCCACCAGAAATTCTTATATTTCATTAATGACAAAATAGGAATTACTGAAGAGAAATTGGTGTTGCCCTTTTACTTTAGTATATCATACAAATGTTATTTCAGATTTCAGAAAGAGGAGGGGGAGGGGGAAGGGAGAGAGAGAGAGAGAAGAAGAAGCTACCGTAATCTCTTTGACATTATGAATTACATTCATTTTACGTTTATGTAATTCAATTAGATTTGTTCCATTTAAACTTTTTACCTTTGTAGACCACATAATATTAAAGTTTGAAACCTTTTTATTTCAGTCTTACTTTATAATCTAGGGATTAGCGTAATGCAGTCATTCTAGCTCCCATTTTATTATAAGAGAACTCTGAACACTGATATAATAAACCTGCAAAAAAAAGGCAAGTTCATTTGGTTTTTAAAAAGCAGAATTTTCTTTTCATTACCTACTGGTACTTGCAAAAGTGCAGTCATTTTGACTAAAAAGGGCAACCAGGAATGCTACTTTACTTTAGAAGGATTTATGCCTCAACATTACAACAACAGAGTAGTGGTGGCGACCTATAATCCCAGGAGTCAACCTCAAGTTTATTTCTGGCTTTTAAGGTAGACATAGCATAAATAAAACAAGGAACCCACCTACATCTTTGTTGTTGTTCTACCTATCTTTTAATGCTTTTCCTACCTCACCCCCAAATCTAATAATTACAGCTCTTGACCACTGAAAGCATATCCATTTTTATTGTATTGCTGTCACGGTACTTCTTGTAAAAAGGTTGAATTCCCTCTATAATTATTAAAACAGCTGGTCTTAATAGTTTAAGCGCACACTAGTTCCAGGGTCAACCTAATAGAGTATCCAGTTCACATACTACAGCTGAGCTCTCCAGAAATCATGTGACAGTTCTGTGTAAATGGATACCTCCAGATGTACAGGATTCAGCTTGATAATTCTCTTTTACCCATGACAAGATAGATGATAGAACTTTAACACATTTGGAGAAAACCAAACTAAGGAAGGCTATTATGACACTAAATTGCAGAAACCATCTTTTTTCCTCAATGAAGTTTCACTGGCACATTACAACTAATTAAGAACTGCTGACCCAAGAGCTGGGACAAAAAGCTAAGACAGAAGTTGGTCTGATCACTAGTTATTCTTCAGAAAAGTACGTAAAAGTATTTTTAATAGGCTACAAGTATTCAGTTATTCTTCAGAAAAGTACGTAAAAGTATATTTTAATAGGCTACAAGTTTGAGACTGAAGAGGCCAAAATAATATTTTTTAAAAAACAAATTGAGTGTGTTGCTAGAAATCTGAAGGGCTCCCAAGTGATATCTGATGCAGATGTAATATATAGCTTTAAAGATTTACAGGTGTATTTTCCTAAGGGTGGTGGCAATTTGACAGATGTCTTCCTTTGGAACATAGATCATGCTTCTGTTTTTGTACAGTCAACACAACCTAAAAGAGCTGACAAACTGGTTCTCCTGGGCTTGGGTTTCTGCTCTTCAGAGGCTTTGTTGTCTGTCCAAATACACTTTTGTGTGACAGATAATTTATGTAATACAAATGATGTTAGCTTTCAAATTTTATCTCAGTGGAATGTTAACTAGAGCATATCTACTTGAGTTGATTTGCCTTCACTCTATGGATTAATCTTGATCATTAAAAAAACTTTCTGAAAGTAATGAGAACAGTCTTCAGGTTTCCTAACATTATTATTACTTTCTGGACAATCAAATAATAGTAGACTGCAATTCTTCACCTGTTTACTATGAGTAAATCCTATAGAATTTAGTAGAATCTACTTCTACTTTATGTGCATAACAGGATGCCCGAAAGCTATTGTTACAAATATGTTTTCCGCTGTAGCTTTTCAGTACAGCACCAACATGATTTGCTCAGGTTTTTTCACTGAAAATATAAATTATCTTAATACTTCATGACATTAGAATGTCTTGGCTGAAACCATTTTAAAAATGGCTGCTTGATGATAAAATACATCGTAATTTCTACTTCTTGTCTTTCCTTCATAATTTCCTGCTATAAAACATTTGAAGTTACTTGTTATTTTACAACGTTTGTAAGTAAATGTCTATAGTTTACTTGTTTTTTGCTTTGGTGGGGTCTATGTTCTTTTCATTAGGAACCATTCATTAGTAACTTCCTAAAATAAAACAACTAGGCAATGATTTTTTGTTCAGATATGCTATTTCCTGCCTTGAGAAGGTATTCACAGAATAAAAATCAGTACAATTTGCTCAACTCAAATATGATTTTTAAAATGATTAACCACACCAAACATTGAATAAAAATATTACCCTGAGTGTGTAGATTTTGATTCAGTTCCAAATTCTTCACCCTGAGACCTGAAAGGTAATAGAGGGAAAATATAAATGATATTAAAACGTATTTGCAATAATATCACATTAAATAAATTATATATTAATAGTACAACTAATGAATAGGAATATATTATTGGATTTTTTAAAATGTGCATTTGCATCCACTACCTCTTAACATCATGGTAATCCAGCTATGACATATAAAGTATAACAGAATATGAAGATACTATAGAACTTTAAAAAAATAAATGTAACAATCAGCACAAAAATTCAAACTGAAGAAACCTTAGATAATTTAAATTCTACGTAGTGCAAGTGAAAGAAAAGTGCTTGGTAATAAAATTACAGTATAACTCCTCATGTGCAGAGGTAGGACTTCTTTTTTTCTATTTCTTATAGCTCAATATAATATTTTATTTTAAAAGAATATAATGATAAAATTGACTTGACTCTCTATTGGTGGGATTCCTTCCATTCATGCAAGAAATTTATATCAGGGACAGAAGGCTGCAGCTATCCAAAGCTCAAAATTTTGTACTTAAAGTCTACAACCAATCATTTTGATGGAGTACCTGGTGGATTGGCTAGGGATCTGTAGAATCCAAAATCACTTTAATTCATGGTTTTCAACTCTACCATCCTCATATGACTTAATCACTTTCAAAAGGGAATGAAAGAAAATATTGCCAGCCAAGAAAGGGGGGGGGGGATGATATCTCCCTGTTTCTCATCCTCTTCTGCTTGCCCTAGCTTGTGTGAACAAATGTGAATGTAGCCAATCAATCCAAGTGATTGCTTAGAGAGATGGGATGCTGTTGTGGTTGGCTTCAGGCCAGCTCCTGTGGTGGCTGATATTTGACGCAGAGGAGTGGGGGCTGTCTGTTCACAGAAGACCAGTCTGGCTGCAGGACGAATCAGACAGTGAACCAGAAACAGAGACAGGGAGAAACAGGGAGCAGGAAGGGACTGGAGAGACAAAGTGGGGAATGGATTCAGTCAGCTCTCCAGCCAGAGGTTCATCTGAATCAGAAGGAGAAGACTTAATGAGTAATCCTATTCTGAATGCTCAGTACAGAGAATGCTGGGAAGACAAGAGCAGCTGCACAATGGAGAAACAGATTATAGGGCACAGGTGATGAGACTTAATGACGCTGCTGCAACCTTGAAAAAAGGGGAGGGTTGGAGAGATCTGTGTAGGAGATTATCGTTCAGCTTTGGAGAGAGACATTGATGCATCATTGTTTTGTTTTGGCCTTTGGATCTCTGTGACATTTTGACATTCCAATTGTGAGTTATTGCTTGTTGCTGTAAGTCTGAAAGGCTCCTGCACGGACTGGAGTAATTAACTCTGACCTATTGTCTACTTAAACTCACATTGCTCTGAAACTTAATGGTTTGCAGTTTTCTGAACATAAAGAACAGTCCTTGTTTGATTTTTACAAATCTGAGTGGGTGTGTTTGATTCATTACTTTGTTCTTGGGTGGCTTGAGGCCAGGCAGAACAGATGCCATATTAAATATTACTGGAAGTGAGTGTGGAATTTTGGCCCTTTTAAAAATGTTTTTATTTTTATTTTTAAAATCAATTTTATCCATTAAAATGTTTACTTCTTGTCAAAGTTTGGGAGACAAATTATGCTTTTGGTATAGATTCATAATCAGCCTGAGGAATGTTCAGATTTGGAGGAAGGTGATTTAGAGATCATAAATTTACCTGATGTAGCGACAGATGGCAAGGTTAGTGATGACCAGGGAACTAATGACATACACATGAGTTCGGATGAATCAAATGGGAGAGATGATAGATGGATGGATGCTTGTTTTAGATGCTATCAGAGATGCTTAGAAGAAAGAGGGAGGAGATATTAGAGAGAGTGAGGAATTAATTAATTAATTACCTCACATCTGGGTGTGAACGGAAGAAGCTGATTTTGTTCAATGTTGTAATCCCAAAATAGATGCGTCCAGGACACCCTCTGGAGAGTAAGCTAAACAATGTGTGATTTATTACCTGCTAGCACTGATTAGCCCATAAATTTTAGAATGACTTGTGTAATGTTTTTATGTTTGTACCAAGATAATCTACTTAATTGCTAAAGATAGAGATGAGAAAAGAAGCACTACGTGCAAAGTTGGTGTATGAATGAGAGAAAATAATAAGGAAAAATAAAGATGTTGTGTTTTTACAAAGAGATGCATTGAGCAATCATTTATTCCAAGTATTATCTGGATTAGCCTGAAACCAGAACAGAACTCATTGTACATGGAGAAGACAATGAAGCTTCTAAAGCACATGAGAAAATATTATTTTACTGAAAGAGTAGTAGATCCTTGGAACAAACTTCCAGCAGACATGGTAGATAAATCCACAGTAACTGAATTTAAACATGCCTGGGATAAACATATATCCATCCTAAGATAAAATACAGAAAATAGTATAAGGGCAGACTAGATGGACCAGGAGGTCTTTTTCTGCCATCAGATTTCTATGTTTCTATGTTTCTATTTTAGAAGTGTTCTATAGAGCATTATTTCCCTCTTGGTTATCCATTCTGTCTTCTGCCATATGTATGAATAAAAGCATGGCTGCATCAAATAGAAGTCTGACCATATGGTCTAATTCTGGGGTCCCCAGAGCACACACAGTTCCAATTGGTTCCCCCACCTGCCACCATTGGTCCCCAAAACTGGAAAGGTCAGGAACCAAGGTCTAATTGTATCACATTTATCCAGCCTGAGATTCTGGGAACAATACTTCTATCTCATCTGGAAGGCATCAGATTAAAGAGGATAGATCTCATTGAAGCTGTTATCTTATTCTATTTATTGATTATAATATTGCCTTTATGCTTGAGATACTTTTTGATTTAATTGGAGATAATATAGAGTTTCTGATAAATTCCTGGTTTGGATCTTTAGAACTTCAGTTCTTCTACAGCAGGGGTGTCAAACTCATGTTGTCACATCATTGTCATGTGACATGACATATCAGGACTTTTTTTTCTCTTTTGCTAAACCAGGGGTGGGTGTGGCCAGCATTTCATACATCTGGCCCAAGGGCCATGAGTTTGATTCCCCCTGTTCTACAGATAGCAATTTCAATTGGGCAGAATGCCTTTATTCCTATTATTCATACACGTGGAGAATAAATCTAAGAGATAAAAAAATTCAGCAACCTCAAACATGATAATTTCTGAAAGAAAGAAAAAAAATGCAACAGAAATTCTTTTTGTGTTGCTATTCTCTACTTACCTCTTAATTTAAAAAAGGAATTGATAAAAAGAATGGCATATTAACCAAATCATTGTACTTTCCTAGTTGCCTTTCAATATGCAAATATACAGTATAACTGTAGTAAAAAACCAACAGCCACTTCTTGAAAAGAAGTTGGTCACATTTATCCAGTCTGATCCTTCAGGCATATATCTGAAAATTCTAGGAGTAGTATTTCCATCTCATCTGGAAGTACTTCCATCTCATTAGGGTTTCTGCATAAATATGCAGGAGTGAATTGGGATGGGATAAAAGTGTTTTCCATAGAATAATTCCTAGTGGTCCATAGTCCACTAATCACAAATAAACAAGAATTAATCTTAGATTATCTAGAAAAATTGATCATTTAATGCCTAAGCTTTTCAAGATCATGTTTCTGACATATGCATAGATTATGTGGTCTTTGCACCTCAAAAATAACCATTGTAATCAGATTACCATATTATTGTTGCTTCTGTTTATGATACATTTGTTTTTAATTGGAGGTAGAATCTTGAACATAGGAAGCACTTCAAACAGTAATCATAGTAAGAACAGTAACAGGATATTATCATTTCAAGATGATAAAGACCACTTCTAACTTCCAGGGCTATGAACGTGAAAATAAATTGTCAATTTATTATTCTCACTGACTTATGTTATTATTCTGTTTATCTGTTTGCTTCTAACCCTGGTGACAGGTGGAGAGAAGGGAAGAAAAGGGAAAAGAGAGACAATGTAGTATTGCATGGGTATATTCATATGCACAAAATAATTAGGCAATAATTTGCAAAATGGACATTTTAAACTGAGATTACACTTCATTGTGTTTTATGAAAGATTTATTTTTATGTAAAATGTTGAATATCTCAGAAGAAAATTACATTTGGCATGAACTGAGCTGATAAAATATGTGTATACAGATAGGTAATTCTTAGGTCTGATCTGTCACTCTTTCCTTGCCGCTGTTGCCTCTGGTTACTAGTGTCTTTAGGGTGGGGTTTTTGTGGTGGTGGGTGGCTTTGTTTTCATGCTTTCCAATTTATTATGTGTCAAAAAACTGACATGTACCTCAACAGCCTTTAATCATTACTCAAGGTATTCTGAAGTAGCCAGAAAGAAAAAAATAATACACAGGGTAGAGTTTAGAATAATTAGGTGGGTTGAAAAAATAGCAAGAAGAACAATACCTAGAAGAGTCTTTATTTTTTTTTTTTATTTTTTTTCAAATCTTTTTATTAATTTTCTTTAAAATGACAAACAAACTTACAAACATTTAACATACATTGTAGGGATGTATCATCCCTGCTCTTCTCAAAAGTATAATTGCAGATACAGAAAAAGGAATACACAATTGAATATCTAATTCAATGCTACTAATACAAAAAATATCTAGTAAAAAAAAAAATTAACTGTCATATAAAAGTTTCTAATTAATTTCAAGTCAAAAAATCTTTAGAAAAAACAAATTTCTATTCTATCTATGTAAACTAAATCTAAGATAAATCTTAATAAGAAAAGATCATCTAAAATATCTATACTTGTTACTACTCTTCTTTCTTTATTTTTTTATTCTTATCTATCCATTCATAAACATTGTTCCATGTTGCGTAAAATTCGGTTTCTTCCTGTTCATTCAAGCGTCTTGTCATCATGTCCATTTCCGCGCAGTCTAATATTTTTGCAATAACTCCCTCTTCTTTGGGGATATCTTCCCCTTTCCAATTTTGCGCGTATATAATCCTTGCCGCTGTAAAAATATGTATAATCAAGTACAAAATTTCTTTTTTATAATTTTGGTTAGTAATTCCTAGCAAACAAAACTCCGGGGTGAAATCTATTTTCTGCTTTGTAATTTCTTTTGTCATTTTTTCTATCATTTTCCAATACATTTTAGCTTTATTACATGTCCACCATTGATGATAATAGGATCCTATTTCTTTCTTACATTTCCAGCACAAAGGTGATGTCTTTGGGAACATTTTTGCTAATCTACTTGGTGGGAGATGCCATCTATAAAACATTTTTATTTGGTTCTCTTTCAAAGAAACTGATTTAGTCATTCTCCAATTGCACATCCAAACTTTCTCCCATGTATCTAAATCGATTTCTTTACCTATGTTTCTACACCAATGTATCATACTATCTTTTAATGTTAATTCAATATTCTTGTGGGTAATCAAATATTTATATATTTTTCCAATTACTCTGTTGTGGTTTTTAGTGATTAACTCACTTAACAGGTTTTTACTTTTGTTAAATATATAGAGTGTACTATCTTTCTGGTATCTGGATCTAATCTGTGCGTAATGCCACCAATCAATTTGTATCCCTTCATCTTGTAGTTTAATTCTAGATTTTAATTTCATTTGATTGTCTAACAAATCTTTATATCTTATATTTCTTGAGTCATTAATAGAATTTGGATGTATTATTGCGTCCAAGGGGGTAACCCAATCTGGAATTGTTAAAAAGTGGTTTTTCTTTATGTCTTTCCAGACATCAAATAAATATTTTCTCAGCGTGTGTCTTTTAAAGTAAGAATGGTTTTTATCTTTATCGTACCACACAAAAGCATGCCAACCAAGCATGAGGTCATGTCCTTCTAATATTGATGTTCTCATGTCCTCTAAAGTTATCCAGTTTTTAATCCATGTTAAGGCGGCTGCCTGATAATATAGTTTCCAATTTGGGAGCGCAAAACCCCCCCTCTCTTTTATGTCTTCTAACATATTTATCTTAATTCTTGCCTTTTTCCCTTGCCATAGAAATTTTTTAACCACATTTGTTAAGTTTTTAAAAAAGTTAGCCCCTGGATTGATTGGGATCACTTGAAATAAAAATAATACCTTAGGTAAGATATTCATCTTAATCGTAGCAATTCTTCCCAAAAATGATATTTTTAGATTGTTCCATATTTCTAGATCCTTTTTAATTTCATTAATTAATTTTATATAATTATCATTTTTTAATGTTATTGTTTTGGCTGTTAGCCATATTCCCAAATATTTTACTTTTTTAACTATTTGCATTCCAGTAATACATTCTAAATTGCTTTCTTGTATTTTACTCATGTTTTTAGTTATAATTTTTGTTTTATTTTTATTTATTTTCAAACCTGCCACCTTGCCATATTGTTCTATTGTTTGGATTAATCTTGGTGCTGTGACTAACGGATCTTCCATTATAAAAGTCAAATCATCTGCAAAGGCCTGGACTTTGTATATCTCTTTTCTAACTGTTAAACCTTTTATCTTTGGATCTGATCTTATTTTTATTAAGAGTGCTTCTAAAGTCATAATGAAAAGAAGAGGTGATATGGGACATCCTTGCCGCACTCCTTTATTAATTTTAAACGCTTCTAATTGTTCATTGTTTAATATAATTTTTGTCGTTTGTTCTGAATAAATAGCGTCTATTAAATTAACAAATTTGGGGCCGAATCTCATTTTATTTAATTGCATCTTTATAAATGTCCAATTCACGTTATCAAAAGCTTTTTGCGCGTCTAAGAACATTAAAGATAATGTTTTATCTGGATGTTGCTCATAATACTCTAATACATTAATGATTGTTCTAAGATTATTTTTAATTTGTCTACCTGGAAGGAAACCATTTTGGTCTGAGTGAATTTTGCTGTTTATCACATTTTTCAATCTATCTGCGTATATTGCTATAAAGATTTTATAATCTACATTCAATAAAGATATTGGTCTATAGTTTTTAATTTTTTCTTTTGGTGTATCTGGTTTATGAATTAAAGTTATCAAAGATTCCGACCATGATTTAGGAATTTTACCATCTACTCTACATTCATTAAAAATTTGAAGCATATTATTTCTTAATACTTCATTTTCTATTTTATACCACTCTGCCGGGATAGCGTCCGGTCCCGAGGCTTTGTTGTTTTTCTGCTTTTTAATAACTATAAGGAGTTCTTCCATCGTTATTGGACTCTCCATCTTTTCTTGTTGCTCTTCTGTTATTTGTGGTAACTCTGCACTCTCTAGGTATTTAAATACGGCTTCTTCTTCAATATTATCATCTTTATACAATTCTTTAAAAAAGTTTTGAACTATATTTGCTTTTCCCTCTGGGTCATATTTTATTATTCCATCTTTATCTTCTAATTTTCTAATTAATTTAGATTGTCTCTGCTTTCTCAGTTTGTATGCTAACCATCTACCTGATTTATTGGCATGCTCAAAATACTGTTGCTTAGCTTTCTTTATTTTTTCCAATAGTTGATTTTGTTCTTGTAATCTAATTTTGTGTTTAATTAAATTTATTTTTTCCCCCAAATCTTTATTTTTCACATTTTGTTGTGATAGAAACTCTAGTTGTTTTAATTCATTTATTAATTGTTCATATTTTCTTTTTCTTTCTTTATTATATTTTGCAGTATAGGATATTGTTAATCCTCTTATGTATGCTTTGGTTGCATCCCACAAGTTCTGAGGGGTGGTATCTGTATTTTTATTAATTTCAAAAAATATTTTTAATTCCTTTTCCATCCATTCTTTATATTCTTTCTCTTTCAAAATATTTCTATTCATTTGCCAATTGCGATGTTTTTTAATATTTCTCATATAGACTATAACTGGATTATGATCTGCCCAAGTATTAACATCTATTTCTACGTCTTGTATGTACTCTGCTGTTGTTTTGGGAGCCCACACCATATCTATTCTAGTCCAAATTTTGTGGGGGTTTGAGTAAAAAGTATATTGCCTGCTATGAGGATGCCTTTCCCTCCATATATCATTCAATAGCAATTCTGCTTTCATTTTTTGGAAAGTTGAGGGCAGTAAATTCTTTTTTTTCTTTTTACAACTTTTCTTCACCCCCGAATGGTCTAATTGTCTATTTGTTATGGCATTAAAATCTCCAATAATTAACATATTTTCCAAATTTAATTCTAAAATTTTTTGATGTAATTTTTCATAAAATGCAATTTGGTCATCATTTGGGGCATATATAGAAACAATAGCAAGCGATTTGGGTTCAATATCTATCTGGACAATCAAAATTCTACCTTCATCATCACTATATAGTTGTTTGGAATTTATAGAACTCTCAACATACATTGCCACTCCTCTTTTCTTTTGGTCTGCTAACGCAGCATACATCTTTCCAATTTTATTATTTAACAATAAATTCCGATTACTTTTTTTTATATGCACTTCTTGGAGTATCACAATTTGAGCTTTTTGATTCTTAATTTTGGAAAACATTTGTTTTCTTTTTTTTGGTTCATTAAGTCCATTGACATTTACTGAAAAGATTTTTAAATCTCTCAATGTAGTCATTTGTTGTATTTCTTGGTTTCGCGTTGAGGTTGCTTTCTTCTGGCCCCTTGGTCCTGGTCCTCCACTTGTGCAAGTGCCCCCATGGCTTCGGCCTGCATTGCTTCCAGTTCTTTTGTTATCTGTTCCATTTCGCATATTCCACTGTTTTCATAAAAGTCTCTTGCTTGGTCTAGATTCTCCAATTTATATCTCGTTGATTTCCATGTCAATGATAGACCTTGTGGAATAAGCCAGCGAAAGGTTATGTTTTCTTTGAGGCTTCCGGTTTCGCTGAGGATCGCAGCGGAGTCTCTTGGCAGGGCTCTGCCTCGAGACCCCTCCAACCCTCCCAGAGGTCGCCCCAGCGCGATCGGATCGAGTCCGGATGGCTCGATCCTAGAAAAGGGGATTCCCCTCTGCCCGGGGAGCCATCGCCGAGGCTCCAGGACAGAGGGTTCATCCTGCAGCTCTGGTGCAGGGAGCACCGGTCCTCTCCCAAGAGGACACGGCCATTGCGATCCCACCTAACCAGTGGGAAGCAAGAAACATCAAGAGAGTAAAAAGCAGAGAAACTGAACAACCCTAATCGAAAAAGGAATATTGCCAAAGAAGCTACAATTAAGGTAAAAGTTTTTTCTATGTTCCATGCTAAACAAGAAGTTTAAAAAACAAGAAAATTGAATCGGAGTTTAAACAAAGGCGAAAGAGAAAGTTGTTAAAACAACATTGTATCCAGGCGCGAATTAACAGCCGGAACTTATTCTAACCACTTTCACTTGTTTTGAATTGTTGAATTTTTGCAAACAAGGAGATCTAGAAGATTTTAGAATGAGACATTAAAGGATTTATTATTCACAAAATGACATTATTTGGTTGAAAAAAATTTTTTTTCCTCTTTTGAAACATTTTTGAAACATTTGGTTACTGAAAGTTGAAAAATGAAGTCCGGGCTGGGATTTTTCTAGCGGAAGGACCAGACTGCTCACTATTTACCTACAAATTCTGAATAAACATTTATAAAGGGAAAAAAAACTCTTTTCCTACATTTGAGAACTTTAAAATTTGGATTATCTAATCGACGTTTTTTTTGGATTATTCTGTTGGACTATTTCCATTGGATTTCGTTTGGATTAATAGCGGTTTGTGGATTAACAGCATTTTCGTTGGATTTACTGCGGAGAGATTTCTTCCTGGGCTGTGAGAGACGGACCGACTTCATTTTAACTTCGTGAGATTAAACTGCATTTGCTTGGAAAAAGTTTTATAAATTTTCTAAAGACTATACCTTTCTTCAAAAAACGGAATACCTTTGCAGTACTCATTAAGGTGTTTCTGACAACAAATTAGATCTTCAATCAATTGTTTTTTTTTTCTTGCATTTTCCCTTTGATAATTTCAATTTTTGAATTTTAATTCTATATTACATTATATTACAATTGGTTCTGTTTATGCATTGCTAAATTTTCTTTTGGTCTTTGGTCCCCTGTTCCTCCTAATTGAATAATAGTCTTTAACTCTGATTGTCCCCTTTCTTCACATGCTTTTACCCTCCTTCTCACTTTGCTGACTCTTCCTCTTTATCTTTGCAGCTGTGCTAAACTAATCTCTTCCCCTTTTCCCCCTCTTCTTCTTCACATCTTCTTGATATAAACTTTGACTAGAGTAATAAGAATAAATAAGTTGAGCATTAATTAGATATATTTTAAATTTTAAGTGTATTTGAAATTTAGCCTTTTATTTGAATTAGAACTTTTATTGCTATTAATTAATTGCTATTGATTTAGTATAACTGTTACTGTGGGTTTGGAATTTATAGAATCTCTTTACATTTTGCTAACATAAAATACCACTAAATTTAAATTTGAAAATGTCAAGTTCTTCCACCCATACTAAAACAATCAAGAAGCAAACAACTGTTATTTCTTCCCCGCAAAGTTCACCACATCCATCTCCCGCACAGCAGACTTTATCTGCAACTATGTTCACCAAGGAGAAGGACAGGGAGAAACAACCATCTCTGGCTTCAATCCAAGAGACATTAACAACATTAAATGACTTTATGCTAAAATCTCAACAAGACGCAACACAACAGAGAGATGAAATTAAAGCAGAGATGGCGGAAATGAAAGTTGACACAGGTGAAATGAAAGACCAGATGAAGGAGATTAAGCAAGCCTTGCAAGATAATGAAGTACGAATGAAGGCAGTGGAAGAAAAGGCGGAAAAGGTGGAGAAAAGAATTGGTCACTTGGAGGACAAAGCTGCTTCACGTTACAGAGGGTATGATGAATCAATTACACATCTGGAAATGCAACGTGCGTCATATGGACTTCGATTTCAAAACGTAATAGAAGAAAAAGATGAAGATTTAAAGGCCATTATGGCTGACATTATTGGGAAAATCCTTCAGATGGACCCAGATGACATAAAAAGAGAAATCGATGAAGTCTTCAGAATTTCTAACAGCTATATTCGCCGTTTTAATCTTCCACGCGAGATTCACATCAAATTTGTAAGAAAAAGCATGCGAGATGATATATTGCATTGGTCAAGAGCGGGACAACTACAACACCAAGGCAAAGAAATAAAAATATTAAAACAAATCCCAAGACGTGTTCGAGAGACTAGAAGAGACTATCATTTCTTGACCAAACTTCTGATCATAGAAGAGTCTTTAAATGGAACTAACAACTGTTTGATTGATTCTATAGAGAATACTATGGCAGAGAAGGAAGAGACAAAAAGAGAAATGAAACATACACATTGGTTTGCATAGGAGGAAGAGACACGCAGCGACCAAATCATTTCAACAAGATGGCTCATTGAACTGGAGGTACAAACTAGAATTAATGGTACATCAATATAAGAGGGTAGAATAATGGTACTCTTGGGATGTGGTTGTTTCCTTGGTACTTTTTGAGTGTGGTTTTCTTGCAGATATTTCATTACTCAACTGAATATTACTTAGCTGATAACGAACCACCTGGAATAAAATAACCAAACTCAGAGAGCACCAAGGACTCACATTAATGGCAGCCTGTAATGGTAAAGTGACTGAAAGAAAGACTGAAGGTGGGAAAACGCATGGGATCATGATCCCTTGATCTCTTTACAACCCCTTTACAAAATATGGCTTTAGGAGATATTAGCATATGCAGGAGGAAGAAAGGTAGTTTCAAGCATACTTCAATACAGCTAGTCCTTGACTTACAGCAGTTCGTTTAGTGATAGTTTAAAGTTACTACAGCACTGGAAAATGTGACTTATTTTTTCGCAGTTATGACCTCTGCAGTGTCCCCATGATCATGTGATCAAAATTCAGATGCTTGGCAACTGGTTCATACCTATGACCTTTGATGTGTCCCACGGTCATGTGATCTTCTTTTGTGACCTACTGAAAAGCAAAGTCCATAGGGAAGCCAGATTCATTTAACAACTAAGTTACTAACTTATCAACTGTAATGGTAATCAATATATATATTGATCATATCCTATGATCACAAACTGGTTGTAACGTAATATGAGTCAAATATTACATAATATGAGTCAAATATTATTTACTGACCCCTCGTATCCTAAACACAAACTGTTTCAACGCCTACCCTCAAAATGACACTATAGAGCACTGCACATCAAGACAACTGGACACAAGAACATTTTTTTCCTGAATGCCATCACTCTGCTAAACAAATAATCCCTTCAACCCTGTCAAACTATTTACCAATGTTGCATTACTTTTATTAGTCTTCTTATTGTTTCTATCATCCATTTTCTCCAATTTCTGACTGTATGACTGTAACATGCCCTCATCACCTCAAGATTCGACTACTGTGACGCTCTGTACATGGGGCTACCTTTGAAAAGTGTTTGGAAACTTCAGATCGTGCAGAATGCACCTGCGAGAGCAATCATGGGCTTCCCAAGGTATGCCCATGTTACATCAACATTCCAGAGTCTGCATTGGTTGCCGATCAATTTCCGGTCACAATTCAAAGTGTTGGTTATGACCTACAAAGCCCTTCATGGCATCGGACCAGAATATCTCCGGGACCGCCTGCTGCCGCACGAATCCCAGTGACCGATTAGGTCCCACAGAGTTGGCCTTCTCTGGGTCCCATCGACTAAATAATGTCGTTTGGCGGGTCCCAGGGGAAGAGCCTTCTATGTGGCGGCCCCGACCCTCTGGAACCAGCTCCCCCCTGAGATTAGAACTGCCCCCACCCTCCTTGCCTTTCGTAAACGCCTTAAAACCCACCTCTGTCGTCAGGCATGGGGGGACTGATATAACTTCCCCAGGCCTTTATTGTTTATGTATGGTATGTTGTCTGCATGTTTTTTTAAATTATGGGTTTTTAGTTTTAATTATTACATTTATATTCTACATTGTTTTTTCTATTACTGTTGTGAGCTGCCCCGAGTCTACGGAGAGGGGCGGCATACAAATTCAATAAATAAATAAATAAACAAACAAACAAACAAACTTCGTTGCTTGTATTCTTACAGTTTATATTAATATTGTTCCCCAATTGCTTATTTGTAACCCAATGACAATCATCAAGTATTGTACCTTATGATTCTTGACAAATGTGTCTTGTATTTTATGTACACTGAGAGCATATGTACCAAGACAAATTCCTTGTGTGTCCAATCACACTTGGCCAATAAAGAATTCTAATCTAATCTAATTTGTTTTCAAGGAATCAATATTTCCCAAGGTTCATACTTTCGTATCTATTCCCTTGTTGGACCTAAATGTCATTTATTTATTTATTAACTTAAAATCTGAGACAGCTTTGATTGTAAAACAGCTAACTAAGCACCCGTATTACCAGAACAAAAATAGGCAATTTGCAGTTTTCCACTTGTTGTTGTTGAATATTCCAGTGAGAGTTGGAATTTGACAACAGTTGGGGAATGATAGGCTGAACATATTTGACTGCGGTCTAGAGACTAAGTCATATTTTCAAATTGGAATAAAAGCAAAAGCAAAAAAAAGCACAATTGGACTCTTCAAAGTGTAATTTAGCAAAGCCATTCAGATGTCCCCAATGATCATATTATTCATCTGAGGGGGGGGGGAACCCCATACACATATGCAATCAGAGCTGCAAGGCAGATTCAATAACACCACTGTGTAAATTATTATTGCTTACTGAGGCATTGGACTAAAATGTTTCTTGGAATCCTTCAAGAAAATACTAGGTAAGTAGACAAATGAAAGAAATTACCAGTGTACAGCAAATATGAAGAATCAAAAATCGAAATCACAGGTGCAAAATGAGAGAGCAATCATTTCTAGCAAGTACAAAAAATAAAATAAAAATAAAAATAGATGACAAGCTGTGTCAAGTTTATGACATAAGCGAATACATCTTTCCTGAGGTCTTGCTGGTTGCATGGTTGTTCCGGGAAATATTTCTTCTGTTAGTTTGGTTTTTTTTGAAAGACATTGAGTAAGAAAATTAAAACTTGAAAATCATTTTGTCATGTACTTTGAAAGAAGGATTTAAAATCTGAGAAACAATGTACAGATAGTCCCTGACTTATGACCACAGTTGAGCCTCAAATTTATGTTGTTAAGTGAAATATTTTGCCCCATTTTACGACCTTTCTTACCACAGTTGTTAAGTGAATCACTCCAGTTGAGTGAGGGAGAAATAGATCTGGATGAACCTGAAGGACCACCAGAGGTGGCAGAGGCGCCAGTGACAGTAGGGTCTGACTGAGACGAGGAGGAGGACCATAAGTCTTTGCTAGATGCCTGCTTTAAAAGACTAAGAAAAAGACAAGAATACTGGTATGGGAAAAGGAATTAGTCTATAGTTTGTTAACTCTAGGGAATTGTTGACCACTCCTCGTAGGTATTTAAGGGTGGCGAATGGGAAATTTGGGATGGAGTTACAACGTTTTGTAATGGATTTGTTTGATGTTTGATGTTTCAGCCAGATTGCGCTAGCCAACTGTTATTTCCCTGCTAAAATCCTTGAAGTAAAAGTGCCCTGTCTGCAGAGATGCTGGAAAGTTGTAATTGTAAGTCAGTGAAACTGGAGACTCCTTATCTCCTAAAGGAATTCGCAATTAACCTTGATCTTGGGCAGCAGCCTAACTACTGGACGGTTATCTTTTAACTCCTCTCACTGAGAAGCTGCCAAGATGAACACATGAATTTGGCTTGTATAAATGACACTTTCTATATAAAAAGAAATGAAATATCAGCTCGTGGATTCCTCCTTTGTTTTCAATTTGCATAGGCCCGGGATAGAATAGCAATCATCAAAAATATGAATCAGTTGCCAAGCATCTGAATTTTGATCACATAATCATGGAGATGCTACACAGGTTGCAACTGTGAAACATGGTTATGAGTCTCATTTTTCAGTGCGGTTGTAACTTTAAATGGTCACTAAATGAACTGTTGTAAGTCGGGGATTACCCGTATTTTCAAAACCGTTATACTATTCTGTTAGGAAGTGAGTCTTGTTCTTCCACCCAAAAATGGTTGGTAATAGTCAATGAGTCATTCATCTTCTTTGGACTAACTCAAAAGTTTCATTTGAGAACTTTTAACTTTAATGGGTCATTTGGTCTCACTAATCCATTTTTATAAACACACACACACACTAATATCCTTGGCATTGGGTAATAAAGGTGATTGGCGCCTGGGTGGGTGGGTGGAGCCTTGTGCTCTCTTCACAACCAGCTCTCTGATAACCGATAGGCATGAGTGAACCGAGAGCATTTCACTCCTGTATTAAACTTCATTGAATCTGAGATCTCCAAATAAAATTAGCTCTGAATTGCATACAACTGCATTTCTATTCTCATCCTACAGTCACTTACTAACCCAAGCTGGATAAAGAAATGGGAATTAGTTGGCAATAGCACAAAAATGAAATGATAATAAAGACAGGTATAAATAAAGAAAAGCTTGTAGGGCTCTTTGTAAAATTTACTATCTCACTGTTGTCTTAGTTCCCCTTTTGTCTCCCTTCTCCCTACTCATATACAGTAGTACAATATGTCCCCATCATTTCTTAACCTCTTTTCTTAGAGAGATTGTTCTTGGATAAATTGGATTTTATGTTAGGCGTTCATTAGAAGAGAATATAGGTGGCTTAGGGTTGTACTGTAGAGTCCTTAGTGCTTTCAAGAGTTTTGTGTTGGAGTGTGTAGAAATGTTCTATGAAATGAAATGTTCTATGAGGGGGAGGTTGCTTGGTACTCTTTCAGCTTGGTGGTTTTCGCGCAAATGTTTTACCCCACAATTCCACCCAGAGCTACAAATATTCTATTAATGTTCTGTGTGTTTTTTAAATTTCTATCGATATATTCTGTTGTCTGTTTTTCTCTTATATGTATCAGGCAACCTCAAAAAAAAATACAATTTGCTCTATTTCTGTAAACAATATGCAAAATTTTATGTGCGGTGTCTATTTCTAACAATAACAATACACAAGACAGTAGGCTTAAAAAAATAAAGCTAACGAAAAATAAACCAATTGGCTAAGTCAAAGAAAATACCTGAATATTATTAAAAAAGAAGACAACTAAACAATACTTTCCACCATCAACTTAAAAGATGAAATGAAAACAACCTTCATTTTGAATCACATTTAGCTATCAGAAGACTTTTTTTCAAACTGTATAAGGATTGTTTACCTACACAAACCTACAATAACCATTAAGATTATACTTCTACACTCAACTTGAATAATAATATTACATGAATAATCAACATTGAGGGGTAGCCTATAACCACTATATAAATAGGTCAGTGATGGCAAACCTATGTCACGGTGCCACAGGTGGCACATGGAGCCATATCTGCTGGCCATGCGAGCCATTCCTCTAGCTCAGCTCCAATATACTGGCCAGCTGATTTTTGGCTCACACAGAGCCTCTAAAAGGGCATTTGTGGCTTCAAGAGAGCCTCCGGGGGGAGGGCATTTTTAGCCTGCCGCAGCTCCAGGAAAACCTTTTGAGCCTGGGGAGGGTGAAACACAAGCCTACTAGGCCCACCAGAAGTTGGGAAACAATCCGTTCATGGCCTCCAGAAAGTGGGGAAAGCTGTTTTCATCCTTCCCAGGCATTGAATTATGGGTATACGCGATAGCATACAAGCACACTCTTTTGGCACCCGAAGGAAAAAAAGGTTTGCCCACCCTGCTATAGGTCGTTTGTGATCAAAATGTCAGCTAGATAGTTGATATAACTTTTTTCTCTACCCTTTCTTAATCTTTTCTTTCCTTTATTCTTGGATTCTACCTTTATCTTTCTTTTCTTTTTTTTGCTTAAGTTGCATTATTGAATTACTTTGTATTTGATGATGTTCTCTTTTTAATGTATATATTTAATAAAGATTATTAAAAAAAAGAAAGAAAAAGCCAATACTGTGAACATTTCCTGTCTGCAAAGTCCGTGCTATTTATCCTAGTCACTGGTTTCTTCAGCCTTCTCCAAATTGTTAATAGTGGTCATCATTCTCCTGGCTCAGCATCATTTATTGGGTTCTTTATTTAAGCTTCCTTGATTCAATTAATCCACTGGGAACAGGAAGGATATTAGTTCGATTAGACTGCACTCTGGAATCGCCTCCAGTTAATAGACCCTAAAATACAAGGACTGTTGAAACAAACAAACAAACAAAAACCGACAACCCTCTGTTCTCTCCACTGAATTGCATACTTTATATAACTGTGATCATATTCAAATTCCAGTGCTATCAAGGATCACCTTTCTCAGGTTCAAATTTGGCAGTTATTAAACAGCACCTTTGAGGATGAGTAGGGAATATTTATTTATTTATTTGTTTGTTTGTTTGTTTGTTTGTTTGTTTGCTTGCTTGCTTGCTTGCTTGCTTACTTACTGGATTTATATGCCACCTCTTTCTGGGGTCTCGGGGCGGCTTACAACATATAAAAAGAACAATACAATACAAATCCTAAATCCAATTAATACAAAACCCACTTATCTAATCTAAAATCCCCATTATATTAAAAAATCAATCATTCCAACTCAACAACATCATTCATCGGCCAGGGGGCTAAAGTCTAATGGCCCCAAGCCTGGCGGCATAGACTCTTACGGGAGGCAAGGAGGGTGGGGGCAGTATGAATCTCTGGGGGAAGCTGATTCCAGAGAGCCTGGCCCCCCATGGAGAAGGCTCTTACCCTTACCCAAGCAACATTGTCTACATGCCGGAATATACACCATTGAGCAATGCTGTTTTAGCCTGTGTATGTTTATGTTTTGTAAGGAGAATGTACAACAACTTCAGCGCAAGTGAATAATATGGTACTGTAGAAGCTCATGTTTTTACAGGGGTAGGCCACATATAAAAATATCTGAACACCAGTGATGGGTTCCTACTGGTGCACCTTCCAATTTCACAATTTGTGTGTGATGGCTCCGGTGCCGTCTCCGGTGCCGTCTCTTTTCTGAATTTATGGCCTTTTTTTTTTGCTTGCTTTCTGCATGTGCAGAAACAAAATATTGTGACAGGATGCTCAAGTGCATGAGATTTTCCACAGAAGCAAATAATCGCCAAAATTGTACATGCACAGGCATCCCCTTGTAAGATTGCGGTAATTTTTTGCTTCCTGCACATTCATGGAGACAAAATCACGCGAGGGGACGTGCATGTAGTGAACAGGCACATACGTGAAACATGATGATGCATGCACAGCACACTAGTAAGCAGGTAAGAGGAACCTGCTCCTGCTGAACACATATACACATACTGTAGAATATAAAACTCTAGGATCAAGAAGAAGCTCCTCCTCTTCTCCTAAATCATTCATCTTAGGAGGTTGCTCTTCATTCTCTAACACCACGTCCTCCTTGCTGTCAATTTTGGGTGCCAGGAACATAGGATGCCTTTACCGTGCCTCCATTGTCTCTGGGTCCTCTGGGTCCATTACTAATTGCACAGAACATAAATGGGCCATAACAGGTACCTATGCCTACATCAGTAGTTTTTCTCTGTAACTATTCCACCTTTCCAAACAATGTTACTGCATGGTATATTAATCCTAACCATTTTGACTGAATCTCTTAGACATCAAAAATTGTACTAGATGTGTGCTTATTAAGAAATTCCATTCAGCTGAATGATTTCCATTAAATAGTCCTTTCTTTATAAGTGCAAACGGCTTAGAGTACGGTATCAAATATTGTGCATAGCAATTGCTTAATATACACTTTTTTTTCTGAAACAGAAACAGAAGTATAAATGGCTGATTAAATCATCAGATGCTACAGTGACAAGAGTTCAGAGCATGTTATCCGTTTCAAAGGATTTAATGCATTAAGAAAGTCAAACCCCTTTTTTGCATGATAGACAGTGAAATGCTAATAGTATTTTAATAAATGCCTTTTAACTAATAATTCTGAGCAGCAAAAAAGCAATGAAGGTTTAGATTAGACACCATTTAAAATCGGGTGTGCACGGTTTTTTTCCCCTGGTTTGTTTGTTTTAACGAAGATACAATTAGTTTATTGGTCCTAATAGTTACAGACAATATCCGGAGCATTCTGCTCTCTAGATTTTATTTTGGTGTTTGAACAAAAATATTTTAACTGTGCATCTAACCTTTACCATGTGAAGCAGCTTGGGGCTGGTTGTTTATTTATTTATTTTTAATTTTAAAAAAGTCATAATCCCTTATTAGATACATTTTTTCTTACAAGTCTACTATAATGCCCAAACCATGTACATATCTCTCCAACACTCTGTGGTCTGCCAGTTGGCTGCCAATTGGTTTCCGGACTCAATTCAAAGTGTTGGTCATGACCTACAAAGCCCTACATGGCATTGGGCCAGAATACCTACTGGACTGCTTGCTGCTGCATGAATCCCAGCAACTGATCAGGTCCCACAGAGTCGGCCTTCTCCAGGTCCCATCAACTAGACAATGTCATTGGGTGGGTCCTAGAGGAAGAGCCTTCTCTGTGGGAGCCCCGGCTCTCTGGAATCGGCTCCTTCTGGTGATTTGCACTGCCCCCCCTCTTCTTGCCTTCCATAAGAGTTTAGATCCTTGCCCCCTGGCCAATGAATATGTTGAGATAAAGTGGATTGAATTAAACAACTGGTATTTTTAATGGGTTTTTTGGTTTATTTTATCTTATTTATTTATTTATTTGATTAATATGTTTTCTATTGTTTTCTTATATGTTGTGAGCCACCCTGAGTCCTTGGAGAGGGGCTGCATATAAGTCCAATAAATAAATAAGAAAAAAGGAGAAATGTTCCTCTGGAATAGCTTATATCTGGTTAGAAAAACTAGCAAGAGTGAACAACCCAACTACCCACATAATTCTTCCTTTAATCTTCTAATGTGAGTCTGCTGTGAAGAGCAGCTTCTCTTCCTGCTTGGCCTGAAGATCTCCCAGCAGTGGTTCAGAAACACAAATCACACAATAAAAGAGATGCTCGTACTTTAAACCAAGGGCCAACAGATGTGTGAGAGAAACCATTGCTGCTGAGAGAAAATTCTCTTTCTCTCCTTTTCCTAGTTTCACTGATTTTTCTGTTTTGCCTAACATTTAATCTTTTTTTTAAAAAACGTAAGCATTTTATATTTTATGCTAATGGATGTTTTCCTCTTTAGTTCCTTCAGTTGCAGCAAACTATTTAGCAGCTACCACTTGGTGCTTTCTGATCCATTTCACAGAGTAGGTTTTCTAAAACAACCTATCTAAATATCAGATAATGATTGGTTTGTTATTCTGGTAGAATAAAACCTGTAAATACAAATTAGAACACTTTCATTTGCTTGTAAGGTACATTTACTTATTTACTTTACTACCCAAATTTTTACTACTACAATATGGGTGTGGCTTAAATAATAATAATAATAATAATAATAATAATAATAATAACAACAACAACAACAACAGACGATCCAAAGTGCAGGCTCTGTAAAGAAACAGATGAAACAATCGATCACATACTCAGCTGCTGCAAAAAGATCGCACAGACTGACTACAAGCATAGACATGATGCTGTGGCACAGATGATCCACTGGAACTTGTGCCGGAACTACCATTTGCCAGTGGCAAAGAACTGGTGGAATCATAAGCTCGAAAAAGTGGTCGAAAATGAACAAGCAAAACTACTGTGGGACTTACGACTTCAGACTGACCGAATTCTGAAGCATAACACACCAGACATCCTGATTGTGGAGAAAAAGAAAGTATGGATCATCGACATCGCAATCCCAGGGGACAGCAGAATTGAGGAGAAGGAGCTAGAGAAATTAGTGAAATACGAAGATCTAAAAATCGAGCTGCAACGACTCTGGCATAAGCCAGTGAAAGTGGTCCCACTGGTACTTGGCGCGCACATTTGAAAACCATAGGAATTGACAAAATCTCCATCTGTCAATTGCAAAAGGCCGCTTTACTGGGATCGGCAAACATAATTAGCTGCTACATCACTCAGTCTTAGGTGCTTGGGAAGTACCCGACTGGTGATGAAATACGAAATCCAGCATAGTGATCTCGTTTGCTGTGTTGTACTGACATAATAATAATAATAATAATAATAATAATAATAATAATAATAATAACAACTTTATTTACCACTGACCTGGCATTGAGTAGCAGTAGCCTGAGCCCAGGGCCAGAATTACACTCATCACCAGTACCCTGGGTTGAGCTCATGGAGCCAGAAGTGGGGATCGTTATTAAGCAACGATCCCTCCTTCCCCTGGAACGGCTAGCTCCATGGCTCCCGCCATATCTCCCCAGCATGACCGGAATATTCCGACCCTCTGTCACCCCAGAGATAGTTGCCCCCTCCCCTCCTGCCTCTTCAGCGTCAGGTGTGCCAAGTATTTTTTTCACACCATATCCATTCACCTCATCCACACCATAATCCCACCCACCCATCCCATCCACCCCCATTCAATCGACCTCATTCATTCCAATAGTCATACATATCCATCACTAAAAAAAACCCCAATACGTAGTCAATTAAAATATAATTAATTAAAACACTGGTAAAATAACCCCGTTCACTGCACCAATCACAGGCATATATAATTAACCCCCCTAAAATTGGCTAAAAACAATAAACATAAAACATAAAGACATAGGCAAAAATATGTTCCTGGCAGCATCGCCACGAGCAGCCTGCCTGTGGCAGCTTTGTTGGCTTGGCCTTCCCCCGCATTGTGAGCCTCTGCCCCACTGACCCCCACCCCACTGCCTTGCATGTGCAGAAACAAAAATCAGTATTTTTTACTGGAATTGCGCCACTTGTGCATGCACGGCACATGCACGCCCGGTGGCAATGGAGAGAGGCTACACGCTCCATTTCCACCACCAGAATGCCATTCCTGATATTCCAGTTTGTGGCTCATCCCTGCTATACACCCATTTCAACTACTCAGATGACCCTGATAATACAGATAAACCTCAATGACACTCTAAAAGAATGCAAATGACCAGGTGTCTGCAAGGGGTGTAAAGCCTTCCATTCACCATCATCAGGTCAGAAGCTTCTTGTTTGAGAAGCCTAATGTCTTCAAAGAAAAATCAAAAAGTCCAGTTGCCTCTTTAAAAAAGCACCTTTGGGATTTACACCAATACAAGCATTACAAATTATTCCACCTATTCTGAAATAGTTTATTTGAATCAGTTTGTATACCATTGAGCTGGCTTTTTTCTTTTTTCTTGTTAAGAAACTCACAATCATAAGATCATAAACCACAACGTCCTTTTTGTTAGTGACTACTTTACCTTCAACAACAACAACACAAGAGTACGTAAGAGATGCAAACTAAATGTTAATGACTCCAAACTTGATAGCAGTAACAGAGTGATCAATGCCTGGAACCAGGGGTGGGCTGCTGCCCAGACAGGGGAGGGGGAACGCAGTGGGGTAGCAAAAATGGAGCTCCACCCCAGAGCACCCAATTTGCACTGAAAGATGTTGAAAGAAAATGCGGTAGTAAAACTTTTGGTAGTCCTTCACTGCCTGGAACTCACTACCTGACTCTGTTTTTTCCCCCAACCCCAAAATCTTCAACCTTGAATTATCTACTGTTGACCTCTCCCTTTTTCTAAGAGGTCTGTAAGGGGCGTGCATAAGTGCACTATTGTGCCTACCGTTCCTGTCCTATTATCCTTTTTATCACTTCTTTATACTTTGTTATGTTAATACAAACTATAACTCTATATTTGTTTAATAAATATAATAAATAAATAAATAGATAAAAAAAGAAATAAAAATATTCCAAAACTATATATGATGAACTGTTCCTCTTACAGATACTTATTTAGAAGGTTTTTCTTAATCTTTAGAAAAGATTACAGTGTTCTGTATTAACTTATTTATAGACAGAAGCAGTACAATGTATAGCATCATTCAGGGTACAGCAGTAGAATCCCCTGGATACTTAAATTAATCATTTAAAAACAAATTCATAAAAGGAAACATGTTTCAGGTTGTTGTTGTTTTTTAAAGGCAGAGAGTATTGATAGCTACGGGGGGCTTGTCATGACATGATGAAAATGCTGGTATTATTGCCAAGACTTTTTCAATCATATTTCTATTTTTTTAAAGGACACGTTTTTCTAAAGGGCATTATCGAATTAAGGTTCTTTAAAAAATCTGCTGCCCAAGATTTCTCCCCAAATAATGACCTTACATGCACGCAACATAATTTTAATCAGAAAACAACTCATTTTGACAACCCAAAGAAGATGGTTTAAGCTATTATTATCACTATAACCATTTGTGCTTAAATATAATACTGCACTATCATCTGGGTTCTCACTAAATGTTGCCATTCAAAGATTCTAAGAAATTAATATATTCTGTTCTTTGTGTTTTATTGGTGGAAAGCAATTGGAAATAAGAAAGTCGGGAGTAGCTTCAGAACTACAAGTTTTGCTGAAGAACATATAGTTATGTACAATAATCTATGCATTTAGAGAATATTAAAAATGTCATCATTCAGTAGATCATTTTTAGTTGCTGTAAGTTGGAGACAATCCTGTTTATGCAGCCACATCAACCATTAATATTCAATATGGTTCATATGAAGCATTAGTGTATAGTGTCCATTTGGAAAATTAACTGAAGTCCACATTTGTGTAGTCATTCAAAGGAGTAGTTTTTTCTAAGGGACACTTAGAAAGATTGAATCATCTTGAACTAAAAAAATATTGTGTAATTGACAAGGCAGCCTACCAGAAGCACTGTTTCATATCAGCAGTCTACAAAGGCATTCCAACCCAAAAACTGCTATTTGCTCCATCCATAGAGCATATACTCTTACAAATGCAAATATATTGCTGAAAACTTCTGATTTACCTGTTAGACTGCTAATCAGAGGGACCCCGCTAAATCTTCTCTAAGTAACACTTTTCATTAAAAGGCATTTGATTTTATGAAGTGCACCTCTTCATTAGAGGTGCAGAATGATTACACAGATGTAGGATTTAAATTGGGATGAAATAGGGGTTTGGGAAAGGAAGGGAAAAACAAGCTTGTTCTGTAGGTGGAGGTTTCAGGTGAGACAGAGTGCTAGAACCCTATAACTCAACAAGTGTAATGTGTTAAAAGCTCATTGAACTTGTTGAGCTCTTTTGAAATTGCCTTAAACCTTTTGATATATGTAAACTCAGCAATCTCTTGCTCAGTGATGGAGTTACAGTCCCATTTTTTCCTCCCTAAACAGTCATTCTGAGGTTTGTTGTAAAATGTCCTGGGAAGATGAAGTATTCTAATGCTGCTTTGTCTTTACTTTTGAGTCTTGATGTCAACTTTATGTCCAGTCTACTTTTCAAATGTTTATCCTAGGATAGGGGTGTCAAATTCTCGTCATCATGGCATCATCACACGATGAATTGGGACATTTTCCCCCTTTGCAAAACTGGAGGGGGGGGGGAGCACAGGATGCATCCAGCTGTGTCCTAGGTGAATCCAGAATCCCAAGGAAAATTTCCAGTAATGAATGGTATATATTTCATCAGACAAAGAGCTTATGAGAATATCTCTAAAATTATGTGTGAATGTTTATTGGAGCATACTCTAGTACATCTTGACCAAAAGCATAAGCATCTGAGTTAGTTGTAGTTCCTGTTATCATCATTGCCCTGATGTTTCTGAGAATGTAAGACTTTCCAAAACAGGATCAGCAGAGCTGTCTTGTTGACCAACAAAAAAACAGTGTGAAAACAGAACCCAGGTTCTTGATGGGTTTATGACATTCTTGAGTTTATGAACATTCTTGGGAAGGTCAATTGCCTTGTTCTTCTTCTATTTTGAGGGAGAAAGACTTTAAGTAGTCCAGACAGGTTTTTATTTTGCGCAACAGCTGCATCCTGGAGCATTGTGCAAAATTAAAAGGATAGATATTTGCCCTTAAAATGGCACCACTACCGTCAGGTAAACTTGCCAAGGAAAACTCCATTGGCATTGACTCTAATTGAGTTGATTCAGATTAACTCATCTGAATTTTTAAACAGGGGTTAATCAAGGGTCTGCCTTTTTACCAGGAAATGCATTGTGTTGGATGCGGAAATAATTTATGGGTCACTTTATTAATTTATTTCTGGACCTGCAGAGGTAAACCAAAAGAGGCAGAACTCAACGTTCTTAACATTCCTGGACAACTATGGGTGAAGCTCCTTGCTGGGCAAGGGAAGGTTGCCTTTGACCTTGAAATCGAACTTGGCCTTGACCTTCCCTTGCTCTCCGCCACGCCCAAGCCATGTGGGAGCTTCTGGTGAGGGGCATCCCATCACCTTCCAAAAAGTGCCCTAAAGGAGATCACACAGTTGCTGTTAGCCCCCTTTTCCCCATCCCATACTGCCATCCCCAGTGACCAAAGGGATTGAAGCCAATTGTCCTAGTTCTAAGGATCTAAAAAATTGCCAAGCACCACCTAATCTTTCCTGTTCCCCACTCCCAGTGTGGAGTAGGTGGAAAAATTACCGAAACATAAAATGCGTTACAGCCACAAAAAATTCCTACTTGGCTCCCGAAGGTGACCAGTAGTCATACTGAAAACAGGGGAGGGTGGGCGGGTGCCTGCAATGGGGCCGACGAGTAGATCACAAAAAGGGCACTGAGCGGTGAACCTGTCCCTTTTATATAGGGGCTCACCGCTCCACCCTCTAGCCCCTCCTGCCCAGTGCTGGGCACTGTGCTTGCTGGGTGATCACCCTTTACTTTACTTCCTGGCTTCAGCAATGGTGGCCATGTTCTTCTGGCCCTGCCACAAATGGTGGCTCACCTCAAGCGGCCAGCCTTTCACTTTGTTACAAGAATTGTGTTTTTGATACTGGCATATTTATTATTTGTTATTAATTACTTAAATTTATAGGCCACCCTTCTCCAGATAGACTCGGAGTGGCGTACAAAGATAAAACAGAGATACAAAATTTTAAACCCCAAATAATAAAAAAAATATTCATCCATCACTCATATGTTATTACTGGCATCACTCATTCATTACTACTGGCTGGAGCAGATGATGTGGCTCAATAACCCCAGGCCTGTCGGCAAAGCTATGTTTTTAAAGCCTTTTGAAAGGCCAGGAAGGTGGGGGCAGTACAAATCTCTGGGGGGAGTTGATTCCAGAGGACTGGATCTGCCACAGAGAATCTGCTTGGCTGACGAGACCCAGAGAAGTCAAGTTCTGTGGGATCTAATTGGTCGCTAGGAGATGTGAGGCTATATGTCTTTAGTTTTTCAGTGCTAGAGTTCACTTTCTTATAATTGTGAATATTGCACAATTATTTGTGCATCTGGAAATTGATGGTTTCATTTCAAAAGCGAATAATCCTAAATCACCAGGGACAACATGACAGATAATTAGACAGTCCAATAAAATGGTTTCTTAATCTGCTTATTGATACACCATTACATTCACTATTTGTACAAAATATTTACCAACTAAATCAAGTCAAACAAATCTCTCTTATTTTTTCATGGTTAAAATCATTCTAAGTAATAACAAAGAAATACACAAGTATTAAAATAAAAGGCTGACATTCTTCAATGAGGTATTGTTTTCTGTAAAGATAACTAATGTTCTGAATTCAACAGTACAATAATAGGAAACAAGCACCCTACATTTAGAGAAATATTTCATTTATATATGCAAAAAGATCCAGAAATGCAGAAGAAGAAGAAGGAGGAGGAGGAGGAGGAGGAGGAGGAGGAGGAGGAGAAGAAGAAGAGGAGGAGGAGGAGAAGGAGGAGAAGGAGAAGGAGGAGGAGGAGGAGAAGAAGAGGAGGAGGAGGAGAAGGAGGAGGAGGAGAAGGAGGAGGAGGAGGAGAAGAAGAAGAAGAAGAAGAAGAAGAAGAAGAAGAAGAAGAAGAAGAAGAAGAAGAAGAAGAAGAAGACGACAATGGGATACCTATTCTTAAAAGAAACATGTCAAATCAAGGCATATTTTTATACCATAATAAATGTATAATTTCTCACAGAAACATCCTCCGTTATTCTAATAATTTGTTTCCACAACAGTGGAATGAAGAAAGATGCCAGCAATATTTTTCTTGCTTCATGAAGCAAATATTAAGTGAGAAAAATTTAAATGGCACCTTTGAACATACTTAATTCATGGAAAATGTATATGAATATGCTGCTACAGGCCTAAAGTGTTTGGACAGTGGTGGTATTGTCTACCATGGTTGGAGAAAGAACACATTTAAATGATAAGCAATTCACATATAGAAGAGCTCATGACTTTCTGTACTTCAGGAGATCACACTGGCATTAAACATAATCATCATGTATAAGGACCATTAAACAGGATGACTCTGCTGTAACTGCTCATGAAAAGAAGTAAAGGAAATGAGCTTCACAGGAAATAAGTTGATGGACCCTGAAACAAAGAAATGGTACAGATGGAAAAGATGACATGGCTAATTCAAATGAAATTTGTTCAGCTGGAAGATCTAAGCAAGGAAAACCAAAATACAGGTTTGTATTTCCTGTAGAAAACAAAGTTGCCATAGTTGCTGATTTTTTTTAAAAAAAAGTGTCAATGGCTGTATTCAGATTAATCTGAAATTGTGACCCTAATGCACATTCCTTTACCCACTCCCCAATTCTGTTGCTAAGTATCAGAAACAAGATCAAGCTTTCTCTTTTTAGATTAAATAGAGCTCAATTTGGTTTCCTAAGCCTACATTCTATCCAACCTTAATTTTGGTTATCTGGCATAACCCAATTCTATACAGCATGGTTTCTTTAAAGTTGTCATTTTTAAGATTGTTTAATTCAGATAATATGGTAATGCAACAGCTTTCAAGCTCCCAAACTCATGGCTGAGATGATAAGAATAGAGAAATGAAGAACACCAAAACTGCCTGCTGAAGTATATCCTGTTAACTCAATTCTTCAGCAAATTTAAAATATTTTGACAGGTAAAAACAATGGTTGATATTAAATTTTGACCCAAATTGCTATTGTATCAAACATAATTTCAAAATAAAACTATTAGGTCCCACAGAGTTGGTCTTCTCCGGGTCCTGTCTGGCGGGACCCAGGGGAAGAGCCTCCTCTGTGGCGGCCCCGGTGCTCTAGAACCAACTCCGCCCAGAGATTAGGACTGCCCCCACCCTCCTTGCCTTTTGTAAATTATTAAAAACTCATATTTGCTGCTAGGCATGGGGAAATTAATACACACCCCAGTTGTCAAGGCTGGTGTATGGTTTGATTGGATGGTGTGATTATTTTATTATAAGGGTTTTAAATTGTATTTTTTAAAAATTGGATTTGTATACTGTTTATGTTGTTGTGAGCTGCCCAAAGTCTTCAGAGAGGGGCGGCATACAAATGTAATAAATTATTATTATTATTATTATTATTATTATTATTATTATTATTATTATTATTATTATTATTAGAGTTGTAGTTTAAACAAATGGAAGCGGTGAACATTACTTACCTTTTTTCAAAAATAATTGTGAAATTTAATTTTAGTTTTGAATAATAAATTATATTATTACCAGATAGTCTCTGAAGAACTTGTTCTAAAAGTGTAGCAACAGATAACAAAACCACATTATAATCCAAATGATTTGACTGATTATGTGGGAATAAGATGCAATTACTTAAATATAACCAGAGGAGAAATCTAAAACTCTTAAGAAATTTCAGCTTAGAAACGTTCAGCTCTTCCTGGGGATGATGGCTACAGATAGACTTCAATTTATGACTACAATTGGAATTAGAATTTCTATTGCTAAGTGAAGGGTTGTTAAGTGAGTTACTAGATTATTAAATACATCTGGCTTCTCCCATTGACTTTGCTTGTTGGAAGATGACTGAGAACATCACAAATGTCATTCATCATTTCCAGGAAGAGTTGGGACACTGCAACCATCATAAATATATGCCAATAGTCCCCCCTTCCTCCCCATTTTTTTTTAATCATATGAATGTAAGAATGCTGCAAGTCTTTTCTTTTTTTGGCAGGACTTTTGCAACTTCAGTAAATGAAAGAATATTGTGAACCGCCCGTATTCTCGAAAATGGAAAGCATTTCATAGGTGACATATCCACTCTGGAAATTCTCTTGTGAGATAAGCAGAATTACAGTCAGGAATCTAATTCAACAACTTAATCTATAGTGCATACACAAAATAAATCAATGTATTTTAAATAGTAAATTTTAAAATCACATAATTCACTTTCACTTCCACTGCAAACCTTGGGAGGAGTCATTATTGTTCTGAAGAGGCAAGTCTCTACTCTCTGTCTGTCTGTCTGTCCACCTCCCTCTATCTATCTATCCATCCATCATCTATCTATCTATCTATCTATCTATCTATCTATCTATCTATCTATCTATCTATCTATCTATCTATCTATCTATCTATCATCTCCTCCCACTTATGACTGTATGATTGTAACTTGTTGCCTGTATCCTTACAATTTATGTTAATATTGTTTCCAGATTGCTTATTTGTACCCTAAGACAATCAATAAGTGTTGTACCTGTTGATTCTTGACAAATGTATCTTTTCTTTTATGTACACTGAGAACATATGCACCAATGACAAATACCTTGGGTGTCCAATCAAACTTGGCCAATAAAGAATTCTATTCCATTCCATTGTATTCCATTCCATTCTATTCTACTCCAATGTTCCGTCTAATTTTTTTGGGGGGTGGGCGGAAAAGTATAGTGTCTGAGCGGCAGTCCCTTCGGGACTGAGCGGCACAGAAATAATAAATAAATAAATAAACAAACAAACAAACAAACAAATAAAAACCCACCCTGTTTTGCCTCAGAGAATATCAAAATAAAATACTGTACTGTGTGTCTATAACAGTGAGCTCATAATAGGGCAACTCTATCAATATCAAAATGCCACTTAAATAGTTGAGCTAGTTTCAAACTAGATTTTGATTTTCTTTCTCTCTTCCTTACTCCCATTCTTTTTCTTTCTCTTTTCCTTCCTCTCTTTTTTCTATCTGTTTCTCTCTCTTCCTCTCTTCCTCTCTCTCTCCTTCCCTCTCACTCTTTCCCTCTCGGCTTCTGGGCAGGTTTGGAAAACTCTGAGTTGATTATGATTTTTAAGTGAGCGATTGCTCACTGCTCAGCTTAGAGGGAACTATGTTCTACTCTACTCTACTCTACGTAGTACACGTTCACTGATATTGGATAATGGGTTTACCAAATATCTGGAATTCAAGTCACGAAGCTCTAAGAGAAAGGAGGGAAATAAAAACAAAATACAGCCCGTTTGCATTCCAGATTAGTTCACTGTCTAATTGTGTAGTGGATTATAGCCTATGATTATTTGTGTTACCCGAGAAATGGAGCTGCTTGCGATGATTTTGTTTCATCAAAATCATGATATTCTTGAGTATGAGCAAGCCAACACCAGGTAATGAGAATTCAGTGAACATGCCTTTCATCAGCTGAAAATCTTTAATTGTAATTGCAGTATGTAATGGTGCAATTAGTTCTCTAAGTGACAGGATAGGACTGAAACTCTCTTAGTGTTGTTGTGTTTTAAGAACTTTTTTTTTCAGATTTTTTTTAGACTAAATGAGTGGCATCTAAGCCAGGTAATTGTTGTAGTGAGCAACATGAACAAAGCCTACTTGATGACAGAGGATACAATTCTTAAAAATAAAGAACTGTTTTTAAAAAATGATTGAAAACAAGAATATGTGTTAAAATTAGTTTGAGTCACAGATGAGGATCATTTACTTTGGTCAAATACTTATTCAATAGCAGCGATGTACAATTAATGGAATAATTAGACACGGTCCCTGCATTGAGTCTTACAATCTAAACATAGAGAAAATATATAACGAAACCATTGGGAAATAGTAAGGAAATTTAGAGTAATGAATGTGTGAATGTAGATTATGGATAAATGAAGCATTAAAAAGGGACAACCAGGAAATCATAAACTGTGTACTATACATAGGTTGAGAAATTATGAAATAGATCCTGTAATAAGGCTATGGAAAAAAACACCCCACATTCACATTGTTGTTAAGGAAAATGTATTATGAAGGATTATGTCTGCACTGGGGGAAATAGTGTGATAGACTACAGTGGAGTGGTGATTTCCCAGGAAAAAGAGAGCACATTCCAAAGTGGGTGACACAAAAGACACCACAGCCTAGAGGTAGATAAGAAAAAGAGTAAAGAAATCCATTTCCTAGACCAAGGGTATAAAACTCATGGCCCATGGGCCAGATGCATCATGGGCTAGCCATGCCCACACCCCATTTAGCAAAGGGTAAAAACTTTCATCATCATGTGTTGACGCTATGATGATGCAAGTTTGATACCCCTGCCCTAGACTCTCCCAAGTTTATCTGTTTTGGTTTACAGTTTAGGTTTGGTCTGGCAAGATTCTGTCTACATGGTATGAGCAATTAAAGAACTGAGCTTTAATTGGATTGTTCTTTGTTATTCTTGGACTGGGCATGACATATAAAGACATGTCCATGAAGCCACCAGGCCCCCAGCTGCCTTTGAAAGAAAACATTATTTAACCTAGTTACAAAGAGAAGTAAAATTCATGAACCAAAGAAAATGGTTAACCAAAACAAAATGTTTATTGAATGACTGATTGATTGATTGAATTCTTGTATCCCACCTTTTCATTAAATGCTTACAAAATCAAACAGTAATATAGGGTTACTATAAGCCAGTGATGGTGAACCTATGGCACGGATGCCACAGGTGGCAGAGCCATATCTGCTGGCATACAAGCCGTTGCCTTAGCTCAGCTCCAGCGTACATGTGTATGCCAGCCAGCTGATTTTTGGCTCACACAGAGGCTCTGGAAGGGCATTTTTTGCTTCCAGAGAGCCTCTGGGAGGGCGTTTTTACCCTCCCGCAGCTCCAGGAAAGTCTTTGGAAGCCTGGGAAGGGCAAATCATGAGCCTACTGGGCCCACCGTAAGTTGGGAAGCAGGGCGCTTCCAGCCTCCAGAGGGCCACTGAGGGTGGGAAAGCTTTTTTCACCCTCCCCAGGCATTGAATTATGGGTGTGGGCACCAGCACATGTGCAATAGCATGCACACATGCTCTTTCAGTATCCAAGGAAAAAATGTTCGCCATCACTGCTATAAGCAATCATAAATAAAATATGATGATAAACAACAAAACTAATACACTTCAATTATTAAGGATAGTTATTTCTTTTTAATCTGCAGAAACAAAGTCATGGGTTTTTTTGTCTTGGAATTCAAAAAACTTATAGCAGAATCTGCAAAGCCTTTCTTTTACCAACAATATCATAACCCATTATTTCATTCATATAATTCAAAACCTTCTGAACACACTCATGAATTTCTTTTATGTTTCAAATTTTGTACATTGGGAGTGGACTGAAGGCCATACAAGGGTTCTCTTTCCTTTTGTATTTCAGACCTTAAAATCCACAATGTTTCCTGTTGCATAAAAAAAAAGACATTGGAAGATCTTTTATTTTTAGAATGAAGTGGGTAGCAAAATAACAATAACAACAAAAAAACAACCCATATCTAGTCATATCATTCACATATGTGAAGAAACAAACCTAGAAAGATTGAAAGTTTGGGCCTGTACTTTAAAAAGTTAATATTAATTTAATTAACTCTTGACTAAAAAGGCGTTAGGAAATCAATGCAATAAATTTGTATTTTTCACGTCCAGCTAATTACACAACTAGGAACAGAACTCACAGTATATGTCCAGAATATACAACTATCTCTTAGAAGTGAAGGTGACAATTGTCACCAAACTATCTTCTGCTGGCCAGGCCACTACAGTATATCCCATTACTACTGGTAAATTGACTCATCAACATTAAATGACCAATTAAAGACTGGAATCTCCCCATATCATCCAATAAGATTGCAGTACATTTTCAATAATTTCTATTTGCGGGTTTTAAACCATTACTTCTGTTCTCACGTAAAGTTCCCATAACATGTCACATAGGATTGAATAGTTTTCCCACTTACTCCTGTTTTTAAAATATCTCTGCAATGTTTATTAAGTTCATTATTCCAAAATAATTGTGGACTTTCTTATGCGTATGATTTTGTTAAGGGAATAATTTTGCCAGGTCATTGATTTTAGGTCTGTGTTTGCTGTTTAAAAAATACACATATGTGTTTAATCATATCCCTTTATAATTACTGATTAAAGTACTGAAAATCATGTAATGTTCTTTATTCTTGAGCAAACTGAAAATATTTATAAAATTTCTCACTTCACCTATTTATTTATTTATTTATTTATTAATTGATGTATTGCTTTATCACTAAACATGGCAAAGTATTTATTTCTAAATTTTTAAAACTTTTTTTCATGTTTTATTGAATGGTAATAAATGTCTAGAGAGCCAATTTGGTGTGCTTATTAAAGCATCAGGCTAGAAACTAGGAGGCAGGACTAGAACTCACAAAGCCAGAAGGGTGACTTTGGGTCTGCGACTTTGGGACATTCTCTCAGCCTAGAACATTGAGAAGAATCAAAAAATAGATCCAACTGAATGGAAGAAAAGGATCATCAATGCACACAACATAGAAACATAGAAGATTGACAGCAGAAAGAACTCATGGTCCATCTAGTCTGCCTTTAATACTATTTCCTGTATTTTATCTTAGGATGGATATACAGTATGTTTATCCCAGGCATGTTTAAATCCACAGTAACCTACTGAGATTTCAGCTGTCTCTGTAGATGGACCAACTAAGATGGAATAAGAGTAGTGGAAATGATAGGTTTGATGAGTGCTCTGAAGAATGTTTTCATTGTCAAAGCTTACTTGGTCTTACTGTACGTAGAAGGATAACAGAATAATAGAGTTGGAAGAGACCTTAAAGATCTTCTAATCTAACCCCCTGTTTATTAACCTTCAAATGGTTGTTCAAATTCTTCTTAAAGACTTTCAATGTTGGAGCACTGGTGATGGGCTCCTATGGGTATGGTCAGATACGCAGAACCGGTAGAAAAATTTTGATCTTTTTTTCCCCCTTTCTGTGCTCTGGGTATGTTTTTCCTATTGCAGTAAATGAGGTTGAATGTGTATAATTTTAGAAGAGCTGTGTGTGTGTGTGTATGTGTGTATGTACATAAATATACAATTTGTATAGTACCTAATATATATTTTTGTGTGCATGTGTGTAATATGTATGTGTATATATGACATACCGTGTTTCCCCGAAAGTAAGACAGTGTCTTACTTTGTTTTTATCCCCAAAAGCCCCACTATGTCTTACTTTCGGGGTATGTCTTATATTGGAAAAAAATTGTCGAATTTTTTGTTTTAACCATAAAATTAACATTTATTAACAACCTGAACAGTATTGTATTCACCACAAAACAGCAGATGATACCCCAGTATGCCAGTGTGTATGTTTTACTGATGTATTATTAATACTGTGTGCATTACCGTATTTTAAGCAGGAGGCGGCAGTGACAAGTGCAGGGGACGGCGCGGTGACGTATGGAGAGGGGGACGGTGCGGACGTGGGCAGGAGGAGGCGCGCAGCTAGATGAGAGGGAAGCGGCAATACCCCCGTGTTTCCCCGAAAGTAAGACATATGTCTTACCTTTGGGGTACGGCTTATATTAGCTGACCCCCCTGAAACCCCTGATACGTCTTACAATCGGGGGTGTCTTACTATCGGGGAAACAGGGTATGTACATAGAATTACATAGTATATTTTGGATGTTCAGTAATAGTAAGGGAAACTATATCTCTTTGAGGTGAGCAGAGGCCAGGCACCCTAACCCTAACCCTTGAAGTGAGTGACATCAAGTTGGCCATCTTTAAGCCAGTCACATGACCTTTAAGCCACCCCCAGCCACACGATCATCAAGCCACTCCCATCTGGTCACATGGCTGGCAAACTACACCCACAAAATAAGCCACAGCCACAGTGTGGTAGTAAAAGTTTTTGCAGCCCTTCATTATGAAGCACCCATAATTTCTGAGGACAAGATTAATTATTCTAATTGTCAGGATATTTCTCCTTAGTTCTAGGTTGGTTCTCTCCTTAATTAGTTTTCATCCAGTGCTTCTTCTCTTGCTTTCAAATACTTTTGAGAATAGGTTGATTTCTTCTTCTTTGTGGCAGCTCCTTAGATATTGGAATATTGCTATATTCCAATGACAGAAGATGAAAAAAGAAGAGCCACTGATGCTTCTGCTTTTCAGCATTCTCTCTACAATAGCCGGGAAAAGCCAAAATATCCCTTGTTGGATGTTAATCTAGTAGTAGTAGTATTCAGAAGCAGAGAGCTCTGAGCAATGAAACAAACTTATAGACACCCTGGACAATAAATATCAAATCACATCACTGTTCATTGCAGTTAATAACCAGCATACAGCAAATGTAATCATAGCTTTAAAGATGAAACTAAAGAGATTCAAATAAATGACAGAAAGTAGAACAGTAATTTTAACTAAGGGAAGTTTAAAAATTCACTTAATAGTAAGCCTAAGGATAAAACTAAAAGGATTAAAAGATGGAGTAAATAGAAAATAAAAATGTTAATTAAGAAGATAAAAACTTCATTTAAGTACTAGTGGTTTTGCTAATAAAAAAAGCCAATCCTAAACTCAATGTTGGGAGTACGCCATATCTTTGCACATGCAAATCAAGCAATTTAAGCTGTTTTTCATTACAATATGCCTTATTTTACATGCATCAACACAGAATTTGGATCTCATCTCAAGATTATGGTCAGACACCAGAAATTCTACATATTGTTGGATGTTAATCTAGTAGTAGTAGTAGTATTCAGAAGCAGATAAATTAGGATTTTTTGTGGCTTCTTGTAAAGCTGACAATTTAGGAAGATATACTCAATACATCTCATGCCATGTAGGTTTATATTTGTATTAGCTGTGGCAACTTCCTTGTATCTACTCCATCATGGCATTAAATGGAGGACATTTCATTGAGCTAGATTAAAAGCTGTTCTCTAGATCCAGTCATTCATTTCCAAGATATATGCAGCTGATGTTAGGCAATACTTTCAAATGTTGGTCACAAAGAGTTGGAAGGTGCATCCTCTATTAATTTGACCTTCTAAATCAGGGATGTTCAACCTTGGCACAAGCTTGTCCAACCTTGACTATTCCTGTGACTGGCTAGGGAATTCTGAGCGTTGAAATCCACAAGTCTCAAAGTCATCCAGATTGGATACCTCTGTTCTAAACCAAATAGGAGTGTCTTGAATATTATTATTACATGCTCAAAGACCAGTAAAAGTGAAAACTCTAAGACATTACAGCAAACTGTTTGCTTTGGCATAGTTTGGAATCCATCCTCTAATGATAAGGTATCTAAACCTGTAGGAAGGAGAATCACTCTTAGTCAATAATTTAATGTAGCCTGCCATCTTCTGGTCTTCACTTTCCCCATTCCTGCCTCTATGTTTAAGGTTGCATTAGAAATAAAGTAGGGAGACTTCGACAAGTACTTTAAGAATTTGGACTGAAAATGTTTTTAGTTGTGCAGAATTAATGGGCTTGATATAAAGTTAACAACCACAGTTATATATTTTAACCATCTTAAAATGATAGTCTCTCAAAATAGCCACTGTATTTTGAGCATGTTCTGAGTGGCACAGTTACAATGAACAACTTTGTTGCCTATGACAACCTTGCAAGATGACCTTTCAGGTATTTAAAAGAGAACAGCTCTATTGCCACTAGGATACTTAGGATTGGGCAAAGGTTTGGGGCCTGTTGGTAAATACCATGATTACAGCATTAGAATAACTGAGTTCCAGTTGGTCTTCTATAAGAAAAAGGGCAAAAATAATGATCCTATAGCGATCCTTTAGGGATGCCAAAGTAGTAGACCAAGGATTGTGTACAAGATTGGAATGGAAAATAGGAATCTAAAACCAGTTTGCTAGATACACAATAGCATGGCTTTTCCATACACACAACTCTTCTTAAGACTACTGAATGTTAGATTCAAGAACCTTCGATTACAACTCAGGCTAAGCTCTGGAAAACCAGATAATGGGCTGAAGCATGGAAAACCTGTTCTCTGCCCAAAATTTTGTGCTGGGACAAGACAGATGCACAAGACAGAGGAGAAAGCAGGCGCCATGGATAGCCTGTCTTCATATGGTTTTTTGTGTGTGAGTGTGTGTGTGGGAGGATTGTTAGGGAAATGTCTTATTGGCACCTAACTTGATGGAGGCTGGATTGATTTCACACCAGGGTCTGGATTTGGACTCGTTTGAGCTTTTTTTTATTTTTATGATGGGCCCTACTTGCTGTGTTGATATGCTTGTCATATTTATCAGATCTATAAGTATGGGAACCACACCTTAGTGCTAGTCTACTGCCCAGGCCATCTGAAGCTTTAGTTGCTACTTGGAATAGGAGATTGGGTGAGACTTTGGATCAGATTGTGCCTATGTGACCTCTCTCTTCTCGTGGATCCAGTCAGTCCCCATGGTCATTGGACAGCTGGGAAAGATGAAATGAGAGAATAAACAACTACAACATCACTGGTGTCTAACGGGATGAACTTGACTGAAAATGGGTTAAAGCTCTTTTTAAGATCTGTCTTGTGGTAGACAAGCATCAGTACTTCTCCACCTTTATTGTTTGTGTTGATAGTCATCCTGAGGTCCTGTTTCAGGTGACACATAGTCCCAAGAGTAGAGTGGACTTCGAGAATCCCTTGCAGGGGCATGTGGAAAAAATTGTCCCTCGTCTGTTGGACAAAGTCACTAAAATTCACGCACTGTTTGACATTGGTCGCAGATCCAAATCAGATGACTGGGGCATAGTCTTGCCTGATTACTGACTACTCAGGTCCTTCATGGCAGCTGGATTCCTCCCAGATGGACTATTGCAATGCACTCTATGTGGGGCTCTCTTGAAGAACTTTCAGCTTTAGCAAAATACACTGCTCAAAAAAATAAAGGGAACACTTAAACAGCACAATATAACTCCAAGTATATCAAACTTCTGTGAAATCAAACTGTCCACTTAGGAAGCAACACTGATAGGCCATCAATTTCACATGCTGTTGTGCACATTCAACTTTGTACAGAACAAAATATCCAATGAGAATATTTCATTCATTCAGATCTAGCATGTGTTATTTGAGTGTTCCCTTTATTTTGGGGGGGAATGTTATATCTGCCTCTAGAACAGCACAGGTTCTAGAGCAGGGGTAGGGAACGTTGGCTCTTCTGTGACTTGTGGACTTCAACTCCCAGAATTCCTGAGCTAGCATGATTGGCTCAGGAATTCTGGGAGTTGAAGTCCACAAGTCATAGAAGAGCCAACGTTCCCTACCCCTGTTCTAGAGGCTGCATTGCTTGCTAACCTACTTTGGGGTCTATTTCAAAGCCCTTCATGGCATGGACAGGGGTAAATTGAGAAACCATCCCTACTCAATTATATTTGCCTGTCACATCAGATCAAGCTGTAGAGGTACACTATGTTCTGCTGGCATGTGCCACACGCCCTTATTTACAGGTTAATGAATCCAAGCAGACACACACACAGAATAGAATGCAAATAAATGTTATTTATCAACAAAAGAGAAGAAAAAACTCCCTTTTAAACTTCAAATTTCTTGTACAAACAAAGCACACTTGGAATACAATCCAAGAACGATGTCCCATAATAAATCCAATTACTAACCCAGTAACTGGGAATTGGCTCACAGCTACTGTTGTCCAAATGCTGATAAACACAATTAATTTTAGTCCAGAGTTCTGGAATCCTAAACAAAGTCTTAAATACAGCAAGGCACGCTCTTGACGAACTACGATCAGATAATCTTCCACAACGGCTAAGCCAACACTCTGCTCTTTTATCAGCAGCTCTAATTACTGGAGCCCCACCCAACCACAGATGGCCTCTCTTATCTCCTATAATATGTCTTAAGCTGTTCTCTCCTATGCATAGCTCTATGCATGTGTGGGTCTGTCATAAGTTCCTCAAAATCCAATGAAGATAAGGAAGATTGATCTCCTCTTGGGCTGTCAGCCAAGCCCCCCTCTTCCATCTCACCCACACTTCCTTCGTCATCGGATAATTCACTAGCTGACTTTGTCGGGAGCAAAACAGGCCTGTGACTTGTGGATGTTTCCACCTCATCCACCTCCACATTCCTTGGGGCAGGAGCTGGGCCAGAGCTAACCACAACACACTACTACAGACACCATCTTTCAGAGAGATACCCTAGGTCTCTTCTGCCATGGCAATCACTTTACAGAACACACAGAACAGAACAGAGCCCACCCACCACCCATCCCCAAGTGCAAAATAAGACTGGTGCCATCCTTACTGGTTTAGCTTTTAGCATTAGCATTTTAGAGTTCTATAAGCACCACTTACAGTCCTCTCTAACCAGTTTACAGAGAGTAAGCATATTTCCCCGAACAATTTGGGTCTTCATTTTACCAACCTTGGGAGGATGGACGGCTGAGTCAAGCTTGAGCCTACTGAGATTTGATCTGCCAAATTGCTGCACTCTACTGTACTCTAACCACTGTACAACTGAGGCTCTTATTTTCTGGAAAATCTTCAAAACCTGGTTATTCTATCAGGCCTGAAACCTCCAGAGGACCAATAATGTTTCCCTCTCTTAGTTTTTTTGGGGTGGTAGTGGTGGTGATGGTTAATTATTTTTCATAAATATTAATTTTTCACACACACACACACACACACACACATTTTACAGTTTAATTGTACAATACCCAGGGTCACTTTTTTGTGAGATGGAAAGCTATATAAAGGCAAACTATATTGAGGAACTGTATACTGTACAAATTAAAAAGAGGGCTGTAAAAGTATTTATTAACCCCTCGCATCCTGGACATAAACTGTTTCAACTCCTACCCTCATAACGTCGCTATAGAGCATCACACACCAAGACAACTGGACACAAGAACAGTTTTCTCCCAAATGCTATCACTCTATTAAACAAATAATTCCCTTAACACTGTCAAACTATTTAATAAGTCTGCACTACTATTACTACTAATTTTTCTTCATCATTCCTATCACCCATCTCCTCCCACTTATGACTGTATGACTGTAACTTGTTGCTTGTAACCTTAGGATTTTTATTAATATTTATTGTTTCCTGATTGCTTATTTGTGCCCTATGACAATCATTAAGTGTTTTATCTCATGATTCTTGACAAATGTATATTTTCTTTCATGTACACTGAGAGCATATGCACCAAAGACAAATTCCTTGTGTGTCCAATCACACTTGGCCAATAAATAATTCTATTCTATTCTGTATAAATGAATGAATAAATCAATAAATAGATTCCTTCATTTCAAAATGCAGTTCTCTTTTGTACAGAACAGGGTGCCTCGAAATACGATGTTGCATATTTCGCGAATAATTTAGAAGTAAATGAATGAATGTGATGCTTTATTTCTGTACGCCTTATTTCCTCCAGTACCTTGGTTTTTTGCCCGCAGTTTCTCAGGCTATTGAGTAAATAAGTACTGCATCTATTTTACAGTTGCTGATAATAGCTCCACGTAGCAAACACTGAAGCGTAGAGCATTCAGGATATTTTCTAGGATATTCTATTTCTTCCCTTCCCTCCCCTTGTCAATCTTTTAATGTTATTTTGAATCTTTTTCTAAGCCTTTTAAAAAATTTAGGCTAGTATTGTTTTATTTCAGTATAACATTTTCACGAGCTTCCTAATATTCCCCTTAAATAACTAGATACTATAGTGTCATTCCAGGCATAGTGGGAGACTTCCTGTTAATGTCATGATAATTTAAATATATGTTTGTGTATATATATCTTTCCATATGTGTATGGAAAAGATACTATCTCTCTATCTTTTCCATGCACAAATATGAAATTACTGCTTTGCTATGTAGCCTTGTATTCAGTTTTATAAACATTATGGTTAGTTGTGGTGGAATCTCCAGTGGGACCGTAGTGGCGCAGGGGTTAGAATGCAATACTGCAGGCTACCTCTGCTGCCTCCTGCCTGCCTGAACATTTGATAGTTCGAATCCCACCAGGCTCAAGGTTGATTCAGCCTTCCATCCTTCCAAGGTGGGTCAAATGAGGACCCAGATTGTTGGGAGCATTATGCTGACTATGTAAACCACTTAGAGAGGGCTGTATAGCCCTGTGAAGTGGTATACAGGTCTGAATGCTTTTGCTATTGCCAGACTGAAGGAAGGTATTAAGAGTGGACTGTGTTTAAAGTCTCTGCACTGCAGTAAACCATGCAGGTCAGATGTCCCCCATAATCCTAGAGGCCTTATCTTGTCATACTCAAGGGAATGCAGTATCTCTGGTAAGATTCTTGTAAAGAATCTCTTTGAGATTATTCACAAGTGATTCTGGTTGCTGGCATCTGATACACATTATGAACATTGTCACTAAAGTTACTGACAATCAGTTCTTCCTTTACCTACTGTATATTTATTTTTTAAAGAAATATTCTTTGCGTTTTGGGTAAATATATTACAAATGCTCATATGAAAGAAAAGCTGAACAAGCCCACCAATTTATTTCATAGCATTTCCCCCTTAAATATAACTATAGGGATGTGCGCTTCCTTAATCAAATCTATCCATGCATATCTATCCACAATTTTTGTTGTTGCTTTGCTTTGTTTTGTTGTTTTTTAAGTGAACAGGATATGTTTTTCTTTTTTCCTTGCAGCAAAGTGGTTCCCATGACATCATACTGTTACTGCAGCACTGGGACTAGCATAAAACTTAGGAAGATGTTACTGCCATTATTTTTTTAAAAAAAGAAAAATAAAGGAATAAATAAATTCTAAGAAAGGCCAGATGTCTCTGCCATATAGAAACTCAGTTTATGGTCTTTTGTTTAAGTGGGGAATGGGGGAAAATGGATGGTGAGCATCTGCAAATGAAGTGGTGCTAAATCTTTTGAATACAATCTCATTGGACAAATTAAATGTTAATTTTAAAGACTGATATACCACAGATAATGGCACAAATCCAGGTTTTATAGAGCAAGCTGTGAAATAAGGAGAAATTTGGGATTATTTATTTTGGATAATGTGTTCAATTAACAAATCTAATTCATGTCATTAATTTAATTAATAAAATAATTCAGTGACAATTTAAATATTTTCTGCCATACTAATACTAAGCATACTAATATTAGTTCCTCTGGATAACCAGTAAGGATTAGTTAATATGTTTATCATAAGGGGAAAGCAAAATAGAAAGAGAAAAGAAATCTGTTCACATTATTTTATTATAACATCAAGTTTCAAGTTCCTGCTGGTCCTTGATTCAAGGAAATAATTTTGGCTTTGATGTAAACAGAGTTTGAATGGTTGTTTTTATGTAGCCTTGTTTCTGGTCATGTTGATGGGCAATTAAACTTGAGATGTTTACTAGGCATAGAGCTAATAAGGCAAATTATGTTTCTATTTATATCCTATTTATGAAAGCCATGGAAATTATTAGCAGTCTGACTTGGAATCTTATATATAAAATTCAAAACCTTGTTTAATTAAAAACTTTCCTATTTTTTTAAAAATGTTGATGTAGTTAGAATCATAGCTTATTTAGGATTAGTTGAAAATAAGATACTATAAAATTAGTACTATAAAAATTGATCTCTGTATAGTTCAAAAGCATCATCTAAAAATAATGGATTGAGATTCTCAGAATTTGCCATCAGTAATAGAGATGTTGCCATTCACAAACTATTTTCTGCTACTACTGTGGTATGTTGCAATATAAACAGGCAGTGCAGTCCTAAAGTATTTAATTGCTTTATTTTCCACATTTTCAACCCACATTTTATAGATACTCGTAAATTACAATATATAAACATCACCAGTCATCTTAAAGAAGTTTCTGTTTATGATAATATTAAATGCTATGATTAAAAAAATCAGTATCATGTCTTGCCGTGTTTCCATTATTTTCAAAGTTATAGTAGATTAAAGTTCATAGATTCACAGTTACCCTCTGTCAAGAACAGGCATCTATACAACAAACTTTAAAGCAGAATTGAAGAGGTGTTAAAATGGAACCAGATAATTGCTTATTAACCTTCTTCTATAATATATACATTCTTAGATTATTCCAAGAGTTTTACAGCTATATAGATGTAATATCCCAATAAAGTACCATATTTTTCAGTCTATAAGATGAACTTAGTTTGGGGGGAAGGAAAAAAAGGGGGGAAATCTGCCTCTGCCTCCTAGCAATTTACCTCCTTGCAGCAAACAGCAAACAGCCTGGTCAGCTCCAGCACAACAGCTAATTGGCAGTTGGATTGAATATTGTCTATCAGTTGTTCCATGCTGCAGGGATCATCACTATCCATTGCCGCTGTCACTGCCCACTTTGTTTTCAACCTCCACGTGTCCCATTTTTCACCAATTCCAGGCAGCAGGGACCACTGCCACCTATCCCGATCACCTAGAACAGGCCGAAAATGGTGCGCGCAGAGGCAAAAAATGGACTGCATGGGAGTGGTGAGAGGTGGGGGAGGAGATAGGCGGCAACGATGGTGATGGGTGGTAGCAATTCCCACAACTTGGTAGAGCTGATAGGTGGTATTCTGGGAGGCTGATTCAATCACCAATCAGCTGCTTGTGCTAAATCAGGCTGTGGTAAAGCTGACCAGGCTATTTGCTGAAAGGAGGCAATTTTCTGGGAGGCAGACGCCAAAGGGGTGGTGGTGGCAGGTAGGTGAGGCTTCAGCAACATCTACTCTATAAGACCCACAGACATTTCCACCCACTATTTTGGCAGGGGAAGTGCATCTTATACACCAAAAAATATGGTATTTGTTTATGTTATTTTCTGAGGAAAGGGATATTTCATGTTGGTCACTATTTTACAATTAGCAACTTGTTTCTCAAAAAGTGCTAGTAGAGCTGATGGGAAAGGATCAAAATGATCAAAGGATAACCTTTAAATTATCTAATTTGAAGTAATTATGCAGATGTTCCGGTTTGATAAAATAAATATCAAGTGTATCTGCACCTTTTTAAAGCAGCTACAAGTTTCTCTGGAATCCCATTAAAACTTTAGAAAGCCATAGCAGAATCCTGGGATAAAAATATGATTAATTAGAAGTGTTAGTACAGGTAGCCTTCACTTTAGGGTCACAATTGGGATCAGAATATCCATGCCTGAGCAAAGCATTTATTAACTAGGTTCTGCCCAATTGTACAGCTTTTTCTTTTATTTATTTTGTCATCTGCACATCTATAACTGTCTGGTTTGGTGCTGCAACCCAACAAGATGGACACAGACTTCAGAGGATAATCAGAACTGCAGAAAAAACAATTGCTGCCAACCTGCCTTCCATTGAGGACCTGTATACTGCACAAGTCAAAAAGAGGGTGGGAAAAATATTTACTGACCCCTCACATCCTGGACATAAACTGTTTCAACTCATACCGTCAAAACGTTGCTACAGAGCACTGCACATCAAGACAACTAGACACAAGAACAGTTTTCCCCACACGCCATCACTCTACTAAACAAATAATTCCGTCAACACTGTCAGATTTTTTACTAAGTCTGCATTTCTATTTCTACTAGTTTTTTCTCAGCATTCCTATCACCCATTTCCTCCCACTTAGGACTGTATGACTGTAAATTGTTGCGTGTCTCCTAAGATTTTTATTAATATTGATTGTTTCTTCATTGCTTATTTGACCCCTATGGCAATCATTAAGTGTTGTGCTACATGATTCTTGACAAATGTATCTTTTTCTTTTATGTACACTGAGAGCATATGCACCAAGACAAATTCCATGTGTGTCCAATCAGACTTGGCCAATAAAATTCTATTCTATTCTATTCTATTCATATTGTGAAGTGAGTCATGTGGCCATTCAGTAAATCTGATTTCGTCTATGATTTTGCTTGTCAGTTGCCAACTGGAAAGATTGCAAACGGTGAACACATGAGCCTGGGGTGTGACAACCATCATAAATACATGCTGGTTACCAAGCGTCTGAATTTTGATCACATGACTGTAGGGATGCTACAACAGTTGTATGTGCAAGGACTGTTTGTAAGTCACATTTTTCGTTGTAATTTCAGATGGTTATTGAACAAATGGTTGAGAGCTATTTGCTTATTTCAGAAACATTGCTCTGAAAGAGGTGTCTCTAGCCTTGGTGACTTTAACAATTGTGGGCTTTAACTCTGGGAGTTGAAGTCTACAAGTCTTAAAGTTGTCAAGGTTGGAGACTCCAGTTTTGGAAGCAATTCTAAGGTGTTACACAAGACTAATCAATTCTAAATACTTATTTTATTAATTGAGTTCCTTGCTGTCTTACTTCTCTAATAATATTCAATATGTCACCAGTTTCACCCTATATTCCTTATATAAATTCACACTGACCACTCCTACTCCCAATTATGGAAAATGCCTACATAAATTATATGTGTGGGGATGAAAGAGAAAGAATATGCCACTTCTATGCTGCTATTGTTTAAATGCATTCAGTTTCAGGCTCTCTCTGGCTTCCAGACATTCAAAGCATAAAGTGAAACTAGGAATATATATCCCAACCCATCTGTCTCTACTCTCAACCATAGCATGTTATTGAGAAACATTTGTAGTGAAGCTGTAACTGAATTTGAATAAACACAGTTATAGCACGATCAGGATTTCAGATGGTATGGAGAACTGTAATCATGTTTGCTGAATGTCCCTCTTCTGTTTCACAATATAACTTTATGTTAACATGGTGATGGTAGGGTAGCCAATGTAAGACGGGACTCCATGTTTGAAACCTGTTCTTCTAAAATGGAGACTGCATTCCTATGCACTGGAAACCTACAACTTGAAATATTATCAAATGACTGAAACACTAATTTCATTATTTAATGTCTATGTGTATGATGCTTAATATTAGCTGATGTCACAGGATTGTATGATTACAAATAGTCATCAAGTTACAGGCATTCATTTAGGGACTATTTAAAGATACACCAGCACTGAAAAAGAATGACTTATGACCAGTCCTTAAACTTAATGATCACCACAGCATCCCTATAATAACATCAGAGGTGCGATTCAGTAGGTTCTGACCAGGGAACCCATAGCAGAAATGTTGATTAGTTCGGAGAACTGGTAAATACCACCTCTGACTGGCCCCAACCCCAATCTATTCTGTCCCAGCTGATCTGGAGGAAATAGGAATTTTGCAGTATCCTTCCCTTGGAGTGGACAGGGAATGGAGATTTTGCAGTATCCTTTTCCTTTTCCTGCCACGCCCACCAAGCCACACCCACCATGCCATGCCCAAAGAACTGGAAGGAAAAAAAATTGAAACCCACCAAGTCACATGACCAGAATTTGGGTGATCACTTTTTAAAAACTTTCCTGTCAACAGAAGAAGCTGGATTTTCTAAATGACCACATAATTAATTTAACATCTGCAGGGACTCGCTTAACAACAGTGGCAAAACAGTCATAAAATAGGCGTTGATTGCTTACCTGAACGCCTCTTCTCGTACGGTGAGCGGGTACAGCAGTCACATGGGTTGCTCATGTCCAATCCGGTGGAACTGAGCCTAGTATTAAAAAAGCTTGCCGGATCCGCCCCTTCCCCAGAATTCGCGAATCCATAGACTAGGCTCAGTTGTGAAGCTCTGTAGTGTTCAACTCTCATTGTTAGAGGAAGAAAGAGATAGAAAGGTAAAGAAGACACATACAAGGGCGGGAAGTGACTGCTGTACCCGCTCACCGTACGAGAAGAGGCGTTCAGGTAAGCAATCAACGCCTATTCTCCGTACTGAAGGAGCGGGTCCAGCAGTCACATGGGACATACCCAATAGATGGTCCCTAGGGTGGGATTAGCTTGCTATCGTGTGAGATAACGGATTGGAGTACCCTTCTGCCGAAGGCAGCGTCCGCTGAAGCGTAAGAATCAATTTTGTAGTGCCTGATGAAGGAATTTGGCGAGGCCCAAGTGGCTGCTTTGCAGACCTCCTCCAACGGGGCTTGAGTCGCCCAAGCGGCCGAGGTGGCTGCGCTCCTGGTGGAATGCGCAGTGATGTTCCTTGGAACTGAGAGGGAGGCCGACTCATAGGCCTTAGATATAGTCCCTCTGATCCAACGGCCTATTACTGTTGAAGACACTTTGGCCCCCATGACTCTGGGATGATAGGCTACAAAAAGTGCTTCTGACCTCCGAAAGGGTCCTGTGTGTTGGATATATATTCTCAGCGCTCTGGTGAGATCCAGGGTGTGCCATCTAATTGCCAAGGGATGGTCTCGTTGGAGGCAGAAGGAAGGTAGGACAATATCCTGAGATCTGTGGAACATGGAACTGACCTTGGGTAAGAAGGTGGGGTCCAGTCGCAAGACTACCTTGTCCTGATGGAATTGGCAAAGGTCCTGCCTGATTGAGAGGGCAGCCAGCTCCGAAATGCGTCGGGCAGAGGTAATAGCCACCAGGAAAGCTACCTTAAAGGATAGGTACCTGAGGGACGCCGATTTTAGGGGTTCGTATGGTGCCTGCGTGAGGGAGTGGAGAACCCGTGGCAAATCCCAGGATGGATACCTGTGGACCTTGGAAGGTCTGAGGTTGGCTATGCCCTTGAGGAATTCCTGAACTTCAGGGAAGGATCGGAGAGGCTGTCTGCGGGGGCCCCCTAGGACAGATGAAATGGCTGCCAGATGACGCCGGAGGGTGCTGGTGGAGAGTCCTTTATGGAAACCTTGCATAAGGAAGGAAATAATTCTGTGTATGGGGATGCACAGAGGGGAGAGACCTTCCTGAAGACACCACTGGTGAAACTTGGACCACGTGTGGTCGTAGATTCGATTGGTCGAGCCCCTTCTGGCCTTTAGAATGACCTCCACTGAATCAGGGTCATGCCCACGCAGCTCTAAATCTCTCCTGATAACAGCCAGGCGGTGAGGTGGAACCACTCCGGGTCTGGATGGAAAGAGGCCCCCTGCCGCAGCATATCCCCCGAAACGGGGAGTCGCCAAGGGTCCTGGACGGACAGCTGTTGGAGATCTGCGAACCAGGGCCGGCGGGGCCAATGAGGGGCGATTAAGATTACTCGGGCCCTCTCGGTGAGGACCTTGTGAATCACGTCCGGGAGGATTGGAATTGGAGGAAATGCATAGAGTAGGCCTGGAGGCCATGGACTCCGGAGGGCATTGATCGCTTCCGCTCCCGGGGATGGAAATCTGGAATAGAAGCGAGGGAGTTGGGCGTTCGCATTGGTCGCGAAGAGATCCAGGACTGGTAGGCCGAATCTGAGGGTGATTTGATGGAACAGGTCTTGATGGAGGTTCCACTCTCCTGGGTCTATCGTTGCTCGGGATAGCCAATCCGCCTGGATGTTGAGACTCCCCGAGATGTGATCGGCTAGGAGCGACTGGAGATGTTTTTCCGCCCAAAGGCCCAGCTTGAGGGCCTCCCTCATGAGAGCCTTGGATCTCGTGCCCCCTTGCCTGCAGATATGGCTTTTTGTGGCAATGTTGTCGGTGAGAATGAGAACGTGCCGGTTGGGGATGCGAGGAGAGAAATGCTTCAGAGCCAGGGAGACGGCTCTTAACTCTAGCCAATTTATTGGCCTGGAAGCTTCCTCCGGGGACCACGTGCCCTGGGCTATCATCCCCTGGGCGTGGGCGCCCCATCCCGATAGACTGGCATCTGTGGTGATGACAAATTGATCCGGGCACCTGAACGGGGATCCTCTGTCCATGGCCGGAGACTTCCACCACTTGAAGGATCTGCGAACACTCAGTGGGATGACAATGCGTCGATTTGAGTTGCTGTGCCCCGATCTCTGAAAAGGCAACAGAAGCCACTGGAGTTCCCTAGCATGAAGGCGAGCCCAGGGAATGATGCCTATGCATGACACCATCTTCCCCAAAAGAGAAGATAGAGTAACTATGGATACTGAAGGATTAGATAAAATGTTAGAAATTAACTCCACTATACTGAGTTTTCTCTCGGGAGAGAGAAAAACCTGGGAAGATTTTGAATCAATAATGGCTCCCAGGTGAGGAATGGAAGTGGAAGGTTGGAGGTGACTTTTTTCAAAGTTGATGGAAAACCCATGGTCCTGAAGGACTGACATGGTGACAGAAAGGTCTGATTTCACTCTCTCTAGGGAGTTCCCATGAATTAAAATATCATCAAGATAACATAAAATGTGGATGGGAGACGCCCGGATATAGGCCGCCAGGGACCCCAAGAGCTTTGTGAAGACCCGAGGGGCCGAGGAAAGGCCAAATGGCATCGCCCTATACTGGAAATGCCTGCCTTGGAAGGAAAAACGTAAAAATTTTCTGTGGCATTTGGCTATAGGAATGTGAAGGTAGGCCTCAGTGAGGTCTAAGGAGACCATGAAATCTCCCGAGTGAATGGCGGCCAAAATAGAAGACAAGGAGTGCATTTTAAACTTCCTATATTTGATGAATAGGTTTAGTTTCTTTAAATCCAAAATGGCTCTCCAACCTCCGGAGGGCTTTGGAACCATAAATAGGATGGAGTAAAAACCTAGGCCCTTCTGACCGGAAGGGACCGGCTGAATGGCTCTAATGGACAATAGATGAGAAATGGCCTCCTCCATACGGTTACAATCTGAGGATGACCTGGGCGAAGGGCAGGAAATAAAACGTTTAGGGGGAGGAGAAATAAATTCTAAAAGAAGGCCTGATTGAACAGTGTCAATGACCCAAGGGTCCTTGGAGGTGAGACGCCAATTTGCAGCGAAATGAGCTAGGCGACCCCCTATGGGAATGGAGGAAAGGTTACCATCTAGGTTTTTTTGAAGCCCTGTTAGAGGCAGCTCCCCTTTGGAAACGAAAACCCCTACCCCTGGAGTTCCTACCTTGGGAACGAAAGCGGGGGGAATACTGACCTGGAGATCTCTGATAGGAAGCCGCTTGATCTTGCTGGCGCCCTGGGCGACGAAAGGACTGCGTTTTAGTAACCTTTTTTGTGGTTGGGCCCAAAACCTTCTTCTTATCTGTGGTCTCCGTGAGGAGAGGATCCAGAAGATCACCGAAGAGAAGGTCGCGCTTTAAGGGGCCCTGGGATAACTGCCACTTTTGGCGAACTCCCGCTTGCCAAGGGCGAATCCATAGGAGTCTTCTTGCCGTTGTAGAGGCTGCAATAGACTTAGCAGAAAATCTAGTAGATTGTAAGGTGGCATCAGCCACGTACTGGGCAGCTGCAAAGACCTTGTTGAAGTCTTGTTGACCTCTCAAGTCATCTGGAGGAATGTGCTGTTGAAGTTGGCGAAGCCACAGCAGCATGGCTCTGGAGAAGAAGGAGGCTGCTGCAGAACTTTTAATGGCCCAGGAATCAGCGGAGAAACCTCTTTTGAGCATTAGCTCGATGCGCTTGTCCTCTGGACGGAGGACTTCCTCCGCCTCGCCTGGCACAGCCGCTGCCGAGTGAAGAATTTTGACAGGTTCATCTGGTTTGGGAAAAGATAGAAGCTCTTCATAGGAAGAGGAGAGTTTATACAACTTTCTGTCCTTGGTAGAGGGATTAAGGCCAGAGGCTGGAAAATCCCACTGTTTAAGTAAGGCATCTTTAAATAATTTAGGCATAGGGATTACCTCGTTATCCTCCTGTTCCTCTGTGAAGTAAGGTAAATTCTCCTCCGGGGGATCAGTGGAAGTGGAGGCTTGTTTCTCCTGGGCCGCTAATCCCGTAGAAATTCTAGCTTTGAGGAGGAGAGATTTGAATAGTTGAGAAGGGAAAATAGTAATAGGAGGAGGGACCTTTATTTGGGATTCCTCGTCCTCAGATAAGCCCTGGAAAGGGTCTTCATCCTCCTCTACATCCTCATATTCATCTTGGGAGGACTCTGAGTCATCCTGAATAGGAGCTCTGACCGCTGGGGAAGAACCCAAGGGGCGGGAGGAACGAGAAGGAGGAAGAGGTAAAGGAAGCTCATTGATGGAGGAGAGTTTGGCATCAATGGCTTTGGACAACACAGCAAAAATAGATTGGAACTCAGGAGGTAAACTGGAAATATCAGCAGAAATGGCAGAAGAATCCCTAAAGGCCTGGGAGGATCCTGGCTGGGGGGAATCTTCCATAATATCTGGTTCCTCTGGACCTATGCCCCATAGGTTAGGTTGGGGTCTGTCTAGGTTTGGCTCATCCAGAGATAACACAGGGACCCCAGAAGGAGGCAGGCTAGAGGCCTCTGGTGGGTCTTGACTACTGATTACTTGGGCCTGCACTTTCAAACGTTTTGCTGATTTATCATGAATCTTTTGTAGGGCTAGGTCCCTTCTCTTCTCGGCCCTGGTGACCTTGGTCGAGGGGCGGGCCCCTGGAGAAGAGGAGGAAGAGGCCTGAGGGATACTAGTAATCTCATCGCCTGTAGGCCTGGCCTCTCTGGGACCTTTAGTTGTGCCTCTCTTGGGAAAGGTAGCCATAGTCTGACAATTAACAGAAGACAAGGCTGAGCCAATAATTAAATTATAAGGAGAAGATTTCAAGGACTTCCCAAGAGGAATGGATCCTGCTTCGAGGCCTCGAAGCTGCTGAAACGTGAGGACAATCTGGGCAAACCCAGAGTTCGTGCCCCCAAATCCAGCGGGGCCAGCCTCCCTAAACTTTGCAATTAAGTAAAACCAAGGCACTCTGGTTGGAGGCTAGGCCGGTGGAGAATTTAGCCTGGGACCCCCAAGGCCCGCTCCCGGATCCACGCGGTGGACTGAGGCCTACGCGGCTGGCAGAAGGCCAACACGAGAGGCCTAGATATTTTAAGAAAGGGCGCGAAGGCCTTCGCGCCAAAAAATCGCTTCGTAGAATTTCTTAAGGGGAAAAGCGATCGACTAAGTCCAGGAGACTAAAGGCGTCCCACTCCGCAGGAGGTATTTTATAAGCCCTTAAATATATTTTTATACAATAATTAAGCAATAATCCAATAATAAATACTTGCACCAGGACCTCCAGGCCAAGGGATTAGAAGAATCCACAAGCGGCCGCAGGAATCGTAACCGGCAAAACCGCCGGGGGAAAACGAAACCGCAACTTCTCCCAAGTAAAAAAGCCTAGCCGCTTTTTATTTTTTATTTTTTTCCTTTTAAAACGGCTGGCGCAAATAGTGCAAGTAATACAATAAAGACAATAAATCTTACTACTTTTTTGAAGGAAAGATCGAAGGGAAGGTGTTAGAATGTTGAACGAGCTATCACATACAACCGCAGGATATGCGAACTGAGCGAATTCTGGGGAAGGGGCGGATCCGGCAAGCTTTTTTAATACTAGGCTCAGTTCCACCGGATTGGACATGAGCAACCCATGTGACTGCTGGACCCGCTCCTTCAGTACGGAGAATCAGATATAACGTACTTAACAACTGCCTCACTTAGCAATGGAGATTCAGGTCCCCATGGTACTTATTAATCAAGGATATATCAATATATATTGTTGTTTTTCTTACTCACGCATCAGATATCTTTACTTCCTTTTTTAGTTCCAAACCAACATGCTTGTTAGGAAAATAATTATATTTTCGGAAGCTAAATGAATAGGAAAATGCTATCTGACCTTTAGGGGAATATATATTACTGAAGTGGTACATTCTAAGATTACAATTGCAATGATTGTTGTGACTTTATCCTTACAGCAAAGAGATGCTAATGCAAGAATTCATTTGGGAGTAAGTAACGATAAACTCTGTAATATCGTTTTCATGAGAAAAGTATGTAAATGAGACAACACAATTCTTCACTAGCAGAAAAGCTGTTTCACTAGAAACCAATGATACGAAATGTAGGACCAGCGAGAACAATGTTAAACCCAATCTGTCCTGTGGTATTATTTACTGAGTTCTGCTCATGAAACAAAATAATTTCCTGGCTCTTTTGAGGCATATGGATCATATCAGTATGAATCAAAGTTTTCATTCACTATTTCAATGTGATATATTTATGCAGGAAGGGAATTCTGTTATTATGAAGCACATCTGATCTAAGCCGTCAATACAGAGATGTCTAACTCTTAAAAAAGAGACTAGCATAAGAAAACCAACATAGGGCAGGTTTCTTATTAATTATGAAGAGTGGGAAATGGTAAATTTGATAGCCTCTGGGAAACAATGAATTTTCCATGAATATTTTCCTTTCTTTTGTTTTTTTTTTAGCAAAAGTAAATCAATAATGTTGACTTAGGCTGCAGAAAAAAAATCACCTACATTAAGGTCCACATTCAGTTGATGTAATATATAAGTACATATACTTATTTACAAAAAAAAAAAATCAGTGTTAAGAATACATTGCAAAAACATTATTTGATCTGAAAATAACATTTATTATTAATCTTATTTGAACGGTTTGGATCAGTTCCAGAGGCTGCTGCCTGGGAGATGAAAAGATACTGCTCAGAGATGTTTTCTTGACACTTTCCCATCTTGGCTGACAGCAGAAGAACGGTAATATATTTTTTTATATAAGGGAATTGTTCTTGCTCCATTAACTGTGCATTTAAATATAGTTCATTCTGAAGTGTGTCTCAGTGAGTTCAAATGTATTTACTTCCAAGGGCACTTGTTCCGTGTTGCAGCCCAAAAGATACAGTGTTGAAATACAGACCTTTGATTTGGACAGTTTTAGTCTCTAACTTACCATTTTGGAAATGGTTACTGTTCTGTCTGGGTCCATCCGGAAGCTATGACCAACCCAAAAAGATAAGCCAGACACACCAGTTGAATCCAAACACAGTTTTATAATGGTAAAGAGAAAAGAAGCCAACAGAAAATGTCCTTACAGATCAGGAAAACACTGGAACTCCAAATAGATACACGAAGGCAATTGTTCATACAGAAGGACCGTTGAACTTACCTGAACGGTCTTCTCGATGCACTGCAAGGAGAGTCCAACATGGGTAATTCTACAGTCTGATTGGTAGGGACTGAGTTTAATTTAAATATTAGCCAGGCACCGCCCCCTAGCCCTCCAGTCTAATATGAACGAAGGAGCAGCAATGTAAACAAACATAATTTATTGAACAATAACTTCAAAGAACTTCAACAAGAAACATAAGTAACCAAGACCCTGGTCCCAAGCGGGAGGGTTTGGACTCTCCTTGCAGTGCATCGAGAAGACCGTTCAGGTAAGTTCAACGGTCCTTCTCCAATGCACTTGCAAGGAGAGTCCAACATGGGATATACCCAAGTTACTCATCCAAGGGAGGGAGAAGGCTGGACCAGGGGCATCGAAAAGGAACAAACCCCTTGCAAAACCCTCCTCCCAAAGGCTGCCTCCGCTGAAGCAAAGGAGTCGATCTTGTAGTGCTTTATAAACGTAGACGGAGTCGCCCACGTTGCCGCCCGGCAGATGTCCTCTAACGGGGCTTGCGTCCGCCAGGCCGAAGAAGTGGCAGCACTACGCGTGGAATGGGCCGTAATCCCTTGAGGAATAGGTGTGTTCTTGGCTGTATATGCCTCCGATATGCAGATCCTCAGCCACCTACTGATAGTCTGAGAGGATACCTTACGTCCCATATTTTTGTTGGAAAAAGACACAAACAGGGCCTCGGAAACCCTAAATGCCTGGGTTCGACGAACATATATTTTTAAGGCCCGTCTGACGTCCAGCTTGTGCCACCTCAACTCCAAGGGATGAGTCCCACGGGCACAAAAATCAGGGACTACAATGTCCTGCGACCTATGGAAGTCAGAATTAACCTTGGGCAGAAAGGTTGGGTCCAAGCGTAGTACAACCTTATTAGGATAAAATTGGCAAAGGTCTGGTCTGGTTGATAGTGCCGCAATCTCCGACACCCTCCTAGTCGATGTAATGGCTACTAAGAAGGCAGTCTTAAGTGTCAAGAACCTTAGAGAGATTTGGCGAACGGGCTCAAAGGGAGGACCTGTGGGGGCATCCAAGACCAGGGCTAAATCCCACGATGGGAATCGATGTACAGTGGGAGGACTAACGTTGGCGGCTCCTTTCAGGAAATCCCTGACCCAAGGATGTCTCGCCAGGGGTTGGTAGTAATTCTTACCCAGAACAGTCGATAACGCCGCCACATGACGCCTAAGAGTATTAGGTGCAAGGCCCTTTTCCAGTCCAGCTTGTAGGAATGCTAAGACTACGAGAACTGACGCTCCCTGAGGGTCTAACTGTTGACGTTCGCAAAATGAACAGAAGGCTCCCCAAGTGGCTTGATAGACTCTCCTAGTAGAGGGTCTACGGGCAGCTAACATTGTGTCTATAACCCTGTCAGGCACGAGCTGATGTTTCAGATGGAGCCCTCAAGTGCCAGACGGTTAGTTGCCACCACTGGGGCTCTGGATGGAAAATTGTCCCCTGGTGGAGGGAAAGCCGATGACTGGGAATCCTCCAGTGGGGGGAGACTGACAGCTCTGTGAGATCGGCAAACCAACTGCGTCGAGGCCAAAAGGGGGCCACCAGCAGCACCTCCGCTCTTTCCTGTATTAATTTCCTGATCACCCTTGGTATTAAGATGACCGGAGGAAAGGCGTAGAGCAGACCGGGAGGCCACCCTTGGCGCAGCGCATTCACCCCCTCCGCTCCCGGGGAGGGGAAACGAGAAAGAAACCGTGGGAGTTGGGCATTGGAACATGTGGCAAAAAGATCCATCACCGGAGTCCCGAACCTCCCCACAATCTCCTGGAACAGCGAGGGGTCGAGACACCATTCCCCTGGATCCAACGTCTCTCGACTTAACCAGTCTGCACACACATTGTCCACTCCTGAAATGTGCTCCGCAGAAAGGGAAGTGAGATTGGCCTCGGCCCAAGACATCAGGGACTCGGGCTCCTGCATCAATCTCCCGGACCGTGTCCCGCCCTGCCTGTTTATGTGTGACCGTGTGGAAACATTGTCCGTCATAATCAAAACGTCGTGACCCCTCACTAAACTGGCGAATCTCCGGAGGGCTAGCGAGACCGCCCATAGCTCTAACAGATTGATGTTGCAGTCTCTTAAATCCTCTGACCCCCAAAGGCCCTGGGCCATGTGGGAGGACATGTGAGCCCCCCACCCAGTTAGGCTGGCGTCCGTTGTTACTAGGAGAGGGTCCTTCTGGAGGAAGGAAGAACCCCTCCCTAACGCCGGGGTAACCCACCATTGGAGAGACCTGCGTACCCTGGTGGTAAGGAGTACTTTCCGGTGAAGATGACTGCATTTTGTCCGCTGAAAGGGGAGCAGGAACCACTGCAGTGGGCGTAGATGGTGACGAGCCCATGGTAAAATGTCTATGCAGGATACTAACGTTCCTAAGACCTTCGACAGGAAGGACAGGCGGGGGTATCGTTGTCTGTCCAGTTCTCGAAGCAGCTTTCGGATGGAGGATTGCCTGTCCTGGGACAGAAAAACCATCCCCCTGGTCGAGTCGATAGTTGTGCCCAGATGGGCCAGACGTGTGGTAGCGGTCAGGTGGCTCTTTTCCCAATTTACTGAGAAACCGTGAGCCTGGAGCGTCCTGATGGTTAGGCGGAGATGGTTGTCCGCTTGCTCTGTTGTCCTGGCCAGAATGACGATATCGTCTAGGTACGCCATGAGGCGTACCGACCGTTGTCGTAGCCAGGCCGTGAGGACCTCCAGCAACTTCGTGAATGTTCGCGGAGCTGAAGACAGTCCGAAGGGCATAGCCCGGTATTGGAAATGATCGTCCTGCAGACTGAAACGCAGAAACTGGCGGTGTGAAGGACAAATAGGAACGTGGAGATAAGCCTCCTTGAGGTCGATTGAAGTCATCACATCGTTGAGCCGAACCGAAGCAAGAATTGACCGGAGCGAATGCATCTTGAATCTTCGGTACTTGATGTACAGGTTCAGTTGCCGAAGATTCAAGATGAGACGGACTCCCCCGGACGACTTCGGGACAAGGAACACTACGGAATAAAACCCCTTGCCTCTTTGGTCTGTGGGGACCGATTTCCAGTAAATGCAATACTTCCTGATGTAAAAGGGACCGTTTGTGGGGGTCGGAAGGGACAGGGCAGTGAAGAAAGCGCTGCGGCGGTGGTCGAGTGAATTCTAGTGATAGACCGTGAGTCACCGTCGCCGTCGCCCAGGCGTCTGTTGATGTGCACTGCCAACGGTGTGCGAAAAGCGCCAACCTGCCTCCCAGCTGAAGCGAATCCTGAGAGTCACTTATTCTTTCGGAAGCCACGATTGGCTCCCCTGAAAGGTCGGCGTCCTTGCGAGGATCTGTAACGGTCACTGAAAGCCCGGTCTGACCTAAAAAAACCCTGGTTGGACGAGCCCTGGTAAAAGGCCCTCGGAGCCTGGGTAGAGGCGGAGGCGGGCTCAGACCGAAAGGGCTGGCGTCGTTGATATGGCGTAAATCGCCTATTCTGACCCCGATTTGACTTGGGCATCACCTTCTTCTTATCCTTGTCCTCGATTAAGACTTCGTCGAGGGCTTCACCAAATAGCTTTTTTCCCGTAAAGGGAGAAGATGCCAAGGACCACTTTGACTTTACGTCCGCTTGCCAGTGGCGGAGCCAGATAAGGCGGCGGGAGGCCACTGAGGAGGCCATGGCCCTGGAAGCGAACTTAGCCGCGTTTGCTGTGGCATCTGCCGAGAACTCCGTGGCCGCCAGCAGCTTATTGAGGTCCTGCCTGAGGCGACCATCCTCCGGATTGACCCTAGATTGGATGTCCCTGATCCACAGCAGCGTGGCCCTATTAAAAAATGAGGCTGCCGAAGCGGCCCGAATGGCCCATGCTGCCATCTGGTGGGTCTTCCTGACGACATTTTCAGCCCGTTTGTCCTCAGCCTTCAGACCTTCTTGGGACTCTGAAGGCACCAGAGCATTGGAAACAAGGCTTGTGATGGGCTTGTCGACAGGTGGAAAATTCAGCAAGTCCTCCATCGCCTGATCGAAGGAATAAAATTTCCGGTCCAGGACTGATGGACCCTGAGCAGCCGCCGGGTTCTCCCAAGGCCGTTGAATAGTCTCTAGGAAGACCTGAGAAGATGGTATGCTTACCGTCTCTTGCTTTGGTAAAACAAAGAGGCGTCCAGTGGTAGGAGCTGCAGCTGTGGCCTCCGATTGGGGTCCCTCCCCTGCCTGATCAATAGTCCATTTTGCTTTATTAAGCAAAATCTTGTACAGGGAAGGCTTGAATAAACCAGTGACCGCGGGCTGCTCTGGTGGTTGCTCATCGCCCGAGAGCTCATCATCTTGGTCACTGAAGACATCTTCGGGAGATCCCTCCTCCTCCATGGAATCAGCCAGCGACCGTGTGGCTGGGGCTGTCCATGGATCTCGGAACCTCAACGGTGGTGGCTCCGCTGGTTGGCGTTGTTGGTGTGCACCCATTGTAACGCACTGGGAAAACGCACTGGTAATCAGATCCTGCAGGGCAGGAGGCATGCTTTGCCAGCTATCTTGGGCGCTGCGTAGGCCAGCTGCTGTAGGCGTGAAGGTAGCCTGCGCTGGGCCATAGGCTGAGTGAGCAGAGGTCTGAGGAGGGAAGGAGCCAGGCCACACAGAAGGTTGTCGTGCAGAGGAGTAGGCCTCAAGAGAAGGGCCAGGGCCAAACTGCAAAGGGCGCTCCGGGGACCAGTCCCTCTCAGAAGCCAAGCCTGCTACCCCTGATGGGATCGCGGGGGAGGCTGGCAAGGGATCAGGTCCAGAAGAGAAGGTGGCTAGGGAGGCCTGTTTCTGAGTGGCCTCTAATTGTTTTTCAAGGGCCTTGATACGCCTCTCTGCCTCCCTCAGCGAAGCCCCCTGGGAACCCTTGGACTTCTGGCTTCTCTCCTTGGGGGTACTTGGCTTAGATAAGCCTACAGCCTCCTCCACTGTCTGGGCCGGTGTTTCTGCCATCATTAGTTCTATATTTGAACACTCACGATTCAGAATAGAGACAAGTGCAGACCTCTCAGCCAGACACGACAGAAGGAAAAAAAACGTTTGCCAAGTGTCTTTTTTCCCTTGGCCTCTAGTACGGCTGCGAGTATCAGGGCAGATTAGGAGAGTCAAGCAAGCCTTCAGAACGTGAGTCACGCTGACTGAGGCCTCCAATAGGATGACTTCCGGTTGCCATAGCAACCACCCGAGTCAACAAACAGGCCCTGTGGCTCTGGCTTCAGTAATGGCCGGCGCAACGTTACCATGGAAACGGGCGGGAAACAACCTTTAGTTCCTGCCCAACTTTGTTTCCAAAATGGCCGCCGCCCTGAATCGAGGGCTTTTCTGAGGCAAACCAAGGCAGCCAAGTGATCCTGGGGGCTCTGGGGGGGCGCTTCCAGCTCCGGATTCCCCTGCAGCGTGCCCGCCATAGGGAGCAGGCCCCCCATAGCGGCAGCCGCGTTATCTGACACCGGGCGCTACCACGGAGGTAAGCAACCCGGGGGCCCCTTCTTAACCCACACAGAGGCTTGAGAGTGGGCAAGAGAGAAGGGGCCGCAGCTCAAAGGGTTCGCCCCACGGAGGGTAGGAACCCTATGCTGCCAAGGAGCTGCCCCCAAGGTGCCTGTAAGGGAAAAGAAAGGGAGAGAAAATCGTTAATACAAATACATATTCAGAACAAATAATTTTACTAAAGTGATATACTAAACCCTTGGTTTAACATCAGAGAGAAAAAACTCTAAGTCCCATTACTGCGACTGAGTTTTTTAGACTGGAGGGCTAGGGGGCGGTGCCTGGCTAATATTTAAATTAAACTCAGTCCCTACCAATCAGACTGTAGAATTACCCATGTTGGACTCTCCTTGCAAGTGCATTGGAGAAACACAGGATCCTTAATGCCAGACGAGGCTGTTGAGCTAACAGACACACACCTCCCACCAGTCTTCAAGGCTGCTGGGCCACGAGCCAGGAACAATAAACGCTGAGAGAAAATGCAGATAACACCAACTCCCCTTTGATAACACTCCACGCTGCCAGAATGCTTCTCATGCCTTATAAACCCTTCCCTGCTAATGAGGACCACACCCAACCCCCTGGTGTTCCTCATTCAATGCTGATAATATCTACGCAGTTGATTTCTCCTTTGAGCTATGCGTCTCTGCTGCATACTAATGATAGCTTGTGCGTCGTCATCCAGGGACTCCAGAGAATCAAAGCTACTTGCTGGAGGTAGCCCTTCCCCAGGGCTCCCAGGCCTCGCATTAGCGTCACTTTTGTGACTGCTGTCTGCACTGTCCGACTGCAAACAACTCTCCTCTCCGCTCTCAGCCTCCTCCGGGCATGGAGCCATCAGAGACGCAGCTGGTCTTTGATCTGACTCAGGCTGAACCACAACAGTTACTAGACATTTTTTTAAAAATTACTTTAAAACAAGGATTTTTCTGTACCTGTACTTTTGAAGTATAAGACTCACCTTTTTCTACCCTAAAAGAGGCTGAAAATTTGGGTGTGTCTTATATGCCAAAAGTGTAACTTTTTTCTAAGCTTTTTTCCCCCAGCCCTAATGAGGTGCTAACGATCTTCCCAGCTTGAAAGATTTTTTCATTGCTACTCTGAAGGTTTTTTTTTCCAGCCCTAAGACTTTGTAGGCTTATTTTCATTGTCACTTGCTCTCCAAATAAGTTTTTTTCCTAGACCTAATGAAGTGCTAACTATCTTGACAGCTCTTACCAGCTTACAGGATTCTTCACTATTACTCTCACTGAGGAATGTTTTTTTCCCAGCTCTAGGTTTTTGCAGGCATATTTTCATTGCTACTCCCTCCAAAGAAGATTTTTTTCAGCCCTAACCAGGAGATAAAACAATCTTCTGAGACTGACCAGACTAAGGACACTAGGCAGATGAATACCTGGTACGTAGATTTCCCCCCCATTTTCCTCCCCCAAAACTAAGGTGTGTCTATTTCAGATCAAATAGCCACTCCAGTGTGTCTTATACAGTAGTACCTCTAGATACGAGCTGCTCCACATGCGAGTGTTCCAAGTTATGAGTCATTTCTGTTCGACACCCGAGCTCAAATTCTGGATACAAGCCGAGCTTCCACTAGGTGGCGCAAGAATCCTTGCTTCTGGTTATCTTGGCGTGGAAAAACAACATCTAAAGGCATTCGTTCGAGATGCGAGTTGATCGACATACGAGCTCGGTTCTGGAACGAATTACAGTGATCCCCCGATCATTGCGAGGGTTCCGTTCCAGGACCCCCCGCAATGAGCGGGTTTTCGCGAAGTAGCGCTGCGGAAGTAAAAACACCATCTGCGCATGTGCAGATGGTGTTTTTACTTCCGCCGCAGCAGCGAGGCTTCTCCGCTGACTCCTGGCGAACTTCCCCGCTTTAGGAGTCAGAGGAGAAGCAGCGCACCTGTTTTAAAACGATCGGAACCGGCCTGGGGGGGCTTTCCAGCAACCCCCGAGCCCGGGTTGGGGGCTCGGGGGTTGCTGGAAAGCCCCCCCAGGCCGGCTCCGATCGTTTTAAAACAGGTGCGCCGCTTCTCCGCTGACTCCTAAAGCGGGGAAGTTCGCCAGGAGTCAGCGGAGAAGCCGCGCACGTGTTTTAAGCCCCCGAGCCCCCCAGGCCAGCTGCGACGTTTTAAAACACGCGCGCCGCTTCGCAGCTGTCTCCTGAAGCCGAAGTGTCACTGATTATTTATATTTGATGAAGAACTTGAGAGAGGAAGGAAGGAAGGAAGGAAGGAAGGAAGGAAGGAAGGAAGGAAGGAAGGAAGGAAGGAAGGAAGGAAGGGAATGGATGGAAGGAAGGAAGGAAGGACATTCCATCAACTCTTCTAAATTTCAATGGCTTTCAAAAATATTTTTCTACAATACCTTCAAAGAATATCTTCAAAGAGTTGAGAATATGAGGCTCAAGTTACATGCTTAATTATTATATTCAAAGTTGAAAATTACCATGAGTTCTATAAGGATCCAGTCCACATATCGTTATAGTAGTGATGGCGAACCTTTTTCAGCTCAGATGCTAAAAGTGTGCGCTTATACAGGATAGTGCGTGTGTGTGTGCCCACACCCATAATACAATGTCCTCTCCCCGTACATGTGCACAACAACCCCCCCCCCATGCTGCTCCCCCGTGCATGTGTACAGGCTTCACTGAAGTTTCCAGATGTCCGGTAGGCCAGTTGGACTGTTTTTTGCTCTCCCCAGGGTTCAGGAAAGCCTTTGGAGCCTGGGTTTGGCAAAAAAAAATAGCCCACCTGGGCTGTTTTTTGCCATCTCAAGGCTTTGGGAGGCTTTCCTGAACCCTGGGGAGAGCAAAAATGGCTGGAAAAAAGGCCCAAAATCAGCTGGCCAGTGTGTGCACGCGTGCTGGAACTGACATAGGGCAATGCCTTGCATGCCCTCAGATATGACTCCATGTGCCACCTGTTGCACGCATGCCAGAGGTTTGTCATCGCTGCATTATAGGATAATTTAAAATTCAACCAGCATGTAACAATTTGGTAATACAGAGTAATTAAAATCAAAAGAACACAAATGATGCAATAAAAATAAATACATCAAATTCAGACTCTACCCGAGGGATTGTATCTTTTCATGTTAGCAAATATATTCAAGTAGAAGGACCTTGGAGGGAAAATAACATCTTAGATCATTAATCAAATACATATAGGAGATGACCAGGATGAGCCCTAGGGAGGGATTAAATATGTCATCAGTCATGAGACCCTGGGTAACCCACAAGAGATCTAAGTTCAGCCCACCTTGAATGCCTTGAATCCTGCTAATTTCCCTTAGCCGTTTGTAGCTCAGATTCTTGTAGAGAGCTTAAGCTTGCAATAAATCTTTATACTCATTTGAACTGTCTGAATCTACTGATTTCTTTTATACTTGAGGCAACAATAGCCCAAACATTTCTAGAATACCTTTATTGCCAAAGATAAAGTAATGGGAGAGATGAGCCCTGCTATGTAGGAAGATCCCTAGCATAGGTCAGGGTTGTCAAACTCCGGGGCCAGATGCGTCACATGCTGGCCATGCCTACGCCCAGTTTAGCAAAGGGGGGGAAAAGCCTCCCGATACATCAGGTGATGTCACTGTGATGACGTGAATTTTACACCACCGGCATAAGTAGAAGTTCTGCCTTAGTTATGTCATCTTCTCTCTGCTGTTCTGTTCGGGTCGTATGCGACCCGAAGCCAAGTTTGAGTCCCTGTAAAAAATTTTCCCTGCATATCTGAAACTTGAAATTTCATGACTTTTCATCATTTCAGGGGTTCTCTCTATGAGAATTTTTTTTGGGGGGTGGGGGGCTTAGTTTTTGCTGGGCAAAAAAAGTTACAAATATTCTGTTCCCGGGTCACCCTGACCCGGACCGAAAACTCTTCATTTGCAGTGCTTATGTTTGGTCTTTTTGAAAGCTTTTTTCACTTGGAAAGTAGTCTGAACATTTCTGCACACAATGATATGAAAATTGAAATGAAAAAAGTAAATCTTATTGGTTTATTTTGCGGATATAATGCACGCCCCCCCCCCCGACGTTTTTGTGAAATTTTTTTCAATTTATGGATAGTTTTGCTTGCAAAATGCATTCTATTTTACTAAAGTTGGTGTGGGATTGGTAGCTTGAACATTTCTGAATATAAGAAAAATATAAAGGAACTGAAAAAAATGATTCTTATTGGTTTTTTAATATCAGAAATAAGGCCTCCCCCCCCCCTCGGCTGCTTGCAACCATTTTCACTTTTTATTTTTTTATGCTCCAAATCTGAAATATTCTTTAAAATCTTAGGCATTCATTTACTCAATTTAACAATGCTGATCATCAAAAAATATTTTTGGGGTGGTGGCTAATTGTTTTCTGGGCAAAAAAAAATCATAACTTCGAGTCTGTTTCTGTTTGTATATGACCGGACCAAAAATAAATTTTTTAGGTACTTGAATTTGATCTTTTTGAAAACTTTTTCAACTGGAAAACTAGTTTGAACATTTATGAACATAATGATATGAAAATTGAACTGGAAAAATTGAGACTTATATTTTTATTTTGATCAAAAAGCCCCTCCCCCCATCCTTTTTTAATTTCGTGTCAATTTCTATTTTTTAAGGCTACAAATCCCTAAGGAATTTTCCCCCAAAAGGTTTGATATACTAAATTGAACATTTCTGAATATAAGAAAAATATAAATGAACTGAAAAAAATGGTTCTTATTGGTTTATTTTTGCCACAAAAGGGCCACCCCCACCCCCCCCGGCCTTGCTATGTGCCATTATTGTCACTGTTTATACATATTTGTCTAGAAATATTTGGAATATCCTTTTGAAAATCAACCACATTGAAGCCAGAGAACTAATTTTATGAAACAAATCCATTTTACTAAAAAAAAGTATGTAAGTTTGAAATTAACAGCATAATTTTTATATAAATTGAAATAATTGAACACGGGGGGAGGCATACATTTATGTGCAAAATAAACCAATATGCATCATTTTTTCCAGTTCAATTTTCATATCATTATGTTCAGAAATGTTCAAGCTACCAATCCCACACCAACTTTAGTAAAATAGAATGTATTTTGCTAGCAAAACTATCCATAAAGTGAAGACTATTTTAAAAAAACGGGGGGGCGTGCATTTCATCAACAAAATAAACCAATATGCATCAATTTTTCCAGTTCAATTTTCATATCATTATGTTCAGAAATGTTCAAGCTACCAATCCCATACCAACGTTAGTAAAATAGAATGTATTTTGCAGGCATAATTATCAATAAACCTAAAGAAAATTCACAAAAACGGGGGGGGGGCATATTTATGTGCAAAATAAACCAATAAGGATTAATTTCTTCAGTTCAATTTTCATATCATTGTGTGCAGAAATGTTCAGACTACTTTCCAAGTGAAAAAAGTATTCAAATTGACCAAACATAAGCACTGCAAATGAAGAGTTTTCGGTCCAGGTCAGGGTGACCTGGGAACAGAAGATTTGTTACTTTTCTTAAACAGAACAGGAGGGTTAAGTAGGAAGATTTGGTCCCTCAAAATCCTATGCAAAAGCATGAGCTCATGCACACAGACTAGGTTTGTCCTCTATAATAGTACAGTTATCTCCATTCAGAATTAAAGGATACATAGCTAGGTAAAGACCAGCTTTTCTAGCATTCCAGTTTCATTTTAAAAGACTGGTGGCTACATATTTTCAGGCGTATTTAATTTAAACTAGCTCCATTCCATTCTAATTCAAATATAGCATATTCTAATTTTCACATTCAGAACATACCACGTCTAACATCTATCAGCTTCCACCACAAAGATACATCAGGGAGATTTTGATGAAAAGTCAGATAATGCATTCTACCGGAAAAAAAATGGAACTGATCAGAAAAAGAATAAATTGTACCCTGAATGCATGGCTAGATCACTGGATTTCTGCTAATATATTATTAGTGAAGCAGAAGCTCCTTTTCAAAGAGTCCTGCAGTCCATGTCTTAAACTGATTAAAAATAATTGAAGAAATACCTTCTACCTTTTTTGCATATTAATGAGAAAGATCTCATTCTAGAAATCTGGAAGTGCTAACCTTTACATTCCAAAGTCCCAAAATGGTAAAACAATAGTCATAAACAATCACCTGATCCTTGTTAGCTATATCTATCATAGAGATAAGAACTGGATCCCAATCCTATATTCTCTTAATTACTTCAAGCAAGGTCTATTGTATCATATACTGCAATGTCCTACCAGTCAATGACTACTTCAGCTTCAACCGCAATAACACAAGAGCACGCAACAGATTCAAATTTAATACGAACCGCGCCAAACTTGACTGTAAAAAATATGATTTCAACAATCGAGTTATCGAAGCATGGAACTCATTACCAGACTCAATTGTGTCAACCCCTAACCCCCAACACTTCTCCCTTAGACTCTCCACGATTGACCTCTCCAGGTTCCTAAGAGGCCAGTAAGGGGCGTACATAAGTTCACTGGTGTGCCTTTCGTCCCCTGTCCAATTGCCTTTCCTTTCTTTCACCTATCTTATATTTTCTCTTCCTTTCATACATCCTCTCCTCTAAGTTCACTTTCACCCTCTTTTATATTATCACATATCTATTTTTCTTCCTATGTATTTGTGTATTGGACAAATGAATAAAATAAAAAATAAAAAAAGTATTAAGAATTAGGTTCTGTTCTAAGCTCACTCAGTGGTAAGGTCAAGATTCCCATTGCACATATGTGCTAGTCATTCCTTTCTAGGAGGTGATGCTCATCGCCATTTCAAAGCCGAGAAGCCAGCATTGTCTGAAGATGTCTCCATGGTCATGTGGCCGACATGACTAAATACCGAAGGTACACAGAACACTGTTATCCTCCACCAAAGTGCTACCTATTTTTCTACTTGCATTTTTACATGCTTTCAAACTGCTAGGTTGGCATAAGCTGGGACAAGTAATGGGAGCTCACTCCATTATTTTGCACTAGGAATTCGAACCGCTAAACTGCCGACCTTTCTGATTGACAAGCTCAGCGTCGTAGCCACTGAGCCATCATGTCATTGATGCAGAGCAGTAAAATAACTATTTGGAATAAAGGTAAATTTATGTAAATTTACAAAAGGAGAACCAAGCTACTAGTTTTAAGGAAGTGTAATACCTTCTAATAATCTAATAAATTTAATACAAAATTAGGATTAGAAAATAGAAAGGCCGATAATACAAAATAGAATTATTTAATGACTGTATTTTAGTGAGGTCCAACCAAACCTCTTCTCCCTCCCCATCCCAAGAGCCCTGAAAGGAACCTATTTTGTATATAACATATACAATGGTATTCTTTTTGAATAAAATAGAATAGTTCAGGACTTTGTATATAAAACCAATGGAGGTAAATTGTAAGCAAATAAGAGCTGAGTTTCCATTGTATTATTTTATTATGGTTGACTTCATTCAATTTGTTTTGTTTTATACTGTGGCCTTATAGGTAATCAATAAACTGCTATTGTTATATTACAAGATACACTGATTATGGTGTACCTATGCATTCCACTATAATCACGGGTTTTGTAGATTTTTGTAGTGCTTCCAAATGCATAAAATATGGAGAAAAATTGCTGATATATCATTTTCAACTCTCTGGAAAAACAGTCTCCAATTGGTAAGGATGAAAAGAACACTGGTATATTAAGAAAGCATATTCTTTCTGAAAAACATCAAAAAGGTTTTTTACCCTTTGGTTTAATTTTAAAAGAATTTTTAAAAGAAAAATGGGTATGATTAATAAGCATTCCTCTGTAAGGCAATTTCCTTAAAAATCTAGTTTTGCATCAGCTCAACTGGAAACCAACCACCAACAATAGCATTAAATTAAAATTTTAAAAAACCAAATGTTTCCTTACTGTGGGAACTGACCACTAAGATAGTTCCTTCTTCTTTCATTTTTCTTCACCCCTTGCCTTTTTTCAAGATTAAAGACTTTCACCTAAAGTCTTCAGAGAGAGGGTTTTGAAGCTGTAACATATTTTGTTTATACCTATATCAGTAATTTCAAATTTGCAAAATAACAACAACAAAAAATGATATCAAAAAAAGTATCTGGTGCTCAGAATTTTGATATTTGATACTCCTATAAACAAATCCTCCTATAGAATCAATGCCAATATGCTACAAATTAACTTAGGGGCCAGTGAAAAAGTTGCTGCCTTCTCAGCAAAAGTTACAGTTGTGCTCTCTAAGATCTGCTGCAGAGCAGAAAAAACATATCCAGGTAGTGAACTGACCAATTAAGAATGACAAGACAATTTGTAAAAATATAGTAACAAATATGACAGCCCAGGAATCTCTCCCATAACCCTTTTGATCACTAGGGAGATAGCTGTATTTTCCTTTTGTGATTATGTAAGACCAATATTGCTAGCTGTTAGGGAGTAAATCAAGTCATTGATTTACCATATTTTTTGGAGTATAAGATGGACCCTTTTCCTCCCTAAAAGAGGCTGATAATTTGGGTGCGTCTTATGCTCTAAATGTAGTCCCCCCCCCCAGCCCTAACTAGCAGCTAACAATCTTCCCATCTTTTGCCTTGCAGGCTTTTCATTGTTTCTCTCTGTGAAGAATGTTTTCCAAGCCCTGAGCCTTTGCAGGTTTTTTTCCCCATTGGTCTAATTTGCTTCAAATGTTTCTTTGGAGAAAGTTTCTTTCCAGCCCTAACCAGGTGCTAATGATGTTCCCAGCTCTTACCCACTTGCAAGCTCTTTCATTGTTACACTCTGGAAAGAATATTTTCCAAGCCCTAAACCTTTGCAGGGTTTTTTCCATTGCTCTATTTCCTCCGAATATTCTTTCCAGGTGCTAATGTCTACGGAGAGGGGCGGCATACAAACAGAAGAAAGGTGTGGTGGATTGTCATGCCAACTTGTTTTACAGCTATAAATAAAGCCTTGTCTATTCCTTATGATTATCTTAATTCCATTATTCTTCTGAATTAAAAATGTGTAGAAATGATATCACAAATTACCACCCAATTTGTTTTTTACAGCAAATTATACAACTGATGTTTTAATATTATAAACTCTTAAATTGGATGTCTTTTGAGAATAATGTAGATACAGAGTAATAGTTTTAGACTGTTAGATCACAGTACTAGGAATTTGGTGTGTTATACCATCTCATTGAGAAATATAACGTGCCTCAGGGTATCCTTTAGGTTTCTTTAAAGCAGGCTTTGACTCAATATTCATGAAAGATTTTACAGGAAATTAGCTGCCACTATGATTGATTGAGATCTCCTCAAATTAATTATACTACTATATCATAGCACTACCATCCAAGTTAAGAGTAACTATCTCGGCAACCCAATTGAACCTATATCCACTTCCAAAGGTGCCAGACAAGGCTCTATTCTTGTGTCATTATTGTTTAATGTTTTTATGAATGACATCACTGAGGTTTTTGCCAAGACAGAATGCCATCCATCATCCCTTGCCTACCACCCCATTTCTATTCCTCTTTCAATTGATGATGCATCTGTTCTATTTGTTACCCAAACAACTTTCAGAGATATCTTAGAAGGTATAACATTTCACTGTACTTGAACATTTTGAAATTACAGAATTGCTGGGAGTCAGACCACATATAAATTTAATATGCTACTATTGTTAGCATTGTTTATTTAAATAATGTATTTAAATAGATTTAAACCAATAGTGGGTTGCTCCCAGTTTGAAATGGTTCTTAGAACTGGTAGCCCACCAGCTCGGGATGCTTCCACGCATGCGTACGCACAAGTCGATAGCAAAATAATTCAGAATCCAATAGTAATTTAAACCATAACTCTATCTTGTCCTTCCCAAGGATCTGAGATAGGTAGCTGTTGTTCTTTAATGCAGAATGTAAACCTTTCATGTAAAGCTACCAATTGACTGATGATGCTTTTGTCAATGCTGAGGATGATTCAGATGGTGCACCAGTTGTTTTGGGATTGCATCCATGGTGTCTATTACTGTTAATACCTTTGTTTTCTTTTGCCACAGTTTTTCTTATTTCTTTTTGGGGTCTTTGTATTCTGTTACCTTCTTTAGTTCTTCCCCTTCTACTCTGCTGTCTCCCGGTACTACAGTGACTCACTATGGAGACTATTTATTTATTTGTTTGTTTGTTTATTTGATTTGTATGTTGCCCCTCTCCGAAGACTCGGAACGGCTCACAACAATAAAGCATAGTACAAATCCTATTATTAAAACAGTTTAAAACCCTTAATATAAAAACAATCAAACATACCAAACATACCATTTTTGTCTTGTTATTAATTGATTAGATTGGGGTTTTACGTTATCTCTCTGTGTGTCTATTTGAATTCTAAAGTACCAGAGCATTTTCTATTTTGTGGTCTCACCAGTTATTGCTTTCAGGCAAATAGTATTTCTTACAAATATTTTGTGGCTAGTTATCAGTTTTGCTATTCTGGCATGCCAAAAGTGGGCAGTTGGTTGGTACAATTTTCTTTTGGTGGTGTACCCTTGGCTTTTATTTTATTTTTTTGTTTGTTTGTTGATTTTATATCCAAGAGATTCAGATATAACTGTAATCATACTATACAAAATATGATATTATTACAGAGAATCATTAAAACTGCCCAGAATATTATTGAGCTCCAGATAACAGTCCTGGACAACATCTTTGCATCTCACTGTTTTAGGAAATTGTACAATATGCTCAGAAAATCTTCTTATCCTGCTTACAATCTTTTTGAACTATTGCCTTCTGGCAAAAGATGCACAACAATAAGTCGAGAGGTGACACGGAGCTGGGTCCAGGAGATTGTCAACGCCTCCTTGGGGAGGGGTTCCTTTCCGGCTCTTTATAAGGAGGCACTTGTGCGCCCCCTCCTCAAGAAGCCTTTCCTGGACCCAGCCGTGCTCAATAACTACTGTCCAGTCTCCAACCTTCCCTTTATGGGGAAGGTTGTTGAGAAGGTGGTGGCACTTCAACTCCAGCGGTCCTTGGAAGAAGCTGATTATCTAGGTCCTCAGCAGTCTGGATTCAGGCCCGGTTACAGCACGGAAACTGCTTTGGTCGCGTTGATGGATGATCTCTGGCGGGCCCGGGACAGGGGCTTGTCCTCTGTCCTGGTGCTTCTTGACCTCTCAGCGGCTTTCGATACCATCGACCATGGTATCCTTCTGCACCGGCTGGAGGGGTTGGGAGTGGGAGGCACTGTTCTGCAGTGGTTCTCCTCCTACCTCTCCAGTCGGTCGCAGTCGGTGTTAGTGGGGGGTCAGAGGTCGACCTCTAGGTCTCTCCCTTGTGGGGTGCCTCAGGGGTCGGTCCTCTCCCCCCTGCTATTTAATATCTACATGAAACCGCTGGGTGAGATCATCCAAGGGCATGGGGTGAGGTATCATCAATATGCCGATGATACCCAGTTGTACATCTCCACCCCATGTCCAGTCAACGAGCAGTGGAAGTGATGTGCCGGTGCCTGGGGGCTGTTGGGGCCTGGATGGGTGTCAACAAACTCAAACTCAACCCAGACAAGACGGAGTGGCTGTGGGTCTTGCCTCCCAAGGACAATTCCATCTGTCCGTCCACTACCCTGGGGGGAGAATCATTGACCCCCTCATAGAGGGTCCACAACTTGGGCATCCTCCTCGATCCACAGTTCACATTAGAGAAACATCTTTCAGCTGTGGCGAGGGGGGCGTTCGCCCAGGTTCACCTGGTGCACCAGTTGCGACCCTATTTGGATTGGGAGTCACTGCTCACAGTCACTCATGCCCTCATCACCTCGAGGCTCGACTACTGTAACGCTCTCTACATGGGGCTACCTTTGAAAAGTGTTCGGAAACTTCAGATCGTGCAGAATGCAGCTGCAAGAGCAATCATGGGCTTTCCCAAATATGCCCATGTTACACCAACACTCCGCAGTCTGCATTGGTTGCCGATCAGTTTCCGGTCACAATTCAAAATGTTGGTTATGACCTATAAAGCCCTTCATGGCACCGGACCAGATTATCTCAGGGACTGCCTTCTGCTGCACGAATCCCAGTGACCAGTTAGGTCCCACAGAGTGGGTCTTCTCCGGGTCCCGTCAACTAAACAATGCCGCTTGGCGGGACCCAGGGGAAGAGCCTTCTCTGTGGCGGCCCTGGCCCTCTGGAACCAACTCCCCCAGAGATTAGAATTGCCCCCACCCTCCTTGCCTTTCGTAAGCTACTTAAAACCCACCTCTGCCATCAGGCATGGGGGAACTGAGATATTCTTTACCCCTAGGCCTTTACAATTTTATGCATGGTATGTCTGTATGTATGTTTGGTTTTTTTATATTAATGGGTTTTAAATCGTTTTTAGTGTTTGATTATTTTGTATACCGTTTTATTATTTATTGTTGTTAGCCGCCGAGTCTCCAGAGAGGGGCGGCATACAAATCCAATAAATCAAATCAAAATCTCAGACCACACATTTTCTGAATAGCTTTTATCCCAGAGCTATAATTGCACTTGATAATGAACATAAGTGAACTGTTGGACAGTATTTATTTATTTTATTTTTTATTTATTCGATTTTTATGCCACCCTTCTCCTTAGACTCAGACCGCCTTACAACATGTTAGCAATAGCACTTTTTTAACAGAGCTAGGCTATTGCCCCCCACAATCCGGGTTTAGTTATGAATCTTTTTAGCTAATTGTGCTAATTGATTTGGTGATAAAGACATAATTGACTAGATTTCATATAATGACTAAGGCATAAACGGTGGTTTTCAAGCCATAATATCTGGGCTGACATACTAATTAAAGGTGAACAAACACAAAATGGATTGATGGAATATGTGAATCCACCTTAAAAAACCCCTCCTGTTTGGTAATTTGCAAAGAATATAATTTTCCTGTTCAGCATTTGCGGGATTATGGAATGGATCATGTACTAGCTCTAATGCCTATTTCATCTTCTTTGGGCAAAAAGTCATCTATTATGTTATGCAGTTAAGCAAGATAAAAGCTTTAGAAAAAATTTGTGAGTGCTTGTTTGAAATCCAAATCTTTTTAGGTCAAATATCAAGAGTTTTAAAGTGTCATTTGGTATGAGGGCAGAATTTAAACATAATCAGAGTGTTTAATTTTACTACCATATATGATTAGCTACAGAATCATAGAAATGAAATAACAGAAGGAATATTGTTGGGATAGCTGCATTCAAGCAAGTTTATCCTATATTTCCTCAAAACTATTATAAATATAACTGTATAGAAGGACCGTTGACTTACCTGAACGGTCTTCTCGATGCACTGCAAGGAGAGTCCAGGATGGGATATTCTCAGCCTGATTGGCTGGGACTGAGTTTAATTTAAATATTTAATATTAGCCAGGCACCGCCCCCTTAGCCCTCCAGTCTAATAATTACGAAGGAGCAGTAATGCAAAAAACTAACGATTTATTATCAGAAAAAAACATTCCCAAGTGTCAACAACCAAAAGGTAACTGTGACCCTGGTCCCGAGAACCGGGTGGGTCTGGACTCTCCTTGCAGTGCATCGAGAAGACCGTTCAGGTAAGTCAACGGTCCTTCTCCAATGCACTTGCAAGGAGAGTCCAGGATGGGATATACCCAAGTTTAGTCAAAGGGAGGGAGAAGGTTGGACCAGGGGCGCTGAAAACGAGCACACCCCTTGCAAGACCCTCCTTCCAAAGGCTGCTTCTGATGAAGCGAACGAATCAATCTTGTAGTGTCTTATAAAAGTGGATGGAGCTGCCCACGTGGCTGCTCGACAAATGTCCTCAAGAGATGCTTGGGTCCTCCAGGCCGATGACGTGGCCGCACTCCGGGTAGAGTGAGCAGTTATCCCTTGTGGAGCTGTGGTGTTTTTAGCAGCGTAGGCCTCGGAAATGCAATCCTTCAACCAACGACTGATCGTAGGAGGTGACACTTTCTTCCCCATCGTTCTGGTGGAGAAAGATACGAAGAGACCTTCAGAAGACCGTAGGTCTTGGGTCCGACGAATATAAATTTTTAAGGCACGTCTAACGTCTAATTTGTGCCATCTCAGTTCAGAGGGATGGCTGCCATGGGAGCAAAAGTCTGGTACCACAATGTCCTGTGCTCTATGAAAGGAAGTGTTCACTTTCGGAATAAAGGCCGGGTCCAATCTCAAGACAACTCTGTCCGGGTAAAATCTACAGAGGTCCTGCCGTACTGACAGTGCCGCAATTTCAGAAACTCTCCTGGCAGATGTGATGGCTACCAGAAAGGCAGTTTTGATGGACAGAAACCTCAAGGAGATGAGCCTTAACGGTTCAAAGGGAGGGCCCGTCAAGGCATGAAGGACCAAGGACAAGTCCCAGGAAGGAAATCTGTGAACCACCGAAGGCTTCAAGTTGTTTGCTCCGCGCAGGAAATCTCTGATCCACTGGTGCCTTGAGAGGGACCGACCGTGGTCTTTGGCAAGGACCGTTGATAGGGCCGCGACCTGTCGTCTAAGTGTATTAGGAGCGAGACCCTTGTCCATTCCCGCTTGCAAGAAGGAAAGCACCATCAAGGGAGTGGCCCCCTGTGGGTCCACCTGACGTTGTGTGCAGAAGTCGGCGAACGCCGCCCAGGTCGCCTGGTAAATTCGCCTTGTAGACGGCCGGCGAGCCGCCTGCATAGTATCTATGACCGCGTCTGGCACGAGCTGACTCCTCAGATGTTCCCGCTCAAGTGCCAGACGGTCAACTGCCACCACTGGGGATCTGGGTGACTCATTGCCCCCTGTGTGAGGTGCAATTGGTGATCCGGAATTCTCCAGTGTGCCGCAATTGATAGTTCCACTAGATCGGCAAACCAGATGCGCCTCGGCCAGAACGGGGCCAGTAGGAGAACCTCCGCCTGTTCTTCCAATAGTTTCCGGATTACTTGCGGTATTAGAGGGATCGGTGGAAATGCATAAAGAAGGCCCGACGGCCATCTTTGATGTAACGCGTTCACTGCCTCCGCTCCTGGGGAAGGAAAGCGGGAGAAGAAACGGGGGAGCTGGGTGTTGTGGGCCGTCGCAAAAAGGTCCAATATCGGTAGGTCGAACCTCCTCACCAGCTCCCGGAAGATCGCGGGGTCCAGTCGCCACTCCCCGGGGTCTAGAGTCTCCCGACTCAGCCAGTCCGCGCATACATTGTGGATCCCCGAGATATGTTCCGCTGAAATAGAGGCTAAGTTGGCCTCTGCCCACCGTAATAGGGACTCGGCCTCCTCCATCAGGCGGCGAGAACGTGTCCCGCCTTGTCTGTTGATATGTGCCCGGGTAGCCACATTGTCCGTGAGGACCAGAATGTGTCGCCCTCGAACCCAGGGGGTGAAGCTCCGGAGGGCCAACGAAACCGCCTTCAACTCCAGGAAGTTGATGTTGACCTGTCGTAAATCCCGATGGTCCCATACGCCCTGGGCCAACTGGGAAGCAAGGTGGGCCCCCCAACCAAACAAACTGGCGTCTGTCGTCAGCGTAAGATGGTGTTTTGGCAGGAAGGAGGAACCCTTGTCCAAGGCCGGAGAAATCCACCAACGAAGAGAATTGCGAACTCCGCCCGGGAGCAGAATCCTCCTGTGCAGGTGGCTGGATTTTGCCTTTTGGAAGGGCAGCAGGAACCATTGTAGCGCTCTCAAGTGATGCCTGGCCCAAGGGACAACCTCTATGCAGGATACCAGGGTCCCCAAGATCTTTGACAGGAAGGAGAGTCTTGGGAACCGCTGACTGTTCAGATCTCTTACGAGTTTCCTGATGGAGGCTCTCCTCCCTGGGGAAAGAAACACCATGCCCTGGGTGGTATCGATGGTAGTCCCCAAATGAGCCAGCCTCCTTGTTGGTGTCAGGTGGCTCTTGTCCCAGTTCACTGTGAAGCCATGGCGTTCGAGCGTAGTGATGGTCAAGTGTAGATCCCGAAGCGCCTGGTCGTTTGTCTTGGCCAGTATCACAATGTCGTCTAGGTACGCCATGAGGCGCACCGACTGCTGTCTCAGGGAGGCTGTGAGAACATCTAAAAGCTTCGTAAAGGTCCTTGGGGCGGACGAAAGTCCAAAGGGCATTGACTTGTATTGGAAGTGGGTCCCTTCTAGGCAGAACCGGAGGAACCGCCTGTGCGGTGGAAAAATGGGGACGTGTAAGTAGGCCTCTTTGAGATCTATTGACGTCAAGAAGTCCTTGTGCCTGATAGATGCGAGAATAGTCCGCAGTGAGTACATTTTGAAACGTCTGTACTTTATATAAATGTTCAACTGACGCAGGTTCAGAATTAGTCTGACCCCCCCAGAAGTCTTGGGAACGAGGAAAACTGGGGAGTAAAACCCCTTCCCCTGCTCTTCCAAGGGCACCTCCTCTATGGCCCCTATTTCCAGTAGATGGGAGACCTCTTTGTAAAGGAGGCCCTTCCTTCGGATATCCAACGGGATGGGGCATGTGACGAAGCGGTGAGGGGGAAGTTGAAGGAATTCGAGCCTCAGGCCTTCTGCCACAGTAGTTGCCGCCCAAGTGTCTGAAGATAGCAGGGCCCATTGTTCTGCGAAGTGGATGAGCCTGCCCCCCAGTGGAACGGAGGTGAAGGAGTCATTTGTTTTTCCTAAATCCCCTCCCAGCCCCTCTGAAGGGTCGGCGTCCCTGATAGGATCTGCCGCGGTCGCTAGTAGCTGACCTGTCCGATCGGAAAGACCCCTGGTTGAAAGAGCCCTGGAAGTAAGGCCTCGATGCCTGGGTAGAGCTCGAGGAGGGCTCTGACCGAAAGGGCTGGCGCCTTTGGTAAGGAGTGAACCTTCTTTCCGTCTTTTTGGACTTCGGCATGACTTTCTTTTTATCCTTGTCCTCGACCAAAACGTCGTCAAGGACTTCCCCAAATAATTTCCCGGCCTTAAATGGAGCTGAGGCCAAGCTCCATTTGGACTTAACGTCCGCCTGCCAGCTGCGTAGCCATATGAGCCGGCGGGAGGACACTGATGAAGCCATGGCCCTGGCCGCGAACTTGGCCGCATTGACCGTCGCATCTGCCGAGAATTCGGTGGCGGCTAAAATTTTGTTCAGGTCCTGTCGAAGGCGGCCGTCTTCAGGATCCACCCGTGATTGGAGGTCCTTGATCCAAAGGAGGGTTGCCCTGTTAAAAAATGAGGCCGCAGATGAGGCCCGAATGGCCCAGGCCGCCATCTGGTGGGTTTTACGCACGACATTTTCGGCCCTCTTGTCCTCAGCCCTAAGCCCCTCTTGAGACTCCGAGGGGACCAGGGCATTGGAGACTAGGCTGGTGACCGGTTTGTCCACTGTTGGGAACGTTAACAGGTCCTCCATTTGCTGGTCAAATGTATAAAATTTGCGGTCCAGGTTGGATGGGCCCTGAGCCGCTGCTGGATTTTCCCAGGGTCTCCGCACAGTCTCCAAGAACAGATGGGAAGAGGGAATGTCCACTGTTTCTTGCTTTGGCAGTACGAAGAGGCCCGCCTTGGGCTGGGATGAGTTGGGGTCATCCGGCTGGCTGCTCTCTCCTGCCTGCTCAATGGTAAGTTTGGCCTTATTGAGTAAGAGCCGGAATAATGATGACTTAAAGAGACCTGCGAAGACAGGTGGTTCTGGAGGGTGTTCATCCCCTGAAAGGTCATCCTCGTGGTCACTGTAGTCATCCCTAACAGAGTCCTCCTCTTCCATAGATTCAGACATGGAATGTGAGGCTGGAGCAGTCCAGGGACTCCTGTGTTTTTGTGGGGGGTGACCCATCACATTTTGCTGCTGCAGAGCCCCTGTCTCAACTCCTTGGGAGAATACATTGGAGATTAAATCCTGTAGGGCCTGTGGCATGCTCTGCCAGGAGTCCTGGGCGTTGCGCAGTCCTGCAGCTGTTGGTGTAAATGTGGAGGATGGTGCTGGGGCAGGTTGAAAAGGAACGTAAGATTGAGGACCCAGGTTGCCAGGCCACATGGTCGCTTGTCTGCCCCAAGGAAACCCTTCTGCAGGAGAAGGCAGTATGGGCCTTTCAGGGGACCAGTCCTGCTCCAAGGCCGAGCCTGCTACCCCTGTTGGGATCGCGGGGGAGGCTGGCGTGGGTGTGGGAGCAAATCCTTTAGCAGGTAGGAAAGCCTGTTTTTGAGAGGCTTCCAATTGCCTTTCCAGGGCCCTTATTCGCTTCTCAGCCTCTCTGAGTGAAGAACTCTGAGAAGATTTGGATTTTTGGCTTTTTTCCTTAGGGGTACTGGGCCTAGCAATGGCGTTGGCCTCCTCCCCTGCGTGAGATGGTGTTTCAGCCATGACAGAAAACTGAGATAACTCACGGTCAGCCAGGAAGAATACTCGGAGGGTGAGCAAGAAATCTCTCTCGTTGTATTAAAACAATGACGGAGTTGGATTTCTGAGGCTCTAATGCGGCTGCGTAGCTCCCGGCAAACCAAGAATACAAGGAGAAGCTATTCCTCGGCCTTTCCGGCCTTCGCGCTCTCCTATTGGTTTGCCGGAATGTCACTCAGACGTTGCCATGGCAACCTTCGATCCGGAGTGACAGCTACCTTGGCCTTATGGAGGGCAACGGTCCGACCACAAAGGAGTAAACAGGAGGTGGGCGGGGATTCGACCTCCGCCCGTGCCTGTTACTGGCCTGTCGTTGTCATGGCAACCGCCCCTGCGGTCATGACGGAGCAGGCAAAGGAATGGCCGCTTTATTCAGGCGGGAACTCTTCTCCGTTCCCGCCTTTATCCCCCCCCAAGATGGCGACGCTCGAAGCCGGTACGTAGCTGTCCTCCCACTGGCTCGGTGCTCAGCGCGCCGGGGGGGGAAGGGAGGGGGCTCCGTCGGGGCGCGAGGCTTCCTTCTGTCTTCAAGCGGCATATCCGTCATGGGGAGCAGGCCCCCCATGGCGTCAGCCGACCGCCTATCCACCGGGCGCTGTCGCGGAGACAGGCAACCCGGGCGCTCCTCTCAAAGCCCTCCCTGAGCCTCCAGGCTTGTGGGCTAGTCAGGAGAGGAGCTGCAGCCTAGGGGGTTAGTCCCACTGGGGGAATTAACCCTCGCTGCCAACGAGAAGCCGCCCCTTGATGCCTGAAAAATAAAGGAAAAAGAAAAAAGGAGTTAAAAGCACAATATAAACATATATAACATTTATTAAAACTCAAAGTATACCCTATTAAACCGTGTTTAACAGGAGCAATAAACTCAATGTCCCATTACTGCGACTGAGTTTTTTAGACTGGAGGGCTAAGGGGGCGGTGCCTGGCTAATATTAAATATTTAAATTAAACTCAGTCCCAGCCAATCAGGCTGAGAATATCCCATCCTGGACTCTCCTTGCAAGTGCATTGGAGAATAAACACATCAATAGGATTCTTTATTGCCCAAGTGTAACTGAATACATAAGGATTTTGTCTTTGTGCATATGCTCTCAGTGTACATAAAAGAAAAAAAATGCATTCAACAAGAATCATAAAATACAACACTTGTTATAGTCATAGGTTACTAAATAAGCAATCAAATCATACTTGGAAACAAATAAAACAATATAAATTGTAGAGATACAAATAACAAAGTTATAATCATAAATGGGAGGAAATAGGTAATAGGAAGGATGAGAAGAAGAATAGTATTAAAGTCTTAGGAAATAATTTGACAGTGTTTTGGAAATTAATTGTTAAGCAGAGTGATGGCATTTGGGGAAAAACTTGTATCTAGTTGTTTTATTGAGTCTTTTTGAGGGGAAGTCGTTACACCCAGAGGGGTCTATGGATATTTTCAATGGCCACTTGTTCACTTATGCAGTACAGTGTTCCCTCGATTTTCGCGGGTTCGAACTTCGCGGAAAGTCTATACCACGGTTTTTCAAAAATATTAATTAAAAAATGCTTTGCAGGTTTTTTCCCCTATACCATGGTTTTTCCCACCCAATGACATCATATGTCATCGCCAAACTTTCGTCTGCCTTTAATAAATATTTTTTTTAATAAACTTTAATAAATAAACATGGTGAGTAATAATCTGAATGGTTGCTAAGGGAATGGAAAATTGCAATTAAGGGGTTTAATGTGTTAAGGGAAGGCTTGTGATACTGTTCATAGCCAAAAATAGTGTATTTACTTCCGCATCTCTACTTCACGGAAATTCAACTTTCGCGGGGGGTCTCGGAACGCATCCCCCGCAAAAAGTGAGGGAACACTGTATACAGGTCCTCAATGGGAGATACGTTGGTAGCAATTTTTTTCTGCAGTTCTAATTATCTGTTTAAGTCTATGTCTGTCTTATTTGGTTGCAGATAAAAACCAGGAAGTTATAGAGGTGCAGAGGACAGACTCAATAATCCCTCTGTAGAACTGAATCAGCAGCTCCTTGTGCAGTTTGAGCTTTCTGAGTTGGCGCAGAAAGAACATTCTTTGCTGTGCTTTTTTGATGACTTTTTGATGTTAGATGTCCATAATTTGATTGTAAAGCCAGGCAAATCCCCAAGTGTAACTGTGATTGTGCCCATCTTTCCTCTGCTGTAAGACCTGTAAATGTCATAACTGTGAGGACTGGTCAAAAAGTTGCTACTTTACTACAGTTGCTGTATGAATTGGTTGTTAAACAAAGGCTAACTGTACTATATTAAAGCCAAGATCCTGGTCTATGAAGACCTGGGTATTTGCAATCTGCAGGCCACATTTGAAGATTTGGCTATCCTATCTGACAGTACAGTGGCAGGGGTGGGGGCAAGGGGGGAGGCAGGATAGCAGTGAGGGCAAGGTGGCAGAGGTAGGTGACAGGCAGTGCTATGGGAAAGTGGAGCCCTCCATACTAGTCCCAGTTTCTCATGTGTCCCCTTGGAAAAATGAATTGCCTAGCCATGGTCTATGTTTATTTTATTTCTGTATATAAAAATTTTATGTGACTTTTATTTAGTCATTGTAACCTACTGGTTTAAGATGCTTCATTGAGACTAAAAACACCCCAGATTAAACATACTCTCAATTATGGAAACTCTGAATTAGACTTCTCTCTGAAATGATGCTACCTCATAGGAATTTTATGGATATAAAATGAGATCGTTATTTGAATCCTGTTCTACTCCTGAGAAAAGGTCAGAATGTAAATCTAACACATTAAATTAAGATCCCTACATTATTTAGTAATTTTTTAAAAGTAATGCTACTATACTTTGTCCAGTTTGGGATAAAATTCAGCAGCATGTTTTCATGCGGCTGTTGAGAAAAATAGGATTGCCAACATGATAGCCAACGTCCTATGATGGATATCGAAGAAGAAGAAGAAGAAGAAGAAGGAGTAGTAGTAGTAGTAGTAGTAGTAGTAGTAGTAGTAGTAGTAGTAGGTTGCAACAATATACTTCACCCATATTGTTATCGGTGAAAACCAACTTAAATACATCAGTTATCTTTGTAATGAATGAAGGCAAATATATGTGTCCCAGGATAATGATACAGGATCCAATCTGGGTTGGTTGCTAGGTGTTGTGGCCCATCCACATCCCATGCAGCTGGTCATGGATGTCAAGGATCGAGAGACAGTTGTGGCATGGTACCCTAGGCCCATGTACATAGCACCCGAGTCTGATAGCGAGGAGGTTGGAGAGAATGTGGTGTCAGAGGCTGAAAGCCAATCAGGGATTTCTGCACCTCCCATGAGTGACTCAGGAGAAGAGGAGGAACCTGTTCCTGATGCTAGGATACACAGAGCTGCCAGAAGGCAGGAGTGGCTAAGCAAGAGGAGGTCTTTGCATGAATAGATCTCTAGAACAATTGCCCACACCCTTAGGCTATTTAAGGCTTAGCCACATGACGCTTCAGTGTGGAAGTCAACTTTTGTTATTTTTCAGATGTTTGCTTGGATTTTTCTCTTTAGATATTATTATTTCAATGATGAATTACAACCGGGTAAGTTGGACTCATTGTCCCTGTGCTTCCTGCCAACTTATTCACAGGGTGAATCTGTGAATGAGATCTGTGTGATCAAAGAAAATATCTGTTTGTTTTAGATTCTGTTTGGACTCTGGCCCATTGTAGGAACTCTAATTAGTAGCTGGCACTTGAAAAGACTTATTTCCTGCTTTTTGCTGGATTTTGAAATCCAAACCTCACTGCTCCTAAAATGTTAGAATTACATTACATGCTTAAATCTTGTAAAATCAGTGTATTTGGGACTATTTTGGAGGGAGGGAGGGCTCGTCACTGGGAAAAAACACCAGGACCAGAAGTTGAATCATTGAGCTTTCAGAGCCATGTTGGAGACCTTCCTCAGGGAATTTCTTTCTATGTCACATTCTGGTGAGGTAGAAGTTCCCCGAGGATGGGAACTAAACTGAGCTCAGAACACAAAACCTCTGGTCCTGGTGACCAACCCAGATTGGATTTCATCTTTGTAATATTAGCTTTATTTACAGATTAGACCAAAAAACTTTTCAAAGTAGAAATCAAATCAGATAGCCTTCCAGTTTCAGGAAACTTCAGCTAGAAACTCTCAACTTTAACTTTAAAAAGTCATGAAATCACCCTTTTATCTATTAATTTCTACTTGCTAGCCATACAGTACATGTTCAAGTATCAATCAGTAGTCAGCCTAATCAATGATAATTTAGCCAATAGATAGAAATAGACAGATATGAGTTTGTCTATGACTGTACAAGAGGAAAAATATAACATTTTTTTATTCTTTGCTCTGGAAAAAAAATGGTTTTAATAATGTATTTCATTTTATTGTTGGGTGCTATTGTACAATTTTTATATATGAGTTGCCCTGTGGAGTTTTCCTATTGAATGTCAGGATTTTATACAAATCTAATAGTAATAGTTGTTGTGAGTTTTACTGATTTTTCTATTTGTAAAGATGACCAATACCCACACATCTTTTGCTAAATTAATGGCATTGATTTTTTTTCTTATAGCAGAAAGACATACCATTCAATAAGAAAAATAAAAATCAAACTTCTTCTTTTAGTTTTGAAGTTGCCAAAGGTTATTTTAATTAAATGTACCTTTGTTCCTGTATTATAGAGACAGACATAATAACCTTGTGTTGTCTCTTCTGCCACATTCATTTTTACTGGATGTTGTGTTTATTTCTTAGACAGTCTGACATTAATCTTATTATGGGAAACTCTCACTATTCTTTACAATTTTTATGAATTATTTTAATTTTAAGAATAATTACTTCTCAAACTTTTCCTGTAATGATTTTGAGCACAGGTTAAGGGGACACTGGATAATTTTTAGCATTAAGGTGAACCCAAAAGCATGTTGGAAAAGCTGACATTAACCAGAGCATAACACGTCTTTCTTAAAGATGACAGACTACTGTAATTCAAACATTAGTTCCCAAACTTAGAAATTAAGAGTGTTCAGCCATATAACATCATTTTCAGGAAGATCATGCTATGGAAAGCATGCTGAAAACAGAAGGCCCAAACATTGTGTTTTCTTTCTGTGCCTTTGAGTTATGAGTGACTCCTGGTGAGTCTCCAAGCAAGTCCGTAAAATTGTCTTGGCAACATTTTTGGGAATGGTTTACACTGGTCTTTTTCCTAAGGTTGAGAGCAGGGAGGTGGCCTAAAGTTATCCAACTGACTTTGTGTCCCAAGTGTTACTAGAACTTACAGATTTCCAGTTTCTAGCCGGACATCTTAATTATTACACCAAACTGGTTCTACTTAAATATTATACTTTCAGAAACAAAAAATAGAAACCAAGCCAGCAGTTAGGTTTTTTTTTTCCTTTATAGATAAAAAGGGTGAATACAAATACAATTTACTGAATAAATTACAGGCATAATTGACTCTAGGTGGCTTGGGTACAGCCTTGAAAATACGAAATAAGGCTTCCAGAGCTCTCCTTTTAAAAGTAAATAGAGAATGAATGCATATAAAGCCTTCATAGGTTAGCAAATAGATTTAGACCTTCTTTTTTTTGTGTCATCTGAGATGGTTGATGATGTTGGAAAATATCCTTAGTTCACAATGTTAGACTTAGCAATCTTTGTGGGAAAATGCTGACATTTTAGTCAAGACAAACATAAGAGACAAAATGGAATTAAAGTGTTCTTGTGATTACAGTAATAGCTTAAACTGTCAAAGACTGTTGCTTTCCATCTTTCAGTCAAAAAATAGATTACTTGACATCCTCTCTCAGGAAAGTTTACAAAGGGGGGGAGAGAATAGTTGCTACATGTACTGAACAAAACATTTTTTAAAAAAATAAAAAATAAGAACGTTACTTAAAAATTAAGATTAGGACAATATAAACTTTTAAAAAAAAAAGATAGATGATGCAGAAAAAAGGAAAACAAAGAAAGTGTAAGAATACAGTAAAGAAAAGAAAACAAGCATATAAAGAAATAACTTGGCAAATATTTTAGTAATTTACCACCTTTTGTCAAAATATAGCAAATGATTTCTTCTTGTCATATACCATCTTTTACTAAAAACAAATACTTAAAACCTTATCATTTTAGTTCTGTTCTGTGAAAGTTACCAGAAATAATTATCATATCTATGTTAATCTTGATCAAGTAAATTAACTTTACATTCCTTCCTTTCACTTTTAACAATCTTGATCTTTAATCCCATCAAATAATGTCCTATAATGATTTATTTTCAGCTTTTCTTTGTCCCCTCTCACTAAATTCTTCAAAGCTGTAACAAGCCTTTTTGGTAAATCCAATACAGTGGAACCCCGACATACGAAATTAATTGGTTCCGGAAGGAACCTCGTATGTCGAAGAGCTCGTAGGTCGAAGCATTGTTTCCCATAGGAAACAATGGAAAAGTGATTAATGCGTGCAAGCCCGAGGGCTGAGGGGAAAAGACGTCGGCTGAGGGGTGCCCGGTGCTTCGGAGCCGGCATGGGGGGGCTTTCCATGCTGGCTCTGATCTTTTCAGATAGGCGCGCCGATTCTCCGCTCACTCCGGGTGAGCGGCGAATCGGCGCGCCTGCCTGAAAAGCTCGTAGCTGGCATGGGGGGATTTTCCATGCTGGCTACGATCTTTTTAAACAGACGCGCCGATTCGCCGCTCACCCGGAGTGAGCGGAGAATCGGCGCGCCTGCCTGAAAAGCTCGTAGCTGGCATGGGGGGATGTTCCATGCCGGCTACGAGCTTTTTAAACAGACGCGCCGATTCGCCGCTCACCCGGAGTGAGCGGAGAATCGGCGCGCCTGCCTGAAAAGCTCGTAGCTGGCATGGGGGGATTTTCCATGCCGGCTACGAGCTTTTTAAACAGATGCGTCGATTCGCCGCTCACCCGGAGTGAGCGGCGAATCGGCGCGCCTGCCTGAAAAGCTCGTAGCTGGCATGGGGGGGATGTTCCATGCCGGCTACGAGCTTTTTAAACAGACGCGCCGATTCGCCGCTCACCCGGAGTGAGCGGAGAATCGGCGCGCCTGCCTGAAAAGCTCGTAGCTGGCATGGGGGGATTTTCCATGCCGGCTACGAGCTTTTTAAACAGACGCGCCGATTCGCCGCTCACCCGGAGTGAGCGGAGAATCGGCGCGCCTGCCTGAAAAGCTCGTAGCTGGCATGGGGGGATGTTCCATGCCAGCTACGAGCTTTTCAGACAGGCGCGCCGATTCTCCGCTCACTGCTAAAAGCGGAGAATCGGCACGCCTGTCTGAAAAGATCGCCGCCGGTCCGGTGGGGTTTTGCATCAACCTCCGAGCCCAGGTTGCTCGGAGGTTGCTGCAAAATCCCACCAGACCGGCGGGGATCTTTTCAGACAGGCGCGCTTTCTCGAAAGGGCGGAGAAAGCCCTCTCTCGCAGCCTCCTGGCTGGGAGCACTTTCGCTGCGAGAGAGGGCTTTCTCCGTCCCTTTCGGGAAAGCCCTCTCTCGCAGCGAAAGTGCTCCCAGCCAGGGAGAGCGTTCAGATCCCCCCACCCCCAGCAGAAAGCGTTCAGATCCCCCCACCCCCAGCAGAAGCCAAGGACTCACCAAGCGCTGGATACGAACGGAGAAGAGCCAGGCTGGTTTGCTTTGCAGAGCCGAATAAAGCGTCACGCCCCCCTGACGCTTTTGGCGGCAAAAGAGCCCAGCATCGCTTCGGAAGCCGCCGAAAGCGTCAGAGGGGCGTGACGCTTTATTCAGCTCTGCATCAGCTCGGAAGCAAAGCAAGCCAGGCCGGCTCTTCTCGGCTCGTATCCCGAATGGAAGCTCGTGAGTCGAGCAAAAATTTCTCTACTCTCCCAGCTCGTATCTCGAGTAGCTCGTAAGTAGAGCTGCTCGTATATCGGGGTTCCACTGTATAGAAAAAAATATCCAGGTAATTCTCTTGGTTTGTTTTCTGCATATCTGTTTTAATTTTAAGACATCAGCTGGTGTTCTTTGTGTGTTCAATATAATATTTTTTCCCAAGCCATTCTTGTAGCTTGTCATTTTTAAATGTGTTTTCCAATCAGCCTCAAACATGTTAGGTAAAAATTATTTCTCTTCCTTAGCATCTTTTAAACATAGTCTATCTACAGAAACAGATACTCTTAAAATTAACTTCTAGGTTCATTGTTCAAAAATGCCCTTCAATATTTTGCTTCATTCTGTATTTATAGGTCAAGTTTGAGTATTCTTCTCATTTAATTGTTATCTTTAGGACTGTCCAATTTTTCAAGTCTTTACTTATTATCAGCTCAGTAGAGCTGACTCAAAAACCAGCTTGGCTTTCCATATTAACAAATATATTATGGAACTATCTGGACACCCACAGTTCTGGGTGGGTGAGTCTTTTAATAGGACAAGAATGTATGCTATGGAGGTGGCAGGACACACTTGGATACACTGAGTGATTTCCCGTTGTAATGAATACATTCTTGGATACATTCTTGAAATAAGCAAGGTCCAGAAGAAAAGTGGAAAATTTTACTACCAGATGAACTTATGTTAAGTCTTTCTTGTCTGGGAAGTTGGAAAACGCTATTTTACATTTCAACTGAGGGTATTTGCTGGTACAAAGATTAACATCTTTGTCCTTGGTTACTATCCCTTGACAGCTTTGAAGACATAAGCAAACAAGCAATAAACTGAAAGATAAATGGAGATGATTTGGCAAGAATAATTATGATAAAAAAGAGCATCAGATTGCTGGCTCAGTACTACTAATAAAAAATACCAGGGCATAATATAGAAAAGTTCTGGGTATGAATTCAAGGAATGCTAAAAGTAAATCTTTCAGCTATATGAATCTTTTGTGAAAAACTTGGAACATGTTTTCTGCTTATAAGAGATTAGAAATGCTAAGAAAGAGAGAAATAGAGGGGGAAAGAAGGCAGGAGTCTTCGTAGAGGGGAGGCATAAATAATAATAATAATAATAATAATAATAATAATTATTATTATTATTATTATTATTAAGGAAGGAAGGAAGGAAGGAAGGAAGGAAGGAAGGAAGGAAGGATGGATATTGGATTGACAAATTCATGTTTTTTTCTTCTTTCATCTTCTATTCTCAGGGTTTCTTTTACTATCTATAATTCATTTTCCTTGTACAAAGGAGTGATCAATAATTTCTGGTCTTTATTCAGTGCTATAATTTTACATAGATGCTTATTGCTCTTTGATTCCATTTTAGAGAAGCAAAATGAGCATCTCAAGTAAAACAAAGGAAAGTTTTACTTTTTTTTTTTAATGGACCTTTTGATACAAATGCAAATAAACACCAGCCTTGACTTTTTAAATGCATAGCTGGAATGGTCTGAAGTCACTGTTGCTAATGTAACAATTTTTTTTAATGTAAAAATCCCCTTTTGATCAAGATCGGGTTCACCCTGTTCCTCTGACTCTTATGAATGAGAGTTACAAATAATTTTTTTAGCTGTTTGCCATTATTGGCATTCTGCAGTTAACGAAGACATCACCTTGAACTTTCTTCCTGATGATTATCCACTTTTCTCGCAGTCAGTTGATGAGCTCGACAATCTTGTTCAAATGCCAGCGATGTAATTTTGGCACGCCTTCCGCCTCAGCATCTGGGATTGTAGCAAAGCACTCGCCTGGCAAACATTTCAAAAAGAGGCTAGGGCCTAGTGTGTGGCTATTTAAATTTTAATGGGGGCAATTGTTTAAATAAAGTTAATGGCCTTTTAGGCTTCCTCCATGTGAGTTCACTTTTTGAATGGTAAGAATTATATGTCACTGGGGAAAGGGGGGGGGGAATCAGGATTTTAGAGATGATTATTTGGAACATGGGCCAAAAAAGGTTGGGGAACCTATACATTTAATAAATATAATAAACCACTGGATTAGGGAGTCTGGAAATACAGCTAAATGGAGCCCCTTGTTCAGACATTGGCAACATTCTCTGTATCTATGTGAATGGGGTGTGGAGACACACACCTATGTGTGTCTGTGTGCAGACACACCTGTGCACAGATGTAGATGTGTGTTGCTTTTTTCAATTGCTTTCTAGGTCAGCCAATTTCCAGTTAGATTCTTACTCATAAAAATGGAATAAGCTCCAAGTTTGGAGAAGATGTTCTCAGAGTTCTTAAAACATGGATTAATGCTTCTTTCCTTACGTTACAGAATGCTTAATTTTATAACATGGCATCCATTGTTCAGCCAATTAATTAGTAAACAAAGTAACTTGAACAAGTCTTTAAATCCTAATTCAAGGAAACAAAGCATTTTATGTTCATCTTATTATTATTTTTTAGGAAGATTAAATTTCAACAACACACAAGCAAAAGCCATTCTCAGTAGTTTATAATATATATTTTACAATAGAATATTTTTATTAAAAAATAGAAGCCAATTGATAGGGGCAGATTTACCTTTCTATATGAATAAAATAGAACAGAATAGAATGGAATAGGATAGGATAGGATAGAGTAGAATAGAATTCTTTATTGGCAAAGTATGATTGACACACAATGAATTTGTCTTCAGTGCATTCTACATTATTATTATTATTTATAAATGCAGGAACATTTTTCAAACACTTGAAGCCTGCGCTGGTACAATCTATTCATTTTAAAGTCATTCTCTCCCTCTCTAATGACATACATTGTGTGAGGGCAGGAGTGATCAACTTTATTGCTGCTTAGGTCAGAACACAGAGACTGACAGTAAATGCTTCTGGCTTTTTAGGTTAATGGGAACATAATAGACCTCAATAGATCAGCTTTCATCTGCAAGTCATCAGTGAAGGCCAAACTCACTGAAGAAGAATGTAGTAGAGTTCACACCTTACCAACAATGAGTGGCAGGACACATTCAAGGCCAGAAAAGCTAAATCTATATTTCTATAGGAACAAGAGATTGGCAGGTAAAAGCCTCAAATCTCTTTACGAGATATTTAATTCAGCTGGGACCCTGCAAAGTACACTCAGATGCATTGTTAAAATAATATATAAAAATAAGAAGCTCATGTAGATAAGATGATGATCTACATATGCCATTGATGAAAACAGTTCATTTCTAGAAGGTATAATTTTCATGCTTACCATAAAGTTTATGTAGGATTTAAAGAGGGACTTTAATTTAATGAGACTCTAAAATAAAATATTACATCTGTGCTAAATGGTAGAAACAACAGTGTCTACCCATACTGAGGAAGAACAACATTAAACCCAACTACTATTCATATTTTTATAATATTTCTATAGCATTACTTACTCTGAAAAGCTGAGCTTGGATAAAATATAGAAATACAGTATAACACATGCACTTCATTACATTTAATAAAATCATAAATATTGTTCACAAAGTGAGATTTGACATGTGATATCTCATTAGTGGAAACAACTGACCTAAAATTGCAGATCTAAACCATTTTAAATTAATTTTCTAAAAATATTTAGTATTGATAAGTATGTCATAAGGACAATGTCACAATAAAAATATATTATTTTAAATTAATAATAAAGGAAACCCAAAGGATACAGTAAAGTAATGTGGAATTTGAAATACTTATTGGAGGATAGTATAATAATTTGGTTTCAGAAAAAAACTATCCTGCAACCTGCAGCTCCTCCACTGCAAAAATATATGGACAACTCATCTAGATCAAGGGAAATCTATTGATGCAATTTATATCGACTTCTGCAAAGCCTTTGATTTAGTGGTCCACGACAAACTACTCCTAAAACTCAAATCCTATGGCATCTCAGGATCCCTCCACAGCTGGATTACAGCATTCCTGTCAGACAACAAGTGGTCAAAATAGGAAGCACCATATCCACCCCCGTCCCAGTTAAAAGCGGTGTTCCCCAAGGTAGTGTACTGGGACCAACGCTCTTCATTCTCTACATCAATGACCTTTGCGATTACATCACAAACAACTGTGTCCTCTTCGCCGACGATGTAAAACTCTTCAACACCACTGATAACACAACTACTCTCCAAAAAGACCTGAACTCTGTTTCTGAGTGGTCCAACACATGGCAACTCCAAATCTCAATTAGCAAATGCTCTGTCCTACACATTGGGAAAAAGAATCTGAACTCCAAATACGAACTGAATAATCAAATTATCACAGATAATCCTCACTCGGTTAAAGACCTCGGCATACTAACAACAAAAGATTTAGGTGCCAAAGCCCACTGCAACAACATAGCCAAGAAAACTTCAAGAGTTGTAAACCTAATCCTATGTAGCTTCTGCTCTGGCAATCTTACACTACTTACCAGAGCTTACAAAACTTTTGCCAGACCCATCCTCGAATACAGCTCATCCGTTTGGAACCCATATCTCATCTCAGACATCAACACCCTTGAAAATGTCCAAAGATACTTCACCAGAAGAGCCCTTCACTCCTCCACTCGAAATAGAATACCCTACGAGACTAGACTTTCAATCCTGGGCCTAGAAAGCCAAAACTAAGACGCCTTAAACAAGATTTAAGTATTGCCCACAAGATCATATGCTGCAATGTCCTACCTGTCGGAGACTACTTCAGCTTCAACCACAACAACACAAGAGCACACAACAGATTTATTAACCGCTCCAAACTTGACTGTAAAAAATATGACTTCAGTAACCGATTTGTCGAAGCGTGGAACTCATTACCGGACTCCATAATGTCATCCCCAAACCCCCAACACTTTACCCTTAGATTATCTACGGTTGACCTATCGAGATTCATAAGAGGTTAGTAAGGGGTGAGTACAAGTGCACTAGAGTGCCTTCCATCCCCTGTCCTATTGCTCTCCTATATCTCCTATACCTTTCTTCTATTCCTATATCTCTTCTTCTATTCTTTCATTGATATATTCTATTACTATATCTTTTTTCTATTCTTTCTTAGATATATTTTACTATGTGTATCTCCTCTATAACCTTCATCATGTATTTTACTATGTGTATATATATATATACCCACTAAAACCCTCATTGTGTATTGGACAAAATAAATAAATAGATAACTGCTATATTAAAGGGAGAAGCAAAGAAGAAAAATTGACTGAATTATCATGCTGTTTAGAAAGTGCACATAAGAAATCCATTCTTTAATATGAACACAAAAAACAATTGGATCCAATAATTGGAAAATTTAACATATGGTTAATTTTGCAAAATAGAGCAAAATGAGAAATCTTGTCTAGAAATCTATAGATGTTCCAACTATAAAGGCAAAGCCAAGGACATTTCACCCAAATATAATATGAAACAAAATAGCTCACATATCTAAAAAGAAAAGGTAAAGATTTATCCAGTCCAGTTCTGTCTGATTTTTTTTTGGGTGGGTGGGCAGGGGAAGTGCTCGTTTTAGTTTCTTAGCCAAGGGAGCCAGCATTGTCTGAAGACATTTCTGTGCTCATGTGGCCAGTATGACTATATGCCAACTCTATGCCGAGGTACATGAAATGCTGTTACCTTCCCACCAAAGTGGTACCTATTTATCTACTTAAATTTGCATGTTTTCAAACTGCTAGTTTGGACAGGAGTTGGGGCATGTAATGGGAGCTTACCCTATTCCATGAGGCTTGGATCTTAAACCCAGGCTGTCAGCGGACATGTTCAGTGTCTTTAACTACTGAGCCACTGCACCCCCATATATTTAAAAGAGTCATAAAATGTAATAAAAGAAAATCATATTCTTCCCGATTAACAAAATTATCTAACAATGACTAACCTCTCAACATTTTAGCTTCTTCCATTTCTCTTACCTGGAAAGATGCTCTGGAACTAGACTGGGCACTTTATATGGACAAATATGCCAATTTTCTTATTTTTAAAAAAATCCTGTCCCCCCCCCCCCCCAAACTCCATCCTTAAGTAATGGGGAACAGATGATTGACTGATATTCTGTATGTTGAAGAGACTCACTATCAATTAATGCATAGATCTTTAAATGTCAGGGGCCAATTATGTATCCATGCATGGGGTATATAAAAATGGTATGTCAAATGGGTGGGTGGGTAAGTTGAGATCAGTAAATGAATAAGCATAAGATTACTACCAAAAGCCTTCATCAAATTCTCTGTATGAAATAACAATATTTTAGAAACCATCTGATTTTAAAATGAAACCCATATTTATACAGGTAATCCTTAACTTATAACAGTTCCTTTAGTGACCATTCAAAGTTATAAAAGCACTGAAAAAAGTGACATGACTATTTTTCAGAGTTACAACTTTTTCAGCATCCACGTGATCTTGTGATCAAAATTCAAATGCTTGGCAACCTGGGTTCCTATTTATGAAGGTTGCTTTGTCCCAAGGTTATGTGATCACCTTTTGCAAACTTCTGGCAAGCAAAGTCAATGGGGAAGCCATAGTCACTTAACAATGGGGTTACTAACTTATCAACTGTAATGATTTGCTTAATAACTATGCCAAGAAATGTTGTAAAATAGGGCAAAAGTCACTTAATAAATATCTCACTTAACCTAAATTTTGGTCTCAGTTGTGGTCATAAGTCAAGGTCTATCTGGAACCAGCTCCCCCCAGAGATTAGGATTGCCTCCACCCTCCTTGCCTTTCAGAAACTCCTTAAAACCCACCTCTGCCGTAAGGCATGGGGGTATTGAAACATCTCCCCCTTGCCCATGTAGTTTCTGTGTATGATTCGATTGTGTGCTTGTTTTTTATATATTGGGGTTTCTTTTGGATTTTTTAACCTAAAACTGTAATTTAGATTGCTAAATATTAGATTTGTTACTATGTATTGTTTTTCACCATTGTTGTGAGCCGCCCCGAGTCTACAGAGAGGGGCGGCATATAAATCCAATAAATCTAATCTAATCTAATCTATCTGTATAGGAGTGTGTGCAGGATGTTTGTATGTATATACACATACATAAAACATATACAAATAAGTATATGTTACACTCTCTTCTCTCCCACTCTCTCTGTATGTATTTGTGTATGTGTATGCATTTTCATATTTATATAAATATATTGTCAATATTGTAATATTATGAAGGAAGTTTCTAGAAACCTCACAGGAACAATAGTCTCAGATGAAAATACCAATGCTTGTTCAATTAGTAGCCCAGAGTTCAGGAGACTTGTTTTGTAAGTCACTTCAGATCTTTTACACTTTGAAATTAAGAGAAAACATGCTTCAACTGTAACATGGTTTTCTCAATATATACACTAATTTATTCAGAAACTTGACTTTCAAGAAGATAAACTAAAAACATGAAGAACAGTTCTCCCTGAAAGTCAAGTTCCTGAATTAATTAGCATACATTAGTTTCTATTCTGTATCAGGAAAAACTGCTGTTGACCTCAGAATGTAGACTATTTTCATCTTGATTGTAAGAGACAGCTTTTGGCATTCTTCAGAACAGACAACCTGCACTTCTGGGTTTAGCTGATATTTGAAGTTCAGATATAAAATTACATTACCAAATTTAGTTCTGACAATTTCTAGGGTTCTTCCTGTCCTAAAACCTTTGTTGTGGGTTTTTTTTCCTTTGTTAAAATAACACAGCATCAAGATCACAGTTCTTAAAACTTTAACCTCTGCTTCTTTTTCTCTCCCAGAGGCAAGAACTACCTCCTTTTATATAAGAGCCTCCATTGGGCTGAATACATACATACATACATACATACATACATACATACATACATACATACATACATACTTACTTACTTACTTACTTACTTACTTACTTACTTACTTACTTACTTACATACATACATAATTTTCTTAAAAATGCAAGTTCCGGGTGTATTTATAAATGAAGAGGAACAGCCATTGCGATCTCCGGAATGTTAAAAATTTATTTAAAAATTACTAAAATTAACTAATTTTTCGTTAGTCCTCTACTAACGTTGTCAGTGTTAAAATCCCCATTGAATACAGCTGATTTTGTGATGCGGGCAATGAGCAAAGTGAGCAGCATTATATGAGCCGGGGTGGCGCAGCAGGTAGATTGCTGTACTGCAGGCCACTGAAGCTGACTGTAGATCTGAAGGTCAGCGGTTCAAATCTCATCACCGGCTCAAGGTTGACCCAGCCTTCCATCCTTCCGAGGTGGGTAAAATGAGGACCCAGATTGTGGGGGCAATAGGCTGGCTCTGTTAAGAACTGCTATTGCTAACATGTTGTAAGCCGCCCTGAGTCTAAGGAGAAGGGCGGCATGAAAATAGAATAAATAAAATCAACTATCTTCAATAGGGATTTTAACAGTCTGACGACATTAGTAGAGGACTAACTACTAATATATATATATATATATATATATATATATATATATATATATATATATATATATATATATATATATATTTTTTCTTATGTCGGATCACCCTGGTATATTTTTAAGGAACGTCACAGCTCCTTTTTTTTGCCTCTAGGCCCAACCCAGGGCCACTGCAAGGCAGTAATATATTTATAGCCGACAAACTATATTTTGTATGTGTTAAATGTTTTTAGCTGGAATTTTAAAATTAAGGGAGACTAGGATAGATCCATTTCGGCCTTATTAGGCCTCATCAGCTAGCCACACCCTTTCTTTACTGGGATTCGATCTGGGAAGCTTCTGCATTGTAAAGCAGAGAGCTAGCAATTAGACCCATCAGATCTGAATCCTCCCAGCTCTGTACCAGGGAGGGGGTATATGTTTTTCTTATGTCGGATCACCCTGGTATATTTTTAAGGAACGTCACAGCTCCTTTTTTTTTGCCTCTAGGCCCAACCCAGGGCCACTGCAAGGCAGTAATATATTTATAGCCGACAAACTATATTTTGTATGTGTTAAATGTTTTTAGCTGGAATTTTAAAATTAAGGGAGACTAGGATAGATCCATTTCGGCCTTATTAGGCCTCATCAGCTAGCCACACCCTTTCTTTACTGGGATTCGATCTGGGAAGCTTCTGCATTGTAAAGCAGAGAGCTAGCAATTAGACCCATCAGATCTGAATCCTCCCAGCTCTGTACCAGGGAGGGGGTATATGTTTTTCTTATGTCGGAGCTTCCCAGATCGAATCCCAGTAAAGAAAGGGTGTGGCTAGCTGATGAGGCCTAATAAGGCCGAAATGGATCTATCCTAGTCTCCCTTAATTTTAAAATTCCAGCTAAAAACATTTAACATATATATATATATACACACACAGTGATCCCCCGGATATCGCGATCCTGATCATTGCGAACGGGCTAAATCGCGATTTTTCAACCCGGAAGTCAAAACACCATCTGCGCATGCGTGCCCTTTTTTTTATGGCCACACATGCGTAGATGGCGCCGGGCAGATCAGCTGCTGGGCGGCTTCCCTGGGTCTTCCCCCTCTTGTTGGCGGGAGGGCGAGCGGCGGGCATCAGCTAGGAGTTTCCCCACCGCCCACGCAAACTCCTCGCTGCCGCTCGCCCGCCCTTCGCCCGCCCACGCCGTTCGCTCCCCCTCTTGCTGGCGGGAGGGCGAGAAGCCCCCCCAGCACCCGCTCGCCCACCGTTCGCTTCGCTGCTCGCCCGGCCACCCGGGTTCGGGGGGTGCTGGCAAGCCCCCCATGCCGGCGGCGACGTTTTAAAACAGCCGCCCGGCTTCCCAATGAGTCCCGAAGACAAACGCGGAAGTTCGCCTTTGACGTTTGTCTTCGGGACTCAGTTGCGAAGCCGCGCGGCTGTTTTAAAATGTCGCCGCCAGCATGGGGGGCTTCCTAGCAGCCCCCCAAACCCGGGCAAGCCCCCCATGCCGGCGGCGACGTTTTAAAACAGCCGCGCCGCTTCCCAGCTGAGTCCCCTTCCCAGGAACCCCAATCTTCAGCTCCTCGCTAGCGCTGCGGAAGTAAAAACACCATCTGCGCATGCGCAGATGGTGTTTTTACTTCCGCAGCGCTACTTCGCGAAAACCCGATCATTCCGTCCTGGAACGGAACCCTCGCAATGATCGGGGGATCACTGTATATATATATATTATACTGTATATATCTAATGCAATCACTACCTTGTGTTGAATGATAAGGAATCCAGCACTATTTTTGCTACATTTAACAGGGGAACGTGAGCCACATATCAAGGCATCAACAGCAAAAGGTCTTTCCTTAGAGCACAACAAGACTGCTGCCATTTCAGTGTGCTTTTGCAGACCTCTACATCTGCATGGTGCAGCAAAGCAAGAATGAATTGTGTGTGGGGGTGTGGAAAACAACCTTTAAAGCATCACTAAAGGCCCACAGGGTAGGCCTTCTCCACGTTCCGTCAACTAGATAGTGTTAGTTGGCAGGGCTGCGAGGGAGGGCCTTCTCTGTGGCAGCACCGGCTCTCTGGAACCAACTACATCCAAAATTCATACTTCTTCCACCCTACTGGCCTTCCAGAAAGCCTTAAAGATCTGGCTCTGCTGCCAGGCCTGGGGCCGTTGAGCAATTGATACATCTTCCAGCTCCGGCCACAAGAAGTGTGAATGTTTTTATTAGGGGTTTTAAATATAGTGTTTTAAAACTGTTTTTAGTGATGATATTTTGCTGTATGCCGCCCAGAGTCCTTCAGGCGTTGGGCGGCATAGAAATAAAATAAAATTAAATAAATAAAATAAAATAAAAATAATAAAATAAAACAAAATAAAATAAAAAATAAAAAATAAATAAAATAAAAATATATAAAATAATTCCTTCTTCCCCAAACAGCTCGAAATCTTTTTTTTTCTTTTAGAAACAATCTTTTCCCTAGTCCAAATGTTCCTCGGTGGAACATTTGGGGGTGGGGATGGGGAATAGAAGTGTTTCTTTTTATTTCTTTCCCCTTTAAAATTATCTATCCATACAATAAAATGGTAGTTTTTCCCTTTATTTACCCACGTAGCAAAATCTTGAGGAAACTCCCACAAATAAGAGATATAATAACATATTTGTTTGGATGTTTTTGGGTGGCGGGGCTTTTTTTTTTTTTTGGCTTGGTCATGTGGGGACACCACATATTATTCTCTTTTCTATCAAGCAAACAAATGCCAATAAACAAAAATCCAAATCTATTATAACAGCATTGAGATGGGACACCTATACTGTACTCTGGGATGATACGAAAACATCCCTAGTACTCATGTTTTAACAACCTCAAGACAGTGAAATGGCAGCAATCTTGTTGTGCTATAAAGACTTACCTCGAGGTGTTGGTCATTACTTTAAAGCCCTACATGGCTTAGGGCCAGGCTATCTTTGAAACTGTCTTCTACCAGCTCCCAGTGACCAGTAAGAGTTGGTCTTCTCTGGATCCTATCAGCTAAACAGTGTCGGTGTCCATTTACCTTTTTATACTGATTTGTATGTGAAAATGAGCATTACGGTCACTAGTATGACTATTTCACTTATAAAATTCCTCCAAAGGTCACACAGGAGGAGATTTATTTTGCTAAGAACTATGTTTCCTTCTACTTTTGGAAATTCAGGGGACAATTAAACTTTCAGCACTTGAAAATTATCCATTAATTAGTGCTGGAAGCAAGCACCCATGAAATACAGGTGATAACCATAAATCAGAACAATTAGTCTGTCTAAAAAAGCAACATGATCAAATCAAGATCCTTACTACCAGCTGCTCACATAATCGGAGGTTGTGGTGTTTTTTTGTTCAAGGAAGATAACTCTGAAAAAAGAATGATACCTGAAATTTTGTAGCAAAGTTTATCATATAGGTACACTTCATAAGGGACAGATCTAACAGCATTTTGATTTGATTTGATATGGCAATGCTTGACTCTTTTGATACTGCATTGTATAGGTCACTTTGAAAATAAAATATGGTTGCGGTGAACCTAGGTAGATAGTACAGTGATACCTCATCTTACAAACTTAATTGGTTCCGGGATGAGGTTCTTAAGGTAAAAAGTTTGTAAGATGAAACAGTGTTTCCCATAGGAATCAATGGAAAAGCGATTAATGCGTGCAAGCCCAAAATTCACCCCTTTTGCCAGCCAAAGTGCCCATTTTTGTGCTGCTGGGATTCCCCTGAGGCTACCCTCCATGGGAAACCCCACCTCCAGACTTCCGTTGCCAGGGAAGCGCCCGTTTTGCACTGCTGGGATTCACCTGCTGGGATTCTCCTGCAGCATCACAAAAACACGGAAGTCCAGAGGTGGGGTTTCCCATGGAGGGTAGCCTCAGGGAAATCCCAGCAGCGCAAAAACGGGTGCTTCGCTGGCAATGGAAGTCTGGAGGCAGGGCATCCAAGCGGCAGCGGTGGGTTTGTAAGGTGAAAATAGTTTGTAAGAAGAGGCAAAAAAATCTTAAACCCCGGGTTTGTATCTCAAAAAGTTTGTATGACGAGGCGTTTGTAAGACGAGGTGTCACTGTATATATGTTTTTTGTTGAAATATAGTATGTTTATATGGTGTGTTATGAAATCTCAACCTGAAAACAATGTTACATATCTGTTTGGTAAAAAAGCCAAGGACTAATCTTCTTTACAGCCTTTTAAAAACATTAATAGTCTAGTACAGGTATGATAAAGTAGTTAAAGTTATAACCCACTATCAACTTTCTGGGTTATCATGGAAAGCTCAATTTTTTAAAGACAAAGAGTGCAATATATGCCTGTTTACTCATAAATATATCCTGCTGTATAAACCTATAAGGTTTATTCTGTTTTAAATGTACTGTATTTATTTAAGTTTACCATTTACAGCTTATGGCAAGAAAAAGGTGCATTAATATTTAAAATCTTTATTTCTCATTTCCATAGCTATTGGAATCATATTGTTCCTAAGTAAGACAATTTATTTTCTGCGGTCGTTATTGAAACGGATATTCAAGTGCCGCTTCTATGTTGTTGAGGTAGGCAGGATTCCCTTGGGTACCATTTGTTGGGGGTCAAGGGAAAGGGGGGGGGTTGCCTTCTCTTTCTGCTCAAGATCCCCATGTACATGGGCCACTGTGTGACACAGAATGCTGGACTTGATGGGCTTTGGCCCGATTCAGCAAGGCTCTTCTTATGTTCTTATAAGACTAGTGATAGGAAAGGATATAGGCATAGACACAACTTCGACATAATTTTTCTCTTTTAGGGTACCAACGCTGGATATTAGGCTAGTAATATTCTTTGTAAAAACTTTATAAACAATAGCAATAGCAATATCACTTAGACTTATATACTGCTTTGTAGTGCTTTACAGCCCTCTCTAATTGGTTTACATATTGCCCCCAATAATCAGGGTCTTCATTTTGCTCACCTGGTGAGATTCAAACTGCCAAACTGCTGCCAGCCAGTGATCAGCAGAAGTAGCCTCTACCTAGTATGTTTTTTAGCAAAGGAATTCTAGAAAGTTCTTATCTGACAAAACCCTAAGCTATAGCAATCCTTTCATTAGTGAAATTCCAATTCTTTTGACTGTGGAGAAAAATTGCACCACATTTTAAATCTTGCTGTTTTCCTTGGTAAAAAATGCAAAGGATTGTGTTCTTTTAAAAAAAAATATGAATGTCAATGAGTTACAATCTATATTGTGACTTTTTTCCAAGATTCGCATTGCTCAATTATAAGAAATGTTAAAAGGAATGCTGCTTTATTTCCCCCAAGAAAAAAATAGCATGCAGTTTGTAATTGTGCTAAAATCATAATAATTGAATCCTGTGACATTAGAAGTACAGGGAAGGTAAAGACCGTATCTCTTTTATATCTCTGCATTGGACTCAACTAATCATTTTCTTTTTCACTCTGTGCATTATATATGTGTACGTGACACATACACACACATATACACACACTTTTGATACTTCTTTTCATTCTTTTTTTTTCTGAGGATCAGCAGGCACATTTAGTTTTCATGCTACACAGAACACTTTGTGTGAAGGTGGAAATCCATCTTTCATAGTTAGCTGCATCTTAGGTCAAGTGCTGCTCAGTAAACATTCAAGGAATTGGATATGACAGGTAATATTTCATAATGGCTTCTCCCTCCATATGGTTTTTTTTATTCTATACTGCAGATTCACAGAAAGAAAAATTTAAAATACATGAATCTGCTTTGCATTTGTAGGAAAATACATTTAATTACCTACAAAATCAACTTGAGAAGTAGAAGAATATTTAGGCTTTTTTAAAAAAAAGTAAATTATTTACTTTTCGCTCTCTCTTTTTTTTTTTTTTGAGAAAAACAAACAGTGTGCACATAGACTGTGATCCTATATGTATTTGGTCAAAAATTAAATTTCCATGCATGTAACAATGCATAGGATTTTTGCCTCTTCAAAAAAACCCAGGAAACAAAAACTTACATTTTGCTTCAAGCAAATATTGGCTTGAAGGACTTACAGTGCAAACAAATAAGATCAGCCACATTTGGCCAAGCAAAATGTACAACATACTGATATGTTTTTATGTTGCATTAAGGAAAGATGCAATGTGATCTGAAAACATGCAGTTAATGTAACAAATACAAGAGGTTGATTTTTTGCTTTCTAATTGGGTTTCTTGCAAACGGCAGTGAAAACAGCAACTATGGACAAACTCTTTAATGCAAACCAGAAGTGAAGCCACACAAGCAGTCTTCTTTACCACAACTATAAGGAACTAGACGTTTGTTTTTAATTTTTAAGGCTGAACAGGGTTACCTGAACAAATGCCTGCAGAATTGGAGTACTGTAATGCCTAAATCCTTTGCAGTATCTGTGGCAATCTTTTCTCCTATCAAGCAGCATCCCATTTCTGATTTGGCAGGCTCCTGTGGAAAGGAGGAATGCAGGCTAGTCCCCTAAGGCTGCGTCCTGTGTCCCAGGATAGACAGAACAACATCAAAAAGCCTTTCCCTTTGCTGTAATCTCAGTATCATCAGCAGCATATCAATGGACTCTCTGAGATATCCTTGCGGGAGACCTCCAATAGTACTTCCTTTTAGCAAGATCAGCATAATATAATACCTGATCTTTAAGTGCAGAGTGATACCTGTGGGCCTTACAATGTAGATCAGGCTTAAAATGCAACGTTATGTAGGTCAGAATCTTGCAGAGCTGAAAGTACTTCCTCTCTTCTTTCCTTTATCTTTGTGAGAATTAGGAATCTGCTCATGTGACAGACCTGCCTCAGGCCTCTTTTATTGGACTATTGTCTTGACCATCCTGTTTTCAAAGACAGACTTAGCGTTTTATGGCTCATTGCCTGTGAGGAATCCCAGTCCAGCAGGGAGCACCATGGTGGAGGGCAAGTTATCAGTGCAGTGTTGATGGACAGAGTGGGACATTGTTAAAATTTGTTACATGAAGATCAAAATCAGAAGCACACACAGATGACTGATTCAGCTGGATTAATAAACTTCCTTATAAACATAGTAACAGATGAATTTACAATACCATTAGCAGGGTTCTTCTTCAAGCAGTTACAGACAGCAGAGAACAGTTAGTTTCATTTTAACAGAGTTCAGAGAGAACAGAGAGCAGAGTGAGCCATGCCCAGCCTTAAACTTCTCAGTTTTGATTCTCTGCACAGACTCAGATGTGTTTAGCTCCCATTGGTTGACTTAATTGCTATGCCTACTCATTGGCTGACCTTGTTAACACTGGAATTCCCAGTCATGAATATTCTAACAGCATTATCAGTGGAGGACAGGTCAGGCATAACGAAAAACTTTGAATTACGTTTCTGTGCGATTTAGGCTTCTTGAAAAGAAGGACAACTTGTAGGCATCTCATTTTTTAGCATATCAGACAGGAGGTCCATAAAATATTTTCCTGCATCTAGATGTGGTTAGCCTTCAAGGTTTTGATCAGCTCAGCCATTAATCCTGAGATAGATGTCCTCAGCCCATTAACTGCAGGTCACCACATGATCAGATTATATCAGGGCATGCTGGCCATCTGATATTCCTGAAGTGATGTTCTTGGAAACATGCAGTATTTGGAACCAAACTGTATTATGTATCAAAGCCTTATGGGTTATAACCAACATAACTGTGGCCATTATCTTCTTATTTACTGAAAGACGGTTTCATTGTACCTCTTCTCTACTCATCTCACCTGGACTGTGTTTAAGGAAACTACCAAATAAGTGTTTGTAGAGTGTAAAAAAAGCAACAAGATCTATCAGTATCTATCTGTCTTTATCTATCTATCTATCTATCTATCTATCTATCTATCTATCTATCTATCTATCTATCTATCTATCTATCCTTTACTATTTATCTATACCAGTAGTGGGTTTCACTTATCTTTGCTACTGGTTCAGGAATGAGAGTGTGTGGGCATGCACTTTGCATGGGCACTATGCTTCTGTGCATGTGCAGACTGTTTTTGATTATGTCCAGGCGGGTGGGCAGAGCCTCCCACTGCCACCGCTACTAGTTCATCGAAAATGGTGCGACCCCATAGCAACCCACTACTGAATATTCAATGAAGCTGGTGGAACCAACTTCTGTTGTTTAAAAGCCCCAACATTTGAAGATCATTATAAATACAATGGAATTTACCACATTGACAAATTTGTATAACAATTCAAAGCCATCCTATTTTATTAGGAAAGTAGATTTCAATAACAAATATTGTATACCTATTATATTTGAAATAATCCATTTCCTATAAAAGCAATCAGGACCCCCCCCCCCTCCATACACATACACAAATTCAACCACATGAAATAAAAATGCTGAAAATCCTAGGGCTTTTTTGTGATGTGTTGGTGGTGATTGTTAACAGGAACATGACAATTTTTATTTTATACTTTTTAAAAATTACACATTCTGGAACATCCTGCATCTTTTTGAGTCTTTGACAACAAAATCTATAATACTTTGTGGATACATAAGTTGCCTTGAATCTCTGTTGATGTACTGAGTCCTATACAAATGTTCCCATAATTCTTAGTGCATGCCCTTCTTCAGTCTGGCTGACAAATGCTCTGCTTAACCAAGGTGTTTATCTTTCTACTGCCAGCCATACACATAAAAACACAGGAGCTGTGTGCAGACACACACACACACACACACACACACACAGAGAGAGAGAGAGAGAGAGAGAGAGAGAAGAGAGAGAGAAGAAAATAACTGACCAGATTTAGAGTGTAAGTTATAGCTTCCCTTTTTCTCACTCTTGTTATATAGTTCAAAATATCCTGCCCTCTTTGTTTTCTCTTTCTCTTTAATATAAAAGTTTAATAAAGAATAAAAACAAATAGGAACTGAATGAATAGAATGCAAAATAATGAAAGCAGAAAAGGGCAAAGACAAAGGGGCCAAAATCAAAGAAAAGAAAAATGAAGAAGTGACTTATGATTTTCTTTTACTGGATTTATAATTATAAAATAACCTCTTATCTATGGTTACAGCATTGTTTACATGTTTTCTATAATCTATTAGTTTTATTTTAATCCTCAAAACTAAATACCCGTATATACTTGAATATAAGTCGATATTTTCAGCACAAAAAATGTGCTGAAAAATCCAACCTCGAGTTATACTAGAGTCACTGACTTTCACTGACCTGAAAATTGTCCCAAAGCTCCACAGTTCCCATGTGAAAGGCAGGGAGGAAAGAAACCTCATGGCTGGCAACATGAGGTGTTTTTTTTTTCTTTCTGCTCTTGCTACCCCTCAGCTGCCTGATTGGCAGCAGGCTGTACCAATCACAGCTCCTCCTCTACAGGAAGCACTGGGGGAAAGGGCGGGAGGGTTGAAGAGACTTTCAGAAGGAAGGAACCATGGCTTTCTGTTCTGATCAAGCCAGCAACAATATTTTACAAGTAAATAAAATGTACAAGTAAAATGTAAGTTACCCATTTAAATTTGATTAACAGGATAGGTTATTTTGTAACAAAATGTTCCTTAAAGTGGGGATAACTCTGTGTAATTAAACTTTTTTTCCAACTATACTTATCCTACCCAAGTTTAATTACACAGAGTTATCCCCACTTTAAGGAACATTTTGTTTAAACAAGTCAGCATTAACAAAACAAAGGTTAGGATAACATAATAGTATGAATTTTGTCATTAATCATTTGTTCTACATAATTAATATGAATAGATTTACCTTTTTTTAAGAGTATGGTTTCTCCTTATGCAAGATAAATATCATGTAGAAGAAAGATTTTACAATTAATGATTGAGTAACCCTCAATTGTTATTTACTGATCTATTGAGATAGTAATAATGATTTTAACTTATAAAATATGTTTTAAATGGAAAATCTGAATATTTATCATATGGAAGTTTGATTTAAGCAATTGTTTTGAAATAATATATGAAATCCCAATTATTAAGAAAATTATAATGATATTGTAATGAAGATTAAGATAACAGGTTTTAAGATTAAGATAACATTCCTAAAGATATTTTAAGAGGTTTTGGAATTTAAAAAAAAGAAAGATTTTGGAAGGGGAGGAAGAAAGATGCAAGAAATAAAAAACATTTTGGAATGAAAAAAGTTACATAATATAATAATAACAACAGGGTTGGAAAGGATCTTGGAGGTCTTCTAGTCTAACCCCTTGCCTAGGCAGGAAACCCTACACTACTTCAGACAAATGGGTATCCAACATCTTCTTAAAAACTTCCAGTGTTGGAGCATTCACAACTTTTGGCAGCAGGCTGTTCCACAGATTCATTGTTCCAACTGTCAGGAATTTTCTCCTTAGTTCTAAGTTGCTTCTCTCCTTGTTTAGTTTCCACCCATTGCTTCTTGTTCTGCCCTCAGGTGCTTTGGAGAATAGGTTGACTCTTTCTTCTTTGTGGCAAACTCTGAGATATTGGAAGAATGCTATCATGTCTCCCCTGGTCCTTTTTTTCATTAAATTAGATATACCCAGTTCCTGCAACTGTTCTTCATATGTTTTTTTTTAATTCTCCTACAAAAACAATTTTAAGAAGCTACAATAGAAGAATATTCCATTTTTATAAGTTACCAGTAGCCACTGTATTTTCCACCCTGGACTTATATTCGAGTCAATAAGTTTTCCTAGTTTTTGTGGCAAAAGTAGGTGCCTCGGCTTATAATCAGGTTGACTTATACTCGAGTATATACGGTATATCTTTATATTGTTTCCTGGGGGGGGGGGGGAGTCAATAGTAGGTTTCTAATCATCCTTTCATTTAGACAATGTCTTATCTCTAATCCTCACAATACACAGTCACTTCATCTACATCATCTCATTCCTATTCGTCTTTTTTTAGGTTGTCTTCATTTAAACATGAGATTCTCATCCCATCGCTGCTACCACCTAAAATAAAAGAAAAAGGTCTTGGGAGTACTGTATCTAGTATCACAGCATCATTTTCTTCCAATGATGATTAGCAGATAAAATGGAAAAGAACATAAGAAGAGCCATGCTGAATCAGGCCAAAGACCATCGAATCCAGCATTCTGTGTCACACAGTGGCCCACCAATTGTCCTTGGGGATCTTGAGCAGAAAGAGAAGGCAAAACCCTCCCTTTCCCCTGACCCCCAACAAATGGTACACAAGGAAATCCTGCCTGCCTCAACCAACATAGATGCGGCACATGGACATCCGTTTCAATAACCACCAATACACTTGGCATCCATGAATCTGTCTCATCCTGCCTTGAAGCTACTTGAAGATACTTGACTGGGGTTCTGCTGGCATATGCCATAAGATTTAAAGGAGAACAAAACCCTAAGTGACAGGCATTTAAAGACCTTCTCCCATCAAACTGATTATTCTTTTACTTGTTCTTTGCTCTTCTTGTCACAAACAGCTTCTCCCATTTAGTATTTTCTTTTCAGTATTAGCAGAAATATTTGAGAAGAAACCTTCTCTGTGGCGGCTCCGACCCTCTGGAACCAGCTCCCCCCTGAGATTAGGATTACCCCCACCCTCCTTGCCTTTCGCAAACTCCTTAAAACCCACCTCAGCCGTCAGGCATGGGGGAACTGAAACATCTCCCCCTTGCCCATGTTGTTTTGGTGTTAGATTGATTGTGTGCTTGTTTTTTAAAATTCTGGGGTTGTTTTTTATGAATTTTTTAGTTTAAATTGTAATTGGATTGGTGGGTATTGGATTTGTTATTATGTATTGTTTTTACCTTGTTGTGAGCCGCCCCGAGTTTGCGGAGAGGGGCGGCATATAAATCCAATAAATCTAAATCTAAATCTAATCTAATATCTCAACATGCAATTTTTTTCTCATACTAGCAGTGGTGAAACCCATTTTTTAAAGTACTGGTTCTATTAGTGTAGCTTTGTGGGCATCACAGGGGAAAGATATTGCAAACATCTCCATTCCCATCCCACTCTGGGGCCAGAGGTGGTATTTGCCGCTTCTCCGAACTACTCAAAATCTCCACTATTGGTTCTCCAAAATACTCAACATTTCCACTACTAGTTCTCCAAAACCTGTCAGAATGTGCTGGATACTAGTCTTTCTACATCAAATTATTTCTATTATTTACTCATTCTGATCTACACTACATGACATGATGCCCAATTCTAAATTCAATCTACCACCCACATATCATATCATTTCTTAGGCACATTCCAGTATGTATGAGAGCGGTGAATTTCAATGAAGCTGACTTTACAAACAATGGAAGGCTCATATATTTCTTTCATATACTTAATTCACCTCTCCATAATGTCCTACTCCATATGGTCTGTCTTTCCGTTCATTGAGAACACTTCTCAAGGGAAAGACAGATAGACAGACAGATAGCAGGAACACCCAGTCTTTCCTTGGTCTATAGTATCTAATAGATTGTGACAATCAGCTTCAGAAAAGAAGAATTTTCCTGGGATCAATAAAGTGCATTTTAATGCATGTTTCCAATTTTTGGTATTTTTAAAATATTCTGCTTCCCAAAGGTGATCTAATCCCAGACTATTACTAGAGATTAGTAGAGATAACAATAATCACTATCACCCTGGGTTCAGTACTAGGAGTAATTAAATTTTCTCAAAATAGGCAAGGTGTATAGAAAAGGGTTTAGGATTTCCCCCCTCAAAATGTGTGTTGTTGTTTTCTTCCCTTAGATCCAACAATCAAGGTTCAGACTTGAAGTTAAGCTTTGTAGTCATTTGGCAATTATTCATTTGCTCACAGATAGCTAACCAATATCTAACAGCCAGATTTAGTGATGAAATAAAGGAATAGTGGCATAGGCTGGATATCCCAACAATAAAAAAAACCAGGAGTACAATTGATAAATTGCAGTAAAAGAAGGAACTTGTAATGAGCTGCTTTGATTTATGATCTTAATTTTCAATTCACATAAGTAATTTGTCTTAATACAAAACACAAGCCCTTCCCTCTCCTTTATTAAGTAATACATTTCATGTTCCATAACTTTAAAAGGAAGTGTAAAAACCAAGTATTTGGGTAATGTAGCACATCATTTGCTTTAGATTACTACAAGGTGAAATTGAAGCAGATTTCAAGGAGGTAATATGTGACTGTTGTTTTATTAATACAGTGCTGGGATAGGAGTAATTTCAATCTTAAAATAATGGATATAATTTAAATTGTTAAATTAAATTACTTATAAGAATTGATTTTCTCGTTAACCAGGGGATAATTTGGTTTAATTCTGATACAGTGGAAAGTAATGTACTAATACACTTGGTAGAGTTTACAGTGCAGGATAGATAATTAGCATGAGTAAGGTGAAACATTTGAAAGGAATTCTACCCATGTGGGGGATAACAGAAGCTATTTACTACATGTGGGGGGAAGAGCATAATCTACTAGTTCAAGTAATACACATATCATTGTATGAAGGCAAGCAACAACCAAGGCATGAAAGAAAAGTTCTGTCAACATATTAGTATGAAACCTAATAGTATCAATATTTTTTTGGTATTTCACTGACTTTAAAATTTTCTATTTGCCTTAGAAGAATGGTTAAACAAGGGTGTAAAATTAGCCAAGCCTGACAAGTTAATTACAGTGATCCCCCGTTTATTGCGTCCCCAACCATTGCGAACAGGGTACTTCGCTATTTTTCAACCCGGAAGTCAAAAATACCATCTACGCATGCGTGCCGGGCACGCATGCGTAGATGGCAGCGGCTTCCCTGGGTCTTCCCCCTCTTGCTGGCGTCAGCGAGGAGTTTCCCCACCGCCCACGCAAACTCCTCGCTGCCGCCCGCCCTTCGCCCGCCCACGCCGTTCATTCTCGCCGCTTTTGAGCTAAATCCGGGAGCGAATTCGCTCCCGGATTTAGCTCAAAACCGCCGATAGCAAGCGGCAAGGAACGGCTTGTCTCGGCGCTTTCGAGCTGTCAGCTGGAAAGCGCCGAGACAAGCCGTTCCTTGCCGCTTGGTATCGGCGGTTTTGAGCTGAAAACCGGCGGTTTTGAGCTCAAAACCGCCGATAGCAAGCGGCAAGGAACGGCTTGTCTCGGCGCTTTCGAGCTGACAGCTGGAAAGCGCCGAGACAAGCCGTTCCTTGCCGCTTGGTATCGGCGGTTTTGAGCTGAAAACCGGCGGTTTTGAGCTCAAAACCGCCGATAGCAAGCGGCAAGGAACGGCTTGTCTCGGCGCTTTCGAGCTGACAGCTCGAAAGCGCCGAGACAAGCCGTTCCTTGCCGCTTGGTATCGCCGGTTTTGAGCTCAAAACCGCCGGTTTTCAGCTCAAAACCGCCGATAGCAAGCGGCAAGGAACGGCTTGTCTCGGCGCTTTCGAGCTGACAGCTCGAAAGCGCCGAGACAAGGCGTTCCTTGCCGCTTGCTATCGGCGGTTTTGAGCTGAGTCCGGAAGCGAATTCGCTTCCGGACTCAGCTCAAAACCGGCGATACCAAGCGCCCCCCGGACCCCCAACCCGGGTTTGGGGGGCTGCTAGGAAGCCCTCCATGCCGGCGGCAAACAGCCGCCCCGCCCCCAATCTTCGGCTCCTCGCTAGCGCTGTGGGAGTAAAAACACCGTCTGCACATGCGCAGACGGTGTTTTTACTTCCGCATCGCTACTTCGCGAAAACCCGCTCGTTGCGGGGGCTCCTGGAACGTAACCCTCGCAACGAGCGGGGGATCACTGTATTCAATAAATTAGGGCGGACCTAGCATAATATTGAGTGGTGCAAACTGTCAATGTGTCTTTAATTTTTTTATATTTTAATAAAACCATCCAAGATAATTTTGCTAATCCAAAACTCTAGAGGAAAGGAAAATAAAAGACTTTTCCTGACTGGTAATTTTAGTAATTATTAATAGACATTAACAATGAAGAGACTAACTATCACCGATCTTGTCAAATATTTGTTGAGTTGATTGAGAAGGGCGGCACAGAAGTCAAACAAACAAGCACACAAACAAACAAACAAACAAACAAACAAACAAACAAACAAACAAGAAAGACTTATTCTTATTCAAGGTCCCCAAAAGTTGATTTAAGACATGTCTTGTATGAAACAGTTTATTGCTGGAAATAAAGAACATACCACTTTAAATTTAAGGACTTCTGGAAAGTTTAGAGATAGGACTCGGGACCTTTGGGAATTGATTCAGGAAACATCAATGCAAAGCTTAATTTGTGCCATTAAGTGGACCTTTTAGCAATCAAATACTAGATTTTCTCCAAAATTATTCATTTTATTATAGTTATATATTGCATACATTATATATTATTGTGTTTTATTATACAGGTTGTCCTCAGTGTACAACTACAATTGAGCCCAAAATGTATGTTGTTAAGAGAGACATTTGTTAAACAAACTTTGCCCCATTTACAACCCTCTTTGCCACAGTTGTTAAATGAATCACTGCAATTGATAAGTTAGTAAGCTGTTGTTAAGTAAATCTGTCTTCCCCATTGATTTTGCTTGTCAGAAAGTTCAAAAGGTGATCACATGACCCTGGGACACAGCAATGGTTATAAATATGAACCAGTTGCCAAGCATCTGAATTTTGATCACATGATCATGGAGATACTGGAAATGTCATAACTAAAAAATGGTCATAAGTCACTTTTTTTCAGTGCTGTTGTAACTTTGAACATTCACTAAATGAATTGTTGCAAGTCAGGGTCTACCTGTATACATTGAAAACTGTCTGGAGTTCAATTGGATTGAGGCAGTGAATAAGTTCCATAAATAAATATTCATTAAAAAAAATTTTTTTTAAAGAGATATGTTTACACCTGGTATACATTTCAATCTATCACACACATGTTGTTTTACACATGGAATACATTTTGTACTAATAGTCTCTGGTGAGTTCAGCATCCTACATTTTCTTTTGATTCTTTTTTACTGTGAGAATAACTTCATCCTGAACTAAAGTTTTAGTCTTTCTGCTCAAAGTTGTAATTAATTTTTCAGAGTCAAGTTAAGTGTGCTTCTTGTTATTTTCTCTTTCTATATTTTCTTCTTGGTCATCTCCTGAATGTCTGCTTTTTATTTTCTTGTAGCTCTGTTTTTTATTCTTTTCTCTCAGTTCCAACTACACAAAGAAATATAATCTTAACCTTTCCTTTCAAGTTTCCAAGCTTTTTTTAGGAAAAACCCCCCAACTCATTTCTAAATCTGGAACAGACATATAAAGTTCTATGTCCTACTACAAATTTAATGGCTTTGGGTTTGTGTGAACCCTACAAATTCCATAGGTTATAGTTGAACAGAACATGATTTAATGCATTGTGGATACTGAATACAGCATCCAAGTTGTCCAAATTATTCTCTTCATACCGTAGAATAAAGGAATGTCCTACTTTCCATCATTTTTCCGCTATTGTTATGTACATGAAAAAGTTAAAGCTGGAATGGCCAAAAAGGCCCCTCTTTCTTACCCCTCTGTTTCCAGTGGTTCTGAACAGTTATGTGCTATAGAAATACAGATAAAGCAGATTATTACTTTTTGTCTCGTTCCTGTTGTTCCTCTCTTTGTCCATTCCTTCCTCTTCCTGCTGTTTGTCCCATTTTTAGTAGTTAACTCTTTTTCATACCTTTTTTGCTAGCTGAATTGAGTGACACATATGCTAACTCTGATCTGATGGGTGAAAACTCAATTGGCATAATTGAGTTTACCTTGGATGTGAACTCAATTGGTAAATACCAACAGTAATTTCCTAAAGTGTAAATTCAGTTTTAATCTCAATTTGAAAGATAATTGTGCATCGGGGCAGTATGCTGACTCTGTGAAATCACTAAGATTGATCTGTGAAGATCTAGTCTAAGGCTATTGCTCTTGCTATATTCATGTATTGATTTTGCTCTAGGGACAAGGGTTTATGGGGTGGGGGGGACCCCAGAAACCCTTGTCCCTAGAGCAAAATCAATATATGAATATAGCAATAGCAATAGCCTTAGACTAGATCTTCACAGATCAATCTTAGTTATTTCACAGAGTCAGCATACTGCCCCCAACAATTTGGGTCCTTGTTTTAGCAACCTTGGAAGTATGGAAGGCTAAGTCAAACTTGAGCTGGTGAGACTCAAGCTGCTGAATTGCTGGCAGCCGGCAGTCAGCAGAAGTAGCCTGCAATACTGCATTCTAACCACTGTGCCTCCATGGATCTCTTAAATATAAGAATGCCAAAGTTCTTTTTAAAATTCCCTGAGTAACACTCTCGAAAACGTCCAAAGATATTTCACCAGAAGAGCCCTCCACTCCTCCACTTGAAACAGAATACCCTACGAAAATAGACTAACTATCCTGGGCCTTGAAAGCTTAGAACTACGGCGCCTAAAACACGATCTAAGTATTGCCCACAAGATCATACGCTGCAACGTCCTTCCGGTCAACGACTACTTCAGTTTCAACAGCAACACAGGAGTACGCAACAGATTCAAACTTAATATTAATCGCTCCAAACTTGACTGTAAAAAATATGACTTTAACAATCGAGTTGTTGAAGCGTGGAACTCATTACCGGACTCAATAGTGTCAACCCCCAATCCCCTACACTTCTCCCTTAAACTCTCCACGATTGACCTCTCCAGATTCCTAAGAGGCCAGTAAGGGGCGTACATAAGTGCACTGATGTGCCTATCGTCCCCTGTCCAATTGTCTTTCCTTATCCCTTTTATCATATATATTGTCTCCTTTATATATATTCTCTTCCCATCTACTTCTCTTCTTTTTTTACCTCCTAACTTTATATATATTACTTAATGTCTATCCTCTTTCATATGTATTGTATATTGGACAAAGAATAAATAAATAAATTTTCCTGGAGCAGATCACCTCAATGTATTTTTAACTCTCTCTGCTGTTGCTTCTGACAGGAATGCCAGAAAATAAGCACATCCCAGATTAAGCAATCCTATGGATTCACATTGATTTTCCCTTTCCTTGAAATATGGCAATTTCCACTGGGGAAATTGTCCATCAATACTATTTTTATTTTTAATTCAAATTATTTTTGCCCATTTTTTTTTTCTTTTAGATCACATGTCAGGGACATTTCCTTCACTTGCACAAAAGCTTGAAATTAGTACAGTGATGATTCTCAGCTTTGCAGAATATTTAAACATCAGCTGCAATATAGTGTTGTTTTCCAATGAAGAAACCATTTAATTTTATTCTCATGGCTGATATTATTTGGGGCATTAAGGATAAAATCCGAAGGAAGGAGTTGGACTAAAAACCTTTAAGTTCTTAACTGTTTTGCAAATATCACTGTATAAAGGTCACTATGTAATTATAATTTTGCTGCCCTTCAATGCTCAAAGATTTCACAGTAACTGCGAAAGGAAAGAAATACATTGAAACAAAATGCTAATTTATATCGTTTATTATAACATTGTCTGAGTTAGAGAAAGAGAGAGAGAGAAAGTGAGAAAGTTGTAAAATGTATGAAGAATTTAAACTGTTAAAGCAAGAAATATCCAAATATAAAGCTACATAACGAGCAAAATATAAAGCTACACAAAGAGTTGTGCATTCCTCAGCCTGCTTGTATGACTGATTAAGATCTTGAAAACAACAGAAAAGAACATTAGTAGAGTCTGAATGGCCCCTAGCAAGAATCATATGCTTCACCCGTCTTTAATCCCCACGTTGTTTGACATTTTCACTATCTTTTTGGTACATTATGCCTTCTCTGAGTCATATGATCTCTGTCAGCATTCCAGTCACAGTAAAATCACTTATGGAAGCTATTTGACAGTTTCCGCAAAGATATTGAACCCCAATGTTCCTATAAGTTATCTGAGGTAATTTCTGAGGCATCGGAAGAAGATTGAAGTTGTGTCATTAGAATAATCAGAATTAAACAGAAAAAAACAAAAACCTATTGGAAAAATGAGAATGTTTTGAAACGTACAGGTATACTGGACTTGGTTTGAGTGGTTTTAAATTATACCTGTGCATGTACTTTTTCTTTTTCTTCCCTTGCATATCAATTTTAACTCTACCTATTCATTCTAATGTAACAAAAATCTCACAATGTTTTTCTGCTTTGACCCATCTTATTCTTACAGGTTGAGAAAACTAGACTTTATATTGTGTAGGCTATCAAGATAATTGCATACTTCCATTTTGAGAAAATTACAGCTGAGCTCCTCTTCTAATCTTAGGTATTCTGGACCTTTAATAGTTTTGTTAGATTTATGACAGATTTGCAAGAGAGGATATATTTTCTAGTTCCAGGAACCAGAGAGGGTTTTACTGAAACTGTTCTCCAACAGACGAGAGCAAAATGTATGTGATAAGGTTAATTGAACTGTGGGATAATTAACAGTGTTATCATCTCCTGGTGCTGACAATATGTGAGAATTGATCATATGCTGCACAATGCTTCAATGTCAGTGATGAACACAATTGCTAGTCTTTCAACATGCACATGTATCTAACATCAAAGGTAATTACTGAAACATAGAGCTGTGCAAATCTTTTAAAATTGCCTCTTTGGAATGTGCAAAGACGTATGGATGAAGCAAGTATTTTTGAGCAATTGAAGCAACTATGACTTTTTCAGGAGGCCTAAAGAACAGTTTGCTTCACTTTTTGTGAGATCATGTGGGACTGAAGAGACGAGACATAGGAACAGTTCAGCACCTTTATTATTCATAGCTAGATTGGAATGCGAACTGCCAGCTGACTGCAGGGAAGCCACTTTTAAGGGCTTGCCCATAACCAAGCCGGCCACTGACAGCAGTTTATTTCTCCCGCCGCTGGATTAGCCAATCAGCGGTGGCTATGTAAATCCGTGCTGTGTACAGCCGTACATAAAAATTTTGGTTCAGCAAAATAAAATCTGGCTGCTTCAATAATTTACAGATAGATAGGTGGTGAATACTCCTACGTAAAGTAAAGCACCTGCTTCAAATATATTTCCACACCTGAGTTAAATCTGACACCAAGATCATTCAAATTCAAAAATTTTAATTACATTTTGGAACCTTCAGGAGATATTTTTGTTTGATATAGTAAGTTATGACAGTCATCGTTCTCTTGAAATTAATTGTTTCTCTGAGATAAATATAATCATACAACATTTGGATTCAAAGATATTATCCAGATTCAGATTTGATGGTTGGTGAAATGTTGGTCTCTGCAGACCTCATGATTGCCTTGGGAAAATGTTCACAGTTGGCTATTTCTGACAGTGATAATGAAACGCAAGATAAGGTATGACCAATGGGATGTTTATTTCTGGCTGGTTGACTTATCACTTTCATGCAGGATATATTTTTTAAAATAAAATGTTTACCTTTGAAGTTCTAATCAATGATAGACGGCAGTATTTTCAGCATTAAGGTTCTCTAATTATTTTATGGTAATTATAGCACAAATCCATCTAATTATACAACCAAATTATAGATTATTTCTGTTTATAGATTTAGGATAGGAGGGTGCTCAGACTAGAAAAGTGTTGACATCAATGAGTTTACTATAAAAATGAGCAACAGGGAAAATTCAAAGGAAAGAAATTTATGGAAGTGGGAAAAGTTCCTTGATAGTAATAATGCATTGCTTTTCATCAAGATAAAATTATAATTCAATTATATAAGCAGCTGGTTATCAGTTGTCTTATAGATATCCAATACAAATTTCTCATACATAAATAACATATGGTAAAGTAAGTGTGTCTATTGGTTTATAAAGAAATATAATTTAAGTTAGTGTTATCCACTAAATGTGGGCACTACATCCTTGATAATTTTGTAATATTTATATTATCAGCCTTTGTGTAATTTTAACCTGTACTGGATGGAATGTAAAAACATGTTGATGGACAAACTATCCCTATTCTCTATTCCCACTGTAATTTTGCAGAGGTATCCTGTTATTAAGAAAAGGTATACCAACAACAGTCAGAAAGAGAAGAAAATTACCCTGCTTAAGACATCTGGCCAGAAAAGAGGACCCTAAATTTATAGTGAAACACAGGCATCAAAAAAGCATAAGAACCATCCATTCATGACTTCATTCCCAGGTAACTTTAGGACCATTTATGTTATACCTAAATGGGGATATAGAAGGAATGAATTCCATAGTTTAGAAGTGACCCAAAATAAAACTCTTTCCTAAAATGCAATAAAAAAATAATCCAAGTAGAGATTCCCTTAGGATCATATCGCATTTGAGAAGGCCTTATGCAATACAGTATATGTTATTCCATGCTTCTGGATTTCTAAAACATTTGTTTGGGATCATTTTCCTTGATGAGGATCCCATGATCATTTTCCTGTAACAAGATTTGGTCCTGCACACTTCAAAATGAATGTATCTCATCTTAAAGTCAAATGAGCCATACACTCTGCATTTGTTTTCCCTGTTTGTTTTCCTATCTCTTAATATCTGCAATATTAAACATAAGAGGGGGAAAAACTGATCAGTTGTGAAACAAAAAACAAACTCTTTAGCTCTAGATATTTTCAGTAGGTATGTCTATCTTTGGTTTTTTTTCCCCTAGACAATTTCCCCCTGATGGTCCACGGTATTAGGACAGATTTTGGTAATATAGAATCAACTGAATTCATAGATCTCTTTTTATTTTTTGACCAGCCTTTTTTTCAATTGAGTTTTATTGTTTTTCTCCACAATACATTCATACATATACCTTAATTCTTAACAAAATACAACTAGTTATACATTTCTATTTAATAGTTCATGGACCAGTATCTTAATTTGCACCTTTTATACATAAATTACCCACCCCATCCCATTACTCCCCTCCCTCTATCTCCTTCTCTTCCCTCTACCTTCTATTTTCTTATCTCCCATTTCCTTACTTCCCTCTTCTCCCCATCTTCCCTTCCTTCTCTACTTCCCTTTCTCCTTCTTAGCCTGTCAGTGAGTATATCTGTTCACAATACATCCTATAGTTAACAGACAGATAACTCATTACCCCACTCCTTTAATTATTGGTGCCTCTCTTACAATTTATCCCCTCCCAAGTATCCATATCTATGCTTAATTCTTATATTTTCCTAGGTATAGTAACTACTAGCTTAATGCTGCCTTCTCAACTGCCTAATATTGTCACCTGGATCAACCATCTTCAATTTTTTATTTTTATATTTTTATTCTATATTACTTGTCTTCTATACATTCTCATTTTATAACCAATAATAAAATTTCCCCATACATGACAGTATTCAGAATCTTCCTTATCCTTAATTTTTATTGTCAATCTATTCATTTCCGCACAATTAAATATTTTTTAAAAATTACCTTCTTTTCAGAAGGAGCTTTTGTTACTTTCCATTTTTGCGCAAACACTGGTAATAAACCCAGCAGGAATATCTGGTTTTAATTCTATAGGTTGTTTCAATATTTTTTCTCTCCACACTTGAATTAAACTCCAGTACACTTTGGCTTCACTTTCCTATCTGTACTCTCTTTGACATGTGTTACTCCTATAATCTGGTATTGGATGTCATTCTATCTTATTTCATTTTGTACCATTTTCCCCATATCCATTTGTACCATTTCCCCCATCTTTTATTAGTTTTGTTGTCTTTTATTCCCTTAATATCCCTTGTCATCTCATCCATTTCTGCACATCTGTATACTTTCTTGATAATTTAGCCTTCTGAAGGGATGTTTTGATTTTTCCAATTTTGGGCATTTAGTTGCGGTAATTATATGCATCACTAGGTATAATGTTTGTCTTGGATATTTCCAACTCCAGATTCCAGGTAAAAAACCTTTAGGAATAAATTCTATCTCCATCTCTATCAGTCACCTGTGTATGTATTTCCATAAGGCTTTAAATTAGGACAGGTCCACCACATGTGGCAGAAAGAACCAACATCTTTATTGCATTTCCAACACATTGGATTGAATTTCGGGTAAATTTTTGCAATTCTTGATGAGGAGAGGTACTTATAACTCTCTAACGCTGTCTCTCTCTGTCTCTCTCTCTCTCTCTCTCTGTCTCTCTCTCTTAATTTGCCATCACCTTCATTATTTAATTCATTTTTAAATTTATGATTAAAATATATTTTAGCTCTCCTGCAAGTCAAGTCGTGAAAAAAGGATGAACAAAATGACCATTTATTATTCAAGATAAAATAAAGAACTGTGAACGTGTGCATGTAAGGATTAACAGAAATTGCTTTTAAAGACTATTATATAAATGGAGGATGAAATTAGGGAGACCATTTAAACATTTTTTTAAAAAAAGAAAGCAGATAGAATAGTGTTTTTTATTTCCTAAGATAACTTTAAAATAAAATTTCCATGAAAATTAGACTTGGACATCGGTAATTGTGAAAGAAAGAAGCAATAGGGTGATAATTGGAAAGAAGAACAAAACTATTTGCTTCCTTTTATCTACAATAAAATATAAATGAACAATATTGGCTGATTTACTTATGTATCAAAAATGTATCATCCTTTATTAGGCAGTAAAGGATAAATATTCTCTAGAACGGAACAGAAGAGAATAGAAATAGGCATTTATTTTCTAAGGAATTTAATCTGTTCAAATTTTTGGATATTTACTTAACATTTTTATTTGATGGGCTATATAATTTAATGGTTCTATTCCAGTAATGCTGGTGCATCAATCTCAAAGTTAAGAGACTGAGAAATATGATAAATTATGTATTATGTAGCCGATGCAGATTTTTTTTAAAAAGCATTTTAAAATGTTAATTGAATCACATGATACATCTATATGCTCGCGAAGTTCTTGTAGATCGTTTCATGGTATTTTCTTTCAGAATTATAATCATAATTTTGGGGGCAACTATACTTTCTGTGGGTTCCAGTCGTTAAGTGACTGTTGTTTAGTGACCATTCAGAGTTATGAATAAAGCCCCTCTGTGTCCAATTTTCTCATTTATAACCCTTGCAGTTCTGCAAAGCAAACAAAAGCTGAAGTGAGATGATAAGCACAAGCATAGTTTCGCTTAGTGACTGTTTCATTTAATGACCAACTTGCCAATTTCAATTTGTGGTCACTCAATGAGGTCACTCAAATAATTCTGTTGGTTTTTTATAATCATTCCAGTGGAAAATACTTCTGTTAAATCTCGCTAAGAATTTTTTTTTAAAAGCCTATTGAAAGAATGCAGTTTTTGTGGGTTATTGACCACAAAGATACACAAGACAAGAAAGCAGTAGGTTTCTGCTGGTTTAGGAGCTTATGGAGGCTATTTCTCATCTCAGTGACAGATGAAGCCTGACAACACTTCTGTTCCTTTCATGTCCACTGTACCATTGTTTGAAAGTGTCATAGGATCTACTTGTAAAATACAGTAAAGTTGCCGAGTTGGAAATTTTAGCATAACTTTCTTTAGAAAAAGGAGGGTGGAAATATTTAAAATATTCTAAACTGGGAGAACACCTGGAAAATCACAGCTTGATTTAGGATAGCTGTTCCGGTAGAAGAGTACATGCTTAATTAAACACATTTTTTTAAAAAAATAATTCTGCTATGGCTGATAAAACACGTTTAGCAAGCTTATATTTTAAGAGAGAAAAAACTACCACGTCTTTACAAAGTTATACACTTAAGGTAAGTATAAGGTGAGTATATAAATCAGACTAATGCAGTTCTCTCACAATGCATCTTCTTTTCTGTCACTTTCTCCTATTTACATTTTATTTATTTATTTATTTATTTTGTCCAATTCACAATAAATGTTAAATAGGATATACTTGTATATCCTATTTAAATATATCAATAAAATATATCAATGAAAGAATAGAAGAAAAGATATAGGAGATATAGGAGAGGCAATAGGGCAGGGGACGGAAGGCATGCTAGTGCTTACTGACCTCTTAGAAATCTGGAGAGGTCAACCGTGGATAGTCTAAGGGTAAAATGTTGGGGGTTAGGGGATGACACTACGGAGTCTGGTAATGAGTTCCACGCTTTGACAACTCGATTACTAAAGTCGTATTTTTTACAGTCAAGTTTGGAGCGGTTAATATTAAGCTTGATTCTGTTGTGTGCTCTTGTGTTGTTGTGGTTGAAGCTGAAGTAATCATTGACAGGCAGGACGTTGCATCATATGACCTTGTGGGCAATACTTAGATCATGTTTAAGGCATCGTAGGTCTAAGCTTTCTAGCCTCAGAATTGTAAGTCTAGTTTCATAGGGTATTCTGTTTCAAGTGGAGGAGTAAAGGGCTCTTCTGGTAAAGTATCTTTGGACATTTTCGAGGGTGTTAATGTCCGAGATGCGGGATCCACACAGCTGTATTTGAGAATGGGTCTGGCGAATGTTTTGTAAGCTCTGGTAAGTAGTGTGAGATTGCTGGAGTAGAAGCTACGTAGGATTAGGTTAACAACTCTTGACGCCTTCTTGGCGATGTTGTTGCAGTGGGCTTTGGCACTTAGGTCATTTGATATTAGTATTCCGAGGTCTTATACTGAGTGGAGGTTATCTGTGAGATTTTGTTTATTCAGTTCATATATGAAGTTCTGATTCTTTTTGCCGATAAAATTTTAAAGCAGGAAAATTACCAATGTAACTAAAGTTTCTGGGCAATGTAGATCAAATTGCATTAAAAAAAACCCCTCCTCTTTCTTATGTAGACAAGTGATTGTTTTTAACATGGCTGCTCCCACTTTTGCCAATGATTTTTCTGCTGCAATTTGCACAGGAGAGAGAAGTGGATAGATATAATGCAGCTTGACCTTCTGCTTTTCCCCACAGCTACCCATTAAAGAAGGAAGCCTTCAAGGTATAAGTTGCTAGATAGGAGCTTCAATTTATAAAATGAGGCTTGACACACACATGGTAAACCAGTAAAAAAATATGACACTTTATCTGAAGCCCTTCAGAGCTCCAGGAGATTTACCCCTTTTCCACAAACACACCACCTAATTGATCAGCTATCATTCAGCATTTGCTATTAATTCAGTGATGTTTAAAAGGCAATGACCGGGGTATGGAGTAGAGTAGAGTGGATGGATGGATACTTTATATTTCTAGATAATATTTGCCCCAACAACAGCCTGCATGGTACCTGTTCCCATTGGCTACTTGTTCCTTCTCTTCCTTCTCCTGAAGATCTCTCCACACCTGCAGTTGAAAGGCTTGACATGGTCTTCAGCTTCCTCTCTTTCTCCCATGTGTTTTTTTCCAATGCTGTCCACATGCCCCATCCTAAACCTCTAGCTGCCTCTGTTGCCCATTTCACAAGTCCCAGCATCCATGTGGCTGTAGAAATCATCTGACTTGTTACTGCCACTCAGGAATTGCCGCAGTCATCCAATTCATGGTTGTCACAGAAGTGCTTTCTGGACTTTCTTTGTTTTTCCTTGAAGATGTTTTGCTTCTTCAGAACTGAAGAAGCCTTTTGGATGAGAAGCCAAAGATGCCTTTTGTACTACACCCCCCCCCCCCCAAAAAAAAAGCACCTTTGGGACAACTACCTCTGTGCCTTCCTATCTCACTCAGCCCCCAGTTAATTATTTTTATAAAAAAAATTGGGGGGACGGGACAGTCTATTATATATCATTGCAATTACTTGGTAGGGTCATCCTGAAGTTCTAAATTGGGCTGATGTCCACTTACAACTATGCACAAATTGTACATTCTTACCAAGATTGTTTATTTCCCCATCATCTTTGAAATGGCAATGAAATTTTGGGCTCATTTTTTAAAAAAAGTTTACATTAGAGAAAGTTGCAAATAAAAACAAATGTAATCATTATATTGTATGATTTAATTATTAGAGTTACATGGTATCCTAATTGACCAAGTGACTTGATGAGGTATAACTGAATACAGTATATGCAAATGTTGAAAGTGTTGGAGTTATGTGAGTTGTTCATCATCTCCAGGAAACCTGAGAATAGGTTAGAGTATTCTTTCTATTCTTATAAATGCAAACTATCAATTTGCAAGCAATCTTTGAGGTTGGTTCAAAAAATTGATTTATAAACTTGAGCTTGATTCAGAAGTTCACAGATAAAAGTGTTCTTCTGCATAATTACTCCCTACATTAAGAGGTAGATGAAAACAAGGGTGGGTGGTTTTCTCCTTAGTAGTTCCTTGATTAGGATATTGTTTTCTGTTTGATTGTTTTTCTGGTGTTAATCCCTGCTTATGTGAAAGTTGGCGGCTGGAGAAAAAGTGTTCTTTTTGTTTGTTCCTTCTTTCTTAGAGTTTTATTGTCTCTTTTGAATGTGTGTTGATATGGTTTATTTCCAAGCATCTATTTTGATGTGTGTTCCCTTGTGGGCATAGATTATAAAGAAAAATTATATCAAGATAGGGCATGATGTGTATGTCCCTAATTATCATTTCCATAAATTTGTCAGGGGTGAAAAACTCATAAAAACCTCAAGCTGTCTGCCCCTGTTTTAATACATGCCATTAAAATGATACTTTTATTTGAATCTTGTTTCATGGATTTTTTTCTAAAGATTATCATGCTTTGAAATGACCTTATCTTGTAGAAATGAGAAGATGTGACACTATGATTTTATATGTTCTAGCTTTAAATGTTAAAAAGTTGAATGTGAGATATAGTAATATTCTTCACTGCATTTTTTTTCTTTTTCACTTTATTGTTATAATCGTTCCTTCTAGGGGTTATTTTTTATTTTTGTCTGTAAAATTTTCCTATTAAAATAATAAACCTTAAAACTGACTTAAAAGTTTATTGTTACAGGATAGACCCATCCTTCTACAAATGACTGTATGACTGTAACTTTGTTGCTTGTATCCTTACAATTTATATTGACTGGTTCTAATATGATTTGTTTGTTTATTCTGTATGTACCCAGACTATCATTAAGTGTTGTACCTTATGATTCTTGATGAACTTATCTTTTTTTTAATGTACACTGAGAGCATGTGCACCAAGACAATTTTCTTGTGTGTCCAATCAAGTTCTATTCTGTTCCGTTCCGTTCCGTGCCATGCCATTCCATTCCATTCCATTCTATTCTATTCTAAATGCAAGTATTGGATACATGAAGAGGCATTGATGACAGGATTGTTTTTATTTTTTTATGGTTGCATTTTAACTGTGCATCATTATGTACTGTATATTGAAAAACAAAATTATGTTTTAACATCCCTGTTATTTATTTTATTTGATATCTTGATCATAGTTCATTGACAGAAAATCAAAATGTAATGCTTATATAGATCAAAGCTTATATATATAGATACATATATGTGTGTATGCAAACAATCAAAGCTAAATGATTTATGTTATTTACAACTGACCTCACATGCAGCCTGCAGCTATTTGTATGCATCTGTGAAACCAAACCAAATCTATTTCAAATCTAACTTGTTTTGGCTGATTTTTCAAGAAGCCATTCTCTCCTTCCTACAAATTAAAAAGATCTAATCTTACCTTTCTAACTCTTATCTTAATCTTAATTAATCTATTAAGCACTATTTCACATTCCCAACTGTTTGTTTTAGTTTGTTCATCAATTTCATAGAGATCTCTATCCAACAAAAGTTAGCCATAATTAATTACTGTTAAAAATAATGAAATAAGTTATTCAAGTCTAATTCAAAGTACTATGTTCTTGAGTAGAACATAGAAATGTTTAATTTCCCCCCTCTGATCAGTGTCAAAATAGATCACCCTTAAAACCTATCAAGTAAAACTATAATGTTCTAAAACAAGTTTTTTTTTTTAAAAAATCCCAGTTATATATTAGTAAATGTATTATTTTTCTAAAAAAATGAGTTAAATTGGTAATTATGTTTTCCATTAAGTTTTCCTTTCTTTGAAGAACAATAAGAACATACATGACTTATCAGACACAAGTCCCTTTTCTCTGATATACAAAAACATAATTAAATTAGTTTTGTGGAAAGTTGTTTCCTGAAATAAATTTATTGAGGATATTAGAATGATACAAATATAAAGGGTTTAATTTCCAAAAGCTATTAAAAACACACCTTAGTGAAATTTGTGTTTGAAGTTCAAATGAAAGGCTATATCTGAATATGCTAATCCTCGGGAGAATTCATGACACCTGTCATGCACTGTAAAGGTTTATAAATGTTTTCTTTTGCAAAGTCAACTACAAACATCATAAGACTTTCTGTAAATATACCTTCTAGTCTCTTTGTTTGAGTAGACATATTGGATTTCCCATATTATAGTTATAAACCAGAGAAGATTATTTTAGATTCTTTTAAAAATATTTGATTAATAGACTTCCACTTTTGCCCTGGGATCAAGTTTCAGTGATTGTTTTAAGTGTTTGAAAATATTTGAATTGTGAATGCCCGAGTGGCAAGAAAAGTTTCTTCCATGTGCATTATTTTTACATAAACACACACACACACGACAAATTGTCAATAAGGACATAATCTCACATGGCACAAAGGAACCCAGTACAATGTACATAAATTATTTGCTTTTCATAAAAATGGTACTAAAATGTATGTAGCAGTATTTCTATAAACATTAAAACAATAGAGTTTTTTAAATGCATGAAAGGATGGTATTATAATCTACCAGAGCTGTGGAATTTCAAGGTTTAATTGAATGCATACATTTTTAACTATGAAAGGCATCCTGTAATACAAATTTTATAACTTTTATTTTTCATGATTTGAAGGAACCTAGGGGTTTGTATGTGCGCATGGGTGAATGAATTGAAAAGGGGTTTTTATTGTGTGTCCCCAATTATTTACTCCTCTTTCTTTCTTTCTTTCTTTCTTTCTTTCTTTCTCTCTCTCTCTTTCTATCTCTCCCTCTCCCCTTCTCTCTTTTTCTCTCTCTGTGAAGATGTGTGTGTATGCGTGTGTGTGTGAAGATGTTGGAGCATAAGAAAAACTGACCTACTTCTTCATCTCTATAACATGCTCTCTGGAGGCTTAAAGCCATTCCTGATTTAAAATGTGTATGAATTGGCTGCTGTAATTTCTGATATGCTCAGTGATTAAATCTTTAACTACTTCACAGACATTGAATTTATGTTCCAGCAAAAGTTATGGAAATCCTAAAATCTGGCTTCTTTTGACAGATATATATATATTTCATTCACAATTCAATTTAAATCAGATAAACACATTACTAAAAGAGGTTAGAACAATACAATTAAAAAAATTGCATACTGTGTTTCCCAGAGAATAAGACAGGGCCTTATATTTTTTTGAACTCCGAAATATGGCCCTCAGCAGATGGGCTGAGAGGAGACAGCTGCCCAACCGGCTTTGCCTCCTCCTCACAGGCAAGAGCTGCGTGGCGGCAGGGAAACCCCAGTGGTGATCTCGAGGGTTTTCCTGGCTGCGGAGCAGTTAAGGAGCTCGGTGGTGGTGGCAATGGCGCAGCAGGGCTGGCGGTGAAGGTGGCTAGGGATACCGGAGGCAGTAGCGGTGGCTGAGGGAAATCCCTGGTTACCTTATCAGTCATGCACGATCCCACCCTCGTTGCCAAATGTTATGTCCTTAGCGGAATGAAGGACTGCACTCGTGGGGTAACGGCTCTTTATTAATAACAAGTAACGGTTACAGAACTCAGCAAAAAGACAACAAGGCCATGCCTGGCAGCTATATATATGCCGGGCTGCCAACCAATCACATTATAGTATTTTCCCGCCCAAGGAATATGGGGCGGGTACAATGCCTAACTGTCCTCTGGACACAACAAAAACGCTGCCAGAGGCAGCCCAGAGGAACCAAGCCAGTCCCGTGTGGTGTGGGCACACCCACCTCTCGCTTGCTCTCACTCTCCCAGCCGGGAGCCGCTCTTTCTGCGGTGGGCACTCTTTTGGCCAGGAGAGAGAAGGTGGGGGGAGATAGCAAGTGAGAGAAGGTTTGTATGTATGTTTGGTTTTATAAATAAGGGTTTTTTAGTTGTTTTAGTATTGGATTGTTACATGCCGCTTTTATCGCTGTTGTTAGCCGCCCCGAGTCCGCGGAGAGAGGCGGCATACAAATCCAATCAATCAATCAATCAACCAATATGCACAACTCTGGCAGTGTTTTGAAAGGCGCTCCTGCCTGTGAGGAGGCAGAGAGGCAGGGATTGATGTATGCCTCCTCTTCCTCTTAGGCAGGAGTGCATTTCAAATTGCTGTAGGCAGAGAGCCCAGAGGAGCCAAGCTAACCCAGCGGTGTTCTCTGATTTTTATGGAAAGTATTGGGAGGGGAGCTTATCTTCAGGGGGGTTATTTCAGCTCCTGTGCTGAAAAGGCTAATTGGCCTTATTATTGGGGAGATGTCTTATTTTCAGAGAAACACAGTAGCAATAAAGAACACACTGAAGAGTACAAATGATTGTAGGTCTTTAAGGTCGGGCAATGCAGGGAATAGATAACATAAATAACTGAACTCTATTTTATTAAGAGACGCAATCTCTCTCTCTCTCTCTCCCCCTCTCCCTCTCCCTTTATCTTTCTCTGAATCTTGAAAGCCTGCTCGCATTTCCACTTCTCTTCTTTTTATGCTAAAAAAAACCTAAGGTGTGGCAATTTTTGGTTTTTTTCTGATGCTTCCTTATTTCTCCAAATTTCTAAATTCACATTTTTTCTAATGGCCATTGCATATATATGACAATGAATATTGAGGCTGCATGTTCTACTGTGAGTGAACTCATAAAAATTAGGAACATCTTTCATTTTGTATATTTATCAATAGCCCCTGGTAATTGTTGGCAATATGGTCACAATTCCTCTTTAAAGTTCTTAAAAGTCTGTCCTCCCAATCAATTACTTCTTAGTAGATCATATGGGGGAAAAATATATTACTGCTATAAGTAGTGGGCTCTCAATCCCGTCAATATCAGTTTGAGTGGGTTGGAAGAGCCTCCTGCTGCTGCTACCAGTTCACCAAAGTGGGCAGAACCAGGAACAACCCACCACTGCCTGCTATCTTACCCCTTCCCCTCCTCCCTCTCTTCTTTTAATAAGTGATAATCATACCCACAAAGTCTATAGAATGTTATATGAACTATAATCTTTATATATCTTTACCATCTCCTATATAAACTCTAGCTCTGACGTTTTAATTGATATAACCAGTACATTAATCACATAATCTATGAAGTATTATATTTCATGAGCTGACTTTATTTCCTAAATAACTTAGTTCAATATACAAGATAAATGTTTAACAGTAATGTATCCAACTGGGATAATTTTTTTCCTAGACTAATGCTGGATCACAATAACGAGGTATATATATATGGGTACAGTTGATATAAGTATACACAAATAAGTGACTTACTCTTTTCCAAGGCACATCCTGTTGTTGTGTCTCAGGACAGAGGGCTGAAAGAAGAAACATTTTTATTTATTTATTTTAATATCACTATGGATTTATTTATTAAAAGTATAAGCACTATCTCTTTGAAATGAAATAGAATATTTATTCATCCTTTTTTACCTTGGAAATTTCCCAAAAATTCAAATATGTGCATTTTTCAACTAACACTGTTGAAAGATGTTTAATATTAAAATGGGCATATTAATGGGAGTTCTCCCTTTTCTTATTTCTTATCGTTCTTTGTCTTATCCTTCAAAAATAATGCACATATTCTACCCAGCTTCTGCAATTTTAGATTTTTTTTTAGAATTAACATACAATGAGATTTTGTAACTTTGTGTTATGCATTCAAACATTGTCCATGCACTCATAGATAGTAAGATACATCTCATTGTCCCTTTTAAAAACATTTTTACAGTATTACATTATAATGTAATACCAATATATGACACAAAAGCAAATGAGAAAAATAATTGACTTTCTTTTTCAAAATTAAGCCCTTAGAAAATTCTGGATTGGATTTTGACAAAGTTGACACCACCTAAACAATCCAATTATGATATTCCTGGAATAAAGAACAGATACAGGTAGAAAACAATAGTAGTCTCCAAATCATATGATACTAACCACTGAACATTTAATACATCTTCTTGTGGCAATGATGTGATTTCTAGATTTGTAAGGTAATATGTTGAGGTCAATTTAAGATGCAGTAAATTTAAGCTCCTTTAGTTTTGCAAAAGATTCCAGGATGGTCTAATACCTATGTCAGTAAGAGGTGATAAATAAAGGAAGGAAATAGAAAATGAGTCTATGCCAAGAGTCAATGGAGATTCTCAATCATCCAGATCATGGTTTTCCCAAAGGTGCTTTTACAAAAGGCAACTGGACATTCTTGTTTTCTTTGAAGACGTTTTACTTATCATCCAAGAGGTTTCTTAAGTTCTGACTGGATTGTGGGGAACAGAATGATTTATATTCCTTGTAAACAGCTGGTCATTTGCATTATTTTAGAAAGTCATTGAGGCCACTTGGAGGCTTGTCTGTGTTCTCAGGACACCTGAGTAATGCAAATTATCTATCTATCTATCTATCTATCTATCTATCTATCCATCCATCCATCTATCCATCCATCCATCTATCCACCATCTCTCATGTTGCCAACTTCAAAAGCCATTGCAAAAAATATATGCCACCAAATAAAGACAGAATGCTTCAACTAGCACAGCAAACAAGAGGAAAACCTCCTGCGCATCAAATCCAACCATGCTTTCTACCACTTTGTAAATTACAAACTTAAGGACTCATCCCACCACTAAAGGGACCCAACAACAAAGAATGCTATAATGAATCAACCAAAGTTAACCTCTTCAACACATTCTTCAGCTCAGTCTTTGTAAACAGCAATGGCTCATCCCCAAAATTCACTAATTTCACCTCAAACACTCAAAATGACTTAACCCAAATAGATTTCACAGAAGACAAAATTGGAAAAGCACTATGCGACCTTAAACCTTCTCTATCAATTGGGCCTGATGGTCTATGCACATACTTCCTAAAAAATCTCTCCACAGCCATAGCTGAATCACTAAGCATAATCTTTGAAAAATCATTCAGAACCAAAGCTATGGTCGCAAGCAACAGTCATCCCCATCTTCAAAAAAGGAGATCCTATTGTAGTTGAAAACTACAGACCAATCTCACTATGCTGCATTACATGCAAAATCATGGAATCAATCATAAACCAATCAATTACCCTCCACCTAGAAACTAACAACCTACTCTATAACAAACAATTTGGTTTCAGAAAAAAAATATTTTGCAACCTGCAACGCCTTCACTGCAAAAACATATAGACTACACATCTCGATCAGGGCAAATCAATAGATGCAATTTACATTGACTTCTGTAAAGCCTTCAACTCAGTGGTTCATGATAAACGACTTGTTTATTGTACACTGTTTCTTATTGTTGTGAGCCGCCCCGAGTCTGCGGAAAGGGGAGGCATACAAATCTAATTAATAATAATAATAATAATAATAATAATTGTTATTATTATTATTATTATTATCATTATTATTATTATTCTAAAACTGAAATCTTATGACATCTCTGAACCTCTACATGATTGGATAATTGTGTTCCTATCAAACAGACAACAAGTTGTCAAAATAGGGAGCGCCATATCCAATCCTGTTCCAGTTGAGAGCGGCATACCCCAAGACAGCGTACTTGGTCCAACACTCTTCATACTCTATATAAATGACCTTTGCGATCACATTACAAGCAACTGCGTTCTCTTCACCGATGATGTCAAACTTTTCAACACCACCGATAACACAGCTACTCTCCAAAAAGACCATGACTTTGTGTCTGAATGGTCAAACATCTGGCTACTCCAAATCTCAACCAAAAAATGTTCTGTCCTACACACTGGCAAAAAGAATGAGAACATCAAACACATGCTGAATAAACAAGACCTTGCAGATAACCCTCACTCCGTTAAAGACCTTGGAATACTCATATCAAATGACTTAAGTGCCAAAGGCCACTGCAGAAACTTTGCCAAAAGGCTTCAAGAGTTGTTAACCTAATCCTACGTACCTACATAATCTTACACTACTAAGCAGAGCATACAAAACTTTTGCCAGACCAATCCTTGAATATAGCTCCTTTGTCTGGAACCTGCACCACATTTTGGACATAAACACCCTAGAAAATGTTCAGAGATACTTTACTAGAAGAGCCCTCCACTCCTCCACTCACAACAGAATACCCTATGCAACTAGACTTACAATCCTAGGTTTGGAAACACGACCTAAGCATAGCCCATAAAATCATCTGCTAGAATGTTCTTCCTCAGCTTCAATCACAACTTCAGCTTCAACCACAACACTCAAGCACACAACAGATACAAACTTAAAGTAAACCGCTCTAAACTTTACTGCAGGAAATATGACTTTAGTAACTGAGCAGTTGATGCATGGAACTCACTACTGGACTCATAACCTCCAAAACTTTACCCTTAGATTATCCACTGTTGACCTCTCCCGATTCCTAAAAGGTCAGTAAGGGGCATGCATATGTGCACCAGAGTGCCTTCCATCCCCTGTCCTAATGTTTCTTTTGTACTAGTATCATGTATATGAATATTATTATATCTTTGTATACCACCAATATGTACTTGACAAAACAAACAAACAAACAAACAAATAATAAAATAATTGGTCGGGATGGAAAAGAAAAACATTTGATATAGGCACAAAATACAAAATGCAAAGCATGGTAAAAAGACCTTTGGTGGCTAATCTTTATTAGGATATGGCCTATCATTTTAAAATGTTTTAACTCACCCTTTTTATGTTTTATGGTTTGGATGATGGTAGAAGGTGTTTTTTTTTTTAAAAAAAAGGTCAATTCAGAAATCTGTCTCTGCAGTTCACCTTTCAGTATACTGCCGTGATCTTGTCACTCATCAAAGTGTCAAAATGTCTCTTTCTATTTTTTAAAATCAATATCTATGCAGAATTTATCTAAAATATATTACATATGCAGCATATATTTTGTTACTCTGCTTCAAGATTAAAAATGGGGTGATCGTTCTAGAAAATTAGTTTCCCACATTCCTTTTAAATTAAATCATCTCAAATATTAGCTGAATGACTAGAGGGTATTATAGAATAGAATAGAATAGAATTTTATTGGCCAAGTGTGATTGGACACACAAGGAATTTGTCTTGGTGCATATGCTCTCAACGTACATAAAATAAAATATACATTTGTCAAGAATCATGTGGTACAACACTTAATGATTGTCATAGGGGTCAAATAAGCAATGAAGAAGCAATATTAATAAAAATCTTAGGATATACGCAACAAGTTACAGTCATACAGTCAACATGGGAGGAAATGGGTGATAGGAATGATGAGGAAAACTAGTAGAATAGAAGTGCAGATTTAGTAGAAAGTCTGACAGTGTTGAGGGAATTATTTGTTTAGTAGAGTGATGGCGTTCGGGAAAAAACTGTTCTTGTGTCTAGTTGTCTTGGTGTGCAGTGCTCTGTAGCGACGTTTTGAGGGTAGGAGTTGAAACAATTTGTGTCCAGGATGTGAGGGGTCAGTAAATATTTTACCCGCCCTCTTTTAAAGTGAAATAGACCATTGCAGAATAGAAGAATTGGGAAGAAGGGAAAGTTAGAAATGGTACACAGACATGCCCACAGGAGTATATTAATATAATATTTACCATCAATTATGATAGTAAAATGCAACCATAATGTAAAGTTAATGTTGACTTTTCCCCTGAATCTACAACATAGTAGTTGTGTAATAGTTACTTGGACTGTATATGATGGGAAACATAGTACTAGCTTTCCAAATGTTACTAGTACATAGACAAACCTCATTGTTATCAGATAAATAGTAAATCACATCTGAAACAACTTGCAAATAAAACTACAAGAATTTATCCAGGAAATCTCTGAGAATCGATGAAGAAGAAGAAGAAAAAAAAGCATGTTTCTCTGCTTCAGATTCCTAGACTTCCCCATCTTTTTAACACTTCTTCATGATATTCAGAGTTTGCTGGGGAACAGACTACAGTAGTCCCTCACCTATCGCTGGTGTTACGTTCCAGACCTGGCCGCGATAGGTGAAATCCGCGATGGGGAATTTATCGACTGATAGTACTTATTTAAGTATTTATATTGTAATTGTTTGGTAAGTTTTCATTGTTTTAAGTGTTTATAAACCCTTCCCACACAGTATTTATTTTAGATACAGTATTTAAATACAGTATTTACAATTTAGATTTTTTATTTTTTTTTGAAAAACCTGCCGATCGAGTTCGGCGGGCTGTTTAAATCTGCCAATCGACTTCCTCAGAAACCCGCGATGAAGTGAAGCCGCAGTAGGTGAAGCGCGGTATAGCGAGGGACTACTGTAGTTCACTTTTTGCTAGTTTCTCTTCATGGAGTTTGGAAAAATTCTGTTCCTTCTTTTAAAAGAACCATACTGACTTTGTAGATAATCATGAGCTTCCTATGTAGTTATCTATGCAGATAACTTATGGGCATGTGAAGTCTGGTTTGAAGATTATAGTCACAACAGATCCCAAGGAAACTAACATTGATCAAAGGCAAAACCCGGAGCCCCCATTGTGTGCCCGTCCTAGGAAGATCTGGCTCATCCAAATTGGCTTTTGCCTTTATTTTTGAAACTCCGAAGTAAATATATATTTATTTATTTATATATGTAGGATATATATTATATCCTTCTTTTAAAAGAACCATACTGACTTTGTAGATAATCATGAGCTTCCTATGTAGTTATCTATGCAGATAACTTATGGGCATGTGAAGTCTGGTTTGAAGATTATAGTCACAACAGATCCCAAGGAAACTAACATTGATCAAAGGCAAAACCCGGAGCCCCCATTGTGTGCCCGTCCTAGGAAGATCTGGCTCATCCAAATTGGCTTTTGCCTTTATTTTTGAAACTCCGAAGTAAATATATATTTATTTATTTATATATGTATGTATGTATGTATGTATGTATGTATGTATTATTTATTTATTACATTTGTATGCCGCCGCTCTCCGTAGACTCGGGGCGGCTCACAGCAGTGATAGAAACAATGTACAATACAAATCTAATAATACGAAGCTAAAAACCTATAATTTAAAAAAACATGCACACAACACACCATACATAAATTATATAGGCCTGGGGAAGATATTTCAATTCCCCCATGCCTGATGGCAGAGGTGGGTTTTGAGAAGTTTACGAAAGGCAAGGAGGGTGGGGGCAATTCTGATCTCTGGGGGAAGTTGGTTCCAGAGGGCCGGGGCCACCACAGAGAAGGCTCTTCCCCTGGGGCCCGTCAAATGACATTGTTTAGTCAACGGGACCCGGAGAAGGCCCACTCTGTGGGACCAAACCGGTCGCTGGGATTCGTGCAGCAGAAGACGGTCCCGGAGATATTCTGGTCCGATGCCATGAAGAGCTTTATAGGTCATAACCAACACTTTGAATTGTGACCGGAAACTGATCGGCAACCAATGCAGACTGCGGAGTGTTGGTGAAACATGAGCATAATTGGGAAAGCCCATGATTGCTCTCGCAGCTGCATTCTGCATGATTTGAAGTTTCCGAACACTTTCCAGAGGTAGCCCCATGTAGAGAGCGTTACAGTAGTCGAGCCTCAAGGTGATGAAGGCATGAGTGACTGTGAGCAGTGAGTCCCGGTCCAGATAGGGCCGCAACTGGTGCACCAGGTGAACCTGGCCAAATGCCCCCCTCGCCACAGCTGAAAGATATTTCTCTAATGTGAGCTGTGGATTGAGGAGGACGCCCAAGTTGCGGACCCTCTCTGAGGGGGTCAGTAATCCCCCCCCAGGGTAATGGACGGACAGATGGAATTGTCTTTGGGAGGCAAAACCCATAGCCACTCCATCTTATCAGGGTTGAGTTTGAGTCTGTTGACACCCATCCAGACCCTATTTGCTTCCTCCCTCCCTGGGTGGAGAAAAATCTTTGGATATTTGGATCTATAGCATCCTTTCTAAATCTTTTTTTAAAAAAATGTGTTTGTGGGGGGTTTTTCCCCCTCCCTCGAGTGGCTATAATAAGTAAGCAACCGGCGATTCATTGGTAAGGTGACCAGAATCTTAAAATCTGGTCACCTTACTGTAAGACTAGATATGGGGGGTGGGGTGTTTTTCTGTATTTTAGCAGAGGGATGTAATATGTGATGAACCATCATCATTATTATTATATAGTGTCGTTCAAAGAATATTCAGCAAATATTCATAATTTGAGAACTTCAATCTTCATCCAAAAGAACTATGAAGTGTCCAAATACCTTCATATATCCTCATTCCTTGTATTCTTATTATATCCCTCAGACAGGCTATAATCACTGTCATTAACTCTGTATTAATTTTGCAATTAGCCAGCCCAGCAATATGGATTTAGCATTGGCCCTGTAAAATTATATATCATTACACAACTTTCTTATCTGCATTCCAAAGTATAAGACTGATGCAGGCATTAAACAAACATAAATATAAATGTTGTGTATATTAATTAGAAGCCAATATGAGCTAAAGCTCAGCTCTTCCTCTCAGGAGTCGTGAGATTGAAGTATTGGAACTGAAGGGGGTGGGGAACCTCCTACCAAAATTAAACCTCTCTCAAAAATACACTCAATTACTATCAAAGGGCTTAAAGTATTTAACCTTTAAAGTAAGAGTGTTTGCCTAGTATTGATTTATCAGGAATTACAAGCTAAGAAAACATGCTATGTTTCAGTTTGTTGATTACCTTCAAGGATATTCTTTACAAAGACCATCTAGCTAGGGAATACTTAATTCCTTGGAACAGCTTGTCAATTATAGGCAAATATACTGAGTTTTAAAAAAAACAAAACTTCACCATCACCTCAAAAAAAAGGGTGGGGGGAAGCAGGCAAAAGTTAAGTAGTCATTTGAATATCACATTTATTTTGACATTGCCGAAGGTATATGATGCCAAGTAAAAGCCCGATTTGCACATTTATGAATAAAAGACAACTACATGTTTTAATAATACTTTGTCCATTTCCCCACTTAGAAAAATGGAATTCTTAAAATGTCGAAGAGGGGATAAAAACATCAGCTTTGAAACATTATTTTGGCCAGCCATCTTTAATCTATTGACCTTCATTTCAACTGGATCAGAGTTGAACTTTATCTCAATACTGGTGACAGGGCAAAGTACCCTAAAGTATTAGGTAGCCTTTTTGAATCTGCTGTGCAATCAAACCAAGTTGACTAAATAGAACCAATAGTTTTATATATTTGACCTGTAGGCCACTAATATCCAATGTAAACATGTTTAGAATATTAGGGGAAATAGAAAATTTTCGATATCCCAAGATAACTTTGAATTACTTTGTTAATACAGCAACAACATGCCAAGTAAGAATAAAATAATCTTTAACTAAAGTATTACTATGCTTATTCAAAACTTTTTGCTGCGCTGGTGATTTTTCAACCAATGCAATTACCCATGGTTTAAAACCCCATTGATCGAAAAACCATGTATGTTAATTTTCCAATGTTTTGCAACAGTAAATCTGGCAGCTAACAACAAAATTGGATTAATTTCTAATGTAAATCATTGTAAAATCCCTGGGAAACACAACAGTAAAGCTACAGTTGAATTAATTATTAAAGATTATTGTGTATTTTTCTAACTCCTTTAAAAAGTACAGAAAGAATAAGTAAATGGACAGAGGTAGTAATACTTTTGCAATAACATGTCAGATCAGCTAAATTAAAGGCTAACATGAAGCACAATAGAGGCAATTGTCGACTTACGACCACAATTGAGCCTAAAATTTCTGTTGCTAACAGAGACATTTGTTAAGTGTATTATGGCATTTAAAAAAATCTTTATTACCACAATTGTTAAGTGAATCACTGTGGATTTTACGTTAGTAACATAGTTGTTAAGTAATCTGGATTCACAGTTGACTTTGCTTGTCAAGTGGTCACAAAAGATGATCACATGAGCCAAGGACACTGTAACCATCATAAATATGAGTGAGTTGCCAAGGTCTGAATTTTGGTCATGTGACCAAATTTTGATGTTGCAAAAACTGCATGAAAAACGGTCATAAGTCACTTTTTTCAGTGTAACTTCAACTGGTCACAAAATGAACTGTTGTATGTTGAGGACTACGTGTAGATTCCTGGAAGCCATTTCTGAAATCTTCATCATTATTGATTTAAATAATACATGATATATCAAAATTAACTTCAACTGACAATACTATCAGTTGTTAATACTGACACTATACGAAATTTATTCATGTCATGTTTACTTAGCTGTCTTAACTCAACTAACTCAGCTCACCTCAGGAAGCTCAAACTGCCCAAGGAGCTGCTAATTCAGTTCTACAGAGGAATTATTGAGTCTGTCATTTGCCTCTCTATAACTGTCTGGTTCGGTTCTGCAACCCAACAAGATAGACACAGACTTCAGAAGATAATCAGAACTGCAGAAAAAACAATTGCTGCCAACCTGCCTTCTATTGAGGACACAAATCAAAAAGAGGGCTGTGAAAATATTTAAAGACCTTCATACCCTGGACATAAACTGTTTCAATTCCTACCCTCAAAACAAAACTATAGAGCACAGCACACCAAGAATGCCATCACTCTGCTAAACAAATAATTCTCTCACCACTGTCAAACTATTCACTAAGGCTGCATTACTATTAGTCTTCTCATGATTCCTATCACCCATATCCTCCCACTTATGATTGTATGACTGTAACTTTATTTATTTATTTATTTATTTATTTATTTATTTGATTTTTATGGCGCCCTTCTCCTTAGACTCAGGGCGGCTTACAACATGTTAGCAATAGCATTTTTAAACAGAGCTAGGCTATTGCCCCCACAATCCGGGTCCTCATTTTATCCACCTCGGAAGGATGGAAGGCTGAGTCAACCTTGAGCCAGTGATGAGATTTGAACCGCTGACCTTCAGATCTACAGTCAGCTTCAGTGGCCTGCAGTACAGCACTCTACCTGCTGTGCCACCCCTGCTCAACTTTGTTGCTTGTATCCTTACGATTTATATTGATATTGTTTTCTGATTGCTTATTTGAACCCTACGGCTATCATTAAGTGTTGTACCTTATGATTCTTGATGAATGTATCTTGTATCTTTTTTATGTGCCTGAGAGCATATGCACTAAAGACAAATTCCTTGTGTGTCCAATCACACTTGGCCAATAAAGAATTCTGTTCTGTTTAAAATGTAGAATGACATTTGAAGAAAAACAAACATTATCACCTGTAAACAGATTTATTAGAAGATATTTTGTTTCCATCTTAAGATTTTGAATGTTGTTGTTCCTTTCAGTAATCTGTGTCAATACTACTATAATTAAATTGCATAAAAAGTTATATTTTAATACTGCCCTTATCTCTTCTCCTCCATGAATGCTAATTACCACTTGTGTTGCTGATACCACTAATGGATTGTAGCTAAAATTATATTTACTTCCTGTAATAAATATTTAAAAGGGTTTTTTATATCAACAAAAATATATTGAAAATCTAAAAGTGAGTGCAGTTTTATTGGCTTGTCATAATAATTAAAAACTTCACTTGGATGGTTTTTAATGTAAAGAAAAACAAAGTTCTAATCGGGCTCCACAAAGGCTACAACTTGGCGAGCCAAATATAGCAACAAAATAATTGTAATAATAATAATAATAATAATAATAATAATAATAATAATAATAACAACAACAACAACAACAACAACAACAACAACAACAATCATCATCATCTTCTTCTTCAAAGTTCTTGAATCTTCATCCATGTATATGGAGATTTGGCCACCCAATTTCCATAACAGATTTATATCCTATATTCAATGAAATTCTAGAAGAATTACCCAGAAACCAGAGAGAAATGGAAAATACTATGTTGAACACAAGAGTTATAATGGTTTACCTTGAAATGAGCAGATAATGAAACAAATGTGTTGGTTTATAGACGAAATTCACTTTTGAAAATTTCCGATTAAGGAGCACGGAATTTGTCATTATTGAAGACATCTCAAAGGCAAGAGCTTGTCTTCAAAACATTATTAGTATCACTAATTAGAAGAAGTAGGACTCAGTCATGGTTCAAATGCAACAATAAGAGATAAGCAAGCTTCTGAAAACTTTGTATGTGATGTAGATAGTCTTTTGAGCATAACTCAAAGATAATAAGATGACTTTACAAAGTTAATATTCTGTATTTTATTTTTCTCTTTGACTTAGTCTCCGCATGTGTGGAAGCACTATTTTCAAATTTAATTAGCAGTTTCTTACAATGATTCATTATGCACCTTGAAGTTTGCTGCAAGTCACTATTGTAACCAAAGATAGTTAAGTTAACTTCCAATGGCATTAGTGTTGGAAATTAATACTGACTTAACTAATAACAGCTTATAAAATAATCCCAATAAAACTCAGATCTGAGCAAATAAAAAAATTGTGTGAGTTCTGGTATATTAATCTTACCGCAAGTAGACAAAGGCACAATTTATCCATTTATTATTTATTTGTGGGATCCTTGGTGCTCTCTGAGTTTGGTTGTTTTCTTGCAAAAAGCACTCCCTTTCCAAACCCTGTTGCCTTCTAGCACTGATGATGTTGCCTGCGGGGGGGGGGGATCCATTTCCCCCCAAAAAAACACTCTGTGGCTTATTTTGTGGACGTGGCTGTGATCGGGTGGGAGTGGTTTTACGGTCATATGACTGGATGAGGATGTTTGATGATCATGTGACTGGGTGGGGGGGGGCAACTTGACATCACTCACGTCAAGGATTAGGATTAGGGTGCCTGGCCTCTAATCATAACTTATGTACATTAGAACATTATACATGCCTTCAAATGTACTTCCCTAGATTGCACATCACTGTTAGAACCAGGAAATGTTATAGATTGAGTTAAATGAGGTGGAAGTCACTTGACAACACTCTTGCTTAGCAACCAAAATTTTGGGCTCAATTGTGGTCATACATTTCTTTCTTTCTTTCTTTCTTTCTTTCTTTCTTTCCTTCTCTCTCTTTCCTCCCTCCCTTCCTCCCCTCCCTTCCCTTTCTTTTCCCCTGTTCCATTCCTTTACTCCTTTCCTAACCCCTAACCCAGGGGTCTTCAAACTTGACAGCTTTAAGACTAGTGGACTTCAACTCCCAGAATTCCTCCTCTAGTCATGCTAGCTCAGAACTGGGAGTTGATGTTAACAAGCCTTAAACTTCCAAGTTTGAAAACCCTTTTAAAAAAACCATTTAAAGACAATTTTTTAAAAAAATTCTAACCTTTCAGGGAGCTCACTTCAGGCACCGACGGCAGCAGTGGCTCCTCAGGAGTGCTTTCCCCCTTTCCTTGCTGTGCTGTCTCCAGACTTGCTGTCCCAGTTCTACAGCTCCTCCCAGCCTCCCAAAGTCTCTCAAAGTGAGTCCAAGGAGAGAACAGGGATGCGTCCCTGCTTCCGAAATGCTGTAGGGGCAGGAGATGAACGAAGGAGAAGGGAAGCCGGAGATGCTCTCCTGCCTCACTGTTGCTTGTGCTGTTCTGGGCAGGAGATGAAGGGTGTGGGACTGGGGATATGGATCTAGCCCAGTGGCAGAAAAGGAAAGAAAGAAAAGGAAAGAAAGGAAAGAAAGGAAAGAAAGAAATGAATGGAACAGGGTAGAGTGGAGCCTGTTCCATGGGGAACCCCCCCCCCCGACTTCCCTCCTCTCATCTGCTGGCAACTGTTTCACCTTTCTCTGCATGTGGTGGGAAAGAGCTCAGAGGGGAGCCAGTGGGGTGGGGAAGAGAGCATGGAATGGGGGTCTGAGCCGATTGCCCTAAGCTGGCAGAGGCAGCACAGGGTGTGGCTAGGAGCATGCTAACCTTGGCCTCCCCAAGTGCCGAACTCTCCTCTTGCGACGTGAAACAGTGAAGGTGAAGAAACAGCCAGTGGAGAACACACAGAGCTGCTCCAGTCCATGTGTTCTCCAGGTTAGTGGCTGTTTCTCTCCTTCATTGTTCTTTATGGGAAATTGTTTGGTCCAGCACCATGAAATGTAGAAGTCATAAGCTGCGCTTTCATCTAAGTCAAATTCAGAAAGATTTGGCTAGGGATGGGTGCCTCCATCCGCCAGCTCATGGCAGCAGCCTCAGCTGCAGCCCACATGAGCTAAGGAACTGTGGGGAGCTACAATGCCGATAGCTTTGGGGGCTTCTTTCCTCAGTGGTTTGTTTACTTACCTCCTGAAAACATTTACCTTCCCTTCTCCAAGCAACCCTGGTGGAGAGTGAAGGCTTCTGCTACTGGCCTTGAAGAAGTTTTTGCAAAGTGCAAATCCCCCCCCCCCAAAAAAATTCAAAAATAAAACACCCCACCCAGCCAGAAATTCAGCTTCTGTGCAAGCTAAAAAGAAGAAAATAAAGAAATCCCCCCCCCAATCGAAAAATATTCCAAAAAATTTTGGGGGAAAATGGCAGTGCCAGGGATCGGCAATGTGCTGGTGATTTCACTGGTGGGCTGCACCATACCGTACTGGTAGGAACCCACCTCTGATTGCCTGGGTTGAGTAATAAAATATCTGCAAGAAAACAATTAAACATATAGGGCACCGAGTACTCCATTGTTCAGCCTGGAGGTACAGATATTCTCTCCTATTAGGATGGTTTATCTATTTAAAATATTTGTATAGCCACTCATCTTTTATCGAATCTTGTGAAGGAATTATCCTTTTAACATGAGGATCTTGCTGTCTTTCTATGGGTGGTAAAAGTAGTCTTATTTTTATTTATTTATTGTTTCATATAAAAACAATCCTGTCATCATAGGTCAAGTGCCTTACTTTTGAAGAGCCAACTCCATGTTATCTCTATGAACATCCTAAATTTATTTTCTGCCATCTCTTCCACTTCCAAGAGTTCTTATTTTCATTTTCATTTTCTTCATGTATTTTATATCAACTTTCTAAAGACAGCACACATGGGATTTCAATTGTTTACCAAATGTAAGTCAAATGTGGGTGACAGGCATTAATGATATAATTGTACTCTGACTGACTGCTCCTATTAGATCAACATCTATCTAAATATAAAGAGCTGGATAACCATTAAGATCAAATTATTCATACATTTATAGTGGGATTTTTAAAAAAAATAACAACAACAATGCTAGGAATACTACAAGGATTGTCAAATGTAATTACAGTCAGTAAATGTGCCATCACAATCTGATTACTCTAAAGGGCATTTCCTATCCACTTTTGAAGCATGTTGCAGAAGCAACGCTAATTTTAGTTCTAACCCATGCTGCCCAGCAACTTGATTACAATCTACCACTTCAATACTAATTTTTGACATTGATTCTATTTGAGCCAACCTAAGATGTTTGCTCTGATGTAGTCTAGGCATGAGCAGAGAGCAACAAGGCAACAATATACAGTGTTCCCTCGATTTTCGCAGGTTCAAACTTCGCAAACAGTCTATACCATGGTTTTTCAAAAATATTAATTAAAAAAATACTTCGTGGGTTTTCCCCCTATACCACAGTTTTTCCCGCCCGATGACATCATATGTCATCACCAAACATTCATCTGCCTTTAATAAAAAAAATTAAATAAACTTTAATAAACATGGTGAGTAATAATCTAAATGGTTGCTAAGGAAATGGGAATTTGTAATTTAGGGGTTTAAAGTGTTAAGGGAAGGCTTGTGATACTGTTCATAGCCAAAAATAGTGTATTTACTTCCGCATCTCTACTTCGCAGAAATTCGACTTTTACGGGCGGTCTCGGAACGCATCCCCCGCGAAAATCGAGGGAACACTGTAATGGGAGAGTTGAGTAATTAGCAGGATCAGACAAATGATGAGAAGCATGTTTTGGAATTGGTCAAACTCAAAAGTATTTTTGCTCACTATATAAAACAAAAAATAGGTACATCAACCAAGTCAGTAGTTGTTAATGACTCCTCTGACTAATAATTCGAAATGGAAATCTGAGGTGGTTGTTAAGTTGGTCAAAATCAAGATAAGCAACATAAAGTGGAAAGTTGTTTCTTGATCAATTTGTTTGAGAATAGGGAAATGCCTTTTTAGTTGTTGCAAAGGAATAAAATATGGAAAGTTGTTTCTTTCTCCGTGGATACAACCTCTCTGAAAGTGATCTCCTCAATTCTTCGTAGGGAGACTCCTACATGGAAGTCATTGAAAAGACTAAGGCTATCATCCAAAATGATCCTATGAAATGGTCCATATTTTTTTCCCCACTGTCAAAAAGGTTTCTACCACTGAGATGGTCAACACTGAAACTTCTCGTACTCCTTTTGAACTCAGCATCCTTTAGAGATGGCTTTAAATTTATGATTATCTGAATGAGTATAAAAGCAGTTATTAGAGGACATAAAAAACAGATTGAGGTTGTATTTTATCCTATGGACTTTGTAGATCTACACTTGCAAGAAATCATGAAGTTCATGTTTTAACTAGTTACCTTTCAGTCAAAAGGTAAACAGACATTTTCCTCCTGTGGATAAAATTGTATAAATCCTGTGTCTGTTAATTGCTCTTTACTCCTTCAAGAAAGAGCAATAAAATTGATGTTGTGGACAATTATGATATATATTCAAATTAAAAATTATTCATCTCTGATGGATGTTAGTATCAGAGTGTAGTTTGAATGGAACAATTCTTGATCTCAGAAATTCAAGCTATTTTCTTATATTTTAAATGAAATGGATGGATGGATGAATGAATGAATAGAAGCACATACATTTTGTATGTCCATCTATGTGCTGAAGCCCTGCCTAAATTATTATATTTAAATTGGAATGGATGAATTAATGAATAAATGAACCCACATAAGCATGGACACACAGGTCCACATATACAAACACTACGTGCTGAAATGCAACCTATTTTATTATACTTAAAATATAATGCTATTGCAACGTTAATATCAGTTTTACAGCACAATCCTGTGCTAGAAAGGTTAACTGAGTTTTCTCTGAAGTATGCGTGCATTCAGCAGCCCTCCTAGTCTGGTGTTTTCAAGATGCATTGAACTTCATTGCTCTAGACCTCAGTCAAAGACCTTGCAGTTGGTTGCAATTGGTTACTGTGAGAGATATGTTACTGTGTTTCTTCATCTGTGAGTTTGTTTGTGTGTGTGTGTGCACATGTGTGAATGTGTGTCGTTGTGCGTAAATGATTCCACGCAGTTATGTTGGAGTTTTGTGCCTTTCATTTCTTAGTGAAAAACCTTCTCTTGCCTAGAATCACATCGAGGTTGGCCAGGCTCCTTATTGGGTGGGAAGAATGTCAAAAAGGAAAGATTTATCAGGTAAGAGAAAGCCAAGGTCTGTTACTTACAACTGCCTATTGTCTAAAATTGGCTGAGAAGATCCGGCATGAATGAAGGCAAGCATCTTTCTTCCCCTTCTGTCTTTGAAAGAGGAGTTGGCATGTTAGCCTCAGTCTCCTGGCCAGGTTCCAAATTATATAATTACATTCTGCCTCCCAACATTTCCCCTGCAGTTTCAATTAGATTCAATGTTCTTTTTCACTGTCCTCAACTTTTGCAGGGAAGCGTTTCCCTTTGTAGCAGCTGCCATTTTCTACTCAGGAGGTGCAAGGATTCAATAGCGCTACCTTGCATCATAACCCTGTTCAGTTTAACACCAGCCACTCATTTCTGGCACAATCTTAGACAGATTTATTTGGAATTAAAAGAGCAGGTCAGGTCCCAGAGTCCCCCTCCCCCCTGTATTTGCAGGCCCTGCCTTTCAGTAGGGCTCCTATGTAACAGGGAAGTATTTCTGAAACATAACAAGAGTGCAAAAGCCGCTTGGTGTGCCAGGCACATTGTCACAGTATGGGAGGCAAAGACAAATCTTTCCCCAGAGCTTTAAAACCTCATTCTCCAAACCCCAAATGGACTTTTGCACTGCAGTGGGATTTAAAACACAGATACATACAAACTATACCACATTTCTAAGGATGCCAATCTAGACTTTTCAAAAGCTTGTTTGCTGCAGAGGGGAATGGTTTTGCAGCAGAGACGGAGTAACGACACGGACACAGAGAGCTGGATTTAAAACTGGGTCATTTTATTAATTAAATTTCCATAATTTATTCATTAAATTAGCATAAATTTAACTAAACCTAACAAGGACCCGCAGGGTCAAACAATTACTTCCGGGGCGGAAATGATGTCAGAAAAACTTCCGGGGCAATTTATGGGCGTAGCTCCATGCTGATCCAGGTGAAGGGCCCTGCCCTCACCTGGATCCCAGCCATGCACCTGCATGTGGGAGGTCTCACCGTCTAACCCCTACAAGGGGATAGAAATGGGCAGGACCCAAAGACAGGTTCCCCCAATTGCTCAGATCGAACTAAAGGCACCATGAGCCTTTGGAGAGAACCTGTCAATCATCCCCAAAGATGCCCAACGGAGAACACGCAGTTGCTAAACACCACCCAATTTCCGCCCCTAACCTGCCTACCCAAATGACCAAAGGTAAGCCAATTTAGACTAATCGGGGAGCGAAGCACCCCCTAACCATCCATCCGTCACCACAGTGTGGAATAGGCGAAAAAACAGTTGCAGAAAATACCGAGACTGCCAAAAATTCCTATTCGGCCCCCTACGGGCAACCCACAGTGGCACACTGAAAGATAGGGAGGGAGGGCGGGTGTTCGCACCAACTGCCTCCATGAAAACATCAAGAGGTGAATTTCAGACAGCAAAACCATTTCTAATGCCCATAATGTGCATAGCCCTAAACTATATTTGAGTCCAATTAAAGTAAGAAAGTCATCATTACTAACATGTGCTGTACAGTATTTGCTTGCTGGGCAAGAAAAACATATTTGAGAATGGAAGTGCATTGTCCTAGCTGATATGTTGTTTAACAAATTTTACGTTAGCAGGCTAGGCAAAATCTACAATGGAGTTGAAGTGGGGTTTTTTATGCTGGTATTTCTTCTGTTGCTTTTTTTGGGGGGGTAGGGGGTGACTTCAACTTTGCATTCTGCTTTAAGAGGGTTTTCCTGCAGGGGGCAAGCAACTCAGACTCCTCCACCATCCCTTATGTAATTTATTTCCAGCTTTCCACTGGGTGCAGGGAAAAACCAAATTTTGCTTTGAGCTTGGAATGAGGCACCCTTCTCACAACATAACATTGGAACAGTCAGTTTTACAGTGTTCAAATACCGTCAACTTGAAGAACAAAGAACAATGGACTTTATTTTTCTTTCATTCCGCAACACAACTGCAGAAATGGCAATGTCCTTTGCTAATGTTATCTACCATAAAAATTGCTATTTTTTTTAAAAAGCATCCTAATATTTTACAGTTTTTTTAATTGAAACTTTATGTGGAAAAATTGCAAAGAATTTCTAAAGCTTTCCTTGCTTAAGAACCTATAGAAGACAGTCCAAAAAGGTGACCACCTTTCTAGTATAGATTATTAGCAGTGCGACAACAAAATTATAGTTACCTATTAGCCAACTCAGTACACAAAACATTTGCAATCTGAAAGGTTAACATCAGATTGTTGCACAATACTTTTTTTCCCTTTTCTTGCAAATAGTGGTCTGTCTGCAAAGATTATAGTTTCCCTGCTCCTTATCTGATTCTGTAAATTTAAAACTATATACAGTGGAACCCCGACATAAGAGCTGCTCGACTTAAGAGCTACTCGAGATAAGAGCTGGGAGAGGAGAGACATTTTTGTTCGTCTCCCGAGCTCAAATCCGCGATACGAGCCGAGAAGAGCCGGGCTGGCTTACTTTCCTTCCTTCCCGCACTGATGCAGAGCCACTCGAACAAAGCGTCGCGCCCCTCTGATGCTTTCGGCGGCTTCTGAAGCGACGCTGGGCTCTTTTGCTGCCAAAAGCGTCAGGGGGGCGTGACGCTTTGTTCGAGTGGCTCTGCATCAGCGCGGGAAGGAAGGAAAGTAAGCCAGCCCGGCTCTTCTCGGCTCGTATCCCGGCACTTGGTGAGTGGAGAGGCGGTCGCCTCCCCTGCCGCCCCACTCTGGGGGTCCTGGGCTTCTGCTGGGTGTGGGGGGATCCGAACGCTGTTTTGAATTTCACATTCCGAGTGGCCCAAACACCAAAGGCGAACTTCCGCGCCTCAGGAGTTAGCTCGCAAACGGCGCGGCTGTTTTAAAACGTCGCTGCCGGCCTGGGGGGGAGAGGGAAAGGGGGGAGAGGGGGGAGAGAAAGAGAGAGGGAGAGAGAGAAAGAGAGAGGGAAAGGGGGGAGAGGGGGGAGAGAAAGAGAGAGGGATAGAAAGAGAGAGAGAGTGAGAGATGCTCAGTGAGCCTTTCTTTGAAGTTGCCTTTCTTTCTTTCTTTCTTTCTTTCTTTCTCTCTCTCTTTCTTTTTCTCTCTTGCTCTCTTGCTCTTTCATTCTTTTTTCTTTCTCTTTCTTTCTTTCTCTTTCTTTCTTTCTTTCTCTTGCTTTCTTTCTTTCTCTTGCTTTCTCTCCTTCCTTCCCTCCTTCCATTTCTTTCATTTTCCCTCTCTATTTTTATTTCTCTTTCATTTTCTTTCTTTCTATCTTGCTTGCTTTCTTTCTTGCTCTTTTTCTTTCTCTCTTTTACCTTCCCTTCCTCTATTTTTTGCTTTCCTTTTCCTTCCTCCCTTCTTTCCTCCCTCTACAGGATTGGGTGGCAGTGAAGTTACTCTCCCCTTTCATAAGTTTCCTTGCTTCCTTCCTCTGTTCCTGTCCCTTCACCCTTTCTTTCTTCCTTTCTTCCTTCCTTCCTTTCTTTCCTTCCTTCCTTTCCTCCCTCCATTTCTTGCTTTCCTTTTCCTTCCTTCCTTCTTTCCTCCCTCTACAGGATTGGGTGGCAGTGAAGTTGAATAAATAACTACAGTTTAATGAATAAAAATAAAAGTTTGCCATGTTGATTGTTTTGGGTAAAAAGAGGAAGGGAAGGAAAGCTCTCAGCTTATCATCTTATTAATAAAGTTACATTTATTCTTGCAATGTCTTTTTGCATAATTTAGACTAACTTTGTGAGTTTTTTGAGGGCTGGAACCAATTAAAATTATTTACATTAATTCCTATGGGGAGATAAGAGCTGCTCGACTTAAGAGCGCAGGTCCGGAACGAATTAAACTCGTATCTCGAGGTACCACTGTATTTCAGGAATGAGCAAGCTAACAATTTGACATCCTGATACACTATGCCAATCAATCTTTGTTTGTTTGTTTATTTGTTTGTGCAATGTATATGCCACCCAATTCTAGTTGGACTCTTTGCATATTTAACTCAGTGGATGAGATCCTCATACCTCTAAAACAATGCAGTCAAAATTTGGTAGTAAATCACTGGATTAAAGGAATATTTATTTCACTTTCTGTCCACTAATACAGAATAACACAAACATGTTAAGCCTTTGATAAATTCCACAAGCCACCAACAATGTGGAAACAACTCCCCCTCCCCAGAAAAACCACCCCCTCGCTGACATTTTACCCTTCAGAGTTATGGCTTGTGCACCCGTCAAAGGCCTTTTAAAAATAGCCTAAAATAGAAAGTGAAGTCTCTGGTCACAAAATAAATCACACAATCTAACATAAAAGCAGTCCTCCATACAGAAAATCTGAAGATGGAAGAGAAGATGTCAATAATATCATCCTTTTTCATTTCATTCTTTAAAAAGAGGAGAGAGAGAGAGAGGATTAATACACACTAGTGTTTCTTCAACTGTAATGTGATCAGATTGCTGATGTTTAATGTTAACATCTTTCAAAGGAAAGATAAATATATAAAATACCCAAGAGAAACAATCCTTCTCCCACTTTTTCTGAAGCAAGCAGATATATTTCACTGAATTCTACCAAGGTCCCGAAAGCAATCAAATGTGTTTTACCATTCTTTTCGCAAGCTAAAGTAATTATTAGTCAGAAGGTTTTTTTCTCCCTCTCTCTCTCTCTTAAAAAAATAAAATAACCCCCCCCCTAAAACGGTGCTTGCCCAAGAGGAAAATGAACTACAGTACTTATCAGCTCAATGCATACACAAGTGCCACTGAAGGCAACTGACCAGGACTGCTGTGTGCCACAGGTTAGCTGCAAGTCCATTAGTGATTTAAAAACAAATGCTGGATGTCTACCTTACATTGCCATGAAAACTGAGAAATAGCACAGAACTTAACCGCGACATTCTCATTCCTGTTGAGTAAGATAAAAGAGCAAAAATCCAATTAATGAAGTGAGGACTTGAGTAAAAGAATTAACATCACACACACATACACCATCTCACACACACACAAACACTTATACAGTGATCCCTCGATTTTCGCGGGTCCAAACTTCGCGAAACGGCTATACCACGGTTTTTCAAAAAATATTAATTAAAAAATACTCCGCGGTTTTTTTTCTATACCACGGTTTTTCCCACCCGATGACATCATATGTCATCACCAAGAGTCACTTCTCTCTCTCTTTCTTTCCTGTCATTCTCTGCTTCAATCATTTTCTCATTTCTCTTTTTTTCTCCCTTTTTCTATAATTTTTCTCTCTTTCTCTACCTTCCACTCTCCCCCCTCTTGCTCTCTCTCTCTTTCTCCCTCTCTCTCTCCCTTTCTGTGAGGCCGGCAAAGATTGCTTTGAATGTTGGCTGCCCCCGCCCCCCCAGCGCCTCCGGCCCCCTCGCTGCTACCGCCCGCCTGCCCGATCCACCCCTCTCACCGGCTTTCTTGGGACACGGGTCCTCCTGCAGCAGCGCTGGCGGCTACGGCTTCTCATCCTCTTCATTCGGCCACTAGCCGCTCTGAGCGCTTTGAGAACGCCTGTCCCACCTCTCCTGCAGCCCCCTCGCTGATAGCTGGGCCAAAAACGCTCTCAGCTGAGGGACTGTGAGGGGGGCGGGGCAGGCATTCTCAAAGCGTTCAGAGTGGCTACCGGCCGAATGAAGAGGATGAGAAGCCGTAGCCGCCAGCGCTGCTGCAGGAGGACCCGTGTCCCAAGAAAGCCGGTGACAGAGGTGGATCGGGCGGGCGGGCGGTAGTGGCGAGGGGGCCGGAGGCGCTGGGGGGGCGGGGGTAGCTGACATTCAAAGCAATCTTTGCCAGCCTCCGCACTTTCGTCGCTCCCCGCCCTAATTTCAAGCCCAGCTCCTTGAAAAAGGGTGCGTGGGGGTAGTTTTTGGCTGTCCATAGCCAAAAATTGTGTTTTTACTTCCGCACCGCTATTTCGCGGAAATTCGACTTTCGCGGGCGGTCTTGGAACGTAACCCCCGCGAAAATCGAGGGAACACTGTATTTCCATTTATTTTATCCTTCCAAACAATATGACCATGACTACAAGCTTCTATGAACTTGGTGGGACTTTCTGAGTAAACATGCATAATGTTAGTCTGTTAAACACATTAGGATAATGAAACCAACAAACTCTGTTTCTTATGCAGTACGGGGGAAAAAAACCCTCCTTAAATAGAGATACTCAAGTAGCAAGGTATGTTTGTATATTCCTTACACAATTTATAATAGTAGAGCGTATAAAAGAATAACACCATACCAAATGAAGAATAGAGAACCTTTTAATTAGGAGAGCCAGAATAAAGACTAAGCTATGAATCAAATCATCCACAATTTGATCAGTAAATACATTTCAGAGCGAGTCCTCTGTGTGAGCAATAAATAAATAATATGACATTATTCTGTTCTCATAACATACTTGACTGGACCACGGCTGTATATGTGGAATATGTTGCATGATGTCTCTAATCTCTAGAAATGACTTGTCTTAAAAAAAGGTTAGATCCAAGATGGTGCCGACAAAGGCTGCCTCGGTGAAATGCTCTCAAACAGTTTCTGAGAGCATGTGCACCAAGACAAATTCCTTGTGTGTCCAATCACACTTGGCTAATAAAATTCTATTCTATTCTAATCTATTCTATTCTATTCTATTCTAGTCTATTCTAAATGTATCTGGAGAATTCTACCTAAGCTAATGGCTAGCTGGAGGTCTAGTCAACTCAATTCATTTTCAAAAGTGAGATGGATACCCTTAAATGTGTCTACACCAGTGATGGGTTCCTACTGGTGCAGTAGGAGATTCTTTTCTGGTAGCAGCTGCCAGATTGCACAATTTGCATGTGACTGCTCCGGTAGCAGTCCATTGGGTGGCACCATTTATTCCTTGAATTTTTTAACTTTTTTGCTTCCTGCGCATGCGCAGAAGCGAAACCTCATAAGGCGACCCTCTCACGCACAAGATTTTGGTGACAACCCCCCCCCCCCACAAAAATCATATGCACGAGTGTCCCCTCACAAGATTTTGGCCCGTTTTTGCTTCCAGCGCATGTGTGGAAACAAAATCGTGAGAGGGATGCATGCGTGGGAGCAAGCACAGGCATGCCCAAAACAAGAGGATGGCCCATGCAGCATACCGGTTTACAAGGCAAGTGCAATCCACTGCTTGTTCTGTTGGGCTCTCTGGTAGACTCCTCCCAAAAATTCACAGGTACAAATTTCAGACACACACACGTTTGAAAATTCAAAACAATGTTCTTTATAATGAAAATTCACTTAAACCAAGCCCTCTTTTTCTATAGCAAAGAGCACTCGTCTCCAAACAAACTGGTAATTTGTACAAGTCCCTTATCAGTTCTGTGATACTTAGCTTGCAGCTGTGAGGCAATTCACAGTCCTTCTTCTTTCACAAAGTGAAACACACCTTGCTCTGGTTTAGTTTCAAAGTGGGGAAAAATCAGCACACAAAAGGTCAAAGTCAGTAAGTCACGAAATACAACGATCAGATAATCCTCCACAATGGCCAAACCCACAGGCTGCTATTTATAGCAGCCTCACTAATCACCACAGCCCCACCCAACCACAGGTGGCCCCATTTTTCTTTTGATAATAATCTCTCAGTTGTTGTTGCCTATGCATCGCTCTCCGCATGCGTGGCTGTATTATTAACTCTTGTTCTGAATCCAAGGAGGAGCTAGATAATTGATCTGCTTCTGAGCTGTCTGCCACACTCTCCTCCTCCCTGTCACTCATGTCTTCTTGGTCAGAGGAGCCTTCATCAGCAGATTCCACCGGGGGCAAAACAGGCCTGCAGCATGTGGATGTCTCCCCCACATCCACAGTCCTTGGGGCAGGAGCTGGGCCAGAGCTAACCACAACACTGCTGGTCTACAGATACACAAAAAGGTTTTTACCTGAGGAAGATAGCTTGGAGATAGGCAGAAACCCAAGTCAAAAGAGGCTGAAGCATTTTTTTAAAGTCCAGAGGAACATGATAACATTCGGAAGTGACTCAGGAAGACGCCTCCCTGATTCACTGGATATAAGAAGGGGAAGGAAGGACAGCTCAATCAGAACTTCAGAGTTCTGTTTTTATAGCCACTCTACATAAAAATAGCTTCACCTTTCCTTTGCAGTTGGTTTCTTGGTCTAGTCTACCTGGTTGGGTTGACACTCTTCCTCCTTAGGTTTAACCTGGGGCAGGAAGAGATAAGGGGAGGCAGAGGAATTGAACAAAAATGCAGAAAAATGTGGACCATGTAAAGCCTTTCTGAGTCAGTCCACCAGAGCACCAATCATGGTTAAACCATCTCAATTTCTAATTTTTGTTTTCTTTTCCAGAGAGACAATAATAAAGAAAAGATAAATGATAGCCCACAACCTTTTTTGCAGCATATGGAACTGAAAAGTAAATAAAAATGGCTGCTGTGCAGGAGATCCAATCATTCAACTATGTGTACTACTAATATAGAAAGATGAGTCTGTGGCCTAGGGAACGAATGTTGAAGTCATATATGGTATTCTCAGCCACAATACAACTTCAGGATACTTCTCGCCTATATAGAATTCTTTTAACGTGATATTTATTAGCCTTTATTTCTTCAACATAATGTTCTGACTATAATTCCTGGATGTTACACAGATTGCAACAGCAAAATTATGAGCTAAATAAAGTCATTGAGTCATACTAACCAGAAAATGACATTTGGAGGCAATCTTAGACTTCATAGATAAAGTACATTTTGGACTGTACTTCTAATGTTCTTTACTGACCTTTATTTATTCATCATTTATCTACAGGCAATATGCCCAAGGGAGAGAAAAAATATTCTCAAGATAGATCTGTGCATAAATGCCAAGTTTGCAAGCTCTTATATCTGAACAATTTTGAAAAGATTTTTCTTCATAAATGAAAAGGTTTCTCTTCCATAACAAGTAAGACAATATGGAATGCGGAACTAGACTTTTAACACTCTCATTTAATATTGTTTTATTTATTTATTATACAGAAAAAAAACTCTGCATAAACTTCTCCAGGGGTACATATGTATCTCTGTGCCTAGACTAACAACCTAAACATTATGACCTATAGTCACATATAATTTTTAAAGATGCTAATTTATATCCAGCCTACACATTTATAAAGAAGAAATGTCAGAATTATATAAAATGATGTCTTTATATTCATAGGTATTTCCACGTTTGTAGGCGGTAGCATCATTTTTTAAGATGCATTTATAAAATGAATGGTGTGTATATATATGAGTGACTGTCACTTTTTATAATAACTTTTTATGGGTTTTAGCTTGATAATGTTTAGTCTTAGATAATGTTCGACTTCTTTTTACTGTTTTGTATCTATTTATATTGTACTCATATTGTTGTTATAAGTCACCCTGAGTCCTTTGGGACTGGGTGGCATAGAAGTCGAATAAATAAAAGAGGGCATTACATTTCTGCAAAATAAAATGAAGTATTTATTTCAATATACAGTTATTTACAATTTCATTTTAAACATTAAGCATTTTTATTTACAATTAATTTTATTTGCCCATGTGAATTGCAAGGATTATTGACAACCTAACAACAGAAAAGTATTGTCAAGTACACTTATCGGCAATTCAAAAAAGGAAGTTTTGCTTGGGGAAAACAAAGAGCCATCCATTGTTTAGGCTGGTGCAAGTCACCTGACAAGATGATACAATAATGAGTAAGGTATCTGTGGTGAAATCACAGTCTGAAAGGGAGGAAAGGGAAGTTAAAAGGCATCACTCCAGGGAGGAAATACATAAATCAGACTAAGAAAAAAACCTTATCTGCTAATTCCCAAGGGAATGCAAGAATCTGACAAGATTCTTGTAATATACATGACCAACAATAAAGTAACTGCTTTAGCCTATTTGTGGGTTGTTCTAGTTCCCTGCGCCTGACTGATCTATATTTGTTTCTGAAAGATATCAAACACCTTCAAGTAATGAAGCCAAAGGGTAGTTGCTTTGACATTTTCTTGAGGCCCTCTGACACATATATTCACATATATTCAACTGTTTCATGATAATCATGGTAAAAAAATATGGGCAGGCACATTCATGCCCATAAGATTTCAAGTGGACCCTAAAGTCTTAGACAAATTTTGATAAGCTTGCTTCCTTCCTTCAGTTTGACAAAGCAAATCTAGAAGGGCCATTGCTCATCCAGAGATTTCGTATCTCTACCAATTTTATCTTATTCCCATTAGTTTATTTAATTCCAATCCAATCAAAGAACATAGGTGCTTGGAGACCCTCTTTATATAAAAATAAGTATATGTAAGGAGGTTTTGTAAGTTTAATGGTGCAGGTTCATAGCCTTAAGCCATCTGTTTAACAGAGGTAGATGAAGACTTCTTCACATGCAGACTAATCTTGCAATAGGCAATTTTTAGGAAATGTTCTCATCAAGATTGGATGCTTCCATTTAAGAAAGCTGTGGAGGGACATGGACTGACTGACTGACTGAATGAATGGTTCAAAGAGAAAATCAGTATACAGTATTGTAATAAATCTAGAATATCTGAAAATAAATTCTTAGCTTCCAGATTGTACTTAAAAAGATGGACTACAATTATTATTTAAAACAAAAATCAGATGAAAGGAATTTAAATAACTTGCCACTTATGGTGACATCTTCTGAACAATATTTTGAATGGTCTCTGCATTCTAAAATTGCATTTAACAAATCCAATCAAAGAGGTTGAGAAATGCATTTGGGAGTATTGTAAGACTACAATACTAAAATTGCCCAAGAACAGAGGGTTTTGTTTTGTGATATTTCTGTTCCCATTGTTCGCTAGATTGTCATGAAGATGGATTTTGTACAGTTTTCTGCTTTATTTTGAAAGTGGTTTTTATGAATACGGTCTGATTTTGTGCCAACCCTTGTCACAAGAATGAGAATCTGAATACATTAAGAACACTAAATGTACCAAGCATTAAAATTCTGCGATAGCTTCTTCTTGCGACAAAGAGATCAGAGACAGAGAGAGAGAATGGCACAAAATTAATCAATTATAGTGACAGTCTCACGATTATAATAAGAATAGAAAGTGACACTACATTTTGCGCCATCTACATAATGGAAGAATGGCATACATTTAACCCATTCATAGCAGGGTATGCTTCATTCACTGCGAAATAAAAAGGATGGCACTTGATCGCTGTTTTCATAGTCAATAAGGGAAAAAACAAGGAGCTACCTTTAGAGTAATGCCTCATTTTTTCCAACATTTGGCACTCATTGCTTTGTAATGTCTTCCTTTTTTAAGCCACACTTAAAACTATTTCAGGTACTTCACAATTTAGTAATTTTGGTATCAAACCACTAAACAATATGACCTTAGATATTTGATTTAATAGTTGTTGGTGTAGTGATGAGTTGCTTGAGAAAACTACCCATCATATCACTGCATAGTGGCCAATTATGAAATACTTAACGGCAAATCAGAATTTGTTTTCTTTACTTGTGTTTGAGAAGACTGTTTGGAAATCCTAGCAATGGGGGGGGGGTGAGAGAAATGACAGGAGATGCATAGATCCCTTTGAAAAACACCATATATTTGATCAGTATTGGATTGCTACCGGCATGAACACATGTGTCAGAGTGATATTTGGCTTCTGCACATGCACAGGAAGGAAAACCTTGCGAGAGGACATGCAAGAGTTTGGCATACGTGGAAGCAAAAAAAATCTCTGAAATTTCACACGCGTGCGCATCTTCTGCATATGTGCAGAACTAAAATCCCACTCCAATGCGCATGTGTGCACGCCGGTTACACATGCCAGAGCTGCGCGTGCATCAGCAGAGGTAAGTTGCAACCCCCGCCTGCATTTGATGTTGGTGTTTCGTTAGCTTAATATGTCATAAATAATTGTGTATAAAATATCCACATTCCAGACTTGGAATGTCCTAAATTCTGTGTGATGTTATGCTGTTCTTCCAGAACATGTCAATCTTTTCAGGAATGGTACAACGTTTTCTGAAACTGAATCTCTGGAACAGGAAGATTTCACTCCCAAGATGCTGCAAATCACTTCTGCTCCAGAAATCACTTCCAGAAATCAAGAAATCGCTTCTGAAATATTGAGTTAGCTTGTCCCAGATAAAACTACAATGTCTTGGAGAATGCAAAAACAGACTGAGACTGGAACGTGGTCTTGCACCCAGCCCAAAAGTTATAGATTTATCTCTATTTGTCAGGTACAATATAAAAGAGAATCTTGAACTCAATATTCTTTTCATTTACTGTTTTAAACATTTTAAAATATATTTCCTTCTATTTTTGTTAGTATTTCTTTTAGTTAATGACAAAGAGTATTATAGATACCGATATAAATATTAGCGGCTGACTTTTGCCATGATTTCTTAAGATCGAATGAGTTTATTTTTACATATTCAATTAATTATTTAAAGAATCAAATCAAAACCTTTAGTGTGACTTTTAGGCCAGAGAATGCTTACAATAAAAAAGAAATAGTTAATATTAAAGTTCACAATGAACAAAAAAACCCACCTGAAATAAATTCAAAATAAATAAATATAAAAAAATAAAAGAAAAAAGATTCAAAAAGAAAAAGATGGCAGCATGCATGGACCAGCACTGACAAAACTGATTCTGTGTTGTTGTTGTTGTTGTTGTTATTGTTATTATTATTATTATTATTATTATTATTATTATTATTATTATTAATTAGATTTGTATGCCACCCTTCACCGAAGACTCGGGGTGGCTCACAGGATACAATGTAAACAATACAGCAACAAATCTAATTAATTAAAATTACAAACTAAAAACCCAGTACAGTAAAATCAATCAGCCAATTCATTCACAACCACACATTTCATTTATTAAAAGGGGGGGGGGGGGCTTGATCCTTGTTACCGTGATGTCACCAGCAGTTTGCTACCAGTTCTATAGAACCAGTGACAACCGGGAGGAACCCGCCTCTGTTTTAAATTTTTAAAATATAATTATTTTTCAAAGAATCTTCTTGCTTATATTTGTGTTTGGCTCTCCAACATACATAAATGAAATGTAGTTGAAACACAAAATCCATGTGAATGAGAGAAAGTATTCCCGGCCCTCAGGAAAATGTTTTACTCATTCTAATTTCACAATTACCCAGTAAGAATCTCTGCCTCCTTAATAATGAACTTTAGTTAAACAAATTATCAAATGAATAAGGCATTCAACATTTTTAGGTTTATGAGTGGAAAAAATAGCTGAATATATTACATGGTAGACCAAGGTTAATAGTATGCATTTCCAAAATGGATATTTTACACCTTGCCAATCAATTATACATATTTGTTGCCCTTATAGTCACATTCCTCCCTTTATTTACAATACTGTATAGTTTATGTACTTGCTTTGTGTAAGAGAATATGTCCACTTGTTTTTAAGAAAAGGTTCAGAGAAAAAGAGAAAAGGGAATGAGAGTTTAAATATTCTCAGGCAAAATAGATGCCTTACTACTAGTAGTACTCAAAATGAAACACAAAGTGGAATCCATAAGAAAATTAAAATTCTTCATTATCATTCTCCGATGCTGTTCATTCATTGGTAATTTAGTTCACTGAGGCACAGCACTCTTTCTTCATCAGAAGAGTAATCCATTTGTCAACATCAATATTAATTTCAAACTCAAATGATTCTGTTGGGTTTAGTACACATATCCTTGATGAGTTGCCATTAAAGAAAATGTCAAGTAGAAATAATGCAAATATTCTAAAACCCAATTGTGGCACGATTATCCCTTCACTGTTCATTTTGAATTCTTCCTATGCAATACTGAAAACTGTTCAACACATTAATGTTACATTGCTAAATTCTTTTACTATTAGTTTATATTACTATAGTATAGCAATGTAGTATTGTATGAGGTACCACTACATCACTCTAGCCATGCCCTGACATGGGGCAGAAATTGATTTTTATAGATAAAGAGAAGTTAGGCACAGAAGACGAATAGCTCTAACTCACCCTGCCTATATTTTAATCTCTCTGAAGTGTTTTGCCCCAAATTTGTCATTTTAGTAGACTAAGCTATTACTTGCCTTAAAAGTCTTGATGAAGAGGCAGAAATATTTTATTTATATTGGGAAGATTTATATCTATATTGGCAAATAGATAGTGTTCCCAGTAATAGCCTTGCTAAAAACATCATGGGTTGCTTACATTTCATGCATTGTTGGGGACTGCAGGCTAAAAGATATGAAGAAATAATGAAGGAATGAGATATATCTGGTTTAATTAAAAGAAGGACTTGGGATGACATGATAGCAATATTCCAATGTTTGAGAGGATGCCACAAAAAAGAGAAGGTCAACCTATTGTCCAAAATTAGAACACTTAAACAATGGGACGACTTGTTTTCAGAAGTTGTAAGTGGTCCAACACTGGAGGCTTTCAATAAGAGTCTGAACAACCATTTGTCTGAAATGTACAAGGTTTCCTGCCTGAGCAGGATGTTAGACTAGAAGATACCCAAGATCTCTTCCAACTCTGCCATTCTGGAGAGCTGTCATTTTGTTATTTGCTAATGGAGGTCATTTTCTGAGACCAAGAAAATAGTCATAATACAGTACAGCTATTCTGGATATGGAGAAGCTGATGCAGGTTTTAAATACAGAGAACCTATGAAAAAAGAAAATAGAACAAATGTGCAGTTTTAAATAGTTCTTGTATGGACTAAAAAAAGCCAGCCAATGGGTTTTAGTTTCCAAAAAGAAGTTATTGTCTACTTTGTGAATTTGGCTATTTACTTTGGAATACTGAGAATGCTATAGAAATGGCCTGAACAAGTGGTTTGTTTGTTTGTTTGTGTTTGTTTGTTTGTTTGTTTATCTATCAGATTTGTATACCGCCCCTCTACGTAGACTCAGGGCGGCTCACAACAGCAATAGAACAATTCATAACAAATCTAATAATTTAAAAACATTTTAAAAACCCCATTATTAATTAGACATATATACAAACATACCATACATAAATTGTATAGGCCCGGGGGAGATATCTCAATTCCTCCATGCCTGGCAGCAAAGGTGGGTTTTAAGGAGTTTACGGAAGGCAAGGAGGGTGGGGGCAGTTCTAATCTCTGGGGGGAGCTGGTTCCAGAGAGTCGGGGCCGCCACAGAGAAGGCTCTTCCCGTGGGACCCACCAAATGACATTGTTTAGTCGACGGGACCCGGAGAAGGCCCACTCTGTGGGACCTAATCGGTCGCAGGGATTCGTGCGACAGAAGGCGGTCCCGGAGATATTCTGGCCCGATGCCATGAAGGGCTTTATAGGTCATAACCAACATTTGACAACTTTGCTATTGTCAAAGAAATAAAAACATATAGTTCAACTGTCATGATGTATCAAATATACCCATGTTTTCCGGAAAATAAGACTGGGTTTTATTTTCTTTTGTGCGCCAAAATAAGCACTAGGGCTTATTTTCAGTGGGTCTTATTTATTTTCCCATGTACGGGAGGTCCACTTTTTCTGCTTGCTCATGGCCACAATGGAGCAGGAAGCTGAATGATGCACTGATGCCACAGCCACAATATGACGTGTGGGATAAAGCTGCCCCACCCATCCCATACCTAGATTACCTCAGGGCCCCAACAGCCAGGCCATACATGCCCCCAAACCTGCCTCATGTCCTTGGCCTCCTCTCTTCCGCATGCATGGAAGCAAAAAAAAAAATCAACAATACAGGACCATTTATTCCAATTATACTCTTGAATGATCAATTTTGGAAGGCTTGGATCTGGCTCTCAAAGTGACTGGGTGTTATTCAGTGACTACAGTAGTACCTCTAGATACGAGCTGCTCCACATGCGAGTATGCCAAGTTACGAGCCGCGACGCGAGCGAAATTTCTGTTAAACACCCCAGCTCAAATTCGGGATACGAGCCGAGCTTCCACTAGGTGGCGTAAGAATCTCCTTGCTTCCAGTTATCTCGGTGCAAAAAACAAAGTCTAAAGGCATTCGTTCGAGATGCGAGTTGATCGACTTACGAGCTTGGGTCTGGAACGAATTAAACTTGTATGTCGAGGTACCACTGTATTTCTGTACATTCTTTTATTTGGTAAATAGTGGAATTATAAAGGAAATTCTTTAATCACTCATTTGAACACTCATATTCAGCCATGGTGATGTGAAATTACCATTCTATATGGCTGTTTTTATTTCCCTGATATACTTATTCTCTTTCTGACAAGATGAAATAACTAGGAGATGGGGCATGCCCATCCCACTCACTGTATTTTCTCTTTAAAAAATTCCGGCTCCATTATTCCAGATGTGTTTTTTACAAAACCTTAGTAAGGTCACACCTGGAGTACTGCATCCAGTTTTGGTCACTACATTACAAAAATGAGACTTTGGAAAAGTGCAGAGAAGAGCATGATAATTAAGGGCCGTATGAAGAACTGTTGCAGATTTTGAAGATGGCTAGTCTAACGGAAAGAAGGATTAGGGGTGACATGATAACGGTATTTTGGTATTTGAGGAGCTGCCACAAAAAAGAGGGGGGGGGTTTAACTTATTTATGAAAGCACCAGTGAAGGGCTACCAAAAATTTTACTACCACACTGTGGGTGTGGCTTCTGCAGGACGCCCTGCATTTTCTTTCAACATCTTTCAGTGCAAATTGGATGCTCTGGAGTGGAGCTCCATTTTCACTACCTCATTGCATTCCCTCCAGTCCGGGTAGTAGCCCACCTCTGGAAAGCACCTCTAGACAGGACTAGACACAACAGATGGAAACTAATCAAGGAGAGAAACAACTGGGAACTAAGAAAAAGCCTAACAGAACAATTAACCTGTGGAACAGCTTGCCTTCGGAAGTTGTGAGTGTTTCATCACTGAAATCTTTAAGAAGACACTGGACAATCACTTGGCTGAAATAATATAGCGTCTTCTGCTCGAGCAGGGGGTTGGATAGAAGACCTTCAAGGTCCCTTCCAGCTCTATTCTGACTAACCTTTTTTGTGAAAATTACCAAGAGCTGCTTCACTATTTTTTACTGGGGTGGATTGTTATTCTCAAGGAATATTAAAATTGCTTTCTCAGACAGATTCCAACTTCCTTGAGACCTTGAGATGGATCTTTCCTTCTGAACATACAGATGGGCGGACTGTTTTTCCAATATTCGTTTAAAACATTTAAAGGGTATTTTTAATTAAGAATCTTATTTTGGTAAAATCTTATCTAAAAATGGACCTGACACATTTTTAAACCATCTGCTCCAGCTAATTTCAATCGGTACAGCTATTCCGGATATGGAGAAGCTGATGCAGGTTTTAAATACAGAGAACCTATGAAAAAAGAAAATAGAACAAATGTGCAGTTTTAAATAATTCTTGTACGGACTAAAAAAAGCCAGTCAATGGGTTTTAGTTTCCAAAAAGAAGTTATCGTCTACTTTGTGAATTTGGCTATTTTTAAAAAATGACAGAACAAAAATAAGAGATTGTTGACAGCCATCATGCACAAAATATGAATTGATTTAACATTATTTTTCACACATGATTGCAAACATTTGAAATCTATGAAGTTTAAATCTCTTCATATCCTCACTATCTGAGCAAGCAAGAGAGGGAGAGAGAGAATTCCTGCTATATGATTGGAGCCAAATATTATTTTAGATAATGTCACATTGGCTATAAATATTCTAAACTTGTGAGCCTGTTTTGTAAGAAAATTCAATAACTGTATTAAAATCTTTCTCTTAATGACATGTAACCTGATTAAGTTAAGCTAAAACATCAATTTTAATTTACTCTATAAGCAGTAGTTTATTTATTTATTAGATCTTTATCTCAGTGTTACTACTCAAGGCAGCAAATGCTCTTATTTTCTCCGTAACAACAACCCTGCGAGGTGTGTTGGGCTGAGAGAGTATGACTAGCTCAAAGTCACCCAGCTGGCTTTTATCCCTAAAACAAGACTAGAATTCACAGTCTCCTGGTTTCTAGGCTAGCATCTTTACCACTATACCAAATTTGGTTCTTAGCCATATTAATTAACCATATGCGAGTGCACTCTGTGTGATGCACAACTTATACTGCCTCAAGTAACTTAGGAATGAAAAATTTGGGAAATGGATTAGGAAGTACAAAGTGGAATACTTGTTTTATCTTGGCCAGCAACATTCAAGAGCAACCTCCTGGGTCCTGCGTGATTTCCTGAAACTCATAAGTCAATATGAACTGACATGATCAATTTCATGCAGGGTAGATTCAGCCCAGTCAATTTTACATAGGCAATATTGTCTATATAAGCCTTCAAGCATGCCAGGCATGGCAGCTAATTCCAGGCACAATAGGAAGCAGCGGAAACCAGCTGAAAAAAAAATGGATAATTCAAAGTAACACTTGTTTATGGCAGCCTTTTCCTTTTAAAGCAAAATAAAATCTTGTCTCCAACTTCAGATAAAATCTTATAGAGGAAGCTCCAATCTCACATCCGATTTGTTGTATGAGCGTCTTCTGAGTCGAAAAATTACATTCTATAGGGGTTTATCTGCTAAACCAGACAATGATGTATACAAACCTGCATTTGCACACTATTCTTTTGAGTGTCAGAAGTGCCATCACAAAAAGCAATGAGTATTAGTAAAAGTTGACCTGCTTTTTGGGGCTGGGGGGGGGGCTTCCACTAAAGATTTCAACTGTATCCATTATCAGTGGGTACTAATTAAGGGATTAAAATTCTAATTAAAATTAAAATTTTAATTAAAATTAAAATTCTGAAGGCCATTATAATGTGATTTTTCTGAAAAGCTTATATACTTTGTAGAGAAAAGCATGAGAGAAACTTCCCATACTTCAATATCTTCTCTCATAAGCTGAACCATAGTGGATAAAATGATTGCGCCTCTTAGGAAATTAAGTTCTGAAATGGAACATTTGTTGGTATGTCATGTAATGCAGGAACAGTCATGTAGGTATCTGACAAAAAAAATAGTCTTCAAAGTATCAGTTACTACTATTTAGGGAATATGACAAGAAAAAAAACCCACTTGGAATACAGTGATCCCTCGATTAGCACGGTCTCGATTAGTGCGAAACGCTGCAACGCGGTTTTTCAAAAAATATTAATTAAAAAATACTCCACGGTTTTTTTGCTATACCACGGTTTTTCCCACCCGATGACGTCATACGTCATCACCAAGAGTCACTTCTCTGTCTCTTTCTCTTTCTTTCCTGTCACTATGCTTCAATCATTTTCTCATTTCTCTTTTTTCTCCCCTTTTTTCTATCATTTCTCTCTCTCTTTCTTCCTCTCTCACACTCTCTTCCTCCCTTCTCTCTCCCCCCCTCCACTTGCCCACGAGAAGAAAAAAAGCAACCTCTGCCGGGCAGCTCCCCTTGTGCCCCCGCTTTGTGCCTGCCTCTTTTGGGGATTTCTTTTTCTTTTCTTTTTTGCGCTGGCAGCGGGAGCTGTTGGGGAGGGCTCTGCCGGGAAGGCCTCTCAGCTGCAGAGCCGAATGGGGGCGGAGGCAACAGCGGAGCCCGGCGCTGGGGCCATGCGAGGCTGTTCATCCAGGGGGGCGTGGACTGGCAAGTCGCCCTCCTTTCTCTCTCTTTCTCAAGATCGCTTGCCGCTTGCCGCTTGCCTATTGCAGCGAAGGAGGCGAAGCAAGGCTCCAAGCTGCAAAGCGGCAAGCGGCAAGCGATCTTGGAGTTTCCCCTTTGCCTGGGCGGCAGGAAGACCAAGGGAAGGTTCCTTCAGCCGCCCAACACCTGATCCGCTCCGCAGCGCGGCAGCAGCGAGGAGCCGAAGATGGGGTTTCCCCTTTGCCTTTACCCCATCTTCGGCTCCTCGCTGCTTCCGCGCTGCGGAGCAGATCAGCTGTTGGGCGGCTGAAGGAAACTTCCCTTGGTCTTCCCCGCCGCCCACACGCAAACTCCACCATCTGCGCATGTGCGGCCATGAAAAAAATGGCGCACATGCGCAGATGGTGGTTTTTACTTCCGCATCCAGTATAACGCGGAAATCGGTTAGCGCGGGAGGTCTTGGAACGTAACCCCCACGCTAACCGAGAGATCACTGTATTCCGTTTTCCGTACATAAATAAATATCTTTATTTTGTTATGCATACAGCCACTTTGGTCTAGTGCAGTGTTTCTCAACCTTGGCCGCTGGAAGATGTGTGGAATTCTGGGAGTTGAAGTCCACACATCTTCCAGCAGCCAAGGTTGAGAAACACTGGTCTAGTGGCTAAGACACCAGGCTAGAATCCAGGAGACTGTGAATTTTAGTCCTGCCTTAGGCATGAATGCCAACTGGGTAACTTTGGAGTAGTGACTCTATCTCAACCTATCCCACCTCATGGGATTGTTTTGTGGGGTAAGTAAGAAAAGGAAGGTGCATCAAGGTGCATGTTTGTTACCTTGAGTTATTTATAAAGTAATAAAAGTGGGCTAAACAGCTAATAAATAAATAAGTTCTTAGAATGTTTTTGTCTCCACTTCTCTTTGTAAAATGCTAGCAATATTCTGTACGTAATGGGATTCCATTGCTGGAAAATTTTGAATTTCAGATACAACTTTAAGATAGAGAATATTTGAAAGACATTTTTTTGCTTTAAGTTTGGAAATACACATTCCAGAGTTAAGAAAGGGCTATCCAGAAAGTAAGGTTACCAGGCACGTAGCTCTCATGTGCAATGTTTGCGGGGGAAGTTGGTATTACTATCATGGAGCGGAAAGTCAGCGGAAGAGAATGAGCAGTGCTAGTGGTCAGTAGATCATCAACTGGCGTTGTGGTGAAGGTTATTTATTTATTTATTTATTTATTTATTTATTTATTTATTTATTTATTTATTTATTTATTTATCAGATTTGTATGCCGCCCCTCTCCGTAGACTTGGGAGGTTAGAGATGAGTGTCCTCATTTCGCTTCCCTCCAAGTGTGAAGTGCACATTTTAATATGCTACCTGAATGCTTAGGGCATGAACGCTACTGTGATGGGTGTCCAAAATGTGTGCACGATGCATGCCCAAGATTTTTTCCTACTGATTGCTGAGTTTTGAATTTTATGTGCCACTGCATTGGTTGACGTTTGCTCTCTGGAGTATGGTGATAAGCCCAAGTTTCCTCTCCTATCACTATACAATTTATAAAAGCCTCGCCTTCAGTCTCAATATCATCAAGAAATTCTCAGGCAGAACTCACTCTGTTGATTTTGTGCGCTTCAGTAAGCAACTTGGGCACCCATCGCAGCAATGTTCATACACTTAGCATTCAGGTAGCGTCTTACAGCGCAGACTTCACACTTGGAGGGAAATGAAATGAGGGTGCTCATCTCTAACCTTCACCACAATGCCAGTAGATGATCTACTGACCATCGCACTGGCACTGCTCGTTCTCTTCTGCTGGCTTTCCAATACATGATATTAAGACCAACTTTCCGGCAAACATTCCCCATGAAAGCTACGTGCCTTGTAACCTCACTTTCCAGATAATCCTTATAGTTATGAAAGCAAACTGAATTGTCCAACTGCTAGACAATGTTTTTTTCACTTCTTATCTGTTTGTGCATGTGTATTGGTTATCTGTGACTGAACTTAAGGAAATGAAGCTTGGGAATACACTGTCAACTGAGTTTTAAGTCTAGTTTCTCAGAGTCTCTCTCTCTGTTTCACTTCCTCCCTCTTCTCCATTGAAAACTTACCAGAACAAAATAATAATAAAACAAAATATGTTGCTTGCTGCAGTTCAAATCTCTAATGAACCCCTTGAGACTGTTTGGATTTTTCTAATAATCACCTGCTTTAGGTGATGGCACTTGAACTATCCTCATTCAGGTGAAAGGAATAGAGGTTTTGAAGAAGAAGAGTTGGCAAATAAATATACCATGTTTCCCAGAAAATAAGACCCTGCCCTATATTTTTTTGTACCCTGAAATAAGTACTTGGCCCTATTGTCATGCACTCAAAAGCTCAATTGGGCTTTCTATCAGGGGATGTCTTATTTTGAGGGAAACAAAATTTGTATGCAACTTAGAATAGAAGAAAATACTGGAAACAAAGAAAGTTTTCAGAAGGATAAACTCGAGGAAAAGATTTTGTGAAGAAAAACGCAAAGAGGAAAATGAAACAATAGAAACTTTGGGTGAACCATAAAAGAAAGTGTTTATTTTTTTTAAATTTCCTGCCACAATTAAGGGAATACATTTTATATACCTCAGAGGTTTATATACCTCTATTGATTGTTTTGCAGGGCTTGAAATCCTAAGGGCAAAAGTGTCTTGACTGGCATTCAAGCTGTATATTTTTTTAAAAATGTCCTTCATATAATTCAAACATTTTAAAATTAATAAGAAATTAAAATTTGAATTTATTTCATTCCTGAAGATAATTGATATATGAGGTTGTCCAGGAAGGCAATAGAGGCAGAAGAAAGAAAATTGACAAAGGAAGGAAGAATTTAAAATAGAGGGACAGGAAAATTGAAGTAAGACTGGTAAGCTGAACGAAAATGGATAAAAGGTGAAACAGAGAAGAAAAGAAGAAAAATTGCTCTTTTAAAGTACAACCAGCGGTGATGTAGTCTGATGATTGATGGAAATCATAAGCTATTTCATCTGGAAAGGTTGCGTGGCTAAGCTGCTTTAAACTAAAAGGCAATGTGATGTTCAATTTAAATGACTTTTAGGATTTCGCCTTCTCATTTTATATGCACCGTTCTGTATTTGAAGTTCGGATAGTAATACAATAACAATCCTTTAAAAATTAAAATTGTTACCTGAGACTCCAATGAAAGTAAAATATGATAGGCATATTGATGAGACCAAAACTTCAGGAATTCTGAAAATGTATCCCGTCTGATAAATAATATCAGGGACAAAATAGATCCCTGCTGTAAGAGTTGCAGGTATAGTAAAAAAAAAAAAATATTGTGTGGGGTGTCAAACTTGAGTGGTCACGGTGTCATCACATGACATGTTGGGATTTTCCTCCCCTTTGCTAAACTGAGTGGGACAGGGATGGGACAGGAACTAACATGTGACTCATCTGGCCTGCAGGCATGAGTTTGACACCCCTGTTCTAGAAAGTGTTAAAACCACTCTTCTTGGTACATAATCCAAAAGGATACCATAATAGCATTGAAAGTCTGCCATTATTGGAAACTATACTTTTGGTACTGTTGTTTTGAATAAAGAAAGTCTTTCCCAGATAGTGAACAAGAATTCCTTAACACATTTGGGTTATTAAAGTCATGAGTAGTGATGGGCGAACCGAACCCACACAATTTGGGTCCGTACCGAATTTTGTGGTGTTCGGTATGCAAAGTTCAAGGTTGAGTTTGGAGCTTTGACGTCACCGGCAGGTTGCTAAGGACGCCAAGGTGATCACTTCCTGGATTCCATGGAATCCAGGAAGTGATCACCTTGGTGTCCTTAGCAACCTGCTGGTATACGTGACGTCAAAGCTTCGCCCCCGGAATCTCTTGGTGGGATTCCCCATTCGGGTTCGGCCGAATTTTGCGTAAAGTTCATCCAAACTTGCCAAACCCGAACACCGTTGGGTTCGCCCATCACTAGTCATGAGTAATTGTGAACAATCACTGTTTTTTGTTTTTTTGTTTTTTGGGGGGGTTGCGCTGAAACCTGATTTAAAAAGTCTTCGTAAGCCCAGTTGTTTGCCATTGCCTCCTTTCTAGAGCTGAGAGAAAGTGACTGGCCCAAGATCATCCAGCTGGCTTTGTACCTAAGGTGGAACTGGAACTCATGGTCTCCCTGTTTCTAACCTGATTCTAACCAGTGTCTCACTACTGCTGGTTCTTGATACCATGATTTTCTAATAGTTCAATAATTGTAATGAGTAATTCATGGTACAAAGATTTTCAGGTTTTTCCCAAGCTTGGAAGGGGAAATATTTAGGGCTTACTGAGCAATATGAATATATTTCCTGCCTAAAAATGTGAAAACTGTATCACTGTTTTTCAGCAACCATGGCTTGTGGAGACTTGAGAATCTGCAAAGAAGGGAATAATGAAGCTCACACATCCTGAAATCCATGCAGTATCAACTATCCTATTTAGAAGCTTACAACGTTACTAATATTTTATAGCTTTCAAGTGAAGAACTTCAATCACAAGTTGTGGCAGTTCAAGGTTACTGCTCACATTTTCTTCAATCTCTATTGTAACCAGTGACCAAGGCTAGTCAAAGATGGAGGCAGATTTTAATGTAAGTGTTTCATTTAGTATACAGTGGTACCTCTACTTAAGAACGCCTCTACTTAAAAACTTTTCTAGATAAGAACCGGGTGTTCAAGATTTTTTTGGCCTCTTCTTAAGAACCATTTTCTACTTAAGAACACGAGCCCGGAAAAATTTCCCAGGAAATTTGAGAGCGGCACGAAAGTCCGGCCAGTTTCCTGCCATTTCCCCTGGGTTTCTCTCTCTGGAGCAGTATATGGACGCAGCCTTGCGCCAGGTGTATGGGAGCTGCGTTCTCCTCTTCGCCACTCCAGAGTCCCTCTTTTTTTTTTAAGCCTTAAAGTTTTGGATTTTTTTGATTCCCCTCACCTCACCTTCCTTCGGCAGCAAGTGTCCTCCTCCTCTTCTTCCTCCTTCTCCTCCCACCCAAATTCCAAGATTTTATTTCTTTCCTAATGGGTTTACACACATTATTTGCTTTTACATTGATTCCTATGGGAAAAATTGCTTCTACTTACAAACTTTTCTACTTAAGAACCTGGTCACGGAATGAATTAAGTTCTTAAGTAGAGGTACCACTGTACTTATATTTCTTATTGGGAATATGCAAATCTTTGAAAAGTGGCGTTTCACAATACCTGAGAAGCAGTGAAGGGCTGCCCGTCACCAGCGTTACCAGTGCACTCCCGGCGACGGGTGCGGGCACATCAGGCGTACACATACACACACACACTGGTGTGAGATTTGGCTTCTGTGCATGTGCCAAATTGAAATCTAACTTGAGTTTTCTCTGATTTTAGGCATTTTTTTGCTTCCACGCATGCGCGGAAGTAAAAAAACCACTGAAGATTGACAAAATCTCACTGGCGCAAGCATCCTCGCATGAGATTTTGTTTGCGGCGCATGTACAGAAGCCAAATCTCATGCAGGGGCACAGGGGCATTCATCAGAGACAGGCAGCTGCATGCGCATCACAATTTTCACTACCACACTATAGTGTGGCCCGTACCAGGTGCAGCCTACCTGGTGAGAAGGCAGACTGAGCACAATAAAACAGTTCCATCTCTTTTCCAGGTTTACTTTCCTGTCTTAGTTCTTCTGTTAGTCATTTCTAGATATGTGTGCGGGCTCCCTTGGTTTGTTTTAGAAGGGAAAACCAAATAATAAAGTAAAGTGCCTTTACACATAGACACATGCCAGCAGGAAGTACTTTCTGAAGCACTTACATAAGGTTGTGAAAAGATGCAACTACTTAACCATTCCAGAAGAAGGGCTTTATGAAGCCAAGATTTGCCCAGTGCAATTTATTATGAGGTTGGTGTTTTTTTAGGCTGATGTACCTATCTAATATATACAGAATAAGGAACATATACTCCTCTTTCAAGTCTAAAGATTACCTAATCATAAAAAAATTGCCAGTTGAGACTTTGTGCTCAGATCTAAAACAGTCATGATGCTGCCACCTTCTGGCATTAAAATTCTGTTTTAGAGAGAGTCTTCATTTTAACTTTAGCTTTTAGCATTCTTGCAGGTTCAGCCAGATAGGTTTTTTTAAAAAAAAAAAAAGTATGTGTTAATATATACAACTAAATAGTGACATGAATACACTACCTTAAAACAACTGAGCTCTAAAGTTTGATTTGTGCATAACAGAGGAGGTCCTAATGATTGCCTTCAATTCGACCATTTCACCTCTCATAGCACAGACATTCCTTTTAATTTTTCCCATTTAATCTTGTCTGATTCTCAGAGATTGACTGAATATGCCCCTACAGTTTTCCTGGCAAGACTTTTAAGAAGTGGTTTATCATTACCTCCTTCTTAGAGCTGAGAGAAAGTGACTGGTCCAAGGTCACCCAGCCGCCTTTGTCCCTGTAAAATGGGACTAGAACTCCCATTGCCTAGTTTCTAGCCTGATATTTTAATAATAATAATAATAATAATAATAATAATAATAATAATAACAACAACAACAACAACAACAACAACTACTACTACTACTACTACTACTACAACAACAACAACAACAACAACAACAACAACAACAGAGTTGGAAGGGACCTTGGAGGTCTTCTAGTCCAACCCCCTGCTCAGGCAGAAAACCCTACACTATCTCAGATAGATGGTCATCCAACATCTTCTTAAAAACTTCCAATGTTAGAGCATTCACAACTTCTGGAGGCAAGCTGTTCCACTGATTAATTGTTCTGTCAGGAAATTCCTCCTTATTTCTTAGTTACTTCTCTCCATGTTTAGTTTCCACCCATTGCTTCTTGTTCTACCCTCAGGTGCTTTGGACAATAGGTTGACTCCTTCTTCTTTGTGGCAACCCCTGAGATATTAGAACACTGCTCTCATGTCTTCCCTGGTCCTTTTTTTCATTAAACTAGCCATGCCCAGTTCCTGCAACTGTTCTTCATATGTTTTAGCCTCCAGTACTCTAATCATTTTTGTTGCTCTTCTCAGCACTCTTTCTAGAGTCTCTAGAAACCACTACTACTAGAAACCATTTTCTAGCCCAGTGATGGTGAACTTTTCTTTCCTCAGGTGATGAAAGAGCATGCACCCTCATTATCGCGCATGCGCAAGTGCCCACACCCATTATACAATGCCTGGGGAGGGCAGAAACAGCTTTCCCCACCTCCCAGAGGCCCTCTTGAGGCCAGAAACAGTCTGGTGGGCCTAGTAGGTTCGTGTTTCATCCTCCCCAGGCTCCAAAGGCTTCCCTGGAGCCGGGGGAAGGAAAAACGCCTTTCCCCATCCCCCCAGAGAGGGGATGGGACTCCTTTTCTATCATTCTGTAAGTCTCCTAAATGAGAATGGGGGTCAGACTAGATGGACACTGACGCCCCTTCCCTCTCTATCATTCTGTAAGTCTCCTGAATGAGAAGGGGGGTCAGACTAGATGGACACTGATGCCCCTTCCCTCTCTATCATTCTGTAAGTCTCCTGAATGAGGAGGGTCAGATTAGATGGCCACTGAGGTCCCTTCCCTTTCTATCATTCTGTAAATCTCCTGAATGAGAAGAGGGGTCAGACTAGATGGCCACTGAGGTCCCTTCCCTCTCTATCATTCTGTAAGTCTCCTGAATGAGGAGGGTCAGACTAGATGGCCATTGAGGTCCCTTCCCTTTCTATCATTCTGTAAATCTCCTGAGTGAGAAGGGGGGTCAGACTAGATGGCCACTGAGGTCCCTTCCCTCTCTATCATTCTGTAAGTCTCCTGAATGAGAAGGGGGGGGGGGTCAGACTAGATGGCCACTGAGGTCCCTTCCCTCTCTATCATTCTGTAAATCTCCTGAATGAGAAGGGGGCTCAGACTAGATGGCCACTGAGGCCCCTTCCATCTCTATCATTCAACTGGTGTGTGTGTGTGTATGAGAGAGCAAACTGTCCCATTCTTTCCTTCCAAAAGTAGCATTTTGTTAGAACTGTTCTGATTGGATGGTGGCGAAGTGTCCCATGTGGCCAAAAGGCTGTGGCTGAATGTGGATTTTTGTGACAAAAGGGCTGGGGCGAAGAGCTAGGGGCCTTTGGGCGAGGGAGAGAATGCAGCGGCCTATCAGCTGCTGCGGAGGAAAGAGCTTCATCCAACTGGCGGAGGCAAAAATGTCCTAAACCCCCCCAGAGACTTTCTGGAAGCCAAAAACGCCTCTCTGCGAGCCGAAAATCAGCTGACTGGCACACATCTGCATGTTGGAGCTGAGCTAGGGCAATGGCTCATGTGCCATAGGTTCACCATCACTGTTCTAGTCTCTTTAATCATTACAACAAAGTGGTTCTCTAATACAGGATATTGGAAGCTAAGTAGGTAATAGTTTTTAATACAGGGACTGGAGGGGGGGAAACTAGACGAGTTTTCTCTGATTAGTATTGACTTTCTGACCTGATATATTTAACATGTCAAAAATAGACAGCAATTCTGCTCTTCAAGATATTCTGCTCTCATTATCAGACACAGAGACATAAATAGGAGATTTAAATAGTAAAGGAATGTTGCAACAAAAAATAAAAGCAGGAATACATACTAAAATTTATAGCAAAGACAAAGGAGACTGTCCCAATGACTGACAGAGTAAAGAATTAAACAAGAGATGGTGGTTTGATTGGAGTTAACTCATTTTCAGCTTCTAGCTGCAACTTCAAGTCATATAAAGCTCTGTCACCATGCCAACTGATCTTAGCTGTTTTTATAAAGCTTAGGCTAGACTCCAATACAAACTTGATAGCTGAGAGAAATTTAGGGTGACTACTGTATAGAAACCAACGCAAGGAAGATTTCCCATCAGGAAAGGCTAAAGAAGGGTAAATAAATTCATTCAGCTGTCTTCCAGTGAACCTAAAGAGCAGCAAGGAGCAGTATTCACAGCAGGTAGCGAGTGAACAAGAGTTTATTGTATAATGTAGGTGTTCTTTGTGAGTTGTTTGAGTGTGGGTGTCATTATTTGGCTTATTTTGCCCATTTCCTCCTACCAACTATGTGTGCATAATTATTCATCTGTTGATTGTTTCAGAACGGTTCTTTCAGAGGATTTTGATAGACATAATTTGAGTTTGATTAGACATGAAGGTTCCTACTGTATGTTTTTGTTTCTTAATTGCTTTTGTTTAACTCTTTGAAACAGGTTGCCAGCACGAAGCAGCAATCTGTTGATATTTTTCAGCATTTGTTTACAACTGACAATTTCTGAAAACGGTGGTTAGATTATTTGTGTAAAGTAAAGCTTGAAATATGCCTTAAAAAGTGTGCTTGAAATTTAATTACGCAAGTGGGAATTGTTTTCTATGCAAATATTAACAATTTAACCATCTTTTAAAGTATCTACTTATATATTAGGATATCCCAAGGAATCTCTCTATGTGTATACAAACCAGCTTATCAATGATTATTAAATGTTAACATTTGAATAAAATAGATTAATACATTCAATTGTATTGATATCTATACCTTTCTTCTATTCCTATATCTCTTTAGAAGGGCCGTGAAAAAATTGGCTCTTCACCCAAGCTTTGGATGAAGGTGAGCGAGACCTCTTACTTCATTCCATTTGGTGTGTTACACTTGCCATCTTTGATTGATTTTATTGTAATTTCTTTGTTTGATTGTTGTGAACTGTGCAGTCATTGGAAGTTGTCTGGCATACAAGTTTGCTTTGTTATTATTATATATGCAAAAATGTGAAGTCACAACTGGCATTCCTTTAACTGAGGTTGGCCTTTATATGCATTGAATGCTTCCCAAGAAGTTATGAATGTTGCAATGTATTGGCATTGTATACATGCAGATCCAAGCCTTTGTAATTTTGTAAAAAAAAAAAAAGAACAATGGAAATTTATTATTATTTATTTATTTATTATTTGGATTTGTATGCCGCCCCTCTCCGAAGACTCGGGGCGGCTCACAACAAGTGAAAACAAATCATAAATAATCCAATTAATTAAAATATTTAAAGATTTTTAAAAAACCATATACTAACAGACACACACACAAGCATACCATGTATAAATTAAACGTGCCCAGGGGGAGATGTTTAATTTCCCCATGCCTGACGGCAAAGGTGGGTTTTGAGGAGTTTACGGAAGGCAGGAAGAGTAGGGGCAGTTCTGATCTCCGGGGGGAGTTGGTTCCAGAGAGCCGGTGCCGCCACAGAGAAGGCTCTTCCCCTGGGGCCCGCCAACCGACATTGTTTAGTTGACGGGACCCGGAGAAGGCCCACTCTGTAGGACCTAATCGGTCGCTGGGATTCGTGCGGCAGGAGGCGGTCTCTGAGATATTCTGGTCCGATGCCATGAAGGGCTTTAAAGGTCATAACCAACACTTTGAATTGTGACCGGAAACTGATCGGCAGCCAATGCAGACTGCGTTGTTAATGTATAGATTTTCTAACTGCCATCCAGGTTTTTCTGGCACGGCACTTTAATGTGTCATTAACCATTGGGATCTTGTTTATGCCATAATTTTCAACTTCAAGTTTTAGATCCTGATGCTTGTGATCCTATTCAGTTCCTTGCCTTCTTTATCTATTCATAACAAAATGAACCCACAGCTGCTAGTTCTTTAGCTGATGCTGGCATTCATACACATTGAGTTCAAGCAATGCGGCTTTTTGCAACTGACATATTTTTTAAATATGTTGAAGGACGCACAGAATATCATGATATTTGACATTTAGCTTTAAAAAAAATGTAAAGTAAATTTTAGCTTTTACTTTCTTATCAACAATTGTTAAATTGTTGAAAGGCAAATGGTTAAATCTGGGATTTTATGTGGCAAGTGCTTATCTGTTTGAATTCTGAAGTCCCAGAGCACTTTAGTTTCTTAATTTTCTATTACTTTGTCTATTTTGTGATCCCACCAGTTGTTGCTTGAAGTCAAATGGTATTTATTATTATTCAACTGGGCTTCTTGTCTGTATAGGCGCGCTCTCTCTCTTTTTGTGGTCTCTTAGGATTTTTGCAATTGAACAGCAACAGAAACTTGCTGAATTATACTAGCATGGCATTTCAGATAAAGGATAAAAATCAACATGAAACAAAAGTCCTCTGATTAATGGATATACTTTACTTTCAAAAAACCAAAATAGCTATTAAGAATTTAGAAAGGTCCAGAAAGCTAAATGTCAAATGATCACACCATGCATCTTTAGCGTATTAAAAAAGTGATTCACACATTTAAAAAATGACCACCTTTGTTTTATATACAGAACACGCCTGCAAACAATTTTCTTCAATTCCATTTTTAACTTATTTTCATCACATAGACTTTGAATCATCCGTAACTTTTTTTTCCTTTCATCTACCTGAAATTCCTAAATTATATCAAGAATAAAATGTCTGCTCTTGAAAATGGATCCGATGCTTCTGGAATACGGTATATAATTTACACATGGACAACATTTTCTGAATGGAATGAGGAATTATTGCAATTATATAAAATGAACAATACTGTTCAGTTGGCTTGCTAGCATATTTAATGTCAAACTTGTGTTTAGCATAATTCCCCAGTCCCTGAAATTGTTGTATTTGCAAAAGATCTTGGGAAAGCTAGTCACCCTTAAAGATAATAGCTAAAAGAAACTTTCTGATAAAAACAACTCATGGTATATCTAAATCTTTGTTTTCTAAACCAAGAAATCATTGCCGACATCCCCAAAATAATAATGCAATGCAAAATAATATCTCATTCATTTGTTAAACTATCTGTAAACTCTGGACATCATCTAAACCCTCTACTTCCCTCTAGTGGATCGAAGAAATATATTTAAACATTGAATATAATAAAGCTAGTGTACGTTCGGATCAATCATATTTATAGATATTAAACAGGCTAACATGAATAGAATATCTATTTTAATGTTTCCCTTTGGCACTAGAATGATACTGCTGTGTTTGTTCTTCTCTTCATCTCCAGTACTTTCCCCATTGTTTATATCTCTCACCCTGGTATTTGATTAGCTTTCTCACATTTCTGCTGTGAATGTAAGCTGCATCTTTCCAACTGTGCTGAATATTTTTTCTGCTCCTTTTATAATATATATATACACAGGTTTGGTTTATTTTTCATTAAAGTATTATATGTCTTGTACACATCAAGGAGGATAAAAGTTTTTCCAACTGTTCATGCTGGTTTTCACTGCTGAGCATTATGGAAGTGATAATTATTTTTCCTGTGTATATGTATTTATCCTTGCTGTATTTGACTAGTACACGGTACTCAGCACAGGTTCCCCTCAGGGCTGTGTGATCAGCCCCTACCTGTACTCACTGTATACACATGACTGCATATCTTCTGATCCATCCATCATCATCATAAAGTTTGCACACAACATAGCGTTGCTGGCTCTCATAACTGGAGGGGACGAATCAGCATAAAAGAAGTCCAGAAGGTATCCATATGGTGCTCAAAAAACAACTTATATCTAAATAATAATAATAATAATAATAATAATAATAATAATAATAATTATTATTATTATTAATTAGATTTGTATGCCGCCCCTCTCCGAAGACTTGGGGCGGCTCACAACAATAATAATAACAGTATACAATGTAACAAATCTAATATTAAGAATTATCTAAAACCCCATTTAAAAATCATACAACACAAACATACCATACATAAACTATATAAGCCCGGGGGAGATATCTCAATTTCCCCAGGCCTGCCGATATAGGTGGGTCTTGAGCAATTTACGAAAGGCAAGGAGGGTGGGGGCAGTTCTGATCTCTGGGGAGAGTTGGTTCCAGAGGGCCGGGGCCGCCACAGAGAAGGCTCTTCCCCTTGGGCCCACCAGACAACATTGTTTAGTTGACGGGACCTGGAGAAGGCCAACTCTGTGGGACCTTATCGGGCACTGGGATTTGTGTGGCAGAAGACGATCCCGGAGATATTCTGGTCCAATGCCATGTAGGGCTTTATAGGTCATTACCAATACTTTGAATTGTGACCAGAAACTGATCGGCAGCCAATGCAAGCCACGGAGTGTTGAAGAAACGTGGGTGAACCTAGGTAACCCCACAGTGGCTCTCTAGTACTAGTAAGACAAAAGATATGGTGCTAGATTTCCAGAAGCATAGAGAGGAACCTGCCCCACTGTATATCGAGGGTTTTGTGTGTGTGTGATGGAGAGGGTTTCTTCTTTTAAATTCTTAGGAGTGCTTCAGTAGTGGGTTCCTACCAATACGACTAATTGGATGCAACTTCGTGGCTCTGGCGCGCAAGCATGCGTTTGAGTGAAATTTTGCTTCCTGCACCTGTGTAGGTAGCAAAATATTGCATGGGGACACGTGTGTGCTCATGTTTCAGCATGTTTTTCTGCATGTGCGAAAGAAAAAAACCTCGCTGAAACATGTGTCCCTGTGCGAGATTTTGCTACCTACACAGGCGCAGGAAGCAAAATTTTGCTTGAATGCGCACTCGTTCACCAGAGCAGCAAAACTGCACCCAATTAGCTGTATCGGTAGGAGCCCACTACTGGAATGCTTATTAGTCAAGATCTCATCTGGAAAAACAACACATCCCTGGTAATTGACAAGACCCAACAGAGACTTCATTTCCTGCGAAAAAATCAGGTGGAATCATGGCTGATGACCTCTTTCTATTGGTCCAGGATAGAAAGTGTTCACAAATACTGCATTTCAGTATGGTACGCTGGTTTAACTGCTGCACACAGCAAAGCATTACAGAGAGTGATCAATTCAGCACAAGAAACCATTGGCTGCCCTCTAACACCACTGGATGACATCGCCAGATCTCGCTGCCTTAACAGAGTAAGGAAGATACTCAGAAATGAGTCACACCTGGTCTCCATCAGGCAGAAGACATCAAAACATAGCCAACCAAACAAATAGGTTTAAAAATAGTTTCTATCCTTTGGCTGTCAGACTCTCAATCACAATCACCCCACGTACACACAGAAACATATGACTAGTTCTTCTTTTCTTTTTCTTCTTCTTATTACTTGTATATTACTTCTTATTACTTTCTTATTACTTACTTTTTAATTACTGGCATAGGGATTATTCTTTATACTCTTTATGTTGTTTGTATTTTCTAGTCATTGATTGCACCAGTGAGGCTAAAACCAATTTCACCGTATACATGATGTACAATGACAATAAAAGCTATTATTATTATGGAATGTTTTATACTTAAGCAAATATGAACAGCCAATAGGAATCCATGACACACCCTCTATATTAATTTCTCATCTTTGGTTGCTTATATTTTAAGTTAGGTATGCAGTAAGTCAAGTGATTATGGTTGTTATCTTAATTTGATTTTATAATTTTGATTTTATGTAACATTTATTATACTGTATGCTTTATATAATAAATATATATTATTTATGATAGTGAATTATTTAGGTGGACAAAATACAGTAATTGTATCTTGGGATATAAATTTCATTTTGTATTTAAATACAGATGGGAGTAAGGTTTTAATTTTTAAAAAATCCAACTATTCTGGACTGGAAAGTTCATCATATAGTCATAAATAAATTTAGTTTGATGGCATATACAGTAGATAAAATTAAAACTAAATAAAGAGATATCTACTTTTTAGGTAACCAAACACAGCATTCAAGATTAGATTATGTTAATTTTGATCTATCATGAAGTTATTTGAGAATTGATATATTGTTTTATTTACTATTTCTGAACATACACTGCTTGATAATGCCATTTTTGTTAGTCAAAAAAGCTTTTTTAAAGAGAGAAATTATACTTTTATTTTTAGTTAGAAGAAATACAACATATGAAAGACATACAAATTGTTTTAATATTTAAAGTAGGAATTTTTGGCTTCTCTAATAATACAAATATGGCATCAAGGATGTGCAAATAGCAGAAAGTAAATTTAAGTTATTGTATTCAGATAATGTTTGTCTCTTTTATAATAGCATTACCAATAGCACTTAGATTTATATACTGCTTCACAAGGCTTTTCAGCTGCCTAAGCAATTTACAGAGTCACTATACTTTCTCCAACAATCTGGGTCCTAATTTTATTCACCTCAGAATGATGGATGGCTGAGTCAACCTGAGAATTGAACTGTTGGAAGTCAGTAGAATTAACCAACAATCAGTGGTGGGAGTGGCTTGGTGGTCATTTGACTGGGCGTGAACATGGTAGGCGTAGTTAGGGGATGTGAAAGGAGGCACTTGGCCTCCTGCACTCTCCTCAGAGAAAAAAACAGGCCACCACAGGGAACTGCTGCACCCCCCTGCACCCTGTTTTGGGCCTAGGAGGCCTCCCTGAAGCCTCCTGGTAAGCAAAAATGGTCTGGGGGGGCATGCCGACCTGGCATGTATTACTGAAACCTGGCTGGGCCCGGAGGGAGGTGTTCCTCTCTCTGAAATTTGCCCAGCCGGGTTTCAGATATGGCATCAACCGCGACCCCAGGGGAGGGGGGGAGGAGTGGCTATTGTAGCCAGGGAGAGCCTTTGCCTGCGTAGACTCATTGCTCCGGAAATAGCGGGTTGCGAGTCTCTCTTGATGAAGTTGGACTTAGGAGTTCAGGTGGGCTTATTCCTCACGTACCTGCCTCCCAGCTGCGTGTCAAAAGCCCTGCCTGTGCTACTCGAGGAGGTAGCCGGGTTGGCGGTAGAGTTCCCCAGACTTATTGTCTTGGGGGACTTCAATCTGCCGTCACTCGGCGAAACCTCTGGGTTGGCACAGGAGTTCATGGCCACCATGACAGCCGTGGACCTGACTCAAGTAGTTCAGGGTCCGACTCACGAGGGAGGGCACGCACCTGACATGGTATTCCTTTCCGAGCAATTGAGTAATGGTCTGAGACTAAGGGGCTTAGAAGTGTTGCCTTTGTCATGGTCAGACCATTTCCTACTACGGCTTGACTTCCTGGCTCCAATCCTCCCCCGCAGGGAGGCGGAACCAATGAAGATGTTCCGCCCCAGGCGCCTGATGGACCCAGAGGGCTTTCAGACGGCGCTTGGGGTTATTCCAGAGGCACTCGTCCACAGTTCGGCGGAGTCTCTCGCGGAGGCCTGGAACAGGGCTGCAGCGGGGGCTCTTGACCGGATTGCGCCTTTGCGACCTCTCCATGGCGCTAGACCCCGTAGAGCCCCATGGTTCAACGAGGAGCTCCGGGAGTTGAAACGCCAAAAGAGACGTCTAGAGAAGCGATGGAGGAAGAGTAGGTCTGAATCCGATCGAACACTTGTAAGAGCTTTTATTAAGACTTACAAAGTGGCGCTCAAGGCGGCAAGATGCGCGTACCATGCCGCCTTGATTGCATCAGCGGAATCCCGCCCGGCCGCTCTGTTTAGGGTGACCCGCTCCCTTCTTAACCAGGGGGGAGTTGGGGAGCCCTTGCAGAGTAGTGCCGAGGAGTTTAACACGTTTTTCGCTGATAAAGTCGCTCAGATCCGGGCCGACCTCGACTCCAATTGTAAAACAGAGTCGACTGACAACGAGTCAGTCGAGGTGACTGGGGCACGTACTTGTCCACCTGTCTGGGAAGAGTTTGATCTGGTGACACCTGATGAAGTGGACAAGGCCATTGGAGCTGTGAGTTCCGCCACCTGTTTACTGGATCCGTGTCCCTCCTGGTTGGTTTCGGCCAGCAGGGAGGTGACACGGAGCTGGGCCCAGGAGATTACCAACGCTTCCTTGGGGAGGGGAGTTTTTCCATCACTCTATAAAGAAGCGCTTGTGCGCCCCCTCCTCAAGAAGCCCTCCCTGGACCCAGCCGTACTTAACAACTATCGTCCAGTCTCCAACCTTCCCTTTATGGGGAAGGTTGTCGAGAAGGTGGTGGCACTCCAGCTCCAGCGGTCCTTGGAAGAAGCCGATTATCTAGGTCCCCAGCAGTCGGGTTTCAGGGCCGGTTACAGCACGGAAACCGCTTTGGTCGCGTTGATGGATGATCTCTGGCGGGCCCGGGACAGGGGTTTATCCTCTGTCCTGGTGCTCCTCGACCTCTCAGCGGCTTTCGATACCATCGACCATGGTATCCTTCTGCACCGGCTGGAGGGGTTGGGAGTGGGAGGCACTGTCCTTCAGTGGTTCTCTTCCTACCTCTCTGGCCGGTCGCAGTCGGTGTTAGTGGGGGGCCAGAGGTCGACTCCTAGGTTTCTCCCTTGTGGGGTACCTCAGGGGTCGGTCCTCTCCCCCCTGCTATTCAACATCTACATGAAACCGCTGGGCGAGATCATCCAAGGACATGGGGTGAGGTATCATCAATATGCGGATGATACCCAGCTTTACATCTCCACCCCATGCCCAGTCAACGAAGCGGTGGAAGTGATGTGCCGGTGCCTGGAGGCTGTTGGGGCCTGGATGGGTGTCAACAGACTCAAGCTCAACCCGGATAAGACGGAGTGGCTGTGGGTTCTGCCTCCCAAGGACAATCCCATCTGTCCGTCCATCACCCTGGGGGGGGAATTATTGACCCCCTCGGAGAGGGTCCGCAACTTGGGCGTCCTCCTCGATCCACAGCTCACATTAGAACAACATCTTTCAGCTGTGGCGAGGGGGGCGTTTGCCCAGGTTCGCCTGGTGCACCAGTTGCGGCCCTATCTGGACCGGGACTCATTGCTCACAGTCACTCATGCCCTCATCACCTCGAGGTTCGACTACTGTAATGCTCTCTACATGGGGCTACCTTTGAAAAGTGTTCGGAAACTTCAGATCGTGCAAAATGCAGCTGCGAGAGCAGTCATGGGCCTACCTAGGTATGCCCATGTTTCACCATCACTCCGCAGTCTGCATTGGTTGCCGATCAATTTCCGGTCACAATTCAAAGTGTTGGTTATGACCTTTAAAGCCCTTCATGGCATCGGACCAGAATATCTCCGAGACCGCCTCCTGCCGCACGAATCCCAGCGACCGATTAGGTCCCACAGAGTGGGCCTTCTCCGGGTCCCGTCAACTAAACAATGTCGGTTGGCGGGCCCCAGGGGAAGAGCCTTCTCTGTGGCGGCCCCGGCCCTCTGGAACCAACTCCCCCCGGAGATTAGGACTGCCCCTACTCTTCCTGCCTTCCGTAAACTCCTTAAAACCCACCTTTGCCGTCAGGCATGGGGGAACTGAAACATCTCCCCCTGGGCACGTTTAATTTATGCATGGTATGTCTGTGTGTGTGACTGTTAGCATATGGGGTTTTTTAAATATTTAAATATTTTAAATTTATCTGATTGCTTATGATTTGTTTTTTACATGTTGTGAGCCGCCCCGAGTCTTCGGAGAGGGGCGGCATACAAATCTAAGTAATAAAATAATAATAAATAATAAATGCTCCCCTGCGCCCCTGTGTCCCATTTTAGGCCTTGGAGGCCTCCTTGCACTTACTTGGGAGTCAAAATGGAATGTGTGGGGACTCCTGGAAGGGGTGGGATAGGAAGGGGCTTGGCTAGCCAGCAATTTAAGTACAAGTTTGGCCAAAACGGCCTGAACTGGTTGAATCCTATCACTGCCCACAATACTGCTTTCTAACCACTCTGCCATTATGGCTGTTTCATTTATTACCATAATGATGGTAAAAGATCTTTCTCTAACTTTGTTTACATGGTAAGCAATATAATATATATTCTAGATCTATTATAAATTGGAACAAAATCTAAATTGTGCCGATTGACTAGAAGATATTTATGGAAATACTTTAAAGATACGATTTGTTTATTGTCCAGATGTTTGGGAGATAATTATTCCTAAGAATGTATGTTGAGTTATCTCTGAATATTCAAAATTGCACTATTCAAATAAAAAGGGAATTGTTAAGTAGTGGGAATGAGGAGATAGACTTCAGAATAGCTCTTTCTTTACTCAACAACTGCTCAAGACAACCAGCAACTTGCAGTCTAACAGGTAGACCTTTTATAGGAAGCTGTCAGATATAATAACCAATAGCATCCAAGCATTCTCCCACTCAAACGCTGGACCTGGGTGAAACCATGTGCAAGCTGGATGGCCCAATCCATGTTGCACACATAATCATACAGAAACAAATCATGCCAAACAAATCATGTCAGAAACAAATCATGCCAAACCAATCTCATATCCTTTTTCAACACCATAACCAAATCAGTAGACTAGCGCAACACGGTGGTCCTCATTTACTTAGACTTCAGCAAAGCTTTCGACAAAATCGACCACTATCTCCTAATCAACAAATTTTTAAAAAGCGGAGTAGACTACAACACTTGAAGATGGATTAATAGTTGGCTGACCAACCGCACCCAACGAGTTGTCCTCAACGGTTCCAAATCCACATGGAAGAACATAGGCAGTGGGATACCACAGGGTTCTGTCCTGGACCCTGTGCTCTTCAACATTTTCATCAATGACTTGGACGAGGGAATAGAAGGGCAACTGATCAAATTTGCAGATGACACCAAGCTGGCGGGGGTAGCCAATACCCTAGAAGACAGGCTAAAATTACAGAAATACCTAGACAGACTAACACAGTGGGCCCATACCAACAAAATGATGTTTAACATCGACAAGAGCAAAGTCCTTCACCTAGGCAGAAAAAACACCGGACACACATACAACCTGGGAGAAACCCCTCTTAGAAGTAGCGACTGCGAAAGAGACCTCGGAGTCTTGGTGGATAATCAACTAAACATGAGCCAACAATGTGCAGCAGCAGCTAAAAAAGCCAACACAATCCTAAGCTGCATCAACAGGGGAATACACTCCAAGACCAGAGAAGTCTTAATACCACTCTACTACACCCTGGTCCGACCACACCTGGAGTACTGTAATCAGTTTTGGTCACCACACTTCAAAAGAGACATTGAAACTCTGGAGAAGGTGCAAAAAGAGCAACCAAGATGATTAAGGGACTGGAAACCAAGACTTACAAAGGGAGACTGAGGGAACTGGCCATGGATAGCCTAGAGAAAAGGAGGGCCAGAGCGGACATGATAGCAGTCTACAAGTATACGAGTGGATGTCACAGAGAGGAGGGGATCACTTTATTCTCCAGGGCAGAGAGCCGGACGAGGAACAATTGCTGGAAGCTGACCAAGGAGAGATTCAACATGGAGATAAGGAGGAACTTCCTGACGGTCAGAGCAATCAACCAATGGAACAACCTACCAGCGGACGTTGTGAACTTCAACACTCTGGACATTTTTAGGAGAAGATTGAACTGTCACTTGACTTGTGTGCTATAGGGTTCAAGCTTGGGCAGGGGGTTGAACTTGATGGCCGTCATGGTCCCTTTCAACTCTAACAATAAATGAATGAATGAATGAATGAATGAATGAATGAATGAATGAATGAATGAATGAATGAATATGCGGTGGTGTTTAGAAACTCTCCCTGACCTGCACAGTTCAGTTGCGGGTGAGGCAGCAGTCTGAGAGGACAGGTCTGCTGCTGCTACTGGATCTGAGCGTGTAAGCTCCTGGAACTTCTTAGGTGCGGCCTCTGTGGATATTGGAACAGGTTCATTGGAACAAGGCCGCTGGACTCCTGGTTCATCCAGTAGATCTTCCGGCTCTATTGGGATTGTGTCAATTGCCTAGATCTTTGCTAAAAATGGCCTGTATTTCCTCAAACAGGTAATTGAATTCAGGATTAGCAGTAGAGTTAATGCCGGTCACTCCCAGGCTGAGGGCATCAAACTAATCCAAACCCAGGAGGCTGGGAAGGTGTCTGCTTTGTCCAGAGCAGCAGCCAGGGTTAGCTTGGGTTTCATCAGGAGCCGATGCTGGAGACGGATGTCCTGCATGCCACATATGCTGGTCGAGTAGGATGTCATTCATGTCCCAGAATTCAAAGTACCCTGCAGCCTTATGGAAAGCTACATTGCAATGTACTGCTTGATTGTCTCACTCTCATGTTGCATACACTACTGAAATTCATAGCACATTAGATGGAGTGGGAGCAGAGTGTGTTTTTAAGGTCACCCCAGTAGGGTGTGTACTAAACATCTCAGGGCAGCAGTGCCTTAGGAACAAAGTTCTCTTTCTGTCAGATCCAACATTTGCTTCCAGGAAGGATTCAAAACCTAATATACAAGTCACACTTCTCTTTGGCCGGGTTGAAGGTACTGACAGGTGGAAGGCAGACATTTCCATTAAGGCAGCAGAGGTTCCTCTGGAAAACTGCCTGGCTGGTTGCGGTGCTCAAATAAATTGTCTTCGTTCTTCTGGTCCCAAGCCCTTGTGGCAAATGTTAAGTAGTGGGAATGGTGACAGGAGACAAATGTCAAGACTGCTCAAGACAACCAGCAACTAGCATTCTGATAGCTAGCTCTTTTATAGGGAGCTATCAGAAACAACAACCAATAGTGTTTGAGCATTCTCCCACTTAAATGCTGGACCTGGGTGAAACCATGTACAAATTGTGGGGGCGCAGCAGGTAGAGTGCTGTACTGCAGGCCACTGAAGCTGACTGTAGATCTGAAGGTCAGCGGTTCAAATCTCATCACCGGCTCAAGGTTGACTCAGCCTTCCATCCTTCCGAGGTGGATAAAATGAGGACCCAGATTGTGGGGGCAATAGCCTAGCTTTGTTAAAAAGTGCTATTGCTAACATGTTGTAAGCCGCCCTAAGTCTGAGGAGAAGGGCGGCATAAAAATTGAATAAATGAAAAAATAAATTGTTATTATATAACAGGAATATTACAAACTATTACAAATATGAACACTAATAGTGAGCATAGCTTTTAACAGATAGATATTTAAGAGTGTTGCTTATATTGGTTCCACTCAAACACTTCAAATAAAATGTCAAATAAAAATTATGGAAGGAACAACACCTAGGATTTCTCTTTTAAAGTTCAGCTCTCGTGTGAAAATGGTAGATTTAATTTTCATGTTTTCTAACATAAATGCCATACATTTGTTAGTTTCAGTAATGTATTTGAATGAAAATTAATTTGATTGTGCTCCACCGTGGGCTCATTTAACAAGTACTTATTTGGCTCTTTTGAAATGGTGCCAAGGACTTGGTTCCAATTAAAGCAGGAATATTGGGGAACTTCCATAATTAAAGATGGTTAGATGTATTTAAATATTGTGGAACCCTTGGTGCTGTCTGAATTTAATTGCTGTAGACATTTCACTATCCAAATAGATAACATCATTGGTGCAAGATCTAATAATTAACCATTATTTAGACTATTTATTCCAACATCACCAGACAAAACATTAAAACTTGCCCACAGCTGTCATGAAAATTGATGGTGGGAATGTGTCATTGGAAAACATTTAGTGAAAATGAATAGTCATTCTTAAATAATTAATGTTACTTCAAATGATTATGTGAAGTTTGTAATTTACCAAATGTCAAAATACCCTTAAAATGTACATTATATTTTTTGTTTGATTGGAATGATTTTGTGAAATCCGATTGTTTGGATTGATTTGTGCCTTTTATCAGGCACAAATCAGCAACCTAGTATCATCATCAAGTTTAAAATAGCATAAACATAAATTTAGGTAATATATCAGAAATTTTCAATAGAATTGTAACATCTTACTAGTCTATATTGCTGATACAACAGTGAAATTTAATCTGTTCTACTACCATTTTTCATACTTTCATGAATTACTTTGTGGGGCCAAATAGTCTTCTGCCTTCTCATCCATTCTCCATTTCCTACACAACCCAACACATTTTCTTTGAAGTCTTACTGCTGGTTTGTAGCTGGAGTACAACTATAACATTGCTTTCTTATTTATCAGCTACTTTCTGGGCTGAGCTTATTCCAAGAACCCTCACAATAGATTTGCTATGTTCTTTGAACATTCAGAGTCTAATTACTGGTCCACAGAACTATGAAATAACAGAATTATGAAGGGGATATCCCTATAATACCCCCACTATTCTAACCAAAGCAGCATTTTATTTTACAGTATAGTAATGATGAAAATAGCCACATCAGGGATTCATTTCCTGAAAAAATAAAGAACAAAATGTAGATCACCATTAATCAGTCTCTATTCATGTACTGAATTACTTCTGAGGACACAAAGTTACTGTCTGTCTTGCATATGTCTTTAAAATAGATTTTGGCTTCCCAGCTGTGAGAATATATATACAGCAGCACGAAGCTTACAACTTCAGCCTGATGATGGTGAATGTGATTTCACTGAAACGTCGCATAGACATGCAAAATATTACACGGGGCAAAACCCAAACTCAGAACAATCTACATACATATACCCGTGAAAATCTACGAAAACAAATATATATATAAAAAAATTAACTGCCTTGGAAATGGCCCTGGGTTGGGCCGAGAGGCAAATAAGGAGCTTGTGATGTTCCTTCAATACACCAGGGTGATTCGACACAAAAATATGTAACCCTTTCCTGGTGCAGAGCTGAAGGGATTGGATACTGTAGCCTAGAGGATAATTCTCTGCCTTACAAGGCAAAGGTTGCAGGTTCAAGTCCCAGTAGGTATGGCTAGCTGATGAGGCCAAAATAAGGCCGAAGTAGATCTATCCTAGTCGCCCTTAGTTTTCAAATTCAGCAAAAAAAACCATGTGACATATATATATATATATATATATATATATATATATATATATATATATATATATATAATGCAGAAAAACCTACACAGGGCTAGTCCTTCATTAACTTAAAACATACTGACACATTATTTCCTCCAGTGTAAGGAGATTTTAACTGGCTTTTTAGAATAAACAATTCTGTCTTACATTGTCAAGTTATCCTATTGTATCCTGCCTCTGTTCTTAAGAACTCCAGAGCCAAGGCTATCTGTTCTCAACAAGAAAAAATATTTGGCTCAGATAGACGTAGATAACATACAAAATTGAAAATAAACCTAGACTTCTCTCCAGTATCTACCAATACAATTCATTAGGAGGCATATATGTCTGTTCTGGTACAGGCTGTCACATGTGCAGGAAGTTGCAATGGCATTGAAGGAATGGTGAAACTTGTTTACACTTATGACTATTGTTTGCATTCCATGATCACATGGGTGCCATTTGCAATGTTCTCTGCTGGCTTTCCAAAAAATCAATGGGTAAGCCAGCAGAGAAAGTGGTAGGATGCTGTGATAAATCCCCATCCCCCATCCCATGAATGCACCCTTTCTCTGCCATTGTCCACCCCATGCTCCCTTTCTGCCTCACTCAATACCTCCTGTACACTTGCACACACTCTTCAAACTAGACCATACACCATCCCTAACTTGTGCATTGCCTTTTATGCATTCTCTCTGATCTGCACAGCATTTCTTGCACACTCAGGTGCACCCTGTTTATTTCTTGTGCACTCAGGTGCATGCAGTACTTTTCACATCCTGTTCCTATACCCCAGCATAGCCATTTGCCTTGTCCCCTATCCAGTAGTACAGTAGCCACATTACTGTTCCTGAAATTTGTCAGCTTGCCTACTGACTTTGGTTGAGGAAAACTCACCTAAAGATCATGGGATTCAGTTTAACAATGGCAACTAGGACTGCGGGGATTGTCATTCCCATTTCTCTTTATAACTGCCTTGCTTTGTAATAGAAATTGCAGTCCCATTTGCCATTGTAAGTTGATGACTATCATCAAAACAGCATCCACGTGAAGAAATGCCATTTTAATATTTAGTAAAAATTAGACTTTCTTTTTTTAAAGAAAAAAAACCCCCAACCCTCAAAGCTGTTGTTTGTATTCCACTTCTGGAGTCCTTTGTTGTGACAAGCTTTATTTCATACACACTTGAACAATGATTATTACTGCAGTTCATTTCTAAGGCTGGATATCATTTTAAACAGATGCTGTTTAGTGTGGATATGGCTATTAAATCCAGCCATGCATGTAAGTGTTTCTGTTGATCTATTAGCCTCCGATAGCTCAACTGCAGTGATGATGCTTTGACCTTTGTTTCTAATTCTCTCTCTTTCTCCTCCACTCACCACTGCCTGCTGGATGGCAAGCAAGTCCTCTGTCTAATGCCCTGACAGTAATCAGAGACTTTAGAATTCTGCAATTAGCTGTACTTGACCTGTTGTGCTTCACCTCCATTACCACTGCCATGCTGACAATCCTAATGCTCCTCACAACACTTCTGTGTTCATGAAAAGAATATTCTTAACGTCATTGTACAGATATCTTTTGTCTTTACTGTTTACATTTATTGTTTTATTGGTTTTGACTAGTGATGGGCGAACCGAACCCGCACAATTCGGGTCCGTACCAAATTTTGCAGTGTTCGGTATGCCAAACACGAACCCGAATTTTTTTGACATTTTGGGCAAAGTTCGGGGTCGTGTTCAGCGTTCGGAGCTTTGACGTCACCGGCAGGTTGCTAAGGATGCCAAGGTGATCACTTCCTGGATTCCATGGAATCCAGGAAGTGATTACCTTGGCGTCCTTAGCAACCTGCCGGTGACGTCAAGGCTCTACCTCCGGAATCTCTTCGTGGGAGGGATTCCCCAGCTCCTTCAAAGGGAGGTTTATTTTTACGTGAAAGGACACTGGAGCACCATAGGGCAATGCTGGCACAGCTTGGGGAAGGAAGGAAGGGGCTTTAGGAGGGGGTGGAGGGATTCTTTTCTGCCTCTTCCTTCCCCTCCTCCTCCCCTTCTTCTTCTCTTCCTTCTCTTCTTCCTTCCCCTCTTCCTTCCCCTCTTCCTTTCTTTCTCTTGCTCCCTCACCAGCATCCAAACAACCACCACCCCATCCTCCTGGATCTGTCCTTTCCGCTGCCAGGATATCCACTTTGCTTGCCTTAAATCCTGCTATTATAGTGCCTCTGAAGCCAAGGGAAGGGGAAAAAGATACTTGGCCATGCAGTTTGGAAGGGGGGAGTTTGTCGTTGGGATTCAAAGCAACATCGGCAAAAATGAAGGGAATCCCAGTGAGGGGAGCCTCAGGGAAATCCCAGCAATGCAAGAACAGGTGCTTCGGCTGGCAACGGAAGTCCGGAGTTGGGGATTCCCAGCAAGGGGGGGGCTCAGGGAAATCCCAGCGCTTCGGGGCATCCCAGTGGCAGCTCAGGTTCGTAAGGTGAAAATAGTTCGGAAGAAGAGGCAAAAAAATCTTAAACACTGGGTTCGTATCATGAAAAGATCGTATGAGGAGGGGTTCGTAAGATGAGGTATCACTGTATATCCCTAATTCTAAATAACTTCCACTATCAAACTCAGTGTGATAATCTTCCCTAATCTATTCATTTTAACTCTTCCTTCTTTCATCTGTCTTTCCTTATAATGCTTAACATAATTAGTGCTAATTATTATCCCATATTAATCCTACTCCTGATATTATACCTCTCTTCCCTTTTCTTTTCCCCCTTCCTCCTATTTTATTTATCACCATAAACCATAAATCAGATAGGGAATTTATAATTCAATCAATCAGAAGGGGGAAAAAGAGAGAAAAGAACAAAAAAGAAAAAGAAAATCATCTAAAAATAATCATAATCATTGTCAAATATCTCATCTATATTATGCAAAATAATCAGAGCTATTTTCAATTTTCTCATTCATAAGCCATTACATTTTCTCCTCTTGTACAGTTCTTTCATTTTACACTTTATATCACTTGCTTATATATTTGTATATATGTATAGAATATATGTATTTTCATTAGTAAACTCCCATTAAAATATTAATAAATCCAATTCATTATGCATACTCAATTCTTTTTATAATTTATAACTTTGTGAGAGAAGAGAAAAGAGAAAATGAAAGTGCTGATAGCTTTTAGTATATTCTGGATTTTCTTAAAAGTATTTAATTCTTAAAAGTATTTAATTTTAAATTATGTTGTCCAATGTGATTTCAGTTAAATCAAGCAGTCCAATCAGATCAAATCAGTTCAGATCAGTTCAGTTCAGTTCAGTCAATTTCATCTTGAATATTTTCTTCCTTCTATGCATTAGCTCATCCACCTTCTCATAGCCAAAATGACAAAGTCTTTAGACATATAACAAACTGCTATATTTCCTCCAACCAAACAAAGCCGCTAGATAACCAATTTTCCAAGTCTTTTCTGGATAGCTCTTTTACAGCTCTTTCCGGTTTGTTAGTGACTTGTTCTTCCGGTATTAAGTTCCTCTTTGTTTATATAAAAAAAGAAAAATAAAGCTTCCACAACAGAAATTTAAGGTTCCAGATTCCAAAAGGCAAATTTCAAAGAAGACCAATTAGATAGCTAGAAAGAATCAAATGATGGCAATTCGCTACTTTTCAAAGCTTCCGCTGAAAGGCCACATCACACAGATAGCTGCCTTCTTCAATCTCAGGCCATTTTAGCTCTGTCCAGTAACCAAGCGCAAAACCAAAAGTCTAAAATCCCATTCGGGCACTCTCCTCTTACCACCATAGACAGGAAATCCCTTCTTTCCTCTGTAAGTAACTCCTCCAACTCTCTTTCAAGATGTAATCGTTCGTCTATCATCCTGGCATTGCGTTGTCTCCGCAGAGGTGTCGGCTCAGGAATGGCTGCCTGTCTGGCTTCACCATAGCTGGTGCGAGACAAGCCATTTCGCCCAGCAGGGCATGCTAGCCCCTGCCAGGCCTCTGGCAACATCCCATGCGTCACTCTCCCTGCATGAGAGATCCGGTCTAGTCCAAAAAACCCCAGGCAATGGGAACTTGGGGGCATTCCCAAGAGAGAGGGAATAGTCCCCACTGCTGCGGTCATCAGACTCCGCCCCTTCTCCAAACTGTGAGCATCTTAAATCAAGCCAAAGGCAAAAACATTAGACAAGTCATGGAAGCCTCAGACAAATTAGCCATCCACAGGCACATAGAGATAAACAACATCTACATACCATTCAAAATAGACCATAAAAAAGCCAAAAATGAGAGAAAAAGACAATGCCAATTTTATAATTTTCCTGAATTTGAGAAATACGGGAAGTAAAGAAAAGCTAAGGAAAGACCATGATAACTCACATTGCTGGCCATAAACCAACAGCTGACTAATAGCCATTATGTGAGTACTTAAGGTGTTAGTGTGATCTGCTTCACTTCAGGGTAAATACAATGTTGCTTCCTAAATAAATTGGAGTAGAAGAAATAAATATGGAATATTGCAGGTAAGAATGTAATAATAACCACAGATTTGTATCCTTTGGATGGCTTTTCTCCCATTTTTCAACGTCTTGATTTTTATAGAAATGTTATCAGCAAAACTACATTTATCATGAGCTTGTTTAAGCTGGTCTGTGCTTACATGATTTAATTTGAGATGTAATTTAATATTGACGTCTCTTTAATCAATTCTAAGTGGCTTAGCTCCTAATAAATATAATTAGAATAATATTAACTGCAACAGATGAGAAAGGCCTATAAATGGTATTCAAAAGCAGAAGAATGCATGCCAATTATTTCCTTTATCCCAAGAAGTAAAACAAATGATTATTTAATTACCAGTAGTTTTTACCCAACTTTAAATCCTGCTTTTCTGTATATTGCAGAAATCAATATTCTGATTTTCACAGAATTACTGTAATTGTGTATGAATAAAATATGAAACTTTGATAAAACTGATCAAAACTTATTGAATTTTAAAAATAGCAATGCACATGACTGGAACAATATATTTTTGGTATTAATGTGCATTTAGTGAAGCTTATTTGCTCTGTTTTTAAAATCTATGTTAATAGAATAAACTGCCACTGCCTGCATTCCTTTCTAATTCAAAGTTCTACTATGTTAGTTGGAGTAAGGATTTAAAAAAATATATACATATTTACATGTCGGTAGTTGGAGAAAGAAAGCAGTATGATTCAAAAATAAATCAAAATAGCAAAGTAAGTCTAATTGCTTGAGTCAGTTACTAGGAATCTATTGGAAAAAAGAAGGAAAATTATCAGCTCTAAACTGGAGTTACTTTTATTATCTGCCTGCAGAATTATTTTTCTTGTGAATGGGTCATCTCCTATTCCCCACTTTCTGAAATCTATAAGAAACAGGAAGGCAGGAATTACTAAATTTAAAACAGGCCTGAAAAGATAACACGTTGTAATATGAAATGATTCACAAAAAAAGCCGAGTAGCAGAAAAGAACCTTTTGCATTTAATAAATAAAAGAATAAATATTGTGGAAACATAAAGTACAAATCACAAATCGCTGCAATAAATCAACATTCTGAAAATCACAAAGAAATGTGCACCACAGATTTCAATTTTAAGTACTCTGAGAATCAAAGTAATTATTTTTCTATCTTCAAAATTTTATAGAAGATCTATCTATCCACCCCCCCCCCCCATTGATGTAAATGTAATTCTATTACATCTTTATGGAATCCTGGAGAAAATGGTTTGAAAACCTCTGATCTAGATACAAGAGACATAGTTTCAAGTAGTCCTCGACGTACAGCCACAATTAAATCTCAAATTTCTGTAATTAAGTAAGACATTGGTTTAGTGAGTTTTGTTCCATTTTACGACCATTCTTGCCACAGTTGTTAAGCAAATCACTGCAGTTGATAAATTAGTAACCCAGCTGTTAAATGAGTCTGGCTTGCCCTTTGGTTTTGCTTGTCAAAAGGTCGCAAAACGGGATCACATGATCTCGGACGCAGCAACGGTGATAAACATGAACCAATTGCCAAAGCAATCTGAATTTGGATCCCATGATCATGTGGATGCTGCAAAGATGGTAAAGTTTATTTATTTATTTATTTATTGGATTTGTATGCCGCCCCTCTCCGCAGACTCGGGGCGGCTAACAACAGCAATAAAATAGCATATAATAATAATCCAATACTAAAACAGTTAAAAACCCTTATTATAAAACCAAACATATGTACAGACATACCATGCATAAAATTGTAAAGGCCTAGAGGGAAAGAGTATCTCAATTCCCTCATGCCTGGCGGCAGAGGTGGGTTTTAAGCAGCTTATGAAAGGCAAGGAGGGTGGGGGCAATTCTAATCTCTGGGGGAAGTTGGCTCCAGAGGGCCGGGGCCGCCACAGAGAAGGCTCTTCCCCAGGGTCCCACCAAGCGACATTGTTTAGTTGACGGGACCTGGAGAAGACCCACTCTGTGGGACCTAACTGGTCGCTGGGATTCGTGCAGCATTATTCTCTGAATAATGGTAATAAGTTACATTCTTCAGCATTGTAACTTTGAGGGGTCACTAAATGAACTGTTGTAAGTCAAACACTACCTGTATATGTTTTTCTTTGAATTTCTGAATATTCATTCCTTGGAATGGAAATGGAAATTAGTTCTCTGCATATAGCATTTTGTTAGTGATCCTGGTAAAGAATATGCTAGGCTAGAGATTTGAATTAATAGGATTCTCTTGGAGCGGAGTTTCTGAAAACGTAGCTTCTGTTTTTGCAGCTTTTGATGCTGATGCAAGTTCATTGCTTATCATAATTAAATAAGGCAGGCAGATTTCTACCTGTTAAGGCATGTCTGTCAAATGCGTGCTTAGCACAGTGTTGCTAATAAAATTCGGCTATGGACGAATAACACGATGATTAATGTCTTTTAAGTGCATATTTGCACTTTTGAGGGAAAAGGCACATTTTTTCTTTGAGAAACAACATGGATAACATTTCGATTTATTTATTTATTTTGCAGAGGTATGCATTTTGTGGTAAACAGGCACGCCAATAAACGACAAGTACTACCAAAAGTACTGTAGCATTAAATTAAAAATATATCATGACCCCGTTGTTCAGGATGCATTATGTTTTAATATGTTACAAATGCAGAATCGTGCTATTATCTCAAAGATAGCTGTGCAAAGATCCAGAACACAAGGGTAGATTAAAAGAATCCTGCATATTATAAAAATGCCATATTTGGTAATTCAAGCACTTTAAAGGCTTATAAATCCTTTAAAAAAAATCTGAATGAATCCACTGAAGCATTTATCTCTCAATTGAACATTTTCCTCCCATCTCTTATCTTGGAAAACATTCACCAAATATTTATTGGATGACAGAAATAGAGACAGAACGAAAAACCAGTAGAGAGAGGAACAGTTCTATTGCATGGCAATCATTCTTCAAAAAAGAAGAAGAAGGGCGAAGAGGAGAAGGAGGGGGGAGAGGGAGAAGAAGAAGAGGAGGAGGAAGAGGAAGAAAGAAAAAGAAAGGATGAGGATGAAGAGGAGGAGGAGAAGAAGAAGAAGAAGAAATAGAAGAAGAAGAAGAAATAGAAGAAGAAGAAATAGAAGAAGAAGAAGAAGAAATAGAAGAAGAAGAAATAGAAGAAGAAGAAATAGAAGAAGAAGAAGAAGAAGAAGAAGAAGAAGAAGAAGAAGAAGAAGAAGAAGAAGAAGAAGAAGAAGAAGAAGAAGAAGAAATACAGTACTTTGGAATAAGATTTTCTGGAAAACAACTTTCTATTTTATGCTGCAGCTATGGGAAAGGATGGAAAACCAAGATGTTTATTCATGAAACAGCTAAATTAAATGAGTTACTGGTTATAATAGTGATGACAGAGATGCACAATTTGCTTTTCTATTTAGCCCTGGACTTGCTATTGGCCAGTTTAACCAAAGTTGGGTAGTTGTGAGGATAAAAAGGGAGCATGTGCAGAAATCCAGAAATAAGTTATGCCACACTATAATAAGTTCAGATCTGGAGGGTTTAACGAAATGCCATTTGTTTTATGCGTATATTTATATTCATTGAAGTAAGCACCACATCAAGTACTTTTGATTATCAGCTTTGGAATAAAAGCGGATTACCGATTCCATTTCAGATGCACACAGTCATTTTTTAAACATACATAAGCCACTTGTTCTATGCATAATTAGCTGGCATAAATTCTGTGAGTAATATGGGACTTATTTCCTATTCAGAACATATCATCAGATTACACATAATTGCATCATAATGTTCTTCCAAATCTATTGCCCATTCTATCCCGCTGCAATATTTGTGAAGTTTTCTAATACTCCTTATATCTGCTCGAATGACAGGAGTGGCTGGGTTAGATGCTCTCTTATCTCTGTGTGCCAACTGTGCATAATTATAGATATCCTAGCCAAATAGGGAGTGCCATCTAAAATGCTCTAAACTATTACTTTCAATTCTTTTCTTTTTTTTTATGAATGAAGGCAAATATACATGTCAACAGGATAATGTTGCAGGATCCATTATGAACTATGGTGGCAGAAGGGTTAGAAACAAAATACACCAGCTGATCGGCCCCACTCTGACATCAGCCAGAGTTGTTTGGAACTAATGGCCATAAGTCATGATCATGATTTTCATGATAATACTGTATGTATCAGGCAAAAGGTAATGAAGCTACACAGAATGTTTCATGGAGGAAAAACAGCACAAAGGGGAAAACACACTATCCCACAGTGCTGCTGCTCTGCTCCCAAAGTGAACAGGATGTGGGTTATCTTTGATCATGTTCTGTTTTCAGAACTGATATTAATGTTTTTCCCTTGTAGATCATCCATGACTTCCCCCCCTTGATCTACTTTTTGGCTAGTCAACACTGTTTTGTCCCTATTTTCTCTCTTTTCCTCTTTTTTCTTGTTTTCCTTTGAACGAACAATGTGACATTGGGAAATACAAAAAAGCAGTGTTTGCTTCTAAGCGCTTCTGTTCCCACAAGGAGGTCTTTAGTTTGAATGGACTAAATTAACTGAGTGATATGTTTTATTTGATTCTTTTTTCCCTATGGGAAAAAAAAAGAGATAATGATTACATGCTGCAATACTAAACCAGATGGCATGAAAGATTATTTATATTATTTACTGTCAGGTGCTATAAAACACAACTTTCTTGTGAATTTTACCAATGTCACAAGAAACTATGAAATAAATATAAACAATGAAAGACATAAATTCTGTCCAAATACCCCAAGGAATAAAAGTTACTCAACCAGCTGAACTCCATTTAGAGGGAGGAAGGGAGGGATAGAGAGAGAGAGAGAGAAAGAGAGGGGGAATGGGGAAAGTGTGTGTGTGTGTGTGTGTGTGAGAGAGAGAGAGAGAGAGAGAGAGAGAGAGAGAGAGACAGACAGACAGACAGACAGACAGGCAGATGAGCTGGGAATTGATCAAGTTTTTAAATATATCTAAAAAAGCAAGAACAACCAGTTCAGTGTAGAGGTTAAGGCATCAGTCTACAAACAGAAGAGTGAGAGTCCTAGCCTGGCCTTAGGCATTATTATTAATAATAAAATAAAATAATAATAATAATAATAATAATAATTTATTGGATTTGTATGCCGCCCCTATCCGCAGACTCGGGGCAGCTAACAACAATAATAAACACGACTTGTACAATCCAATAATAAAAACAACTAAAAACCCCTATTATAATACCAAACATACACACAAACATACCATGCATAACTTGTAATGGCCTAGGGGGAAGAGCTATCTCAACTCCCCCATGCCTGGCGGTATAAATGATGGGTGACCTCGGTCCAGTCACTCTCAGCTCTAAGGAGGCAATGGCAAATCATTTCTGGAAAAACTTCCAAGAACGCTGGAAAGAATTGCCTAAGCACTCTCCAAGGATAAACCATGGTTGAACAGAAAGAGAGAGAGAAAGACCCCAGATCTTACTGCAAATCAAGATTAGTATAAGATTATTTGATAGATGACATTAAAAGAAAGCTTTGATATCTGGCCACATCTCACAAAACAGTAGTCACAACAGAAAATCACAATGGCATTGTTCATTGATTTTCACTTTCTTATTTGCCATGTACTGATAGACGATACATTAGAGCAGTGGTGGCGAACTTATGGCACGTGTCTTTACAATATTTCTTAAGAATTAATTTTATGAGCCATATCTGAGGGCACATGAGGCGTTACCCAATGTCAGCTCAAGCATGCACGTAGATCCTGGTCAGCTGATTTTTAGCTGTTATTGCTGTTCCGAGGCTTAAGGAAAGCCTTGTGAAGCCTGGGGACATCAAAAAACGGTCCAACGGGATAACCAGAAATTTGTTTCTGAACTACTGGTTGGGCCGTTGTTCATCCTCCCCAGGTTTTCAGAAGGTTTTCCTGAACCCTGGGGACAGCAAAAAACAGCCCAATGGACCTACAGAAGTCTGGAGGCTTCAGTGAGACCTGAGCGCATGATCAGGGGACAGTGCAGGGATTCTGCGTATGCGTGGGAGGGAGGGCATTGCATTATGGTGTCAGCGTGCACGCTCACATTATTGCTGGCACATGTATCCTTTCCCTCAACACTGTCTGACATTTTACTAAATCTGTACCACCTGATTCTCGAGAAATGAATCTTTTTCTTTTATGTACGCTAAGAGCATATGCACCAAGACAAATTCCTCGTGTGTCCAATCACACTTGGCCAATAAAATTCTATTCTATTCTAGGTAGAGTGCTGTAATGCATGCCACTGAAGCTGACTGTAGATCTGCAGGTCAGCGGTTCAAATCTCATCACCGGTTCAAGGTTGACTCAGCGTTCCATCCTTCCCAGGTGGGTAAAATGAGGACCCGGATTGTGGGGGCAATAGCCTAGCTCTGTTAAAAAAGTGCTATTGCTAACATGTTGTAAGCCGCCCTGAGTCTAAGGAGAAGGGCGGCATAAAAATTGAATAAATAAATAAACAAATAAACAAACAAACAAACAAACAAACAAATAAATTCCTTATGCAGAAGAAGCACACACATGCACATCTCCGAATCGGTAGCAAGGGTAAGTGAAACCCATTACTGATAGGTACTGACAGTTGTGAGTAGATAGGGAAAGTATAGAAAGAAGGATACTTTCTGATAGGATGAGGGAGGGAATAGAAGGATTATATTTCTTTACAGTTATCTGGTCGTTAGTACTCTCTCTGAGAGCTGTTGAGGCTACTTGGGGGGTTATCTGTGACCTCAAGGTAAAAATTGTTCTTGGAGCTGCTGAAAAAGCTGCCCCTCCCCCTCTGTCAAGGGAGAGGTGCTGTAATCCTTCCATTCCCCACCCCACCCAGTCCCAACTGTCAGTACCTATCTTTCCATCTGCTCACCATCAGAATTGATGAAGCTTCTTGGATGAGAAGTAAAATGTTTTCTTCTTCCTTAAGAGAAAACAGCCCAATTGTCTTTGGAAAAAAAAAGCACCTTTAAGACAAATATGATATGCATGACTGAAAATCTTGACAGACATGTTGACAGATACATGGCAGCAATGTGAAGAAATTAATGCTGTTACCTCATTTAAACTTTTTAAGGTATCTGACAACTTGGAGGAAGAAAGAACTCGAAGACTTGGAGAACTCTAGGCCAGTGATGGCGAACCTTTTTTTCCTTGGGTGCCGAAAGCACATGTATGTGCTGAGATTAGAACTGCCCCCACCCTCCTTGCCTTTCATAAACTCCTTAAAACCCACTTCTGCCGTCAGGCATGGGGGAACTGAGATAACTCCCCCAGCCCTATACTGTTTATGTTTGGTATGTTGTGTGCATGTTTTTTAAATTATGGGTTTTCAGTTTTAATTATTAGATTTGTATTACAGTAGTACCTCTAGATACGAGCTGCTCCACATGCCAGTATTCCAAGTTACGAGCCGCGACGTGAGTGAAATTTCTGTTCGACACCCAAGCTCAAATTCGGGATACGAGCTGAGCTTCCGCTAGGTGGCACAAGAATCCTTGCTTCTGGTTATCTCGGCGCGAAAAACAAAGTCTAAAGGCATTCGTTTGAGATGCGAGTTGATCGACTTATGAGCTCGGGTCTGGAACGAATTAAACTCGTATGTCGAGATACCACTGTATATATTGTTTTCTATTACTGTTGTGAGCCACCCCGAGTCTACGGAGAGGGGCGGCATACTAAATAAATGAATGAATGAATGAATGAATGAATGAATGAATGAATGAATAAATAAATAAATAAATATATATTATCCTGGCATTAATGCCCACACCCATAATTCAATGACTGAGGATGGAAAAAATGGCCTCCCTCTGCCCTGGAGCCCTCTGGAGGCCTGAAACAGCCAATTTCTCAATGTCTGGTGGCCTGGTAGGCCTGTTTTTTTGCTGTCCCCAGGCACCAGAGGCTTCTCCCATCTCTCCGGACACTCTCTAGAAGCTGAAAAAGCCTCTGGGCGAGCCAAAAATCAGTTGGCCGCCACTCACATGCAAATTGGAGCTGAGCTAGGTAAAAGCTTGCATGCCAACAGATATAGCTCCGCGTGCCACCTGTGGCACCCATGCCATAGGTTCGCCATCACTGCTCTAAGCTAATGGAAGTAATCTGAAATCCGAGTTTCAGTAGCTAAATACAGGTAAGGGATGTGGCAAACTTTGAAATAATGTTTCAGTTCATCCAAAGACCCTGCAAATTATCCCTTAGAGAAATTTCATGAAGGAATCTCCCCATCATAAGCTCAATTTCATTGTGCAAGAATAATTCATCCACTCTTTATACATGGAAGATCACAGAGTATAGAGCATCAACTGTTCAATTGTTCCAGTGAGCTATTGAAAGTGCTGGAAAGGATTTCTGCTTTTGACATTTTTCATCTAAACATCTGTCAAAGCTTTGAAATAATATGATGCCCTTTGCTAAGGTAAATCATCTCTTCAGAGTACATTCAGCCTTGTCTTGGCAAAACCTAAACCATCTTATATACTCCCAGTAAAGTAGCATTAGAAAAAAAAAAGAAATAAAAGTATAAAAAACTGGCAAACTATATTAACAAACAAAAGGTGAGATTTAATTGCTAACTTTTAAATTTACCGGCATTAAATGCAGATATCACCACAACCTTCTAGTTTTAATGTTAATATTCATAACTTTGGTATATGAAAACATGTACCTTTGTACATTTCATGGGTAAGTAACCCCAAGTGGATTTGCTCCCCAAAGGGACTTTCCTATGTATTTTACCAGTAAACATAGAAATATGACACTCAAAAAGTCAGTTCCCTCCTAACCTTGCAATCAGGGGTGGATTCCAATATTGAGTTGCTACAGGTATGGATGAGGAGGGCTTCTGTTCTCCTGCATACACCTTCATGCACCCCAGCCTGTTTTTGATTCTATACATGCGCAAGAAACAGAATCTCAAGAGGGGACACTCCCGATTTTTTGCTTTTGTGCATGTGTGTAAGAAAAAAGTCATCAAAATCTCACACGCATATACATCCCCTCACAATATTTTGTTTCCTGGATTTGGAGAGGAAAATGGACATTGCAAGGGATTTGGAGCTCATTGGTGTTTTTAGCAGGGTGATGACTCAGTGGTGAAATCCAGCAGGTTCTGGAGAACAGGCACATACCACCTCTGGCTGGCCCCACAGTGCGGTGGGAATTGAGATTTTGCAATATCCTTCCCCTGGAGTGAAGCATTAATTATCTTTCTTCCTGTTGGGTTCAATTTGATGAGCCGGGGTGGCGCAGCAGGTAGAGTGCTGTACTGCAGGCCACTGAAGCTGACTTGTAGATCTGAAGGTCAGCGGTTCAAATCTCATCACCGGCTCAAGGTTGACTCAGCCTTCCATCCTTCCAAGGTGGGTAAAATGAGGACCCGGATTGTGGGGGCAATGTGCTAGCTCTGTTAAAAAAGTGCTATTGCTAACATGTTGTAAGCCGCCCTGAGTCTAAGGAGAAGGGCGGCATAAAAATCGAATAAATAAATAAAATAAATAAATACATTTATTCAAATACTTAAAAACCTTGTTTAAACAGTACAACACATTACTATAATATGAAATCATTCCAGAGACCATAGAATTGATTGCAAAAATACTTAATCCACACGTTTTAGAGCCAGATACAACAATATATACAATACATTATCCACACTTTGAATGTTGAACGTGATAGATTGCAGAACATGTACAGCAATTTTTTTAAAGGACTGAAATGATTTTTAGCAAGAATTGGTTTAAATATAAGAGGAACAAGTTCTCATGAAGGAATAATATTCACTATAAGAGTCCTATGAAATAGGTTGTATTAAGAGAGTGATTGACCCAAGTCAGCCTGTGAGATTCTGTGATTAACTGTATATTTAACCCTGGTCCTCCCTAAGTCCTTAAGCGCTATACCACACTAGTACTTTCTCTTGGTTTTACAACACAATTCTTTGCAGCAATAGTATGTATAATAGGTTTGGTGTAAAGAATGCTACAGCAGTGGCACATCTCATTTACAGATTATGCTCCTGGTTAGAATATTTTCAAAAATAATTTGTAATGCAAAATGCAAGCTTTTGTTAATAGTCTCACACAGAGATTGCTAAATCTCTGTGTGAGATACAAGTTGAATAAACAAGACCTTACAGATAACCCTCCCTCCGTAAAAGAGGTTGGAATACTCATATCAAATTACCTAAGTGCCAAAGTCCACTGCAACATCACCAAAAAGGCTTCAAGAGTTGTTAACCTAATTCTATGTAGCTTCTGCTCTGGCAATCTCACACTATTAACCAGAGCATACAAAACTTTTGCCAGACCAATTCTTTAATACAGCTCATCTGTCGGGAACCCACATCACATTTCAGACATAAACGCTTTAGAAAATGTCCAGAGATACTTTACTAGAAGTGCCCACCACTCCTCCACTCACAACAGAATACCCTACGCAACTAGACTTACAATCCCAAATTTAGAAAGCTTAGAACTACATCGCCTTATTAAACACGACCTTAAAATCATCTGCTACAATGTCAGCTTCAACCACAACAACACATGAGCATACAACAGATACAAACTTAAAGTAAACTGCTCCATACTCGACTTCAGGAAATACGACTTCAGTAACAGAGTAGTTAATGCATGAAATTCACTACCTCACTTTGTAGTATTATCACTTAAACCCCGAAACTTTACCTTAGACTATCCACTGTTGACCTCACCTGATTCATAAGAGGTCAGTAAGAGGTGTGCATAAGTGCACCAGGGTGCCTACCGTCCCCTATACTAATGTTTCTCTCTTACTAGTATCATGTATATAAACATTGTTATATCTTTGTATATGTACTTGACAAAATAAATAAATAAATAAATAGGCATTTGCTATAGCCGTGTGGTATCGTCACACATAACCCATTAGTGGTGAAAACCAGTGTGATACTTATTTTGAATAAATTCAGTTTATGATCAATCAATGATAATGTACATTGTTGTAAGCTAAGATGGGAACAATGGGAAGAAAATATGTTAGATATTCGCACCTCTAATGCATTACTTAGCAATAGTAATAGCACTTAAACTCATATACCATTTACCAAACTCATATACTCATAAAGCATTTCACAGTGCTTTATAGTCCTTTCTAAATGGTTTTACAAAGTCAGCATCAGAGGTGGGTTTCAGCAGGTTCTGACCAGTTTTTGGAATTTTGATTAGTTTGGAGAACCAGTAGCAGAAATTTTGAGTAGTTTGGAGAACCGGTAAATTCCACCTCTGACTGGTCCCACCCCCATCTATTCTCTGCTTCCCAGCTGATCGGGAGGAAATGGGGATTTTGCAGTAACCTTCCCCTGGAGTGGGGAGGAAATGGAGATTTTGCAGTATCCTTCCCCTGCCATGCCCACCAAGCCAACAGAACCGGAAGTAAATATTTTTGAAACCCACTACTGATCATCATATTGCTTCCAACAATCTGGGTCTTCATTTGACTGATCTTGTAAGGAGGGAAGACTGAGACAACCTTGAATTGAACTGCTGCCAGTCAGCAGAATTAGCCTGCGATACTGCAATCTAACCACTGCGCCACCACGGCTCTACTTGTACATAAACTAATCCCTGATGAATCCTGAAACATGTAGCAGGTCCATAGTATTTCTTGCTGTAGTGCATTTTATTTTAACAGCAGAAAGAACCCAAAATGAACTCATTCATAATATATCAGATATAAAAATATAAATATACAAAACCCTGGGAGTGGGCATGGAATTTCTTAGCTAACACTCTCACCCCTATAAATGATCTTAGACAACCACATTTGTTATCTAGGCTTTTAAAGCTATGAATGTGCTTTTATGAATCTGTTTGGAAAAAAATAGTTTCTCTAGCTTGATTATGAATCCTTAAGTAACATCATTATTCTAATAAAGACCAGAGTTAATTACCAGAGTAAATGTCAAATGTCAAATGCCTGGCATCTTTAGTAGTAAAACCACAATGTAACCACAATTAATATAGATTATTATAGCAAGTATTCCTACATTTTTTTCAGTTACAAAATGTCTCAGGGTATATTATTTATGTATTACATAAATACAGGGGTAGGCAATTAATTTTGCCATGGGGCCGCATAAGAAATTGGGATGGTTTTAGAGGGCCGGATTAATATAATTAACTCAGTTCTACCCAATACTCTATATTATTGGGTAGAACTGAGTTAATTATATTATAATTATATAATTAGAATAGAATAGGATAGAATAGAATAGAATAGAATAGATGTTTGGGTGGTTCAGCCTGCGGAATTTGTGGTGAGTGGGTTTTTTATTGTTATGTGTGTTGGGATTGGTCTCTAGGTGTCACACGACTTTCATTGTCAATGATAATTTTGTTGTATTGACAATGACAATAAAGTATTAATATATTTATTATATATGGAATGGAAAGGAACGGAACAGAACAGAACAGAACGGAACAGAATAGAATTTTATTGGGCAAGTGTAATTGGAAACACAAGGAATTTATCTTTGTTCATATGCTCTCAGTGTGCATAAAAGAAAAAGATATGTTGATCAAGATACAACACTTAATGATAGTCTGGGTATCAATCCAACAAGCAATCCAATCATATTAGGAACCAGTCAATATAAATTGTAAGGATACAAGCAATAAAGTTACAGTCATATTACTATTTACTATTACTAAAGTCATATTACTAGTTCAGCATTCAAGCATATGCCTTGAATTAGTCAGATAGCCTCAGAACAAAAACATGTTGTAAACATTATAAACTTAGCAATATGGAAAAGGACAAAGCTGATTTTTGTATGATTGTATTATGTATGAAAGTTTGGAGAGACTTAGAAAACTCCTAAATATAAGTAAGATTCAGACTATATTTTCAATTATTTCTTTTGAGAGGTTTATAGATATTGTCCAATTTAAATAATAACATACTGATACTTTTTAATGTTCCATGTGAATGACCTGGTAAAAACAGAGTTTCCTTACAACGCTTATATTTTGAAATTAAAACTGCACAATCTGATTATCTTCGTCATATAAAGCGGAAAGTTGGTGAGAATTTGCATTTTTTTTTAAAAGTCACAATTTCAGTTGTTGATCACAATCGGTCTTAATACAGGAGGCCACTTAACAGCAGGCAAAGAAATAAATCAGTTGCTGCTTGCTGACCTTTCTTCTTCATTATATCAACTTTTCAGTATTACAGAGATAAATTACTGGTATTAATAACAAGTTATTTTGAGAAGGCATATGTTGTCTACATTATAATCAACTCTATTTAATGCAATTCTTCATTGTAAAGTGCAGTACACAGGTTGATTGATTTGACTTATGACATCATTTGGCAATGCAGTTCATTTTAACGCTGAGTGTATGCAGATTTTTTTTAGCCTTCCCTGGTTCCACGTTTAGTGTTTGGAGAGGGGAAAAAAATATGTAATTGATCTTTCCTTGTAAAATTCCTGCTGTTTCATGAGCTTGCTTTCAATTCAATATAATCTGTTTCCCACTGATGTTAGAAAACATAATAAGGTCACAGCAGGGAACCTTTAGCTTCATTAAAGAACATTATTATATAAAATAAAATAAAATAAAATAAAATGATCTCGAGTAAATTGTTTTTGTCCTTGTGGTACAGTTTGCATAGATCCATATTAATCTGATCATTTAAAGCAGCAATAAATGTATTAGCCCCCATCACATTAGAAATGAGCTTTCTTATTATTCATTTCACAATGACAGTCCCGAGTGGCAGATGGGAAACGTCAACAGCTTCCTTTGCAAGCTTCCTTTCCAAACCCCATTGCATTAAGGCATCTCCACCAAAGCAAATTCCGGGCAGTAAAAAGGTTTACTTCAGCCTTTAAATTGTCCTGGAGCCTTTGCTCTGCATTTCTGCCAATGTGGATGCCAGAATTATTTAGAAAAAGTGAGAAAGGCAAGAGACAAATGGACACTTTGACCTCTTTGGGTTTCCATTTATTCTGGGTGTTTATAAAAGAAGGACCAGAAAGAAGGATTTAAGACAGAGAATCAGTATGTGCTCTATTAATCTACTTTAACTGATACTAAAATCTGGCCGGGCAAATTACAAGTTGCAGCCAGTAAGGCTTATCAATTCATTAACTGCTTTCAAGGCTCCTTTTTTTTCCCCTTTGCCTTCAGCTACTGGCAATGGAGAGGCTTTTACAGTTCAATTTTTCAGTTTATTTTTGACTGCTTTTAATTAAATTTGATGGCCTGCTTCTGCAGAAGTGAAGTTATTGGAGTTGCAAAGCACTTTGCTGTTATACTGATGGCTCCCTTGATATTGGTTCATTATTAACTGCTTTTTCAAAAGTGCTGCTCTCTACTCTCGTTTTATAAATATTTAAATAACTGTGACTTTGTGGAACATAAATATCTGGAGATAGAGATTCCAATGCCTATTTAGCATAATCAGAGGTTCTTCTTTTTTCTTTTTTAAGATACACATTAAGTTAACTGGAAAAACACTCCCCTAAATCATGGTATTTGCAAGTGTCAGCACAAATTGTAGGAATACGTTCAAAATTGCGGTAATCAATGACTCAGCTCTAAATGATGTATTGTCTTTTGCCAGTATTTTTAATCTTAATTTGAGGAACAGGCAAATATAAACAATCTATAACGTTACACACACACACTCAGACTGAAGTAATAGTGCATATTAGCTCCTAAGTTTTAAGAAGGAAACTTAAAACATATTTTTGTAACTTGTATTACCTTGTTTTCCATATTTCTAATGAAATTCGAAAGTTCTAAATACTTAACTTTAGAATGCATTTTAGCTTTATATTGATATATATTAATTGCTGTAAAATCACCGTGTGTCAAAATTAATTACTATACTATGATCCATAACATTTGAAAAAAATATTATGAAAAATGTATAATATTCCTACAGAACTGTAATTGTAACAATATAATTGTTGTTATTTAACGGAAGGCCGTTAAAACCTGGCGTTGCCGTCAGGCTTGGGGCCGAGGATATTTTGCTGACTAATATAATGCAATGTAATGCCAATTACAAATTTATAGCTGTTTGCAGAAGAAGAAATCTGGAAAGAAGCATCTTATAAGAACAATAACAAGAAGAGGTTTCACTGGGCCTAACTGATGACAATGGTCAGTTTCCAAAGACTAGCTGGACTATATAAAAGTCCATTGATAGAAATGTTGATACAGCTCCATGTTTCACTTATAAAATCACATAGATTCAAAAGATTTGAAATTGCAAATAATATGATTTTTCTTTATTGGAAGAAAATGGTTCAAGCTTAACTAAAACATGCACTCAATTGTCTTTAATATATTATTCACCTAAAATGCATTTCTAATACTATATAAAATTACCCTTTGGTAATAAAAAGCCTTTGGATATTTGGGACTCAAGTTCATCTTGGACCAGCCCATGTTTGCCATGAAAACAATGAAGCCCAAGCTCTATTCAAGTACTCCTTGAGTTACAACCCTTCATTTCACTACCATTCACAACCATTTAGTGACCATTCAAAGTGACAATGGCATTGAAAAAGGTGACTTATGACTGTGTTTACACTCTGACTGTTGCAGCATCCCCATGGTCACATGATAAAAATTTGGATGCTTGGCAACTGGCATGTATTTATGACAGTTGCAGTGTCCCAAGATCATATGATAGCCTTTGGTGACCATTTGGCAATGAGCATGCCTGAGCTACTTAACAAGCATGAATGCAATGATTCATTTAACTGGGGCAAGAAAGATAACAAAATGGAGCAAAACTCATTTAACACCTGTCTTGCATAACAATAGAAATTTTGAGCTCAATTGTGATTGTAAGTGAAGGACTACCAGTATTATCCCTTATCCAGGGCATAGAAATTAAAATCCTCTAGCAAAAGAAAGCTAAGGGACTCCAACACCACTTGTGCTATTACATTCAGGAATTTGTGAAGGGCTACCACACCCACAGGAGTCCCAACCTAAGGCTTTATGCTTAACTTAGTTCATTGGCTATTGGTAGCTTTATGATATTACATAATTTACTAAAAGTTGGACTGTTTTCCCAGATCTTGGGATTGGATGGTTTTTAGAGACCATTCTCATTTATCTTAGGATTGCAATAATAAAATAAAATAAACAAATGTTAACCTATAAACATTCACAGCTGGTCAGTTGCAAGATGAAAAATCCATAAAGATTAATTGCCATTCCTTTTTCTCAGCTGTGTTTCAGGATCTGAAATTTGGTAGGATAAATCTTAGACAGATCAACATTCCTCTTCCTTCAACTAGATCAGCAAGCTCATCCACTACCCAATAAATGTATAGATGGGGCCTGGTGTGCACTTGGCATTAATCAGAATCAGCTAGAGATCAGTCAAGGTAATCCTCATGCCATGGAATTGGGATACTTAAGGACCGCCTCTCACCAATGCTCTCCACCCTACCTATATGGACCCTTACAATTAAAGAAAGCCATCTTGTGACACTCGAGAACTCTGTCATTTCTAAAATGGTACGTGCCCACTGAGCACTTTGTCAACTGAGATTTTTTTTCCCTTCCTTACAAAGCACCAAAGATGTAATTGTTTGACTAATCATAACCGTTGGGACATTAGTGGGTGGCCATATAAGTCTAAGTAAATTAAATACAATAATCTGATCTCTCGGATCTTGGAAAGCCAAAAGTCTGAACTATTATTGGTCTAGTATATATTATTGATCTGTTATTTTTTATGCTCTTCATCAAATACTATGCAGATCTGACTAAATAATATCAAATATAACAACAGTTTCTTCAAATGAGGAGTGTGGATGACCAGTGTCGGCTGAGAAATTAATTGGATTCCCCCAACTTACTTCATACATTTACTTCAGTTCTCAGCAATGTATTAGATTTGTTGGCATAAACATCTCTTCAAATTCTGTATTCCTTCATTCATTATCTAACATTTGATTCACATCTAGACTTCAAGTGATTATTGATGTCAGCCCTTGTTTGAGAATCCATCTCTTCTATCTAGAAAACTAAATTAGGGAATAGGGATTCATACAATAGGAAGCTTGATTTTGCTGCCAATATGTCTTTCTATATGTTACGTTTTTAATTCACTGTTTCATAACGTAATTCTAATCTAATCCAAACTCTATAGATACCAACTTTTATTATTTCAAAATAAAATTAAAGTTGGATTAACATGTTCTTATATGAAGGGCTTATGTTTCTCCAGTGGAACCTGCATTTATTTTAGTGCTACTTTTTAACTTAGTAAAAGTCAAATTACAGATTTGTGAAAAAAGCATTTCAGTACATTAAAACAAAACTTGGTTTTTATGATGCCACTTTCAGTTTAAGAGACAGACTCTTAATTCCACTTTACTCACGCAGTATATATTCTTGGGTCCCGGTGAAGTCTAATCAACACTGTAAACAAAGCTCTGTGATATAGCTTCACATTTCAGAAACTTCCCTACCTTGAGTTGAGGCTGATCGATTCTTCTAAAGCTGGTGCCAACATTCTGTCAATTAGTTAATTTGATTGTCAAGGCCAGGAAGACAGATGCCTTTTTTATCTCCACCTGGAAAATATATAGATATAGATATATATTATCAGTTTGTTATGGCCTCTGATACATAATAGGTTGCTCACTCTGTTATCTTTGCCTGTCATATTAAGGAATGCAATGAATTCTTTTTTTCGAAAAACTGGTAAATATAATATTCACCTGTATGAATTATTTTTCAATGGCTATGAACAATCTAGATATCTACAGAAATTAATTGTTTATCTTTTTAATTTAATTTTATTTTTAACAGTAATAAAAATAGCTACCTTAGATATTGATCAAAGCTTGGTGAATTGGAAAGACATTAATTAAATGGCACTTACTAAAATGTATAAGGTTTAATTATATTTTAATTAAAGAATCCTAGAAATAAGTACAATTTCTAAAGTGAGAAAAAACATTAAATAATGTGTCCACTGCTGGATAATTTATGATAAATTACAAAATAGTTTGCTATAGAATGGCATTTCAAAGAATAATTTCCATTAGTGCTGCATTGCATGCTGGAACTGAAATAATTATTTTAATATCTGATCATTCTAGCCAGAACTGTAGTATAAAGATACATTGTGGGCATTTTAGGCAGATTTCCTTGTCATTAAGATTTATTAGTATATACTTTTGCAAACTCATAAACTATTGGACAATATTTGTTTAAAGTTTGCTAACTTTGCTGCATAGCAATAGTTTAACTATGTTTATTAAAAAAAAACAGTTGCTCAAACTTTTTGAAGTATCTGCTCTGTAAGAAACCTGCAGGATGCAATATATTTGGCAGCTTATTTCATTTTTATTTTTATTTTTGGAATTTGTATCATTCTCAAGTTGCTCACTGATTTAAGTCAGAATTGTCCCTTTTGTTTATCAACACTTGCTATAAGCACACATAGTTTTGTGATGCTTCCAAATTGATTTCCTGCTGATTTATTTTTTATTTATTTATTTATTTATTTAGTCAAGTACGTTTTGGTAATATAGAACAATAAAAAAATGTTTATATACATGATACTAGTAAGAGAGAAACATTAGGATAGGGCAGTGTTTCCCAACCTTTTTTGAGCCGCGGCACATTATTCACATTTTCAAAATCCTGGGGAACATTGAGGGGGGGACAAAAAAAGTTTGGACAAAAAAAATCTCTCTTTCTCCCTTTCGCTCTATTTCTCTCTCCCTCCCTCTTTCTCTCCCTCCCTCTTTCTCTCTCTCTCCATCCCTTTCTTTCTCCCTTCCTTCCTCTCTCTTTTGCTCTTTCTCTCTCCCTCCTTCCCCCCTCTTGCTGTCTTTCTTTCTTTCTTTCCTTTCTTTCTCTCTCTCATTCTGTCTCTCTTGCTATCTCTTTCTTTCTCTCTTCCTTCCTTCCTTCCTCTCTCTTTGGCTCTCTTTCTCTCTCCCTCCTTCCCCCCTCTTGCTGTCTCTTTCTTTCTTTCTTTCTTTCTTTCTCTTTCTGTCTCTCTCTCATTCTGTCTCTCTTGCTCTCTCTTTCTTTCTCTCTTCCTTCCTTCCTCTCTCTTTGGCTCTCTTTCTCTCTCCCTCCTTCCCCCCTCTTGCTGTCTCTTTCTTTCTCTTTCTCTCTCTCTCTCATTCTGTCTCTCTTGCTATCTCTTTCTCTCTCTTCCTTTCTTTCTCTCTCTTGTTCTCTCTCTTCCTTCTCTGCGGAGGCCGGCAAAGCTTTTCCGGGTAGGCTGGCTGGGGGATAGGGTGCGCGCGCGCACGCACCCCCGACGTTCCAAAGAACCTTCTCCGACCTCCGCTGTGAGAAGGTTTTCTCCGAGCGCTCGCCGGAGGAGCTGGAGAAAGGGGCAGATCAAGCGGGAGGGCGGGCGTCAGCGGCGAGAAGCCAGGGGTGCGAGGGGAACGGAGGCACTCGGGGATGGGGGCAGCCGTGGCGCCGGCCTCCGCACTTTCATCGCTCCCCACCCCAAACTCCAACGCCCAGCTCCTTGCGTGGCACTGGAAAAGGGTGCTGCATTGCCGGCTTCTACCTGGTGCTGCCAGGGAATCTCCAGTTGGGCAGGGCTCTCCTTAAGCTCTCCTTTTTCCCTAGGAGCTTGGCGGCACACCTGGCTGTGAAACGCTGGGAGAGGGAACGGAAGGCACGCTGGTGCACTGATGTAGCAAAGGATAGAATACTTAAGCTTCTGAATAAGAACTAATTTACATAACTTGTATATTGTATGCAATTCTGTCACAGACTCTTTTCAGACAACTTTAATTAGGAAGACAAAGTGAAAATATTTTGAGTTGGAAATAATCCTTCAGTTTATAGAATCAACTTTTATAATTCTGAGTTGTTGGGTTTTTTGATGGTGACTAATTGGCATTCAGAGCGTGTAAAATGATTGAAGAAATCACAAGAGATAACAAGGTCAAGCAAGCAAAATGGTCAGTGATATATTTATAGACATTGAACCACAGTCACCAAACATTGATTAAAAGGCCCTATGGATTTGACAAGGCTGTGACCTTCCAAATAGTATTTAACTATATGTGACAATGATAGGGTTACACTGAATTCTGGAATAGTGTTTGTCTTGAAGACCAAACAAGATGTGAAAACCCTTCTAATGACTACTAATATTCCAAGATATTCCCAGTTAGAAAATCACTGATTTTAAACAAAGTAGAGACTATGTTACAAATGCACTAATAATTGTTATAATGACTAAAGATAAAGATCCAAGATATAGCCGGGAAAGATCTAGGTAATAGTATTTTGTTTTTGTTTTTTATTGTATTTTTTGTTGGTTGGTTGATTCTTTCACCCAGTTGTTTAGACTAGATTTGACATTTTTATCTACTTAAGACCTGGGATTGGCAGATCTTGTTCTTTGATAGTGTTAAAGGTATCATCTAGAGATGTAATATCATATCATCTTTCTTGTTTAGCTTCTGTGTAAGAACGACCACTGGGCCATTACACCATCTGCTGATAAATCCTGAGAGTAAAATACAAGATGGAAATTTTTATCTTGCTATTAGAACTTCGCAAATAGGACATTTTTAAAGTAGAAAAAATTATAAAGGAAAAAAACCCAAATATTTGTAAGTGATCCATCCATTATCCAACCCACGTTGATTCCAAAAGGATTGTGCTTCAGTTTCCATTCCCTGTAATCCATCCAATTTTCTTCATGACTGATATAAAACAAACGGGAGGAAACAGTTGCAATTGGCACCAGCAGTTAGTGTCAGATTAGAATAGCTACAACTCTAACAGCCCATGTAAACATCTACCAAGAATGCACCCTGCCTACAAAGATGTTAGCATCTTAAGTGCATTGGGCTCAAAATATTCACTTGGCATGCCTCTACTCATTTCAAGAGAGCAATATAACTTGTGGAAATGAAAATTTAATGAGGGAAACAGCCATAAGACAATGCACAAACCTTCTAGGGCTGGCTCTGAATAATTGTCAGTAACATGGTATTATGCCTATCTAAATAAAATAAAATCAGCGGACAGAAACATTCTATTTATTCTAGGTGTGAAAAGAAGAGCTTTAAAATGAAGAATGGAAACGTTGATAGTTTATTGGAGCTGCTGTGAGAAACATATATGAACTTATTTTATGCATCAATGCATGAGTCATAAAATGCTTAAGTTTAAAAAGGTGCATAGAGAAATCACGTTCTAGAAAATATGTACATTTTAGAGATATTTCACAATATTTTTTACATTGAATTATTAAAAGTAAAAAATGAAAACAAACTGCTTATATGACATTGAACATTGCCCCCATTTAATAATAAAGATTAGTAGCAATGTACGTAAAAATGTTTCCCTTCAGTTCATTTGCATTTAATCTATTTAGCAAATCTTATAAAATGACATTTTAAATATCCTCTTCTGGAGAGAAAAACAAAAACAAAAAGAGAGAGTGGAAATGAACCAAAAAGATAAACATTCTCTGATGATCTTCATTTCTCATAATATTAAAGCTAAAGCTTTAATAGACAAGTCATTCTTTAAGTTGAAGAAGCCACTCCGCAGTCTGCATTGGTTGCTGATCAGTTTCCGATCACAATTCAAAGTGTTGGTTATGACCTATACAGCCCTTCATGGCACCGGACCAGATTATCTCAGGGACCGCCTTCTGCTACACGAATCCCAGCGACCAGTTAGGTCCCACAGAGTGGATCTTCTTTGGGTCCCGTCAACTAAACAATGTTGCTTGGTGGAACTCAGGGGAAGAGCCTTCTTTGTGGCGGCCCCGATCCTCTGGAACCAACTCCCCCCAGAGATTAGAATTGCCCCCACCCTCCTTGCCTTTCGTAAGCTACTTAAAACCCACCTCTGCCGTCAGGCATGGGGGAATTGAGATCCTCTTCCCCCTAGGCCTTTACAATTCTATGCATGGTAGGTATGTATGTATGTCTGGTTTTTATATTAATGGGATTTTAATCATTTTTAGTATTAGATTACTATTGTACACTGTTTTATTGTTGCTGTTAGCTGCTCCGAGTCTCCGAAGGGGGGGCGGCATACAAATCCAATAAATAAATAAATAAATAAAATAAATATTTGAATATCCTAGAAATTAGATATTCAACTTGATGTGCCCTGTGCTGTGGAAGCTTTACTTGCTTCTATAATATAAATCAGTTCAAATCTTTATTTTATTGCCCTAGAGTTTTCAAGTTACTAGTTCTTGAATGACTTTATATAACCTGTTCCTTCATATTTAGAGATAAGCCCATATAGGACCTCCTGACGTGCGTCATGTTTTGCTAATTGCAGACTGCCTGCAGTTTTGCCAGCAATTCTCCTCACTGCCAACGACCAGCAGTTTGGCAGTTCGAGTGTAACTGGTTCAAGATTAACTCGGCTTTCTATCCTTCCAAAGTTGGTAAAATTGAGGACACAGATTGTTGGAGGTAATATGCTGACTCTTTAATTTTGTGATTTTGAATATGAAATCCCAATATATTAAACTATTTGTAGGGCTGCCAGCCTAGTAATTATTTGAAAAGTCTTTAAAAACATTGTTTTGCTCTCAGGCCTGCAGATAGGAGTTACTACCATTTTTAAGTCTGTTACATTTGTTACTTCCGAATGTTTATAATGTTTCTTTTTTTACCCTTGCTTTTAAAATTTAGTAATTGTTCAGACAGTCTTTGTGATTTTTATCACAAAACCAAACTCAATGGCTGAATTTTTGGCCTTGTAGTCTTTGGCAACTGTCTGTCTGTCTGTCTGTCTGTCTGTCTGTCTGTCTGTCTGTCTGTCTGTCTGTCTGTCTATCTATCTATTTATAAGTTGAAGTTAACTAATATATTTATTACAGTTTATATACCAGTTGTAAGCCATAATGTCTGGGGACGTTAGTTTGCAATCTGTGTCCTGGGTTACTATGTTGTATCCAGGGATATTCATCAGCAGTTGAGTAGTTTCAGCAGTCCAATAAAAATATTCTCATTAGATGCTTATGCATCTTCAATGTTTACCTAGAGAATTACATTTTATGCATATCTAGAATTGAACAGAAGGTTGCAGAACAAAAAGAAGAGTCAGCTGAATGAACCCTTATATTTCCTGATTGATGTCAGGTCCAAAAACTAAGAAAGACACGTGGTGATTCTTCTAAGTAGATTTCTTTATTGTTCCACACTTGTAGACAAAATCTTGCCAAACTGAAGTACTCTACTCTTGACATCAAATATATACTCTGAGAACTATTAGGGTGAGGCTGTCTTCAGTTGGGGGAAAGATCAAAAGCAACATGAGAAAATATTATTTTACTGAAAGAGTAGTAGATCCTTGGAACAAACTTCCAGCAGACGTGGTAGATAAATCCACAGTAACTGAATTTAAACATGCCTGGGATAAACATATATCCATCCTAAGATAAAATACAGAAAATAGTATAAGGGCAGACTAGATGGACCAGGAGGTCTTTTTCTGCCGTCAGACTTCTATGTTTCTATGTTTCTATGTTTCTATCTCACACAAGTTACCTAAACTAAGCTACCTCTTATTCCCTTGGAAACAGGGGTGAAGTTCAGACGGTTGTTTCCGGATCACGTGCACCAGAGTTGGGTTCCTACTGGTGCGGTCCGGTGCATCTCTCCGGTAGTTGCCTGCCAATTGTGCAATTTTGGTGTGATGACTCCGGTGCTGTCTTTGCCGGTTGGTGCATGCCGCCATAATTTTTTCCAGTTTTTGAAGATTTTTCGGCTCTCTGAGCAAACCCTACCCACCTGCACAGATGTCATGATGTCCCTTTTTTGCAACAATTTTCAGGCTCTGTATATATGCGGAAGGCTTAAACGTGCACATTTGTGAACCAGTAGGGAAGATAAGTGAATTTCACCTTGCCTGGAATGCATCCCCCCTCCCTTCCTGGGAGAGTCCAGTCTATAATATCAAAGACCTAATGAATATGTAATCATTTCATTCCAGCAAATGTTAAAAACATCCTGAAAAGATACATTTTCTTCATTTCAAAGAAAGGAATGTCTCTTGGCCTAGTGACATGTGATGCACGTTAAACACAAATAAGACCTTGAGATGAGATTATAAAACATTCACATATAAACTGCTGTCCTATATACAATTATAAGAGTTTTGCTGAACCAATAGATCTCCTGATCAGACATGTCTAGACCTGCTTTGCTATCATTTTTTTAAAAAAGTAAATAAATAATCAAGCTGTCTTGATTATTGCCTTGCACAAATCCCAAAGCAGTAGAAAAAGATACACAAAGGAAAAGCAGAATTATAAAGATATTATATTAGGAACTTATGATACTTAATTCTGAAATTATTAATCTTGGTGTGGATGGATAAAGACAATATTGTGATACTTATTTATGAAATTATTTACCTTGGTATAAGATTTCACATGCAAAAGAAAAAATGTAATTGAAATTGTTAAGAAAACACAATTTACACACTTTATTATAATATATGAACTTTTATATTCTTATCAGACCAGGATCATTGATAAAGACCAAATATATTCCTAATGGAAGGCACTTGCCAAGCATAAAGATTGTTTTTCGGAATTGAAGCGAGAGTAAAACCTAATTTAAGTTACTTGATCTGGTTTTCAGGTAAATACATATATCAACTGTAAGCCTGATTAATACCCATGAGTCCACTTTGTGACCTTCTTGCTGGTTTATTCAGTAATGAACCACATTATCCTTCTGCAATGAGGAATGTTGAGAGTGAACATTCTGTCAGAATCCAATGAAAAGAATGTAGCAATAATTTGACAGCACATTTTATTTTCAGAACAAGTGATTTGTGTGCTGCTGACTACTGCATAACCTCATCTTACAACTCTGCATTAAAAGCTCCAATACTGTCCTATTTATGCATGTCAGGAACTGTGGTACTTAACCTATAGTGAAGCCTCAAATAAATTACCCTAATTTCTGACAAGGAAATATGTAGATGCAAACGCATCTGTTAAGGAAACCGCTGTGGACTGTAGAAGAGAGCTGCCACCATAAAATGTCATTTTGCTTCATTGTGGAGTGCAAAATCTTTTATTACACTCATCACACGGGCAAAGTGCTCATAATTACTAATGGAAAGAAGAATGAAAAGAGCATCTTTTTCAAGTCCCTTAACCTGTAGCCCAGGGGCCAAGTTCCTGAACCAAAAGCCTATCACAGAGAGTGTACTGAGAACAGGGAGGAAACAAAAATACAAGGTGATACAAGGAGAAAGTAAAGAAATGTAAAGTTGTGTGTTAGGGTGTATTTTAAATACAACATTTTACCTTGCAATAAAAGAGATTTTATAGACATAATATCCCATTCAGATTTCTAATCCACTTTATCTTTTGGATTCTGTTATCCTGTTAAACAGAGATTAAAGCACCGCATTTCTGCATTATTATTTAAATGAGTTACTTCTGTGTGAATAAAGATTTACAGGGCTTCCAGGCAATACTCAAACTTGAGCTTTGGCAGAACTTATCATATATTAATATCATTACTCTATAGTGGTTTTCTGTACGTCTAGAGTGTGAATATTTCCATATCAATTACCTGTAATAAAGGTTACAGCCCCATGGATGGAATTATATTCATGGAATGAACACTCTCAATTTCTATTACCAAAATGGGGACAGTGATCTTGCCTTTTTCCCCTTTTCACCTGACATTGTTTTCCTTGCAACTGTGGATTATTGCAAGCAGAGTATCCAGCACAGATATGCAGGGGGAAAGGGCAATTTAGGTAAGTGTAAATGATAGGGGTCGGCTCAACTCCAAATCCTAACCCATAAACCTATAGAATTGTATAACAGGTGAGTTCTTTTGGTATAAAGCCCTTCATGGCACCGGGCAAGATTATCTCCGGGACCGCCTTCTGCCACACGAATCCCAGCAACCAGTTAGGTCCCACAGAGTGGGCCTTCTCTGAGTCCCGTCAACTAAACAATGTCATTTGGCGGGACCCAGGGGAAGAGCCTTCTCTGTGGCGGCCCCGGCCCTCTGGAACCAGCTCCCACCAGAGATTAGAATTGCCCCCACCCTCCTTGCCTTTCGTAAGTTCCTTAAAACCCACCTCTGTCGTCAGGCATGGGGGAACTGAGATATTCCTTCCCCCTAGGCCTTACAATTTATGCATGGTATGTTTGCATGTATGTTTGGTTTTATAATAAGGGTCTTTTAGTTGTTTTAGTATTGGATTGTTACATGTTGTTTTTATCATTGTTGTTAGCCGCCCCGAGTCTACGGAGAAGGGCGGCACACAAATCCAATTAATAATAATAATAATAATAATAATAATAATAATAATAATAATAATATCCCAGTTAAATTATTTGAAAGGGATTCAAAAATTTGTAATAAAGAAATAAAAATATTGGATCATTTGTGTTTTAACAATAAGTTTGAAAAACAATTTCTGCAATAAAATTTAACTTTATATTTTACTTACTATGTATTTATTTATTTTGTTGATAAATTTTACAAAGCCTCTGGTACAGTTTACTGAATCAACAATATCAGAGGTGGGTTCCTACCAGTGCAGTACACACTCCAGCATTGGCCTGCCAATGACACAATTTTGGCACAATGACTCTGGTGCTGTCTTGGCCAGTCTGTGCACACCACCATCTTTTTTGTGTGATTTCTTTTGTGATTTTTCAGCTCTCTGAGCATGTGCAGAAGTAAAATCATCACTTTGAGCATAAACCGGTCGGACGTCTTCGTGACGTCAAATCTCCGCCCATGGAATTCCCTATTGGGATTCCCCCACCTCCTTTCCAGCCTCCAGATCGGCTGAAAACGCTGCTGCCGATCGCAAAAACAGCGCTCTGTCGAGTGGCGGCACCCGGCTGTAACCTTCTGAAACAGCCCGGCGCTTCTCGGCGGCCTCCGGAACCTGAACCAAAACCCGAACTTCCGGGTTCGGCGTTCAGGAGAACGCCGAGAAGCCCCCTGGCTGTTTCAGAAGGTGACAGCTGGGTGGCGGCACTTCTTGGCGGCCTCCTGAACCCGAACCTGAAAACTTCGGGTTCGGGTTTGGGAGAACGCCGAGAAGCCCCCCGGCTGTTTTAAAAGGTGACAGCCAGGCGGCGGCGCCCAGCGGAGTGCCATTTTGTGATCTGCGGTGGGTTCGTAAAAAAGTTCGTAAGAAGAGGCAAAAAATTTCCGAACGCCGGGTTTGTATCACGAGGGATTAGATTAGATTAGATTAGATTAGATTTATTGGATTTATATGCCGCCCCTCTCCGCAAACTCGGGGCGGCTCACAACAACAATAAAACAGTACATAATCACAAATCCAATGCCCACCAATCTAATTACAGTTTAAAATTAATAAATTTATAAAACAATCCCAATGTATATAAAAACAGACACACAATCAATCAATCAATGGCAAAACAACATGGGCAAGGGGGAGATGTTTAGTTCCCCCATGCCTGACGGCAGAGGTGGGTCTTAAGGAGTTTACGAAAGGCAGGGAGGGTGGGGGCAATCCTAATCTCAGGGGGGAGCTGGTTCCAGAGGGTCGGGGCCCCCACAGAGAAGGCTCTTCCCCTGGGTCCCGCCAGACGGCATTGTTTGGTCGACGGGACCCGGAGAAGGCTGACTCTGTGGGACCTAACCGGTCGCTGGGATTCGTGCGGCAGGAGGCGGTCCCGAAGATATTCTGGTCCGGTGCCATGAAGGGCTTTATAGGTCATAACCAACACTTTGAATTGTGACCGGAAACTGTTCGGCAACCAATGCAGACTGCGGAGTGTTGGAGTGATATGGGCATACTTAGAGACGCCCATAATTGCTCTCGCAGCTGCATTCTGCATGATCTGAAGTTTCCGAACACTTTTCAAAGGTAGCCCCATGTAGAGAGCGTTACAGTAGTCGAGCCTTGAGGTGATGAGGGCATGAGTGACTGTGAGCAATGACTCCCGGTCCAAATAGGGCCGCAACTGTCGCACCAGGCGAACCTGGGCAAACGCCCCCCTCGCCACAGCTGAAAGATGTTTCTCTAATGAGAGCTGTGGATCGAGGAGGACGCCCAAGTTGCGAACCCTCTCTGAGGGGGTCAATAATCCCCCCCCCAGGGTAATGGACGGACAGATAGAATTGTCCTTGGGAGGCAAAACCCACAGCCACTCCGTCTTGTCTGGGTTGAGTTTGAGTTTGTTGACACCCATCCAGGCCCCAACAGCCTCCAGGCACCGGCACATCACTTCCACTGCTTCGTTGACTGGACATGGGGTGGAGATGTACAACTGGGTATCATCAGCGTATTGATGATACCTCACCCCATGCCCTTGGATGATCTCACCCAGCGGTTTCATGTAGATATTAAATAGCAGCGGGGAGAGGATCGACCCCTGAGGCACCCCACAAAGGAGAAACCTAGAGGTCGACCTCTGACCCCCCACTAACACCGACTGCGACCGACCAGAGAGGTAGGAGGAGAACCACTGAAGGACAGTGCCTCCCACTCCCAACCCCTCCAGCCGGCGCAGAAGGATACCATGGTCGATGGTATCGAAAGCCGCTGAGAGGTCAAGGAGCACCAGGACAGAGGACAAGCCCCTGTCCCGGGCCCGCCAGAGATCATCCATCAACGCGACCAAAGCAGTTTCCGTGCTGTAGCCGGGCCTGAATCCAGACTGCTGGGGACCTAGATAATCGGCTTCTTCCAAGGACCGCTAGAGTTGGAGTGCCACCACCTTCTCAACAACCTTCCCCATGAAGGGAAGGTTGGAGACTGGACGGTAGTTATTAAGCACGGCTGGGTCCAGGGAGGGCTTCTTGAGGAGGGGGCGCACAAGCGCTTCTTTATAGAGTGATGGAAAAACTCCCCTCCCCAAGGAAGCGTTGGTAATCTCCTGGGCCCAGCTCCGTGTCACCTCCCTGCTGGCCGAAACCAACCAGGAGGGACACGGATCCAGTAAACAGGTGGCGGAACTCACAGCTCCAATGGCCTTGTCCACTTCATCAGGTGTCACCAAGTCAAACTCCTCCCAGACAGATGGATAAAGACGTTTAGCCCCAGTCACCTCGACTGACTCGTTGTCAGTCGACTCTGTTTTACAATTGGAGTCGAGGTCCGCTCGGATCCGATCGATTTTATCAGCGAAAAACGTGTTAAAATCCTCAGCACTACTCTGCAAGGGCTCCCCAACCCCCCTCTGATTAAGAAGGGAGCAATGTCTTATAAGGAGAACCAAATTAAAATGTTTTATCGTTGGCATTTGCCCCCAGCAAGAATATCCAAAATGTTTCCCAACTTCTCACCGACCTGCTGGAAGTGCAAGATCAAACCTGGAACCTACTACCACACATGGTGGACATGCCCAATTGCACAAAAATATTGGACAACAATTCAATCCCTAATTGACCAAGTCATGTCAATCAAATTACCACTCAAACCTGAGCTCTATCTTTTGGGGATATTCAGACAAAATCTTACTAAGACACAAAAATACCTTATACTACAAATTATAACTGCAGCCAGAATATCATATGCCTCTCTTTGGAAAGCCGATCAAGTACCCTCTTTCTTTACAATAATTACGAAAATTAACGAATGTGCTGAAATGTCCAAAATAGCAATGGAAGCACAAAACAAAAAAGACTCAGAATATTACGAAGCATGGGAAAGTTGGCATAAATGGGTTTCTCAGAAAAAATACAAAAAATTCTTATTGTAAAGTTCATACGTTACCATACCCAAAAGTACCTTCAACACTTAAATTAATATTAAAATAAATTAGAAAGGAAGCACCAAAAACTAATCAAATTTGCAACAAGAAAATATATCAAATCTCTTTTTATCTGTTTTCTAACTAACTTAACACGCATTACAAACATACTGACTACTTTCAGAATAATTAATCTTTATACACACCCATCATATCACCTATATACTCCCCACCTTACAATTAAACAAAAGTCGTCCATAAAAACGTCTGCATTAAATGCAGACTCTTCTCTCTCTCTCTCTTTTCTTTTTTTTATATTTTTTCTTTCTTTTCTCTTCTCCCTTTCTTTTTTTTTCTTTACTCTACCTCTTTACAACTAGAACTTTAATGTCAATATATGTATACTAAGAAATACTACATTTGAGTTGTTTCCAAATATAAATATTAAGATTAAGAAAGTAAGAGTTATTACATTTCTTCTAAAACACTCGTGTACTATAACTCACTTGTACTACAATTCTACCATAACATGTTTTGTTTTTGAACTCTCCCTCCCCCCCACCCTATCCTACCCCCAATTTTTCATTCTGTTCCCCCTTCTCCCAATCCCCTTCCCTGTTTTTAATTATTCTTGTAAATAAATAAAGTATTTTTCAAAAAAAAAAAAAAAAAAAAAAAGGGAGCGGGTCACACTAAACAGAGCGGCCGGGCGGGATTCCGCTGACGCAATCAAGGCGGAATGATACGCGCATCTTGCCGCCTTGAGCGCCACTTTGTAAGTCTTAATATGAGCTCTTACAAGTGTTCGGTCGGATTCGGACTTACTCTTCCTCCATCGCTTCTCTAGACGTCTCTTCTGGCGTTTCAACACCCGGAGCTCCTCGTTGAACCATGGAGCTCTACGGGGTCTAGTGCCACGGAGAGGTCGCAACGGCGCAATCCGGTCAAGAGCCTCCACTGCAGCCTTGTTCCAGGCCTCAGCAAGAGACTCTGCCGAACTGTGGACGAGTGTATCTGGAATAACCCCAAGCGCCGTCTGGAAACCTTCTGGATCCATCAGGCGTCTGGGGCGGAACCTCCTAATTGGTTCCGCCTCCCTGCGGGGAAGGATTGGAGCCAGGAAGTTGAGCCGCAGTAGGAAATGATCTGACCACGACACAGGCAACATTTCTAAGCCCCTTAATCTCAGATCATTACTCAGTTGCTCAGAGAGGAATATCATATCGGGTGCGTGTCCACCCTCGTGAGTCGGACCCTTAACTACTTGAGTCAGGTCCATGGCTGTCATGGTGGCCATGAACTCCTGTGCCAGTCCAGAGGAACCGCCGAGTGACGGTAGATTGAAGTCCCCCAGGACGATAAGTCCGGGGAACTCCACTGCCAACCCGGCCACCTCCTCGAGCAGCACAGGCAGGGCTGTTGACACGCAGCTGGGAGGCAGGTACGTGAGTAACAAGCCCACCTGAACCCCTAAGTCCAACTTCACCAGGAGGGACTCGCAACCCGCAACCTCTGGAGCAATGAGCCTACGCAGGCCAAGACTCTCCCTGGCTATAATAGCCACTCCTCCCCCCCTTCCCTGAGGTCGAGGTTGGTGCCAGACCCGAAACCCAGCTGGGCAAATTTCAGAGAGAGGAACTCCTCCCTCCGGGCCCAGCCAGGTTTCGGTCACACAAGCCAGGTCGGCCTCCTCATCCAGGATTAAATCCCGGATGAGGAGAGCTTTATTTACCACCGACCTGGCATTGAGTAGCAACAACTTGAGCCCAGGGCCAGAATCACACTCATCACCAGTGCCTTGAGTTAAGCTCATGGAGCCGGAAGAAGGGATTGCTACTAAGCAGCGATCCCTCCTTTCCCTGGAACGGCTAGCTCCATGGCTTCCGCCATACCTGCCTCTCCCCAGCAAGACCGGAATATTTTGACCCTCTGCCACCCCAGAGATAAGTGTCCCCGTCCCTCCTGCCCTTCCAGCGTCAGATGTGCCAAAAATTCCATTCATATCATATTCATTCATTTCATACATATTATAATCCCACCCACCCACTCCATTCCATCTATCACCCCCGGTCCCATTCATTTTCATTCACAGCATTCCATTCATTCCAATAATTACTAAAATAATCACATTCACTCACGCCGTCCCTACCACTCTCCCATCCAACCCTATTCACTCCGTTCCTTTCAATCTGATAATTAAAAACATCCATCACTAAAAACCCAACAATTAATTATTAAATATAAATTAGATAAAACACAATTCTAAAAACCCAATTAATTATTAAATATAAATTAGCTAAAATACAATTCCCAATTAATTAATTAAATTAATTAGATAAGGGGTTTGTATCACGAGGGGTTCGTATCACGAGGTACCACTGTAATTTTAAAAGTATTGAGAAGTAATTCCTTACTTCCCACTGGTATTACTTGATATACATTGGACAGCAGGATGTTCACATATTGTATACAAAGAATATGTAGATTAGATTTCTCCATGACAGAGATTTCTGAGTGTAAGATGGTTTTAGGATAAAATTCCTCATTAACATTTCCCCGAAATCAAAATTATATGGCTGCTTCTTAGGTTTCAAGGTTGATAAAAAGTTTATATTTCTAGAATCTAAAGGTAAGATTCAAAGCATCATCTTCTCCAGTCTTTCCAGATTTTCTGCTAAAACGAGAAAACCCAGTGAAAAAGGGCAGAGAATTCTCCTGTTAGATATCTATGTATTTATTTCATTAAATTTAGGTGACGCCCAAATCCAAACCGAGTCTGAATGGTTAACAATATAGTAATCAATAAAAGCACAATAGAAAATAACATGGAATTCAATTCTTCAATGTAAAAACATAGTCAAAGGCACATACATCTATGGCAGTGAAACATATTTCCCTGGGAATCCTGAAAGAAGGGGAAAGGGGCAGTGGCTAAATTATTTTTTCCCTAGTTTATGTAAGGAAGGCATTATAAACGAGGTTATTTGTGCAAAATTTGGAAACATCCTAGTTACACATGAAAGTTACCAGGTTGCAAAGTTGCTTGTGTAATCAGGATGAATTTGTAGAATTAGTGCTTTGCCACTTGTACTTCGATAGACTATTTTCCTTAAAGGAGTTGCCATAGATTAGGGATATTTCATCAGGTATAAAATAGAATTCTGAGCATGGTTTTCAAAAGCTTTATTGCACATAATCAATCAAATCAATTGCAGATTTAATGTTTATGAAATGCATAATACACCTAACCCCCAAAACCTTACCCTTAGACTATTTACTGTTGACCTCACCCAATTCCTAAGAGGTCAGTTAGGGACGTGCATAAGGGCACCAGCATGCCTACCATTCCCTGTCCTGATGTTTCTCTCTTATAGTATCATGTATATAAATGTTGTTATATCTTTGTATACTACCAATACATACTTGACTAAACAAACAAACAAACAAACAAACAAACAAACAAACAAACTCGGGTAGGGATTTATCTAGGTTTTAATTCTGATATCTCAGAATTAGTCAAGGGATTCCCCCCCTCCTCTTCTGAGTCCATCTTATGAGACAACAGAAAGCAATGCTCACCTGCAATGTGTAAGCTGCATTGCGGATCCCTGCCTGCATATATTGCATTTGTCCCGAATCACTAAGAAGAAAGGTGGCCTCTTGATTGTGTGTATGAAATTAGTAATTAGTAAACTCCTCCAGTGTTACTATCTCTACCATTTCAACACATTATTAGATAGCAACCATCATTTACAGGGTCCTTCCTGTTGTCCTTTTCATTTCACCCTGTTGTAGCCTTTTTTTTTTAGATCAGTGTTACCAAGGCCACTGCAACACAAATAACACTTTTATTTAGCATCATCTCCAGCTCCTTTCCTTATATTCACTGTACCTAAGAAATATCACCATTCAAATCTACCCATGATTGAGAGGTAAGTGTAACTGGTCACATTATTCCATTATTACCATCTTTTAGCTTTGCGGCCACAGTGTTAACACACCCATGGCATCTTACCAGAGTTATTCCTCAATTCTGATAGACCATCATTTAAATGGAGCCATCCTGATTGCTTCCATGCTTCTGAAGAGGATGGCAAGTGAAGTGACACCTGCTTCATGAATAACCTAGTTGCACTTTTGTGATTGAGGTGGCAGTAATTAAATCAATACACAAGTCCATCTTATGCTATATAGGCAGACATTGGTCTCTGACCGGAACCTATCTGTGTGCAATAAGAATAAAATTGGCAAAAAGATATAAAAGAAAGTGCTGATATTATTTATACATTAATTTGGAGAACTCCTTGCACCGTGTGGTTGTGGCAGAAATTTGTGGCAAATGGGGAAGAAGAAACGAAGAACTAAAGATCAGCCGAAATAACCAATAAATGACTGCCTGGTATCACCTCTGCTATCAAAAGTGGCAGAATGTTACAGATTTTAACACCTTCTATCTGGTATTGGATACTGCCTACTTAAAATAGTAATTTTGCGGCAATCTAGCTGCATAAGATTTGGGCCTGTCTTACTTCAAGGGCCAGGAAAAAAAATGAAATCAAGGCCACGGGGAATGGGGAATGGGCAGAAAAAACGGTATTGCCAAAACATGCAACATTTCAAGAATAGTTTTCCACTATGTGATGTTAGAGATATTTACAAGATTATTACGAAAATGTACAAATCTTAAAATGAATGAAACTGAATGATTCAGAATTATTCAAAGGAATGCTTTTTAAATGTCCACAGTGCATTATGAATTGCACTGCTGCACTAAGTAGTAAATACCATGAGAAAATTTAGAAAACAGGTGAAAAGATGTGTGGTTTTTAAAAATGTCTGCTTGTACAAACCTGCACAAAGAGAGAAATGCTCTTGTAACCTAATAGTAGAGCAAAAAATGCATAGCTTATTAATGTTTATTTATAATAAAAAATTGGATGAGATCCATTTTTTGGCTAAAAGTAAGTAGCTTGGGGGGTAGAGAGAGAGGGAGGGAGGGAGAGAGAGGGACAGAGAAAGAAAGAGGGAGAATTTTATGCAAAGAAGCAGATTTGAAATCTATAAAACACTCATAGCTACATTTCAATTGCTTTCAGAATGGGTTTTTTTGTTCATATTGCAGTATAGTATTCAGAATGAATGATTTTATTATGATAAGTTTCAATATAGAATGTTAAGTTTAGCATTGTCTAAAATAGCTTACTAATGCATTATATTTAATTCTAGAATTAAGTACATTAGAAGATCTTATTTATTCATAGGTGAGTTCCTCCTGGTAAACACTAGTTTCATAGAACATAAAACAGCTGGTTAATCACAGGGACATAATGGAACCGGTTTTGTCAGTGCCGGTCCATGGATGTTACCATCTTTTTAAAAAATTAAAAAGTTTTTTGAATTTTGAAGAACCGTTGAATTTACCTGAATGATCTTCTCGATGCCCTGGAAGGAGAGTCCAGCATGGGTTTAGCTCAAGTCTTATTGGTAGGGACTGAGTTTAAATTAATATAATTAACATATTAATTAGGTACCGCCCCCTTGCTGCCCCAGGAGCTCAGTTTTAAAAAACGAAGGTAAGAAGTGAGAAACAGAATTTATTGAATAACAACAAGTCATAACAAGTAACTGAACTGTAATTGAGAGGCCCATGGTTCAAAGGCAGGACAGGTGTGGACTCTCCTTCCAGGACATCAAGAAGACCGTTCAGATAAGTTCAACAGTTCTTCTCCAATGCCTCTGGAAGGAGAGTCCAGCATGGGATATACCCAAGTTTTTAGCGTTCAAGGGAGGGAAATGCCTGAACCAGGGGCTCCGTAGGCACGCACACCTTCTGAAGTACTCTCCTCCCAAAAGCAGCCACAGCCGAGGCAAATGCATCTAGTTTATAGTGTCATATAACTGTTGTAGGTTTCTCCCATGTTGCCGCCCTACAAATGTCCTCGATGGATGCCTGCATGGCCCATACCGCTGAAGTAGCAGCACTCTGTGTAGAATGAGCTGTGATCCCACTAGGCGGAGTACATGAACGTGCCTTGTAAGCCTCAACTCTGCACATTTTAAGCCAATGACTAATAGTTTGTGAAGACACCCTGAGACCCAGCCTGTGTTGGCCGAAGAAAACAAACAGGGCCTCAGTCTTACGAAGGGAGCTTGTGTGCCTGATGTAAATCTTCAAAGCCCTCCGAACATCCACCTTATGCCACTTGAGTTCTGAAGGATGATTTCCGTGTACACAGAAGTCCGGCAGCACCAGTTCCTGTGTTCTGTGAAACTAAGTGTTCACTTTAGGGATGAATGCTGGATCCAGGCGTAGGATGACTCTATCTGAATAAAAGGTGCACAGATCTGGTCTAACCGAAAGGGCCAACAACTCTGACAAAAGTAACTGCCAGCAAAAAGGCAGTCTTGAGAGATAAGATACGTAGGGAGATAGTTCATAATGGCTCAAACGGTGGACTTGTGAGGGCCTGAAGAACCAAGGACAGGTCCCAGGTAGGGAAGCGTCGTACGGGGGAGAATGTTTGTTGGTAGCTCCCCTCAGGAAGTCCTTGATCCAAGAATGGTGGGTCAATGAACTACCATCCTCAGTCTTTATAATGGTTGCCAAAGTGGCCACCTGTCTTTTTAAAGTGTTCAGAGCCAAGCCCTTCTCCAATCCTGCTTATAGAAACTCCAAAACTGGGATTAATGATGAGTCTTGTGGTTGTAGACGCTTGTCTGCACAGAAAGAGGTAAAGGCAGCCCACGTTGCCTGATAAATTTGAGTTGTTGAAGGTCGCCGGGCCGCTTGCATTGTGGAAATGACATTTTCTGGCAGCAGCCAGCTCCTCAACCTGTCCCCTTCAAGTGCCAGGCGGTTAGGTGGAACCATTGAGGTTCCGGATGGAAAACAACCCCTTGGCTGAAGGAAACTTGGTGGTCTGGGATCCTCCAAGGCCGGGAGACTGATAGTCCCATGAGATCTGAAAACCAGGGATGACATGGCCAGTGTGGTGCTATTAAGATGACTTCCGCCCTCTCCACCAGGATCTTTTCGATGACTTTTGGAATGAGAGGTATCGGCGGGACAGTGTACAACACGTTTTTGGGCCAAGGGAGGTACAGTGCATTGACCCCTTTGGCCCCCGGTGATGGAAATCGGGAATAAAACCTCAGGAGCTGGGCATTGTGTTGGGTGGCAAACAAGTCCACTGCGGGATTCCCAAACCAGTTGATGATTTCCTGGAAGAGGTGTGGGGCTAAGCTCCACTCTGCCGGGTCTAACACCTTGCGGCTGAGCCAATTCACCTGTGTGTTGGACTCCCCTGCTATATGTTCTGCGTGCAGGGATGCAAGGTGCGACTCCGCCCAGTCGAATAGGAGCACAGTCTCTTCCATCAGTCTGTGGGACTTCGTCCCTCCCTGGTGGTTAAGATGTGCTCTAGTCGCCACGTTGTCCGTATGGACCAGAATATGCTTTCCCTTGAGCAATGTTGAGAAGGTTCGTAAGGCCAAATGCACTGCCTTTAATTCCAGGAAATTGATGTTTACAGGTATTAGATCATGGGGGTTCCAAAACCCTTGAGTCACATGGGGACCGACATGAGCCCCCCATCCCATGAGACTGGCATCTGTTGTTAGAATGGTGTACTGAAGATGGCCAAAGGAGGAACCTTGATGTAACGCTGGGGACTTCCACCAGCTCAGGGAGTCGAGTACCTCCTGCCCCAGGGAGACTAATCTGTGAGTATGGCTGATCCACCGTCTCTGATACGGGAGTAATGCCCATTGTAACGTCCGGATATGGTACTGTTCCCAAGGGACAATATCTACGCATGAGACCAGAGTCCCCAGTAACTTGGACAGGAAGGACAATGGTACCTTTCACTGACTTTGAAGCCTGGACACCAGTCTCTGAACATTGTGTTGTCTCTCTGGGGAGAGATAGACTTTCCTGGAGACTGTATTTATCACCGATCCTAAATGGATGAGGTTTGTTATGGGCACCAAGTGGCTTTTCGATACATTGATTGTGAAGCCATGTTCTTGTAACAGTGCTATGGTGGTCCGTACATCTTCTTGTGCTCTCGTCGGGCTCCTGGAGAGAAGAAGGCTAGTAGTTGAATTGACCGGGAACGTAATATTGCCGTCAACACGTCCAGAAGTTTGGTAAAGGTACGCGGGGCCGAGGACAGGCCGAATGGCATTGCCTTCTATTGATAATGGGTGCCGTGTAGACAAAATCGGAGGAACTTTCTATGATCCGGGTGTATGGGAACATGTAAGTATGCCTCCTTTAGATCAATTGATGTAAGGAGGTCCCAGGCCCGTATTGACACCAGGATGGAGCGGAGGGAGTTTATATTGAACCTTCGATAGAGTACATACATGTTCAGTCCTTTTAGGTTCAAGATGAGCCTGCAACCTTCTGATGGTTTGGGCACAATGAATACCCTTGAATAAAATCTCGTGCCCTCCATCTGGCGTGGTACTCGTTCGATGGCCTGGATTTCCAGGAGGTGTGAAATTTCCTGCTCTACTTAAGTCAGTTTGGTCAGGTCCTTGGGTATAGGGCAAGTCACAAATTAATTTTGCGGAACCTGGATGAATTCGATCCGTAATCCCTGGGACACTGTGGACAAAACCCATGCGTCCAAGGATGTAATCCCCCAGGAGGTGCTGAACAGTTGGAGTTTGCCCCCCAAGGGAATGCTTTCCATACAGTCACTTGGAGCCTCTGAAGTTTCACTGGTTAGACCCTCTAAAGGGGCGCCTTGACTGTTGGAAGCCCCCATTTCTATCCTGAAAATAGGCCCTATCACTTCTGTATGGTGTTTGAGTGTATTGGCCCTGGGTATATGACCTCGCAGGTTGGGCAGTACTGGAGGAAGGATCTCAACGAAAGGGCTGTCAGCGAAAGTAAGGAGCGTTCCTACGATCCTGACGCCTATAAGACCTCGGGAGGACTTTCCTTTTATCCTTGTCTTCCACAAGGACCGACTCCAAGACATCCCCGAACAACTTAGTGCCTTGGAAGGGAGCAGAGGACAGCCTCCATTTTGATTTGGCATCCACCTGCCAATTTTGGAGCCAAAGTAAACGCCGTGAAGAGATGGTGGATGCCATGCCTCTTGAAGAAAGTTTTGCTGCATGCATTCCATGTTGGATGGCCCCTGCACCGCCACTGGATGCTGCCATGGGTGCTTTATATTTTCAAGGAAGATTTCCAATGCTGGAATGTTGTCAGATTCCTTGGGAGGCTCCTTGCACAGTGTGGCCGACGTTCTAATGCCATCACCTGTATCAGCGGATGTGGTAGTGCCGGGCATATCCAAGGCTTGTTTGGCTTTGTGCAAAAGGATCCTAAATAACGACGGTTTAAACAATCCAGCAAAGGCTGGCTGCTCAGGAAAACTGTATTCGTCATTGGACAAATTGTTGCCCTGGTCGCTGCCTTCTCCAGATTAGGTGGGTCACCCATCATTGAGCCCAACCCAGCCTGGAGCACCTTCTGATCGTGCCAGTCACCATCCGCCGGTTTTGCTATTCCCGCTTGGGGGGATCAGTTGAGAAGTGGCTCCGCGGCAATTCTGCCACGTTTAGAAGACGATCACATGACGTCCCCTTAGTGGGGGGGGCAGATCCCCCAACCTGGGGTGTTAGGGCTAGGTATGGCCGTGGAGGCCAGTGACTTGTGGCCCAACCTCTCCTCTTCAGGGCAGTACTCTCAGAGAGAAGAGGCCCCATAAGGAGGACGAAGGGGTGTGTGCCTGCGGAGGGCAGAGACCCCAGGACAATAACTCTCACCTGCAATAGAACAGACAATAGTATTAACATTCAATTTATTACACATAAACAACTATTTTAATATCTCAAACCTAGAGGGAAAAACTCAGAGTCCCTATTCCAGACTGAGTTTTTAAAAACTGAGCTCCTGAGGCAGCAAGGGGGCGGTACCTAATTAATATGTTAATTATATTAATTTAAACTCAGTCCCTACCAATAAGACTTGAGCTAAACCCACGCTGGACTCTCCTTCCAGAGGCATTGGAGAAGCTGAGTTTCTGGCACTGTGCATGTGTCACCATCTTGAAAACAAAATTTTCAGCACTGCGCATGCGTGCATGCATTAAATGTGTGCTTGCCCACGAGAGAGGAAGTGAATTGGCAGCGAGGTAAGTTTGAACCTCCTCCTGGATTTATTGTAATATAGAGAAGTTTCATTCTTAAATATCAGAATTGATTTATAGTAATATAGAGAAGATCCGTTCTTAAATATCAGTATTGTCAGCATTTGCTCTTTGGTCTATGATTCTTTGTAAGCCTTTGTAAGCAGTGCTACTCTTTGATTATTTGAGAACTTCCACCTTGTTGACTTGAAGGTAAAAAGCAAGTTACTCTGAGCTGCCAGTGGCAATTTTTAATATACCACTCAAATATGCATTCAGAATTAGACCATGTTGGAATAAAAGTTTTGAATTCTCAACCTATGTAGTGCTGGTAGAAATAATTGGCCATGCTTTCCACAGCAAAAAAAATGGAAAATCTTTTATAATGGTAGAAATTAGCAACTTTCATATTAAATATCTGACAGCAGATTTGCCTCAAAAGGAAAAAAAATTACACATGTTATTTGCTTTATTATTGTGGAACATGACAGCAATAAATTTATATAAGCTTTCCATTTGGGTTGTATTAAAGGTATATTACAATACTTCAAGAGAAAATAAATACAATATATATTTAACAGTATTTTAACAATAAACTGAGAAAACTCAGCAGCTGAACCTGATTCCCAAAACCAGATGTTTTCAGATTCAGTCTGTAGTAACTCCAGTTGAAATGATATGAGAGCTCCTGGCAGTTAATAATACTGCATATTAGTCTGCAAAATACTAATTCAGTTTCAGATAAAAATAGAACAGGCATATAAAATAAAGTCTGTAACGTTCTGGCCAAGTTCCAAAGATGGAAATTTGCAGAAGTAATTATAATATTGCTTGATGGTTTAGCAATTTATTTTATTTATTTATTTTATTAATTGGACTTCTATGCCGCCCCTCTCCAAGGACCCAATTGTAGTTCCCAGTGCCAAAGACACCAGAAATATAATTACTTGTTAGCTAAATAATTATATATTTATATAAGCAAATATATGATTGATTATTCTGTGCCAAAAAAAAAAATAGGTGGACATCATTTAAAGAAATGGTATAATTACAACTTTCTCTTTTTATCCTACTTCTTACTGATTTCTTACTGTTAATTATTCCCTCTGAATGTCCTGTGAACATTTTTATCTTTGTGTTACTGTGCCACTCAATACAGTTTATTATTGTGCATGGTGTTTCTTCATTGATATTTTTACAACTACAGCTATTTCCCTTTTATTGTTATTACCCATCGACTGGTAAACCCCCCATTGAGTGCTTCATGAATGTTTTAACACACTTTTCTTGAATAAAATTCAATGTCTTTTGTGAGCTGTATGTTGTCACCAGCTTTAAAGTTCATATTACCTCTAGGATGCATTTAGTTTATTTTTTTAATTAAAAGACCTTGTTTGCAATAGTGGTCCCCGCTGGGCAATAGCAGTGACGGATGCTACATTTGCTAACAAAATCCTATGAAATGAGTTATGATTCTTTATGTTTTACTAACCCTGAGGTTCTTCTAAATTACATTTTCTGAAATAGAAGAGTACTTAAAACTCAGTTTCTATTTTCATTGTCAGTGGTATTGGGCACAATTTCCGATTTAACACTATCAATCCATATTTTCTCCCTTACACACACACATGCCGTTGTGAGAGAGCAAAGGAAATTGAGAAAAATACAAATTAAAACACAAGAAACAGAACAGCAACCTATGCAAACATGCTTTCATACAGTATATCTGTTCTTTATGGTGCATCACTGTGTTAAATAGACAAGGCAAATAACTTGAGTTTTTCGGAAAACAATAAATTCCTGAAACAAGTTGATACTAATATATGAATAATCTTAGACTGAATTCTTTTAGAACATTTCCATCCAACCATCCATCCATCCATCCATCCATCAATCAATCAATCAATCAATCAATCAATCAATCAATCAATCAATCAATCAAATCTTTATTATGCTCATAAGCCAGTGTGGGATAAGCACACATACATACAGTGAAGGGCTACCAAAAGTTTTACTACCACACTGTGGGCGTGGCTTATGCAAGATACCCTGCATTTTCTTTCAACTTTCAGTGCAAATTGGGTGCTTCCATTTTCGCTGTATGTGTGTGTGTGTGTGTGTGTGTGTGTGTGTATATTACAAATGGCTCAGCAATTAAAGAAACTGAGCTTGTGAGCTAGAAAGTTGCAACCTGGATTCAAGACCCAAGCAACAATGTAAATTTCCATTCTCGCTCCAGCTCCTCTCCATCTAGCAGTTTGAAAGCATGCAAATGCAAGTAGATTAATAAATCTACAACTTCAGTGGGAAAGTAACAGTGCTTTGCATATGTCAATGTATAGTTGCATGACCATAGAAAGGATATCTGAACAATGCTAGTTGCCTTAGCTAAGAAATAGAACTGGGGTCACATACAACCAGACAGGGGAAATCTAATTCTACTAATGTTCAGGGTAAACCTACTTTGACTAATTTTCATAGTGTTTTCTAATGTCTATGTACATTTACCCATGTTGTATTGCTGCGGAATTAATATTATCCTTCTTATCTTCTTTACTACCATCTTCTTATTGGTAGTTATTATGATTATTGCTATTTATTTGCAGGTGCGCTGAGAACTTTTGCACCGGAGATGAAGACTTTGTGTGTCTAATCATACTTGGCATGCACAGAAGCAAAAAGCACCAAAAATAGCTGAAATCTCACAAGCACAAGCGAGAAGATATATGAGGTTTGCATACACAACAAAAAATCCATCACCCTATTCTAAAAAGAGATATCTGTTATATTCTAACTACATATGAAATCTAATTAACAGCAGATGAGCTGGTACACTTGGAGGGAAAACATATAATAACCATGCTAATTGTTTAGCAGTTATAACAGGATAAATATAATATTTTCATATTTGAATAATGAATGATTTTATAATTGGAAATGTACAGTAATTTGGGATTCAGTCTCTGAAATTCTTTCACTTTCAAAGTAGTTCTTTGTAAAACTTACATAAAACATCTAGTATTATTAGCTTAATAATAACCATCAGTACTAATAATAACTTTAAGTATTAATAGTTAATAAGTATTAATAACTTTTTATTATTACAGATTTTTCTTTGTGGACAGATAAATTAATAGTCCAGGATAGTTATTTGTAACAGCTGATCAGGAAGTATTTGGACTGTGTAAAGTGCTTTTGATTTGTCTCAGGCAGTTGTTTCACTTCATGATTTTGTCAACAAATGATGTTGTCTCTTTGTGTTGAGAAAGTACAAAATGTAATTGCTTTGCTCTTAGAAGTGAGGGTCCATCCAGCTTTAATGGAGTGATCACTTATCAAAGAAAGTAGCCCCTCAAAGACCCCCACAGGCTAAATAAATTTGTAAGATAGCTTTACATAACCAATTTCATTGTATACACAATATACAATGACAGTACAGTAAAAGTTATTATTATTATTAGCTATTATTATTAGATACTCCAATTACTATTTATATTCTATGTAATACATTATACCTAAGAGAAGACATAGTACATAACAGTACAATGTTTTGGTTTTTTTCTCAAAGAGACTGACAATTTAACAGTTTTTATTCCTATTTTTGTTGTAGCACTGCTCTGAGATTCTGATTTGAGGGGCAAAATGTGATTTGCCATGTTTATGCATGCATGTAAAGTCCCTTCCAGAAAGTGTTTAAACAGCTGTGTCTTCTCCAGTTTGCACGCTGCATTCCACAATAGTTGCACAATGCTAAAAAATGTGTTCTTTGTTTAAAATATGTATTATGTCCTCATATGCTCCAAATAACATTTTGGACTTTGATTGTGCCCCTCCCCCCAGCATGATTCTTCACTTCCAATTTATAGTGTTATCTGAATAGCTGTTAAACAGGGAATAGACAATTTGTTCTCAATTTCATCTTCATCTTCAAATAACTGATTCAGTATTTGCTTCCTTTTTCTAAAGTTTCCATAAACATCAAGAATGACTTTCTGTGAGTGGAGGTGGCTTTTTGTATATTCTCACAGAGGAAGAAAAATACTTATATTACAATATTACAATTCTATTATTTGGAGAAACTTCATCTTCAACCATAACAACAGAAGAGATACAAACTTAAGCTAAACCACTCCAAACTTGATTGCAGAAAATACAACTTCTGCAACAGAGTTGTCAATTCCTGGAATACACTACCTGACTCTGGTTTCTTCCCCAAATGCCCATAACTTTAATCTTAGACTGTCTATTGTTGACCTAACCCCATTCCTAAGAGGTCTGTACACAAGCATGCCTATAGTCCTTGTCCTAATGTCCCCATTTATTTGTATCCATTTCATGTATTCATAAACATGTTTACACTTATATCTGTTATCTTATACACACTTGACAAAATAAGTAAAATAAATAAATAAAATTGCAAGAGTATCTAATAATCATATGCAGAGTCAGACTAAGATAAAAATTATAACCTCCCAATTAATCTTAAAATAAAGCAGCAGAAAAACCGCTGCAATCCTGTGGAATTTTGTACAGCCACTTTGCTTTACTACATTTTATGCTGTATCTATACTTGATTAAAATCAACAGATACCATCTATTGAAAACTATTTGTTGTTGCTTGTTACAATGGCAGCATATATAGGATCAGATGATGGCATCTATAGGATCTTGCTGGTTTTATTGGAATGGAAAAGCATGTTGGAAAAACAATCTCATAGCAATTTGCTGGAGGAGCCTTTTCAGCCATGGTCCCTGCTCTGCTTTGCCCTGTGTAACCATCAGATATGCGATTTGCTCTCAGCCTTCTGGCTTCCTGGAAGGATCTTAAAACTTGGATTTGATGGTTGGCTTGGGGCATTGATGGGGTCTTGCTTTGATGGAGATGGATGACAGATAGATAGATAGATGGATAGATAGATAGATAGATAGACAGACAGACAGACAGACAGACAGACAGACAGACAGACAGACAGACAGACAGACAGACAGACAGACAGACAGACAGACAGACAAAGCAGATGTAGTACCAATAGCAATAGACAATTTAGGTGCTGTCCCCAAACAACTGGACTACCACTTGAACACTATCAGCATTGATAAATTCACCATCAGTCAATTGCAAAAGGCAGCTTTATTCATAAAAAGCTTGCATTCTGTGACTATACCCCGAACACCATCAATGATCAATACTGGTCTTTTTCTGGTCCTTCGGAAAGACTCAATAGATAAAAATATAAAATCCAGACTGTACATCTAGCTAACTGCATGAGATGTTACGATTATCATTGGTAAGGGACAGGCTTGCTTCATGAGCCTGTGGTATTGCTTTCTTTACTCTGATTCCCTCCCTTGCTTTCCCTCACAAAGAATGATGCAAATGTACATTAGTACAATTGGGCCAAAGCAATTCTTCACAGAACTCCAGAAGTTTACTTCTGCAGTGTAATACAGTAAACATGAAAAAAAATCAATTTTTTCCCAAGGCGTGAGTTAATTAAAAGACAAGATAATGCAGACACATTTCTCAATATCCTAGCCAATACAATGCTGGCTATACTCCACTATTGAGCTATTTGTGCAAATCAGATTGTGGATTTGGATTTAATTTGCCATCTACCTTTAAGGGAAATTGGCAAGTGCAATTATAGAAGACATTAAAGAATGTCTGAGCCCAAAGTTCTAATTTCTATCCCTTAAAAAAATAGCTAGAACAACTGTTTCCAGATTCTGAATGGGTTCTATTTGTTTACTCACTATTAAAACTTGGGACGTTCTTGTAGTGATGCATACTTTTTTGTAAAGGGAAGGATTTTCTGTGTTCTAAATATGAGGGTAATCTTCACATCTCATTTTCCCACAAAGATACCTCACTAGCCATTTTTAAAGGACATATGATGTCAATGTCATCTTATCCCCACTCCAAGGTGGAGTAAAGCCTGCATTCAAATTTGGATATTCCAGCTAACAACTAGTATTTTTATTTTCTTTTTCTTATGTTGTTGTTATGCCCCTGAATAGAATAGAGTAAAGTAGAGTAGAATATAACAGAACAGAATAGCAGAGTTGGAAGTGACCTTGGAGGTCTTCTAGTCCAACCCCCTGCTTAGCCGGGAAACTCTACACCATTTCAGACAAATGGCTATCCAACATCTTCTTAAAAACTTCCAGTCTTGGAACATTCACAACCTCTGAAGGCAAGTTGGTCCAATGAATAAGTGTTCTAACTGTCAGGAAATTTATACTTACCGTAGCTATAAGTTGCTTCTCTTCTTGATTAATTTCTACCCATTGCTTCCAGTCCTTCCCTTAGGTGCTTTGGAGAATGGTATGAATAGTTCTTTGTGGCAACCTCTGAGATATTGGAACACTACTATCATGTCTTCCCTTGTCTTTCTTTTCATTAAACTAGACATACCCAGTTCCTGCAACCGTTCTTCATATGTTTTAGCCTCCAGTCTGCACTCTTTCTGAAGTCTCAACCTGCGTTTTACATCGTGGTGACCAAAACTGAATGCAGTATTCCAAGTGAGGCCTTACCAAGGCATTATGTAGTATATTAACACTTCATGTGATCTTGATTCTATCCCTCTGTTCATGCAGCCTAGAACCTGGCTTTTTTGGCAACGACTGCACACTGGTAGCTCATATTTAAATAGTTTGCCATTAGGATTCCAAGATCCCTCTCACAGTTACTACTGTTGAGTATGGTACCATTATTATTATTATTATTATTATTATTATTATTATTATTATTTATTGGATTTGTATGCCGCCCCTCTCCGTAGACTCGGGGTGGCTAACAACAATGATAAAAAACAACATGTAACAATCCAATTTAATAAAACAATTAAAAACCCTTATTATAAAAACCAAACATACACACAAACATACCATACATAAATTGTAATGGCCTAGGGGAAGGAATATCCTAACTCCCCCATGCCTGGCGACAAAGGTGGGTCTTGAGTAATTTGCGAAAGACAAGCAGGGTGGGGGCCGTTCTAATCTCTGGGGGGAGTTGATTCCAGAGGGCCGGGGCTGCCACAGAGAAGGCTCTTCCCCTGGGGCCAGCCAAATGACATTGTTTGGTCGACGGGACCCGGAGAAGGCCAACTCTGTGGGACCCTATCGGCCGCTGGGATTCGTGCGGTAGAAGGCGGTTCTGGATGTATTCTGGCCCAATACCATGTAGGGCTTTAAAGGTCATTAACAACACTTTGAATTGTGACCAGTAACCAATCGGCAGCCAGTGCAGGCCGCGGAGTATTGCAGAAATGTGGGCGAATCTAGGAAGACCCATGATGGCTCTCGCGGCCGCATTCCGCACGATCTGAAGTTGATATATACTGCACCTGCGCATGTTTTTTTTCTTGCATAAATGGAACTTTACTTTTTTCATCATTTAATTTCATTTTGTTAGATAGTGCCCAGTTAAGTCTGTCAAGATCCTTCTGTACATTCAGCCTATGCCTATGTTAACTTCTGAATGCTGATGATATACAATCAGGGGATAGGATCTGCCCAGTTCCTATTGGGCACTTGAAGTTCATATAAATATCAGCCCTTGTTTCCCTTCCCTCAGCTTTGCAGGGTATACTGTTTTCCATCAACGGAGTGAGGAAGGAAAGAATTAGCTTTAGAATTGGATTTTAAATTGATGAAAAAGTCTATTTCTGAGACTTTTCCAGATCTATGTGGTTTATAAAGAAAAGTTAAATTGCCTGTGTTGTAGAATACCATATGTTTCATTCTCCGTGTAATCCAAAGGACTTACCTCTAAATAAGTGTTTTGTAGGATGGAGCACTTGGGAGAGAGATATGAGCCTATTCTTGTGGTGGAATCTCTAGACTGAAGGAAAATGTTAAGAAGGAGGCAAGTTTAGAGTCTTTACTCTGTTAAGAGAGACAAAGGCCTGACCAGTGCCAGAATCCCATTAGTGGTTCTGTTTCTTTGTGCTTGACAAACCTCTACATATCATAGAGGATGACAATTCAATATCAGGGCCATCTGGTATTGTAGTAAAACCTTGTCCCAAATATCGTAACTGTTTTCTGATATAATCTGATATAATCCAGTGCTCTTGAGCACTTTAACAAAACCTGAACAAATTTTGACCTACGTCTCTAAGTTAACTTTTCTACTCAACTGTCAAAACTCACTTTCCCATCAACCCCAAGCCAGACTGAGGACCATGATTTGGGATTGTTTTTTCCACCAGCAGATGATGCTTGCTAGCAAGCAGAACTAGGAGGTGAAACTATTGTTTTTCTTATGCACTGATAATACAAGGACAAGATCACTCGTTACTGAGGTAAAATAGGGCTCAACAATGCAGTCAGAATGTAGGAGGTATTTCTTTTCTTTAGAGTTAAAGACTGCAGAAAAGGAATTTAAATACACCATGATGAAGAGCTTGTGAGAATGGACATGCATTAAAGATCCTAAACAACTTTGTACACATCAAAGCTCAACATAAGTTTTACTGTGATCTTAGACCAGCCTAATTTCTCATTGTTCATTAAAACAACAATACAAGGAGTAAAGGAAGAGACAAAAATTAGGGTTGTGGCCAGAGGTGGATTTCTGATCAGTTTTGGAGAAGCAGTAGCAGAAATTTTGAGTACTTTGGAGCAGTGATTTTCAACCTTTTTTGAGCCGCGGCACATTTTTTACATTTACAAAATCCTGGGGCACACCACCAACCAAAATGACACAAATTAAATAAATAAATAAATAAATACATACATACATACATACATACATACATACATACATACATACATACATACATACATACATACATAACCCCCTCGTATATACAATCCCATGTAACATCCCCTTATAAATACAGTCAATCATCAATCATCCCTACTCAAATTTATATCTCATTTCTGGGTACTTCTCCTGTCTTTCCCCCTTTTCTCTCTCATGTTTGTCATTTCTCTCTCTTCCTCCCTTTTTCCCTCATTCCTTTTCCCTCTCACTTCTCCTCTTTTTCCATCCCTGTCTCTCCCCCCCCCTTATGTGTGTGCGTGTATACACACTGGAACCATTTCCAAAACCAGTTGAGGGCTGGGGTTTTTTCTCTTTTATTCTTTTCAAAAAGAGGTGTGGGCTGGGGGGCATTTCTTATTATTTGGGTGCTTTTTACCATATGCTTCAAGAATTACTCCTCTCTCTCTCTTTTGTTTCTCTCTCCTCTCATTCTCTGCCTCAATCATTTCTCCTTTTTTCTCCCCTTTTTGTTCTCATTTCTCTCTCTCCTTTCCTCTCCCTATCTGTCTCTCTTGCTTTCTCTCTCTCTCTTGCTATCTCTTTTTCTCTTATTTTCTCTCTCTCTCTCTCTTGTTCTCTCTTATTTTCTTTCTCTCTCTCTTGTTCTTTCTCTCTCTCTCTTTCTCTCTCCCTCCCTCTTTCTCTCTTTTTCTCACTTTCTCTCTTGTTTTCTCTCTCTCTCTTGCTTTCTCTCTCTCTCTTGTTTTCTTTTTCACACTCTTTCTCTCTCTTGTTCTCTCTCTTGCTATTTCTTTCTCTCCCCCCTTTCTCTCTCTCTCTTTCTCACTTTCTCTCTATCTTGCTGTCTGTTGCTTTTCACTCTCGTTCTCTCTCCGTTCTTCTCAGCGGAGGCCAGCGAAGGTGATATTCAATGTCGGGAGCGCGCGGGCGGTTGCGCGTGCTCCCTACCCCCCTGCTAGCCGCTCGGAATATTCAAAATAAGAAAAGCCTTCACCGGCGAAGGTTTTTCTTATTTTGAATATTCCGAGCGGCTAGCAGGGGGGTAGGGAGCGCGCGCAACCGCCCGCGCGCTCCCGACATTGAATATTACCTTTGCTGGCCTCTGCTGAGAACGGAGAGAGAACGAGAGTTGGGCCATTTTTTGTCTCCTGCGTTCCGGGTGCGGGAGGAGCCACGCTGAAAGGCAGGAGACAGCGGAGGAGGAGAGTGGGCGGGCGGGGGGAGCGCCGAAAGGCCGAGGGGGCCGGAGGCACCGTGGGGAGGCAGGGGCGGCCGCGGCTCCCTTCCCTTCTGCTGCCGGCGCCTCCCCGCCCCCCCCCCCCGCGGGCTGGCAGGGAGATGAGGAGCACGCTTTCGGGGAAGCGACGGTGCTTTGGGGAAGCGACGAGAAGCCATGGGCGCGAGGGGGCCGACTTTCAAAGCAACCTTTGCCAGCCTCCCGTGGGAGGGTGCCAATAGCGGCGGCGGCGGCGGGGGGGCAATAGCAGGGGGGGCGAACCGCCTCGCGGCACACCTGACCATGTCTCGTGGCACACTAGTGTGCCGCGGCACACCGGTTGAAAAACACTGCTTTGGAGAACAGGTAAATACCCGCTGTGAATGGCCCTGGCCCCATCTATTCTCTGCCTCGGGAGTCTCAACTGATTTGGAGGAAATGGGGATTTTGCAGTAATCTTCCCCTGGAGTGGGGAGGGAATTGAGATTTTACAGTATCCTTTCCCTGGAGTAGGTTGGGAAAGGAAGTATATTTGCCATCATCTCTATTCCTCTAAAAAAGGCCGAATCAACATACAGATAGTTCTTGTTTAATGACCGGTCATTAGTGACTGTTCAATGTTATGATCGATCCCCCCCAAAGATTCTTACAATACAGATTCAAAATTATGATGGCTCTCTTCCCCCACATTGATTGAATTTTAGGCACTCAACAACTACTGTTTACAACATTTTTGGCCAGATTCTACCTCCTCCCCCCCAAAAAGGACATTGGGATAAATACCAACAAAATCAACTGTGCATAAAACCTAGCTAGAAAAATGATATGCAATATTTATGATATATTATCAACATTTTTTCTGTCCCTTTTCTCTTTCCTTAAGCAAAAATACCTCAAAAGAATTAATGTATACCTTAGAAGGATGCTTGGCTATATTTTTCTTCAGAAAATGAATATTATCGGTAGTCCAGGAATACATTCCCTCATTAAGAATGGGATCATTCCAGGAATACATTCCCTCATTAAGAATGGGATCATTATCATTGTCAAGGATAGTACTAGTATCCTTTTGCAATTAAACTTTTATTTATTCATATTTATTTTATTTGGTTAAAAATGAAACTAAATAATATTAGAATTAAAAACAGTATTTTAAACCCTATAGCCTCAAATTAGTCAGGAGCAGTTATATCAAAACAACAACAAAAACCTAGAGGAAAAGGCTTTTTTTGTTCTTAAAATGGAAATTTGTAATCTTATATTCTCTCATCTGCCAAATTAAAAATGTTCAATATATTATTTCCTCTGAGAGCCAGAAGATTTGGAGAAGAAACCAAAGCTGTGGGAATAAAATGTGATGCCAAACTTTTTCTCCCGATTTTCAATATAAGTTGCTCTAGGAATGGGCAAATCCCTTGACATATTTTATAGTGCTTTTCAAACATTTTGGACACCAATTTTCTAATGAACATCATTTTTATGCATACTTTGAGAGAAATGGATCACAAAGTTCAGAAAAGTACAGATGTTTAAGTTACAGTTTGCTTGATAAATTGCCATTAAAGTGTGAATTAAATAACATATTTCAATCACCACCATTTTAATCTTGCCTACATATGTTCATTATTACATTGTAACTTGCATGTTTTAGAGGTGGCAACATTTCGTCTGCCCTCCCCTTGAAAGTTGCAATTGGATTACTAATTTTGAAGACTATTGATTACATTTATTCTTTAAAAGTCAGGTGAATAGTTTAATATTTCATTTTATTTTAACATTCATATGGCTAGGTTAATAATATTTAATTAGTATCTGGTGTGTGCTTATCTATGTGCATGCATGCTGCATGCACACATGCACAACCCATAGGCACTGACAAGAGAGGCAGAGAGTGGGGAATGGAAGGGGAGAGTGCTGAAGAAGCTTCTTAGATGAGAAGCAAAATGTCTTAAAAAAACAAACAAACAAGAAAGTCCAGTTGCCTTCTGAAAAAAAGGCACCTTTGGTACAAACGTGATCTGGACAACTAAGAATCTCTACAGAAATTTAATCTAAATGAAAAAAATAAAATTCCTCGATCTACAGGAACCATCAGAAAGGATAAAGGGTTAAAACTGGATCAGATCCCACTGACTTTTGAGCAGGGAATATATTAAAAAATTAAGACATGTGTGTATTCTGGTTTAAAATTATTTTATTAATTTATTGATTGATTACACTTGTAGGCCGTCCAACTCCTGTCTGACTCTGGGTGGCATGCAACATGTAAAAAATAAAAACCTATAGAAAACCATCCATCGTATTTAGTGGCTGGAACAAGGTGTTATCAAGTTGCTCAATGTCTCCAGGCTTACCAGCAAAGCAAGTCTACATGGCCTTCCAGAAGGCCAGCAGGGTGGGGCAGTTACAGACCTTAGGGGGCAGCTGGTTCCAGAGAGCTGGTGCCTCCACAAAGAAGCCCCTCCACATGGCCCTGCCAACCGATATTTTCTGGTTGACAGGACCCAGAGAAGACCAACCCTGTGGGCCCTTATCTGTCGCTGGGAGCTGTATGGCAGGAACAGGTCCCGAAGACAGTCTGGCCCTAAGACATGAACCCATTCTGGTTTTAAATTATACAGTTAAATAGATTAAGGGGGGGTACTTTTTTTGTTGTTAAATTCACCAGTACCTTCTCAAATATGCATACAATTAATTCTTTGGATATAACTTTATGAATATTGTGACCATTTATTATCAGGGGGATAAGCTATTGGAAGTGGAAGGAGAATTACAGGGACAGGCAAAGCTCTGATTCTTCACTTTGATGAAGAGTCACAATAAACTTTGAATCTGCTTTACAAAACTCTGCAGAATCCACACTTTTACATCTGAAGTAGCCCCTGTGCTTCTCCTCGAGGTATCTTCCATCAATTTCAGTAGAAGCAGAGCCATCACTCAGCTCTGTAAATGCCTGATGAGGTTTTTATGGAGGTATGTAGAATATACCTCATCACGGGCCACTGTGTTGACTCAGTGGTACGAATATTATAGCCAAGCATAATTAAACCAAAACAAGACAGAAAAAGAAAAAAAGAGAAAGGAGTATGTAGGGAAGGAAAATATAGATCCGATTCTTTATTTTTGAAGAGAAATCTGGCTGATCAGCAGCCACGTTTCAAGCTGTTAGCTTTGATTTCACATCCTGAAGGCAACAGCTCACATTACTATGAAGGCATATAATTGCCAAGGAGTGCTTGGTTGAGTTCAACACAGTTAGCTTGTTTTCAATTTCCTTGTCCTTGGGAATAAAAGCAGTCTACAGTTGGCTATAATGAAAGCTGCCATGAACTTTGATCTTTGTAGTTTACCTAACCTGCATTTTGAGATGTGTTTTCTTCATGGGAGAGAAAAACACATATCCTGAAGGCATTCCTAACTATATAAAAGCGAAAATTAGTATAAAATTTTGGTAGCATACATTTTTTTATACTGGACTGTGCCAGAAATCTGCACAATCTACCATGACTCATTTAGCAGAAAAACAGAAATAAAATAACCAGTCCAGATTCATGAAATAATTTGGTAGATTTGTAGGAGCTGTTGACTGATAATTCCAGTTGCCCATGATGATTGGCAGAAATGTCAGTTGCCTTTGATATCTTTCCTGGATAAGAAACCCCACTATACTCCTGGCTCTGAGACCAATCACCACAGCCAACTTGCTGAAGGACAAATCTCTATGGCCAATTCAATGTGGGACAATTTGCTGCGGGACAATTCAACAATTCTGTTTACATTTGCATCTTTTCTTTAATTATTTAATGATATTATTATATCATTTCTCTGGTATTAGTGTAACTCTTGCCCTGCAGCAAGTTGGTCACAGCAAGTTGGCTATGGTGAGTTGATGGCAGTAAATTGTCATAGACCCCTTGTGGCTACCATAATAGTTTGCAAAATAAAAAAAATGGCAATGGAAGAAATGGCAGGAATTCAACATAATATTATAATATGCATTCATTGTCTAGTTGACAGAACTGAAGAAGGCCGACTCTGTGGGACCTGACCAGTTGCTGGGATTCATGCAGTAGAAGGCAGTCCTGCACTGGCCCAATGCCATGTAGGGCTTTATAGATCATAACCAACACTTTGAATTGAGTCTGGAAAGCAATTGGCAGCCGGTGCATATTGCGAAGTGTTGGAGAAATATGTACATGTCTGGGAAAGCCCATGACTGCTTGCACGGCTGCATTCTGCACAATTTGCAGTTTCTGAATGCTCTTCAAAGGTAGCCCAATGTAAAGAGCACTGCAGTAGTCAAACCTCGAGGTTATAAGAGCATGAGTGACCATGAGAAGAGACTTCCTGTCCAGATAGGGCCTCAACTGGTGCACCAGGTGAACCTGGACAAACGCCCCCCTCGCCACAGCCAAAAGATGATGTCCTAAAGTCAGCTGTGGATCAAGGAGGATGCCCAAGTTGCGGACCTTCTCTGAGGGGGTCAATAGTTCTCCCCCCGCCCAGGGTGATGGATGGACAGATGGAATTGTCCTTGGGAGGCAGAGCCCATAGCTGCTCAGTCTTCTCGAGGTTGAGTTTTGCATTTTGCACAGTATCTTAAATTTTTGCCTGTTTAATTATTTAAAATTGGGTTACATTTCATAGTACAGTGATCCCCCGCTCGTTGAGAGGGTTCCGTTCCAGGACCCCCCGCAACGAGCGGGTTTTCGCGAAGTAGCGCTGCAGAAGTAAAAACACCATCTGCGCATGTGCTAACTTCCGCAGCGCTAGCGAGGAGCCGAAGATTGGGGGCGGCGCGGGTGTTTTAAAATGTCGCCGCCGACATGGGGGGCTCGCTAGCACCCCCCGAACCCCCAACCCGGGTTTGGGGGGGTGCTAGCAAGCCCCCCATGTCGGCGGCGACGTTTTAAAACACCCGCGCGGCTTTCCAATGAGTCCCGAAGACAAACGCGGAAGTTTGGCGTTTGTCTTCGGGACTCATTGGAAAGCTCCGATCGTTTTAAAGCAGGCGCGCCGTTCTCCGCTGACTCCTAAAGTGGGGAAGTTCGCCAGCTCCGATCGTTTTAAAGCAGGCGCGCCATTCTCCGCTGACTCCTGGCGAACTTCCCGGGCGAAGGGCGAAGGGCGGGCGAGCGGGTGCTGGGGGGTGCTTCGCCCTCCCGCCAGCAAGAGGGGGAAGACCCAGGGAAGCCGCCCAGCAGCTGATCTGCCCGGCGCCATCTACGCATGCGTGCCCATAGAAAAAAGGGCACGCATGCGCAGATGGTGTTTTGACTTCCGGGTTCAAAAATCGCAAATTATCCTGTTCGCAATGGTCGGGGACGCAATAACCGGGGGATCACTGTATTTGTTTTCAGACAACTTAACAACAATATGAGAGTTGTTTAATATGGGATTTACCTTTAATTGTTAAATTTATTTTTTATCATGACTGGGCTAATTGATGAAGTAGCCCAGTCATGATAAAAATGAATTTAACAATTAAAGATAACCCTATATTAAGGAAAAAACACAAAAATGAAATTGGTATATTATGTAAATTAAAATAAAATATTAATGAATAAATGAATGTGTCAGAATTAGTTAAAATTTTAATGTATCCAAGAGATGAATGAGCCTCTTGTTCAAAATTCACAAAAAGTCACAGAACTATAGACATTACTAATTATAGCAGGCACAGACGAGTTCATTTGGAGACAAAAATGGGTATATTGCACACACAGAAGCATTTTTAAGCAGCCATTGCATATTACCAAAAGGAAAACGGAGATGGAAAATGTGCAGGGGAATAATTTATTTATTTATTTAATTTATTAGATTTGTACGCCGCCCCTCTCCGGAGACTCGGAGCGTCTCACAACAACAAAAACAGTACAAATCCATTAATTAAAACAGTTTAAAAACCTCAATATAAAAACAATCATACAATCTCATACATACCATACATAAACGAAAACGGTCTTGGCGAATCAATTTCCCCATGCCTGATGACAGAGGTGGGTTTTAAGAGGTTTGCGAAAGGCAAGGAGGGTGGGGACAGTCCTAATCTCCGGGGGCAGTTGATTCTAGAGGGTCGGGGCCACCACAGAGAAGGCTCTTCCCCTGGGTCCCGCCAGACGACATTGTTTCATCGGCGGGACCCAGAGAAGGCCAACTCTGTGGGACCTAACCGGTCGCTGGGATTCGTGCGGCATAAGGCAGTCTCAGAGATATATAGATGCATATGAACAGATTAAAAATTAATGCTTTGTGTCGTCTGATAGTATTTAGCTAGATCAGCAGTGTCAAACTTGTGGCATCACGGCACGTCATGTGATGTATCAGAACTTTTTTTTCCTCTTCACTAAAGTGGGCAGGGGCGGGGCCAGTGTGTGAAGCACCTATCCCATGGGCCCTGAGTTTAACAGTCCTGCGCTAGATCATTATTTTTTTTTGGCCACCCAATTGCTGGCTAATAATTGTCAGCTCAATCTGAATGATACAATTCCTGAACAAATTTTCAAGCCATTCTGATGTGAATTAAGGTTGTGGAGCAGTAGTGGGGTTGCACTTACCGGAAACCGGAGTGCTGCATGCACATCCTCTTCATTCGGGCACACCCAGATATGGGTCCCTTGCACATTTTTTTTCTGCGCATGCGCAGGAAGCAAAGACATGCTGAAATCTTGCAAAGGGAATACTTGTGTGTGCAATTTTGGTAATTTTTTGCTTCTGCATGCCAAAATTGTGCACGAGCATCCCCTCACGAGATTTTGCTTCTGCACATGTGCAGAAAGAAAAAAGCTGAAAAATTTAAAAAGATGGTGCCACCTGACGGACTGGCACCAGAGCAATCATGTGCAAATTGCGCAATCTGGCAATCACTACCAGCCACCTACCATACCAGTAGGAACCTACCAATGTTGGGGAGATGTTAAGCCCAAATAACTGCTTGGCAAGTAAACTGGTATCTTTCCAAAACCAGGGGTAAGGGATTTTAAAAATAAAATCTACTTTTTTGCCACCCAAATTGAAGCATTTCTGTAAACTTGTAATCTTTGAAAGGGAGTAGAAATTTCTTTGCTTCTAAATTCTTTTTCCTTATTAAGAGTGCAGCTGAGAGCAAGTGAATCACACATTCTGTTCAATTAAAAACACTAACTTATCAAACGCTAGGCTATTTAAGGGTTTCCTTTCTCCAGCTTGTTACACTAATAATGCTTTTCCCAAACTCTAAAGTTTTCATTACTATTTGCAATAGGGCTATACAAATAAAAAGTGCCCCACATAACATATGTTATTCCAGTTTTATACTTCTTCAAGTATGTGGATCATGACTCTTTTACAGAAATGATTATGTATGTTTCCATTAATAAAAAAGTATGGAAAAGTACAAAATAAAGAACTTACCACAAATTCAGTTTTCAACACTCAAAGGTATCACTGACTGGAGGATTGGAAATCCAAGACACCTCAAGATTTCCCTGTTAAAGAATTCAAAATTGTTTAAATTCCATGTACAGCCATCAAATATTAAACATTAAAAACTATAAAATATTACAAAGTGGATTAATGCCGAATATTGTATAATATCAGCAGTTTGAGCTTCCTGAGTTGGCACAGAAAGAACATTTTGTTCTTTTGTCCTTATTAAAAAAAGTATAGATCATCCTTCTGATATAATGTTAATGAGTTTATAATACATGTATATAAAAAGGCATTTTTCAATAAATACCTATAATTGTAAAATATAATTAATAAATATGTTAGTAAGTATATTTTAGGCTATTATATCTTGTAACCTTGTATAGCTTATTGGCAATATTGCTTTCTATATTATTTACCATTATTAATTTATCATCAATCCCTATGTCCCTAAACAACTTATTAATAAGCCACTGAATTTTTTTTTAATGACTGAATTTGGCTTTTTTATAAAGCATATATTTTAAATTGAAGTTATAAAGAAGCCAATTTAAAATTTGCAATAATTTACAATAATTGTTGATATCACCTGTAAACAAAAATAGGAATTACAATTAAAAAATGCCAATATATGAATTAGACAATCATTAAGTGTTGTACCACATGATTCTTGACAAATGTATCTTTTTCTTTTATGTACACTGAGAGCATATGCACCAAGACAAATTCCTTGTGTGTCCAATCACACTTGGCCAATAAAAAATTATATCCTATCCTATCCTATCCTAGAAATTATTTCAAATAGGTTTACAAGGATAACAATATACTAATACAATACTGTAGCATTTATACTATGACATACTATAAATAAAAGTAGGGATAAAACATGACCTAAATATTATAAGTGTTTCTTATACAAGAATATATTATGCTAATACATATATACAGTACAAACACATCCATGACATAATTCCTTCTTAAGGCTCAGAAAATTCTTCTTGCTATTTTTAAAGAAACACTTCTAACTCCTAGGCTCTAGATATTTGAAATATATAATACAATAAATAGCTTCAAGGTCTGTTGAATTATTTTCTATTGGCTCTTCAAGACCCATTATATTTTTCCAATTTTATTATGTTTAACTCCCACTATTTCTAAGTTTTGCTTCTAAATTGTATAGTAACCATGTATACATAATCAGCCATTGAGGCCAAAATATTTTATATGCTTGCCTTTACATACTAAGTTGATCCAAAGAAAGTTGAGAAGTGAATATAGAGAAATAGTTCAATTGCAAATTTTTGGACCATATTTAACATACTTGAATGAAGAATATGGTAAAATCTGAAAAAAGTAGTTGATTCTAGAGGGTCGGGGCCACCACAGAGAAGGCTCTTCCCCTGGGTCCTGCCAGACGACATTGTTTCATCGGCGGGACCCAGAGAAGGCCAACTCTGTGGGACCTAACCGGTCGCTGGGATTCGTGCGGCATAAGGCAGTCTCAGAGATATATAGATGCATATGAACAGATTAAAAATTAAGGCTTTGTGTCGTCTGATAGTATTTAGCTACTTGAATGAAGAATATGGTAAAATATGAAAAAAGTAAGATGTCCACAAAATTAGAGCTTAACAGGATTTTTTAATATTTTATTTATAATTCATATTGCTGCTATTAATATAGTTTATTTGCAACTGCCATTTATTCCTTATAAATAGTGGTGGGGGTGGAGATTTTGTTTGAATGTAGCAAATAGATTGGTATACATACTATATTCATAGCAGCACAAAGCTAACAACTTCAGCCTGATGGTGGTGAATGTGATTTCACTGAAACGTCGCATAGACACTCAAAATATTACACGGAGCAAAACCCGAACTCAGAACAATCTACGTATGTATGTATGTATGTATGTATGTATGTATGTATGTATGTATGTATCTATGCATGCATGTAGATTGTTCTGAGTTCGGGTTTTTTTTTTTCATGGGTAAAGGTATGTAGGTCTTGGCATATCCGGGTTTCTTCCCCTGTAGATTCTCTTCCCAAAGAATTCTGGCGATGTTTCAACGAGGTCCCACTCATCATCTTCAGGCTAGGGCTTTCGGCTTTGCGCTTGGGCAAAAGATATATATATATAAAGTTTAGGCATATTCAGGTCTTTTCCCATGTAAATTTGATAGACTCCGGGTGATGTTTCGATGAGGTCCCACTCATCATCTTCAGGCTGTTGTCTTCGGCTTTGTGCTCAGGTGAACAAAGCAAACCCCTTGTTCGCCTGAGCACAAAACCGAAGACAACAGCCTGAAGATGATGAGTAGGACCTCATCGAAACGTCACCAGGAGTCTATCAACCTAAATAAGGAACCTTAAATGAGGTTCAGGAGGGAAGTGTTTTTAATAGGAAAGTGAACACAAGAACAAGGGCGCACAATCTGAGATTAGTTGGGGGAAAGATCAGAAGCAACGTGAGAAAATATTATTTTACTAAAAGAGTAGTAGATGCTTGGAACAAACTTCCAGCAGACATGGTTGGTAAATCCACAATAACGGAATTTAAACATGCCTGGGATAAACATTTATCCATCCTAAGATAAAATACAGGAAAAAGTATAAGGGTAGACTAGATGGACCATGAGGTCTTTTTCTGCCATCAATCTTCTGTGTTTCTATATTTCTAACCTTACATGGGAAAGGACCCAAATAAAGAGACAACTAAGCTTAGGTTTATTAACTCCATAATTATGCATGTATGTATCTAATGTATGTATGCATTTATTTATTTATTTATTTGTTTATTTGTTTGTTCGATTTTTATGCCGCCCTTCTTCTTAGAGTCAGGGCGGCTTACAACATGATAGCAATAGCACTTTTTAACAGAGCCAGCATATTGCCCCCACAATCTGGGTCCTCATTTTGATATTAAATAGAAGCATTCATACGGTACATTCATATGTAGTCAATGCTTCCATAAAGTTATGCATATGGTTAGTCAGGAGCACTGATCATAATTACAGTGATAACAAATAGCTTAAGCTAAAAAATGCATCTATCAAGACTAACATATAATTTTTTTTTGTTTGCTTTGCTTTAAAGGGCTATGGCAACTCATCAGTCACTGAAATCAGACAGGCTTGCTGGCCATAAGCAGAACGTATTTTCTAGTGGCACACTTAATAGAAGAGCTTATTCATCCCTTTGATGCCAGGAGCAAGAAATAATGATCAACTGAAGGAAAACTTGACAGGAGAAAAATATATATTATATGTTAGCCTTTATATTCTCTATGTGAAGCACAACAATTGAATCTACGTTTCCCCATCCTCAAATACTGGGGTATGTATTGTGATATCTATATCACAATATCTTGCCTAATAGTTGGGGTTGGAGTGAATGTTAGTCTTTTGTTTGTTCAACAAAAGCCGAATAGAAACTGGGATCTAGCTAATTTTTGAAACAATTGAGTAACAATGGCTGATTTTTTAGTTAGGGCAACATAGGGCACCTACAGTATATTCTCAAACTACTGCTGCTTTTATCATGTTCTTCAAGAAAATATGCTGTCACAAATGTAATACCAGAAAATGAACTTTGACTACATATTTTCTCTCATTAGAAAGCTTAGTACAAAATGGCTATGCTATTGCTATCCTGTCCCAATTATGTCATCCTGAATTCCAATCCCATTTAATAACAATAACAATAACAACAACAATGCCAACAACTCCTGGGCCGTGCCACAGTCTCCAGAGCCGGAGGCAGAGGTTTTTGCCTCTTGGGAGCCATTAGATTTATTGATTGATGTGGTGAGTCTGTTAGTAACAGTACTGCTATTTTATTTTAATTAATTAATTAATTAATTAATTATCTATATTTAACCAGTTATTTATTTTTAAATCTAACACTCCTGCCTGAAAGGCGAGGGGTGGGGGAGGAAACACCCCCCAGGGCAACCCCTCAACCGAGGCCACAAGCTGTAGGCCTTGGCAAGGCCTGCAGGCCTGCAAGACCCCCCCCCCCTATACCCGGGCCAATGGAGGCCGAAAGGGGAATGGAGCCCCCGAAAGAAAGGGAGGGGGCCCGCTGCTCCAAAAGGACTCCCCCCGCGATGTCGGATGGGATCCCCAGTTCCTTTTCGCCCCCCCCGCAAACCGTAACACTGCCTGTTAGGCCCAAAGCCTCTGGCCTAGAAAATGGCTGACGTCACGAGGCCTCCACAAGATGGCTGCTGCCTTCAGCGAACCCCAGCCGGGTGTTCGCCTGCTCGTCGTCGGGGCGAAAAGGAGGCCCCAAGCCTGCACAGCCCCTTTTATAGGGCTTGCAGGCTCCGCCCCGCCCCCCCCGACGACATCATTGGTCAGGCCGATGACTAGCAGGGCCGGGATCTCGCAAAATCTTGTGAGATCCCAGCCTACAAAATGGCGGCTGCGCCAGGAACCGCGTCTCCCTGGCCCTGCCGCAAATCCAGGCCAGGGAGGTAAGTCACCGACTGGGCATTATGTCATCCTGAATTCCAATCCCATTTAATAATAATAACAATAACAACAACAACAATAAAATTTTGTATGTTTTTATTTTCTTTTTACCAAAGATGCATGTACTCCTACAACACTAGAAATTAATTTTTGTTGTTAGCTGCCAGTTTTACAATAGCAAATACAGGAACACTAAAGTACACATTTCTTTCAATCAGTGGTATTTACATTTGTAGAAGCAGCATTCGCTAAAATATTAACATGGTGAGAAAGAATCCCCAAGAACATTTTAATTAAATAATATTGGATTTACTTTTGCTCTACATCTTTACTTACATCTGTGAAGTAATTATTAAGAGTTTGGCTACTACACAAATGAATTTGTATAGACACACACTGTTAAATGCAAGCCTGTTTCTAACAGAAAATAGTTTCCCCCTTCTGTTGTTTTACATTTTCAATATTTTATTATAGTTTATATTAAAACAATCAACAAAATATGATTCTAGCATTTTTCCTGAAGTTTTAATTTTTTCAATAATAATGAAAAATTAATATACAATTACAAAATAATAGTAACTTTATCAGTGCTATTAACATGTTTGGCATACTTTAAGATGTGTTACATGTGAGAAAATAAGAAATCTAAAGAAATTAACTAAAATAACTGATGCATTAATTTAAACAATATATTAATGTGAAACACAGTACATTATTGTTTATATCACTTTGAACTCTTTGCTTGCCATATTTTTTTAAGGAGCATGCACATTTATATGTTTTCCCCCTAAATATATTTTAAACTATTTTCTTCCAGAAAGACAATACAATTTTTTCATAAGTTAATGTTTCTGCATGTATGTGTATGTGCACATTGTTCAAGCCATTCCTTTTCTAAATTCATCTGAAAGTAAAAAAAAATATGGATACGATAAATGTACATTTATAAAAAAAACCTACCAGATCTCAGTTGCAAAGCATCAGAAAATCACTAAGTGACAGGTTACAATTTTATGTCTTATTTTTTGAATCTATTAGTCACATGGATATTTCCAGCCCAGATTTATTAGCAGTCCTCACCAATTTTAATTGCCATGTTGAACTCAACTTTTATTTCCAAAACAGTATAAATTGAATGGATATGTTTAAATTACTGATTATGTTCTAAATCGTCATGTTATACAAACGTAAAAAGAACTCCAAAGCAACAAGTAAGTAAAAGGGAAATTATTTACATAATGAAGGTAGGGAATACTTCTCATAAGCAGTGCATAATTAAGGAGGAAGATAAATTTTATGTTTCCTTTCATCAACCATGTTAATATGGATGATGGATTATTGCTACAATTTAATAGAGGTGAAGACTAGTGTTGGGCGAACCCAACGAAGTTCGGGTTTGGCGAACTCACCTGAACTTTGCCGTGAAGTTCGGGTGAGTCCGCCGAACCCGAACTCAAACCCAAACCCAAACAGCAACAAGCCGCTGCGGTGTCCTTTTCTGTAAAACTAAAAAGGGAGGTGAGGAATTCCTTTTATTTTTACAGAGAAGGATGCCGCAGCGGTGCTGCAAGCAAAAGTAGGTGGGGAATCCCACGATGGGATTCCCCACTTTCCTCCCGGGCGGCGGCGTTTCATGGTGTTCGAGCGAACGCCGAACCCCAACCCCAATCCAAATTTTTTTAAAAGTTCAGGTTCATGTTCAGCATGCCGAACATTGCAAAGTTCGGCACGAGCCCGAACTTTGCAAGTTCGGTTCGCCCAACAATAGTGAAGACTCTTCTTTCCTGGTTCTCACACGGGTAATGTCTAATTATCTTCTGATATATTCTATTCTAATCTATTCTATAGCAGAAGGAGCATTGGTCTTACCTTAAAACCTATTCTCATAAGGTGGAGTTAGCATTCTATAGGCATACGTTCAGCCTATACGACTGAGTCTGTAATCTGTAGATATAAAAGGGTAATGATGAATCCAGGATGGGAGAAAATCGTGACACAAATGTCCAGATTGAGGACTGAATCAAAGCTGGGGATCCTGGCCAGAAAGGAAGAGTCTTTCAATTTTTACTGACTCTGCCCTATAGATTGAACAGACAAGGTCAATCCATGCCTGGATGCCAGCTCCACTTACTATGGAGAACAGCAATTATGATATGTTAATACTAAGGGAAGTTCTAAAATTAATGATATCTAATATGACATATAACTTGTTGAAAATGAGAATGATCTTGATAAAGTTTCTATCAAGGATAGGATGGAAAACAAACCTCATATACAATCCCTCATATTATGTGAGGTATTAGATGTTACATATCAAGATTCATAGAGTTTGAGAATATTTGGCAGTCTGTAATGAATATACATTTGCGCTGGATGCGGAAAGAGAACATGGACAACAATAGCTGGAATTAAATAGGGTCACTTTATTGAGTTAAACCAAACTTTAATGATTATTAACAAAGAGCCAGGACCTGCAGAGGTCACTAATAACTTTGGGGTGGAAATACTACTCCATAACATTCCTGGGCAACTATGTGCGTAGCTCCTTGCTGAACCAGGCAAAGGTACTGATGCCTTTGCCAGGTACCTGGCCACGCCTTAGCATGTGGGAGGGCTCACTGTCCAATTTCCATCCGGTTATTGGATTAGTTGAATCCCAAGGGTATCCCCCCTCCAATTGCCCCGGCCGCAAGGTACCTTGAGTTCCTGGCGAGAGGCTGCCCATCATCTTTGAAAGATGCGCAAAGGAGAACACGGAGTTGCTATCACTGTCCATTTCCGCCCCTAACCTGCCAATTGATCAAATAAGACTAAATGCGAGACACCCCCTAACCAGTCCATCCTCCTCCGCAGTATGGAACAGGAGAAAAAACACTCACCGCTAAGCGCAGAAGCCGCAGAAAATTCCTATTCGCCCCTTAGGGCGACCCCTACAGGCACACTGAAAGATAGGGAGGGAGGGCGGGTGTTCATGCTGGAAATGCCCAGGGGGGAAGGTAGAGGCCGCGTGGCGCAGCCCTATAAATAGGGCTGGCCAGGCCATGCCCCTAGAAGCTGGAAGTGCTTGCGCGATGATGCGCAAAACCAGGGATGGCAGTCTCGCATTTCTCATTTAATCGGCTGGCAATGCAATAATAAAAATAACTCATTTTGATACCTGGGAAAGAAGCATCAATGGTTATTTTTACCACTGAAAATATTATCTCTCTGACATGTCTGATGAATGTCAGAGATCAACTAGGTAAACATACATTATTTCAAAAAAGGATGATATCTTTGAAAGGCAAAGATATGGATAGAAGTTTTAATTAGACATTTTATAAAATCCACTTAAAGAATTATTGTGCAAATAATGTGTATTTTGAGACATTTCATATATGACTTACATGGCGTTAATTAGAAATGAACTTGCATGGGTATTAGAAAGTCAAATTTGGCAGCTGATACTATACTCACTGTGGTAAAATAATACATTAATGTAGTGAGAACATTCTTCCTGGCTAAAATAGAGAAGGCTTTGAAATAGGCAATTGGATTCCTTCAAAAGACATGATAAGACTATAGGAACTGGGTGAATTATCCAAATCACTTAATTCCATTTATTGAAATAGGAAATCTACCTTTTTAAAAAAATCAATTTTGACTGGCAATATCAATTTCTTGGCCAGAGAAGCAAACTAATCCCATAAAACATTTTTTCTTCTGATGTTACAGAGAGATCCATTCTGGTGTTGGGCAAAACTTTCAATGTTTCTATGTAATCCCTGCAACAAATGGAGAAACCGATTAAAATCAGATATTTAAAACTGCTTTGGATAGATTAAAAGCTTATTTGGAAAATGCTTTCTGCATTGGTAGAGGGATCAAAAGTGCCAATGAATTGAGCAGCATCAACACTGAAGTCCACTTCATAGAATTATGCTGCAACTTTTCAAGTTTTGTTGCCTGCCACTGGAGGGAACTATCAAAGGATTGTTATTTGATGAAACTATATGAAACTGATGTTTGATTGTCTGTTCAAGAAGGTTCAAGAGGATGGTTGTGACAATTTTTATCAGTGGGATCACTTAGCTGGCTGAAGTGGCTTGCAATTTTTCATATTATGTTAGTCTCAGTCAGGCCTTTTCTTCAACTTCTAGCTTCATGATTGCTAACAATGTTCCTTTGTAGGAGCTTCTTGTGGTAAAAGTCTGTTTACTAGTAGAAAGAGGCTTCTTATGAAATCTCCTCTCAAACAGATGCTGAATACACCAGGCCTAGGAAAGACTCAGCTCTAACTACTGAAAACTGTGTTGAGGAATAAGGAGCTTGGAGTTAGCTATTAGGAGCGAACTATTGGTTATCTAGAGAAAGAAAGGGAGAATCTGTTGACTATTAGGAATATCCCTTGGCTGAGGGACAGCTTATATGGCCTAAACCAGTGATGGTGAACTTATGGCATGGATGCCACAGGTGGAATGTGGACCCATATGTGCTGACACGCGAGTTGTTGCCCTAGCTCAGTTCCAATGTGCATGTGTGTATTGGCCAACTGATTTTTGGTTCACACAGAGGCTCTGGGAGGGCAGTTTTGGCTTCCAGAGAGCCTCAGGGGGGATGGGGGAGGGCCTGGGAAGGGCGAAACACGAGCATACTGGGCCTACCAGAAATTGAGAAACAGGCCATTTCCACCCTCCAGAGGGCCCTGGGGGAGGGTGGGGAAAGCTGTTTTTGCCCTCCCCAGGCATTGAATTATGGGTGTGGACACTCATACATGTGCAATAGTACACACACACGCTCTTTCGGCACCCAAGGGAAAAAAATGTTCACCATCACTGGCCTAAATCTTCTTTGAAGATTTGCCAAAGTGAAGTACAGTTACTCAACTTATGATCACAATTGGGATAGAAATCTTGTTCAGTAAATAAAGTGGTCATTAAGCAATATATTTGTGTGACTGCTTCACTGGCACTCCAGGTTGTGGTGATTAAGCAATATCCCAGGCTGTTAGGTGGATGGAAAGAGCAAGTAGTTTACCTGGAGATCTTCAATTCCATACAGACTGAAATCCTCCTGATTTTTCCCCTCAAATGTCCTTCTGGTCCTCTAAAGGATTTTAGCTTCTCTTTGTACTTCAGCAGGTTGCAGTAACAGAAATGAAATTGCAGCCCACCAAAGGATTTCAGCTCCCTTTTGTCCCCTCTGCTTGCAAATTTCAAAGCCAGCTTCCCTAGTGACTTTCTGCGAAATTGCCCTGATGCTAATTTTCTGGGAAATTAACATGATCATGGGGCATTTGGCAACCAGTCATAAATGTAGTTATAGTTGTCAAATGCCCAGATGTGGTTATGTCCTTGGATAGAAGGGGTGTGGCATGACATTTTACAATGCCAGATGCTTTAGGGCCTATAAAGTCTGCTAACTGATAAATACTATTTTTAAAAACATTCCAGACAAAGACCAGCATCCAGATTTCATCAGAAATATAAATGGGAGATTCAAGGTATCATTGGCACAATGGCTTGTGCCTCTCTGACAGACATTCTGTACATTTTAGTACAAAATCATTAATGAACTCTATCACATGCTTTCACAGTAAAGGTTGAGAAGTGTAGTCTATGAGGTATATGGTTCATCCTTCACCCTTTCAATCACTGAAATTAGATTTGGTCACAATTTAAATAACTGACATTTGTTCATTAAAGAAGATATTTTTCATATCATCTGCACTGATCCTAAATACAAGAAATACACCATATTATATTTTTTTCTTAACAGGTTTTAATATGAAAATGCAGAATTAAGGAGAGACAAGGGGCGAAATGCTACCAGTTCTGACCAGTTTGGATGTACTGGTAGCGGCAGCTGCCAGTGGCTCACCAAACTGGTAGTGATGGCTGGCTGGCCACGCCCCCAAATTGTTCCCCCCAGTTGCTGCTTGCTTGCCATGCAAGAGAATATTGATTGATTGATTGATTGATTGATTGATTGGATTTGTATGTCGCCTCTCTCCGAGGACTCGGGGCAGCTATATCCCCAGGTTCTAGGCTGCCTGCTGCCATTACTGCTCCTGAATTCTGCCTGCCAGCTACTCCCCTCCGTCCACAGTCCACGGCACCTACGCTCTAACCCTATCCTAGCCAGCCTGATGATGTCATGCTGGAGCACCAGAAGTCCAATGTGGTGTGCATATGCAGCAGACCCTGGTCATCTGCTCGCTGTCCCAAAGTGGCGGCACTGCTGCTGCCACCGCTGCTGCCACAGCCATCACTCCCACCGCCACTGCTCTCATACTCAGTCCCATAGCAGCAGCAGCAGAAGATAAGGCTGATGCTGGCTGTGGAGAAAAGGAAGACCTGCTGCGGTCATCTGAGGACCCACTTCGGAGAGACACGGCGAGGCTTGCTCACCTTTTCAGTGAATCCGACATGTGTCTGGCCTACAGGACCATCCTGAAAATGAAGCTTGCTTCCCCTTTCTTGGACACGGTGAAAGGGTCTGGGCTTGGCGATATAATTCAAGCCACCCACCCACGCAAGGGGGGCTTGGAGGAAGCAGCAGTGTCGGCACCATGGCTAGGTCCTAGTGCTTAAGAGGCTCTGTTCCGCAGGTCAGGCACATGTTGGACACGCCAAAGCCACTTTTGCCTTGAATGTTTTCTCTTTGGGATGAGGAAGGCGAGAGAAAAAGAGCAGGAGAAGCCTGGTGGGTTCCTCTGTGGGATCGCGCCCACCTGTGAGGCTTGTAGGGGGGGTTTACCTTCCCACAGGGCTGCTAGCTCTAACCTGAGGAAACACCAGCTGTTCGTCAGAACTTTTTTTTGAAAAAAAATTAAGTTAAAAGTGCAAAAAAAAAAAAAAATCGATATCTCTCCCCCCCCCAACCAAACCATACCCACTCAGTCAAACCCATAGAACCGGTGGCAAAAAAAAATACATTTCACCCCTGGAGAGACGGTATAATCTTATGTGAGTGTATTATCTACCTTGCAAAATAAAGCCAAACAAAATCTCACAGCACACCACCAAAAACACATTTTTAAAAAAATTACAGAGGTTACCTCTGAAGAATAAAAACTTCATTGATACAGCAGCTTTCAGGTAAAAAGCTCAGTATGCGGGATCAAGTATCAATGAAGTTTTGCAAAAGAAATATATTTATGGGTAAGTGGAAGCTTATCGCCATCTGCTGGAAACTTTTAATTTTCCTGAAATCTTTTTTGGTATATTAATAATAAATAGTAATACTGTAGAGGATATGTCTTTATCATAACAGACTGATAAGGTGAGACCATTTACATGCTATAGGAGTTTAAATGTGTGTTTCAAAATATAACTTGACTTCTTTTTGATACTGACCACAATTTTTAATGAAAAATGGGAAAGTCTATTTCAAAGTAAATCATGATTTAGTTGTAACTTTCTATGTGAGAATTACTTCATGCAAATGAATTCCTTTATCTTTTCTGTTGTTTATGAGCATGTGGAAATCTAGCTTCTACATCACAAACATTCCTATGACCTTTGCACTCTATTGATCCAAGCAGCAAAGTGATACTCATTTTTAAATATAATTTATAATTTACCCTGAAAACATACAATGAAATGAAGTATAGATATTTTAGTCAATTCTTGTTCTTGTTCTTTTAAATTTGGACAAGATTCCCGAGAATACACCCCCTCCTAAAATAACGGAAAGAGAGAAAAACAAATCAATTATAGAACTACAAACCCCAGGCATATGTTATTATATTTTAAGCACGTTATATGAAGACCCAGCTCTTTACCAAAGTCTTTAATGATGGTAAAAATGCAAGGAAAAAGAAGAGGATGACCTACAGCGAAGCAGATGAACTCAATTACACTCATGGTAAGTACAGGACAGGGCTGTCAAACTTGCAGCTCGTGGGCCAGATGTGTCATGTTCTGGCCACATCATGCAAGGAGGAAAAAAGCTTTAACTTACACATCAACAAACCGCTCACTCAGATCAAAACTTCCTGTAGTTTAAAGTCTCTTTTCTTAATTACAACTGTTAGTCTCACTGACTTTTGTTGTTGATTTCCCAGGACTTGCCAATGAAAGTGTGTGTGTGTGTGTGTGTGTGTGTGTGTGTGTATGTATGTACAAGTCCAAAATAGATCTATACTAGTCATTTTCAAATTCATTTTCACTTATCAGCAAAAGTGTGTGTGTGTGCTTGTTTGTTTGTTGAATCATCCTGGTGTATTGAAGGAACGTCACAGCTCTTTTTTGCCACTCGGCCCTGCCAGGAGCCATATTCCAAGGCAGGTAAGTCTTTTATAGCCGACAACTATAATCTATAGGTATAACATATTTTTGCTGATAATGAAAAGGAAGGGAGACTACTATAGATCTATTTCAGACTAATCCGGGGCCTGTAGCCTAATGGCTAAGACCTCAAATCCCAGTAAAAAGGGTGTGGCTACCTGATGAAGGCAAATAAGCCCGAAATAGATCTATAGTAGTCTCCCTTTTCATTATCAGCAAAAATATGTTACACCTACACACACACACACACACAACCATGAATTTAATTAGAAAACCCATCTCTTGTGACAAGTAGCACTATTCTCCTCAGATTGTTTCATACATCCTGAAATTCTTAATCCACTGGTGTCTAAGAACAGTAAATAAGCACTTAATTAAATTTCTTGTTTTTCAAGATCATCAGTCTTTTTTTTAAAAAAAAATTCTCTGTGTTGCTAATAACTCTCATCTGGAATATATACATATTTCAGAATCTAACTGCTCAGAAATTGATGTGAAGTTGTGATCTGACTTCCTATGAATATTCCTAATTTTCTCTTTTTATTTATTTATTTATTTTAAAAAAGGAATAATAAGGAATAACATGATTGCTAAAGAATAATACATTTGAATGTAATATGAATATTTATAATTTTCTTTTTTATAATTAATTTAATGTTTCTCCATTTTCTGCTGCTGCAGGTGGGGGAATCTATGTTGTTCAGAATTTATAATCAGAATATCTACTTTTGACAAGTACAGTAATACTTCGTCTTACGAACCTAATTGGTTCCGGGGGGAGGTTCGTAAGACGAAAAGTTCGTAAGACAAAACATTGTTTCCCATAGGAAACAATGTAAAATCAATTAATCAGTGCAATGGGGAAAAAAACAACGCAAAAAAACACCACCACCCAGCTGTCGCCTTTTAAAACAGCCAGGGGGCTTCCCAGCGTCCTTCTGAACCCGAACGCCAAACCCGAACTTCCGGGTTCGGCGTTCGAGAGGCCACCGAGAAGCCTCCTTGCTGTTTTAAAAGGTGACAGCCGGGCGGCAGGGCTTCCCAGCGGCCTCCCGAACGCCGAAAGCGGAAGTTCGGACAAAGTTTGGGTTCGGGAGCCCGCTGGGAAGCCCCGCCGCCCGGCTGTCACCTTTTAAAACAGCGGAGGGGCTTCTCGGCGGCCTCCCGAACGCCAAACCCGGAAGTTCGGGTTTGGCGTTCGGGTTCAGGAGGACGCTGGGAAGCCCCCCAGCTGTTTCAAAAAGTGACAGCCGGGCAGCGGGGTTTCTCGGCGGTTGCGGTGGCAGGTTTGTAAGAAGGAAAAAGTTCGTAAGAAGAGGCAAAAAATTTCTGAACCCCAGGTTCATATCTCGGGTTGTTCGTAAGACGAGGGGTTCGTATCATGAGGTACCACTGTATGTCTGCAGATTCTCATACAGTTGCTGTAATGTAAATGCTGTAAATTATCTTCTCCATCCACACTTGAAACAATTTATTGGAAAAGAGTATTTTGTTTTAAAAATAATAGCACTTCCATTTGAATCTTAAAAAACACTTTTGCATTCTCATTCTGCAAGTTAAGCCTTCCATTAATGAAGGACACTAAGAAAGCAGTTATATCACTTTTCTGGTAAATATATTACTACATCAAATATTTCCAAGCAATTGCCTGGAATGTAGTTGTATTTCATCTAAATCAAATCAGCCAATAAAATTGTTTAACAGGAAATAGTAACTATTTGTTAGAGAGTAATGTACAGAATATTGTTGTCAGGCACGCAGAAAACAAGGAACTGTCAGGAAAATGGATCGTCATAATGAAATGGGCCAGATCCTTCTAGTATGTCACTTCACTGAAAATAAGGAGAACAAATTGGATTCTGTCAAGGAACTGATGAATAGGTATTGCCTTGAGTTCTATTACAACAATGGTTTCAATTTTCTTTCTTAATCTTCTATGTAAGGAAGGGGTTTGCAAACGACTTTTCACCAACTTTAACTGCAAAATGCAGATTTTATTTAAATTTATTTATTTAAATTTACCCATTTTAATATTTTAAATATCCTAACGACATTAAGCATACGCTGACTCTCCTCTTAAGAAGTCACACCGCAGGATTTCCCAATTTTTGCTTTGTTATTTAATTATTTATTATTCTTAATCCCTGCCTCATATTTTAGGCTGCTTTTAAATAGGTGAGGTGAAGCTGGGTCTGGAGTGGTGGTGGGTTGCTCCTGGTTCAGACTGGTTCTTAGAATCGGTAGTGCCGACAACACCATGTCAATCAAGGAATGAATTGTAAGCAGCAATCTCTATGAATAATGTATATTTATTATTCCATAAATGAGACCACATTTGGAATACTGTGTTCAGTTCTGGAGACCTCACCTACAAAAAGATATTGACAAAACTGAACAGGTCCAAAGACGGGCTACAAGAATGGTGGAAGGTCTTAAGCGTAAAACGTATCAGGAAAGACTTAATGAACTCAATCTGTATAGTCTGGAGAACAGAAGGAAAAGGGGGGACATGATCGAAACATTTAAATATGTTAAAGGGTTAAATAAGGTTCAGGAGGGATGTGTTTTTAATAGGAAAGTGAACACAAGAACAAGGGGACATAATCTGAAGTTAGTTGGGGGAAAGATCAAAAGCAATGTGAGAAAATATTATTTCACTGAAAGAGTAGTAAATCCTTGGAACAAACTTCCAGCAGACGTGGTTGGTAAATCCACAGTAACTGAATTTAAACATGCCTGGGATAAACATATATCCATCCTAAGATAAAACACAGGAAATAGTATAAGGGCAGACTAGATGGACCATGAGGTCCTTTTCTGCTGTCAGTCTTCTATGTTTCTATGTTTCTATGAAAGATATGCATGGCTTTACAAAGTCCAAAATTTTAAATAGTTATATAACACAATTGTGCATTCTTTTTATTTATGCAAAAATCCAATAGTGTTTTATTGTACACAATAATAATATTCTGGAACCATAAGTCAAGTGTATTGTTATCCTATCTTTCTATAAACAATATATTACAGAAGCCCATATCACTGAAGCAAATTAACAATGAAATCTGACAAATTTAACCGATTTATCTCTTTTTGGTCAATTAATTACATAATTTTATACTTCACATTTTATTTTAGGAAGCATTAGAACAAATTCAATTTGTCACTAATACTACGGTAATACTAATGCAGAATGAAACTAAGATACCTAAGTTAGAATGTAATGTAAGATTTTAGATACAGACTCTTTAATTACTATGTATTTTAAGTCTGGTGATATTCCAGCTCTTCATATTTTAAAAACGATACTTTTAGTCAAGTTTTTATGTTATGTCTTTGCCTAATAACTGAATTGTTAATAGTTAGGCAACCACTAGTCTGTGCTGTTGTATAAGAAATGTTGTATACAAAACAGGCAAATGATTTATAAAAATGGCAGCATTGAGCATTGTAACTACTCTTTCTATTTTAGACAGCACATGTTTCAACAAAAATGATATTTTTTTGGTAATAAACACAGACTAGTGACCCCTTTGGTCTTAGAAGTTCTATATTATATAGAAGCAAAGAAATCTCAGGAGCTTTCCTATTTTTCTTAGAAATTTTTGTAAGAGAATGAAAAAAAAAAGATTTAACTGCTTTCCTGCTTGTAAGAAATAATTTGTAACATTGGATTTATGCAGATTTATTTTAAGATGGCCTCTTACCATCTCTATATATACTATATATAAAATTAAACTAAAAGATCTAGATAGTGTTCAAACTACTGTGTTAGGTTGCAGAAAAGTTGTGTGCACAATTTTTATGAGTTACATTTTTTCATACAGGATGAAGTTACTTCAACATTCAATATTATTTAATACTAACTAGGGAGAAAAAAACTTACAAGAATGTATTATCACTTACAGTGCCAATAAGAACACCAGAAAGGATTTGGGAGTATATTTGGTGCATTAACTCCAACTGCTAAACAAACAGTCGAGTCTTATCATATTAATAATGTGCAGAAAGTGTAAATATAATTATAATCTAATAGTGAACTCTACTGAACCTGAAGGAATTTACTCTGAGTAAATAGAAATGATAAGCACTTAATCTATATAGACAGTCCAACTTAACGGTTACAGTTTAATTTGTTGTTTTTAATCATGCCACAATTTCCTTGTTTCTTCTCTCAGAGAATCTTTCTACACTCCAGCTTTCATTCAGGTGCTCCTTCCTATTTCATTATGCATTGTGTAGGAAATCTGAAAAAAATACTATTCTCAAACAAAATCTTTTTGAATTTGAAACTATTGTCAATCAGTACAACATTGATGAACAATAACATTTTTGAAAAGGTGTGTTTGTCTGGCCCTGTGATCATCCCCAAATCCAGAGTCTAAATACAGGCAGCTAGAGTTCCAAAAATAGGGTGTCATTAGAAAGTTACAGGGTAGAATTGCACATCTTAAGCATGTTTTACAAGTTGATCTAGGGCAGTGATGGTGAACCTTTTTTTCCTTGGATGCCGAAATAGTGTATGTGCACACTATCACGCACACGTGTGTGCCCACACCCATAATTCCAAGGTCCCCACTCATCCCACTCCCCGTACATTGTGCGTGACCCCCTCTTCCATTTCATGACTTCCAGTGGATCCAGTAGACCCACTTTTTGCCTTTCCCAGGCTCCAAAGCTTTCTTGGAGCTTCGGGAGGACAAAATCACTCCCCCCGCCAGCCTGGAGGTCCTCTGGAAGCCAAAAATTGCCCTCCCAGAGCCTCCACATGAGCCAAAAGTCAGCTGGAGGGCACAAACATGTGTGTTGGGGCCGAGGTATGGCAATGGCTCATGTGCCGGCATATTTGGCTCCTTGTGCCACTTGTGGCATGTGTGCCATAGGTTCGCCATCACGGATTTAGGGGTTTTCTCAAGGCTATCAACAAACAGCGTCCCTTGTGTAAACTTTGATAATTAACTTCTATACAACAAATAATGGGCTTCCCCAAATATGCCCATGTTACACCAACACTCCGCAGTCTGCATTGGTTGCCGATCAGTTTCCGGTCACAATTCAAAGTGTTGGTTATGACCTATAAAGCCCTTCATGGCACCGGACCAGATTATCTCTGGGCCCGCCTTCTGCTGCACGAATCCCAGCAACCAGTTAGGTCCCACAGAGTGGGCCTTCTCTGGGTCCCGTCAACTAAACAATGTTGTGTGGCAGGACCCAAGGGAAGAGCCTTCTCTGTGGCGGCCCCGGCCCTCTGGAACCAACTCTCCCCAGAGATTAGAATTGCCCCCACCCTCCTCGCCTTTCGTAAGCTTCTTAAAACCCACCTTTGCCGTCAGGCATGGGGGAACTGAGATACTCTTTCCCCCTAGACCTTTACAATTTATGCATGGTATGTTTGAATGTATGTTTGGTTTTATAATAAGGGTTTTTTAGTTGTTTTAATATTGGACTGTTACATGCTGTTTTTTATCACTGTTGTTAGCCGCCCTGAGTCTACGGAGAGGGGCGGCATACAAATCCAATAAATAATAATAATAATAACAACAACAACAACAATAATAATTCCATTTTGTGACACATGAAAAAAATGTAAGAAGGTTTTAGCTTTACTATAAACATTAAGAAATCCAAAATAAAACAAAAGGGAAGTGATTAAAAGAAGCGGAAAGGTCAAAGGTGGAAGGGGTTACCTATATTGATTGCATAGAGACTTGGTGAACAATAAGTATATGATATGTGAAATGCAGATTATTGAGGTAGAGTTTCAATTTTTATTTCCTTCAGAGCATCCGTCATTTGAGCCATAATAATAACAACCCTAAAATAACTCTCCAATGCAGCATCATGATTTAAAAAGCAAAGCAAACCATCTGTTACCTTTAATAAGAAAGCCTCTTTACCTACAGTACATTCATATCCATCATGTATTCCCTTTCAAGATAACATCAAACAATGTTCAGAAATGAAATGAGGAATAAGCATAAGAAATTAAAAGTACAAGTTAAAACAAAATGATGTATATCTGATTGCAGCTTATATCAATGTCACTGCTAGACTTCTGCATAGCGTCCTTGCAAGCGATCGTTGTTTCCACTACAGTACTCCCATGCACTAATGTGCACAGTACATTTTGTTCTTAAATATCTCATTTATTTTTATTTTTATTTATTTCTTGGTTTGTCAAACATGTACAAAATAGCAGGTATAGGTATAAAACATAAACAAAGTAAATGAGGACAATAGGACAGTAGGACAGGGACGGCAGGCACAATGGTATGCTTATGCACGCCTGTTACAGACCTCTTAGGAATGGTGTAAGGTTGACAGTAGACAGTCTAAGGTTAAAGTTTTTGGGGTTAGGGGAAGAAACCCCAGACTCAGGTAGTGTATTCCAGGAATTGACAACTGTGTTGCAAAAGTTGTATTTTCTACAATCAAGTTTGGAGTGGTTTAGCTTAAGTTTGTATCTCTTCTATTGCTATGGTTGAAGCTGAAGTTACTCCAAATAGTCATATTTACTGCAATTGAGTTTGGAGTGGTTTACATGAAGTTTGTATCTATTGTGTGCTCATCCATTGTTGCGATTGAAGCTGAAGGAGTCATTGCAGTAGTCATTCATTTTTTCATATAGGATAAGTAATTACAGAGTTCCCTCAATTTTCATGGGGGATGCGTTCCAAGACCGCGCGCGAAAGTCGAATTTCCGTGAAGTAGAGATGCGGAAGTAAATACACTATTTTTAGCTATGAACAGTATCACAAGCCTTCCCTTAACACTTTAAACCCCTAAATTACCATTTCCCATTCCCTTAGCAACCATTTTGATTATTACCATATTTATTAAAGTTTATTAAAAAAAATATTTATTAAAAGCAGACGAAAGTTTGGCGATGACATATGACATCATCGGGCGGGAAAAAGCATGGTATGGGGGAAAAACTGCTAAGTATTTTTTAATTAATATTTTTGAAAAACCGTGGTATAGACTTTTCCCAAAGTTCGAACCTGAGGGAACCCTGTACTTAAATATGAATCAACAGTGTGCTGCAGCTGCCAAAAAATCCAACACAGTTTTAGACTGCACATAGAAAGGGATAGACTCAAGATTATGTGAAGTGTTCATATAACTTTATAATGGTTATAAAGTTTGGTAAGGCCACACTTGGAATACTACATTCTGTTTTGGTCGCCACAATGTAAAAAAGATATTGAGACTCTAGAAAGAGCGCAGAGAAGAGCAACAAAGATGATTAGAGGCAGAGTTGGTTTCAGCAGGTTCTGTCCAGTTCTGGAGAACTGGTAGTGGAGATTTTGAGTAGTTCAGAGAACCGATAAATACCACCTCTGACTGACCCAACTGCCATCTATTCTCTGCCTCCTGAGTCCCAGCTGATCAGGAGGAAATGGAGATTTTGCAATAACCTTCCCCTGGAGAGGGGAGGGAATGGAGATTTTACAGCATCCTTCCCCTGTCAAGCCACCAAGCCACACCCACCAAACCACACCCACAGAACCAGTTGTAAAATTTTTGAATCTCACCAATGATTAGGGGACTGGAGGTTAAAATATATAAAGAATGGTCCCTGGAACTGGATATGTCTAGTCTTATGAAAAGAAGGACTAGGGGGTGACATGATAGTAGTGTTCCAATATCTCAAAGGCTATCACAAAGAAGGAGTCAAACTATTCTCCAAACTCCAAACTAACCTGAGGATAAGACAGGAAGCAATGGGTGGAAACAAATCAAGGAGAAAAGCAATTTAGAATTAAGGAGAAATTTCCTGATGGAACAATTAATCAGTTGGAACTACTTGCCCCCAGAAGCGGTAAAAACTGGAAGCATAAAGGAAGAGATTGGATAACCATTTGTCTGAAGTGGTAGAGTTTCTTGCTCAATTAGGGGTTTGGGCTAGAAGACCTCCAAGTTCCCTTCCAACTCTGTTATTCTATGATTCTATGTATATTCTTTTGAGCAAAATTTTTGTGGGATAATTGGCCAAAATAGTTGATCATTCTCATTGCTATAATGTGCCTAAAATGTTTCTATTCCTTTTTCCTAATAATATTGGTAATTTTCATATCTCTAGCTGGAAAAATAGCTTTAGAATATTTATATATTAAATAACTAAGAAAATAATACATTGTTTATAAGAATTATGAAGTATTTTCAAGTCTATATCAATTATATGCAACCACATCAGTAGCGGGTTGCTACTGGTGTGGTAGCAGACTGAGCACCTGTAGCAGCTGCCAGATTGTACAATTTGCATGCAATTACTTCAGTGGTAGTCCTATTGGGTGCTGCCATCTTTTTTTTCAATTTTTCATTTATTTTGCTTCTGCGCATGCACCTGTAGCAAAATATCATAAGGGGATGCACGAGTGCAAGATTTCAGTGATTGTTTTTGCTTCTGTGCAGGCACGGAAACAAAACATTGCCAAAATCTCTCGCACGTGCATGTCACTTCACAAAATTTCAGCATGTTTTTGCTTCCAGCACATCTGCAGAATGAAAAATGCATTGGGCACACACAAGACAACCAAAGCTGCACATGCAGTACACCAGTAGTGGCAGTAGTAGAAATCTATCCCTGAACCACATAGATATATTTTCACCAGAAGGATCTACAGTGTTCCCTTGACATTCACGGGTCCGACATTCGTGAAAAGTCTATACCACGTTTTTTCAAAAATATTAATTAAATTATACCACAAGTTTTTTCTACACCACAGTTTTCCCCACCCATGACATCATACGTCATTGCCAAATTATTGTTAATAAATAATTATGTTAATAAATATCAGGATCATTAAGTATCTTCTTCAATGATGAGTACTGTTGTATATACTCCTGGTCAGTTGGAGGATGGCGAAGAGTTTGCAGACTCTGATACTGATAGTGTTTATGAATTAGTGGCAGGTCCTGGGTTACAGGTGTCAGAACAGGTGGGAGGCCAGCCACAGGAGGTTGCTATGAGTTCAGACTCCAGTGAAGAAGAGACAGATAATAGATGGTTAAATCCACATTTCAGGAGGGTGCAAAGTCGCAGGGAACAAGTGTTAGGGAAGAGATATTAAGGGGAGGAACGGGTTAATTACTGAAGTGATTTATTCATCACGTCTGGGTGCCAGCAGGGAAGAAGGGTGGAGTTTTCAATGTTGTAAATCCATCATGGACGTGTGCCGATATGGTTACGAAGTAAGCTAGTTTATTCTCTGCTATTTAACAGCTGTTTTTATTGCTTTGAACTATGCTACCTAGACATAAATCTTAAGATAAGGGAGGAGGTCTGGAGGAATGCTTTTGTGTGATATAATTGTTAAGATATGAGAGGAGATAACTGGACTGCCTGTAATGCATTTTGAATACAGAGGAGAGGAGAAATAAAAATGTTTATAAAACCCTGCACTCAGTAAGCGTTATTTCCAATTTCACCAAAGTTCTAACCAGAATCCAGAACAAGTACCAGTAATAATGGTGAGTAATAATCTAAAGGTTGTTATGGGAATGGGAAATTGTAATTTAGGGGTTTAAAGTGTTAGGGGATGTCCTGCGATACTGTTCATAGTCAAAAATAGTGTAGTTACATCCGCATCTCTACTTCACGGAAATTTGACTTTCGCGGGCAGTATTGGAACGCATCCCCTGTGAAAATCAAGGGAATACTGTATATCCAACCTGATCCTCCTGGTCTTTCTCAATAATGGATCTATCCCCTCTATAATCGAATCCATCCTCCTTGCTGCTAGTCATCCTGTTCTTTTCTTTCCACCCATCTTTATAAGTATTATAGACTTTTGTAGAAAACGATGTCTTTGCATAATAGGTCCAAACCATGATCATTTGAATCTAGTCGTTTGTGTTTAGTTATTTATTCATTAGTCATTTATTCATTCTTATTGAATATTTATTTGTTTGTTTGTTTGTTTGTTTATTGGATTTGTATGCTGCCCCTCTCCAAAGACTTGGGGCAGCTCACAACATATCAAAGAAAATATAACAATACATCAAGATCCAATTAATATAATTATAAAACCTAAAAGTTCTAATATAATTAAAAACATTCATTACCATTCACTCTGTGAGACACAGTAAAACACTCATTGGTCAGGGGGAAGGTCTAATGACCCCAGGCCTGGTGGCATAGATTAGGTCTTTAAACATTTTTGGAAGGAAAGGAGGGTGGGGGCAGTGCTAATCTCTGGAGGGAGCTGATTCCAGAGGGCCAGCCCCCACAAAGAGAAGGCTCTTCCCCTAGGCCCCGCCAACCAACATTGTCTGGTTGATGGGACCCTGAGGAGGCCAACTCTGCGAGACCTGACCGGACACTGGGATTAGTGCGGCAGAAGATGGTCTTAGAGATAATCTGGTCTGATGCCATGTAGGGCTTTGTAGGTCATAAACAACACTTTGAATTGTGTCTGGAAACTAATCAGCAGCCAATGCAGAGTGATGGTGAAATATGAGAATGCCTTGGAAGGTCCATAACTGCTCGCACATCTACATTTTGGACAATTTGAAGTTTCTGAACACTTCTCAAAGGTAGCCCCCTGTAGAGAGCATTGCAGTAGTCGAATCTCGAGGTGATAAGGGCATGAGTGACCATGAGCAAAGACTCCCTCTCCAAATAGTGTTTGTAGATTTTTCATTATTAGAGATTTCACTTTTAGCGACTTGTTCAATAATTCCATTTTTACATTATTCATTTATTACTTTTAAAAATGATTTTATGATGTTTTAGCATTTTAAGCTCTCATAATTTATTTCATTTGCACATCACCATGCAAATTTCTAAAATACTTTTTCCAGCATCCCTTTACTTAAATTAAGCCAAAAATATACAATTATTTTTATTTTTAACTCCACTCACTTTGACATACACTCTTGTTTAGTCTTATTCATTCACTGTGAAAATAATGCTATTTTTTTTAATCAAGGTCTCTACATTTTCTCCAAGTGTTGTTCTTATTTTTTTTTAAAAAAAGATATTTATTGAATAGCAGTCCAAACAAAAAAAGAAAAGAACAGAATACAAGACAATAGTGGAAAACAAGTGTGATTTACAAAAAAAAATAAAAATCAAGTATTTCTTAATTTCCATACATCATTGAAACTGACAAGTTTAAATATGTTGCTATTAACATAATGAATATAATCTGCCCAGATTTGTAAAACTATAGTACTGCCTCTGGAGATTCATTATTCTAAGTTAATCATTATTTTTTTTCTAATATGGTGATGAATAAGCTTTATTAATCCATAAATCAAATGATATTTTTTTAAAAAAAACCCAACATTAAGCTGAGCAATAATTAGCTTTGCTGCCAAAGGCGAATTGTCTCTGCCTTTTAAGTTCTTAACCATTCTATGCTCTTTGATTACATAATTTGGAATTCTCTTTTTTGTCTACATACATTGTCTACACACATACAAAAAGACAACTTTTTCCAAGCATTTTTACAACAACTAATTATTATTTTGCTATTGTTTGGGGATTATTATCAGAGAATCTCTTTACTTTATCATTCCCCAAATATATTTTGTCATATTTCCTACTTGTATTAAGTCTGCTTGCAACCTCTATTTTCCACTTATTCTGTTCAGAGATTAACCTGTCATATAAAAACAGAATAACAAAATTAGAAAGGATCTTCTAACTCCCTGCTCAAGCATTCATTTCAGACAAGTAGCTGTCCAGCCTCTTGTTAATGATGGCGCATTCACAATTTCTGAAGGCAAACCGTTCCACTGATTAATTGTTCTCACTGTTAGAAAATTTCCCCTTAGTTCTGGGTTGCTTATCTCCTTGATTAGTTTCCATCCACTGTGTCTGTCCTGCCTTCTAATGCTTTACAAAATAGATTCATGCTGACTTCTTTGTGACCACTCCTCAAATATTATAACCCTGCTATTATGTCATCTCTAGTCCTTCTTTTCACTAGGCATATCCAATTCCTACAATCGTTATCCATGTGCTTTAGCCTCTAGGTCCCTAATCAGCTTTGTTGTTCTTTTCTGCACTCTTTTCAGATTCTCAATATCTTTTTATAGTATGATGACCAAAACTGGATGCAGTATTGTAAGTGTGCTATTACTAGAGCTTTATATAGCAGTGTTAATACATCATGTGATCTTGATACTATGCCTCCATTAATGCAACCTAGGATTGCATTGTCTTTTTTTTTGGATGCTGCCACACACTGCTAGTGAACAATAATTGTTCACTAGGATTCCAAAATCCCTCTCACAGTTACTGCTATTGAACCAGGTTTCACCTAATCTGTATCTGTACATTTGATTTTCTTCAGTGCTGAAATCCTTTTTTTTTTTTAACTACCGGTTCTCTGAGCATGGGGTGGTAGGCATGGCAGGAGAAGAATATTGCAAAATCTCCATTCCTAACCCATTCAGGGGTCAGCCAGAGGCGATATTTGCTGGTTCTCCAAACTACTCAAAATTTCCCCTACCAGTTCTCCAGAACCTGTCAGAACCTGCTGGATTTCACCCCTGATTTTCTTACATAAGTGTGGAACCTTACTTTTCTCAACATTGAATTTAATTTTATTAGATAGGTCCAGTGTTCAAATCTGTTGAGAACCATCTGAATCTTGAGCCTACCTTCTCTGGTTGTTCAAGTATTCCTGCCAGTTTAGTGTCATCTGCAAATTTGATGAGTACCTCTTCTATTCTCCTTCTTTTCATCTAGGGCTTGTATGTTCTCTTCCTGCAGCCATTACACATTCATTCAAGCTTTCTTCAGTCCCCAGGATACATTCCTGACAGTATCAAATAATGGTCTATCCTGTGTTCACACAGAGCACTCTTCATTCTCCCAATATTTCAACGTAAACTATCAACTCAATCATGTCTTTTAATTAATTCCTTTTTTTATCTAGGTGGATGAACAATCACACTTAAATCATGGGTTTAAAATAGACTAAGCAAATGTTCCCAGTACAATTTCCATTCTTCTGTTTAACTACTTTTATTCAACTCTTAGGTCTACTTCTCTCATACACATTCATGTTATGCTCATTTTCCCCTTCATTCAGAGCTTAGCCACTTTTGTCGATATTTCATGTTTCTTCTGTTATCGTTATTCACTGGAATTTAAGATGCCAATACAGTAGTACCTCTAGATACGAGATTAATTCATTCCAGAACAGAGCTCGTATGTCGATCAGCTCGTATCTGGAACAAATGGCTTTAGACTTTGTTTTTCCCCCGCGGAGATAACCAGAAGCAAGGATTCTTGCGCCACCTAGTGGAAGCTCGGCTTGTATCCCAAATTTGAGCTCAGGTCTAGAACAGAAATTTTGCTCCCATCGTGGAATACTCGCATGTGGAGCAGCTCGTATCTAGAGGTACTACTGTACTATTACCTATCTATTTTGGCCACAATCTAGATTAATTTCACCTCCCATAAGTAAAGTTGCACGTTCATTTGTCTTCATACATTCATCAAGTTTATTTCAGATTTGAAGATGTCATAGTTCCATAATGGTGAAACTATGGCAAATGTGCCAGAGGTGGTACACAGAGTCCTCTCTGTGGGCACGTGAGCTGCCATCCCAATTGAGCTCTGCTGCACATCCATGCATACCTCCCGCTGGCCAGTTGGTCTGAGTGTCTCTGTAATGGATGCATAGGGGGCGCATGGGGGCCCATGTGCACATTATGCAAAGGGTGCATGCAGGGGTGTGTGCATGCACGGGGACAGGGTATGCACAGGGGACATGTGTGTGGGAACATCCATGGGGCATGCACATTGCATTTTGGGTGTTAGGGTGCACACATGCGTATTCATGTGCATATGCACATGCTTTGGGCAATTGGTCTAGAAAAGGTTAGCCATCACTATCATAGATCTTTTCACATTATTATTATTATTATAAATTAACTTAGACTACCAGCAACTCTGAGCAATTACTCCTCTTACATCCCATGTAACAATCTTTCACATACCATAGTTATCAGCATATTTGTCTATAAATATTGATCATCAGAGTCTTAGTTAATCTAAACAAGTTGTAAAGACAAAATATCTGCCTTAATTCCTGCCACATGTTGATACAAACCAACCAGAGGTGGATTTTAGCAGGTTCTGACCAGTTGTTGAGAACCGGTAGCGGAAATATTGAGTAGTGCAGATAATTGGTTAATACTGCCTCTGACTGGTACCATCCCCATCTCTTCTCTGCCTCCCGAGTCTCAGCTGATGAGAAAGAAATGAGGATTTTGCAGTAACCTTCCCCTGGAATGGGGAGGGAATGGAGATTTTACAGTATCCTTGCCCTGTCAAGCCACTAAGCCACACCCACCAAGCCACATCACGCCCACTAATCTACACCCACAGAACTGGTAGTAAAAAATATTGAACCCCACCACTGAAACCAACACACTATTGCTAGCAATGCAGCACCTTATTTTTGTACATATTGACTCATTTAAAGACTGTATTTTTTTTAATTCATTTGTCCAATACACAATACATATGGAAGAGAATAGACATGAGGTAATATATATAAAGATAATATGTAAAAATAGAGGAGAAGATATATGAAAGGAAGAAAATATATATGATATATGAGATAAAGGAAAGACAATTGGACAGGGGACAAAAGGCACACTAGAGCACTTATGTACGCCCCTTTGTATCAGTCTGTGATAAGCAACATTATGAATTTGTTTTTACAATTTTTTAAAGATAATATTTAAATCTTGGGCCTGGAGCCCTTCTGAAGGAGAATATTAAACCTGTTTATATGCCATCCTTAAAGGTTAACCTGTGAACGGTTTTGGTACCTTCACAAAATAAAGTGGTTAAAAAAGCAGAGGGGGTTGAAGATTCCTAGAGCAGGTGTGGATCAAGAGATGCATTAGTTTGTCAAGCCAGGCACAAGCAGAGAATGAGTCAAATGTTTAATGGATAAAGCTCTTTTGTTCTTTGCCGGAGGCATTCACTTGAGAATCTAAGAAGCAGGCAAAAATGACAGAGGGAAGAAGAGGAATGCTTATGAGAAAGCACTGGATCATTGGATTGCAGCTCATGGAGAAATAGAAAGGCAGCCTGTGAGGAAGACTAATTTTGTGCAACACTGAGAGGCATCAAGTTGTGGATCCAAAGGCTGAAATTGAGGGAAAGCATTAAAGCAAAACGGTGAGAAACTCTGTGCAATATAGAATATTAATACGATTGCTGAAAATAAAGACATTCAAACTAGTGACAAAGAACATGTATCAATGGATGCAATTCCTACAGAAAAAGGCTCTCCAAATGATTCTGTATTTTTTGGAAAAAAAATGAAAACAATGTGGGATGATTACGATGGGAAGATGTTCACAATAAGAAGGTGCTCACAATGGGAATATACATGATTATATGAATAGCTAGAGGAATTTTAGTGGCAGCACTACAGTTCCTCTCCTTTTTCCTGATTCCAACAACAGCTCTCTCAGACTTTTAAATCAAAATTGGCATGGATTAATTTTTATGATCTTATCATGCTAGAGAAAAGTAGCATTTCCTCACACTAGCCACAGAGATATTGAGAATTTACACAGGATTAGCATCTAATAAATCACTGAACTAAATCACAAGATTGTGATTGTGGAGGCATAAATCATGCTGTATAGGCTTCTCTGACAAAGTGGTTTGGCTATAATTTCTTTTCCAATAATTGAACATAAAAAAGAGGTACATGCGCATTTTTACCTCAGTTCTAGACTACCTGTCTTCATGATGTCACCTCAGTCATAGCCTGTGCCAGTTTTTTCTGTGCTGGCTTATCTGAAACTGGAAAAAGCTGGATTTTAAAAATAATAATAAATTGTCAGGGATGTTGAAAGTTAGCCTCCAACTGGCCTTGGGGTCATGTTGAAATGCCCTGAAGATGTGAAATATTATCTGCTGAATAAGGCCATGCTAAATCCAAGGAAATGGCATTTTATTGTTGGTATATATAGCCAGATTCCTGTCCTCCTCACTGTTCTGTTGGGCTCTCTGGCAGACTCCTCCCGAAAATTCACAGGTACAAATTTCAGAAACACACACGTTTGAAAATTCAAAACAATGTTATTTATAAAGAAAATTCACTTAAACTAAGCCCTCTTTTTGTATAGCAAAGAGCACTCGTCTCCAAACAAACTGGTAATTTGTACAACTCCCTTATCAGTTCTGTGATACTTAGCTTGCAACTGTGAGGCAATTCACAGTCCTTCTTCTTTCACAAAGTGAAACACACTTTGCTCTGGTTTAGTTTCAAAGCGGGGGGAAATCAGCACACAAAAGGTCAAAGGCAGCAAAGCAGGCACGAAACACAACTATCAGATAATCCTCCACAATGGCCAAACCCACAGGCTGCTATTTATAGCAGCCTCACTAATTACCACAGCCCCACCCAACCACAGGTGGCCTCATTTTCTTTGATAATAATCTCTCAGTTGTTGCTGCCTATGCATCGCTCTCCACATGCATGGCTGTATCATTAACTCTTGTTCTGAATCCAAGGAGGAGCTTGATAATTGATCTCCTTCTGAGCTGTCTGCCACACTCTCCTCCTCCCTGTCACTCATGTCTTCTTGGTCAGAGGAGCCTTCATCAGCAGATTCCACTGGGGGCAAAACAGGCCTGCAGCATGTAGATGTCTCCCCCACATCCACAGTCCTTGGGGCAGGAGCTGGGCCAGAGCTAACCACAACACTTACTAGTGATTACAGTGTTCCCTTGCTTTTCGCGGGAGATGCGTTCCGAGACTGCCCGCGAAAGTCAAATTTCCGCGAAGTAGAGATGCGGAAGTAAATACACTATTTTTCGTTATGGACAGTATCACCAGCCTTCCCTTAACACTTTAAACCCCTAAACTGCAATTTCCCATTCCCTTAGCAACCATTTAGATTATTACTCACCATGTTTATTTATTAAAGTTTATTTTTTAAAAAAATTAAAAGCAGATGAAAGTTTGGCAATGACATATGACATCATTGGGTGGGAAAAACCGTGGTATAGGGAAAAAACCTGCAAAGTATTTTTTAATTAATATTTTTGAAAAACCGTGGTATAGACTTTTCGCGATGTTCGAACCCGCGAAAATCGAGGGAACACTGTATGTTTTGTTTTTTTAAACAGAGCCAAAAACTCAAGAGAGGAAGAAAGATCTCTCTTAAAGAATAAGAATGTTTATTCACTTGTATTTGTTTCATATAATAATCATGTGTTGCTCAGGCAAAATCTAAGTTTTAAAATTGCATATAGCTCTATGCGGGTGAGAAAAAGAGCAGAAGCTATTTATTTCTTTATTTTATGTTTTTTATATATAAATTTATACAGCTGTCTACTTGCGCACAGCAATTCTAGGCGACTTACAGTAAAAACACAGTATAGAAAATAATACAAAAAAATTCCCTATATTATTTTTGGCAACTGTTATTTGGTCGATATTCCTTAGGTTCCTTTTTAGGAAAGTGCCTTCCAGCTTAACATCAGTCAGTCTAAAATTGGTTCTTAAATTCCAAATTAACTTTAAAAAATCAGGAAAGAGGTTCACTTTCACAAGCTTAATGCTTTACTATGAGAAGAGATCAGTAAATATTTTTATTCCTGTGCATGACTTATATGAACAAAAACACCAGCAGACAGAGGAAACATCCATTTCTCCAGATGGATTGTATCACTTGGAGTGCAAACATATTTGACTATTATCCCGACATATCTCAAGTGATCTTTATCCCGCCAACTAATGTAAGTGCAAAAATTCCTGAAAAATGTATGTTGCTACTGCAACAGACAATGGTAAATGAAAGGGAAAAAAAGAAAACATTGTCATAGAAAAAGCTGAGATGAATCATTTTTCCTCTTGTGTGGTGAGTATAGAAACCAATATATACTAATTAATTGCCTTTCCACAATTCAGTAATGAATATGCATTCAAATTCTTATGTCCTTCATCATAACAATTAAATTCCCTTTCTCGTAGATCCTAATGTCTATAGATAAAATTACCCCAAATTATATTTTTTAATCAATGTTATTAAAAATGATAATCTTAAATTCTGAATAAATAATATTAAATTGCTGGCTGTGATCAAAGCTCTTGGTTGCTATGTACTATAGCTGAATTATGTTCAGTCTTGTGTACTTCTGGAAGAGAATTTTTTTATGATTCTTATCTGAAAACAATATTTTAGAAATGGGATACAAGCAGTGTTGCTTGTATCCCATTTAGAAGTGAATGGATGAGTAGGATTAAAGAGACTGCAGCTCTGTTCTTTCACTACTTATTTCTGACAATTGTTATTTGTTCAATAATCATCCTTGTGCACTCATAAGACAAACATCCTATTCTCACATTGACCAATCAACTGTACAGAGAAGCTCAATAGCCTAGCAGATGGCCTTCGGAGGCAACCATCAAAGCTAATAGCCATTCTGAAACAGTTATAGCTGATCACTGGCTGTGAAAGCAAGAATTTTCTGCTAAAGGTAAAGACTGGTTAAGGCGACAGGTTTACAATCACAATTGTGTGCAAAAATTTCTGTTGCTAAGCAACATAGTTATTGTGCTTTGTTCCATTTTATGAACTTTCTTGTCATAGTTGTTATGCAAATCATTGCAGTTAAGTTAGTAATGCACTGTTAAGTGAATCCGGCTTCCCAATTGGCTCTGCTTCTTAGAAGGTCACAAAAGGTGATCACATGACCCTGGGACACGGCAATCGTCATAATACACATCAGTTGCCAAGCATCTGGATTATTTTGATCATGGGACCATGGGAATATTAATTCACCTATGGGGTTAAAAAACAGTCATACAACAGTGATCAGACTCATTCGAGACAATGATGAATCCGCATACAGACAGGAAGTTGAACAACTATCCTTGTGGTATGACCAGAACAATCTAGAACTGAACACACTCAAAACCGTAGAAATGGTGGTAGACTTTAGGAGAAACCCTTCCACCCTTCCACCTCTCACAATACTAGACAACACAGTATCAACAGTAGAGACCTTCAAATTTCTAGGTTCTATCATATCTCAAGACCTAAAATGGTCACCTAACATCAAAAACATCATCAAAAAAGCACAACAAAGAAAGTTCTTTCTGCGCCAGCTCAGGAAGCTCAAACTGCCCAAGGAGCTGCTGATTCAGTTCTACAGAGGAATCATTGAGTCTGTCATCTGCACCTCTATAACTGTCTGGTTTGGTGCTGCAACCCAACAGGACCGACACAGACTTCAGAGGATAATCAGAATTGCAGAAAAAACAATTGCTGCCAATCTGCCTTCCATTGAGGACCTGTATACTGCACGAGTCAAAAAGAGGGCGGGTAAAATATTTACTGACCCCTCACATCCTGGACACAAATTGTTTCAACTCCTACCCTCAAAACGTCACTATAGAGCACTGCACACCAAGACAACTAGACACAAGAACAGTTTTTCCCCGAACGCCATCACTCTACTAAACAAATAATTCCCTCAACACTGTCAGACTTTCTACTAAATCTGCACTTCTATTCTACTAGTTTTTCTCATCATTCCTGTCACCCATTTCCTCCCATGTTGACTGTATGACTGTAACTTGTTGCGTATATCCTAAGATTTTTATTAATATTGCTTCTTCATTGCTTATTTGACCCCTATGACAATCATTAAGTGTTGTACCACATGATTCTTGACAAATGTATATTTTATTTTATGTACGTTGAGAGCATATGCACCAAGACAAATTCCTTGTGTGTCCAATCACATTTGGCCAATAAAATTCTATTCTATTCTATTCTAAATCATTTTTAAACATTGGTCAAGGACTACCTTTATACAGAAGGTTTGTCAGATAATTTATTTAAGGAAACTTAAAATATTTATAGAAGAGAATATTTGTAATTCAGGATTGAGTGGTCCTCAGGATGCTCTCTGACATTGGAGATGTTTCATTACCAAACATCATCAGTGCCAATAGAGAGAGAACACCAAGGATCCTATATTTATTTAATTAGTTAATTCATTGCTTAAGAAAAAAACGCTAACTCCTAACTAATATATGACTTTTACTATATCATTATTATGGATTGTTTTATTTTTATTCTGCTTATCTTTTGTTTCTATAATCACTATTTTTTTTTAAAAATAGTTTTCTTTAAAAAAATAGTTGCATATGAATATATTTGTTACAGAATAAGTTGCAACCCAATGAACCAAGTGAGACTAAATGGAAATGTCATAAATATTTGAGTTCATTTTGTGAAATGCTTTATTTCTTTTAATGTAAGAATACATGGAATTTCCAGATTTATATTAAGAAGCAGCCTTTTACTTAATCCTCTTTTTAAAAGATTTTAGTTTATATTTATTTTACTTAAGAATCTGAGAAGGCTTTAAAAATACCAAATGAGTCAAAATATTGTATTCATCACTTTATGGAACAGCATAACTTCGTTTTATATGCCCCAATACTGTACTTGAGAAAAGGAAAACCAGAAATTATTTGTTCCTAGTACATTAATGGAAATATTAATGCTCCAATAATATACCCTAAAAGTCTATATCCACATACTACCTGCCTACTCAGTTAAATTTAATATACTTCACGATTCGTCTACCTTTCAGAACTGCAATGTACCTGTCACACAAAACTTTGCCTCAAGCACTTTAATAAACTCAAATTATGAGCATCCAATCTGGAACATTTGCAGGTAATAAGCAGATCAAATATTCATGAAAATGGGTAATTCAATTTTTGATACCCATGGACAGTTTGTTTCCCATGGATGTTTTACAACTTACATTTTGCTAGATGTGTTTCGAGCAAGAAAAGTACATCCTCATTAAAGTATTTTAAAGATATCTTTTGGACAAAAGCAAACATAAAAAAGGAAGCGGGGAGAGAGAGAAAGAGAGAGGGGGGAAGAGGGATGGGGAGAGAGGTAGAGATCTCCCAAAAGACAGCCAGTTTGATGTATAGAGGTAAGGCACCAGGTTAGAAACCAGAACACATTGAATTCTAGTCCATACCTAGTCTAGGTATGAAAGCTGGCATGGTATGACTTTGGCCTAATCACTCTCTCTCAGCCCACACCTTCAGATTCAGGCAATCAATTCACCATTTTGCCTACGGTCCCAGGAGACAGCAGAATTGAGGAGAAGCAGCTAGAGAAATTAGTGAAATATGAAGATCTAAAAATCGAGCTGCAACGACTCTGGCATAAGCCAGTGAAAGGGGTCCCAGTGGTACTTGGCACGCTGGGTGCAGTGCCAAAGGATCTCAGCGAACATTTGAAAACCATCAGAATTGACAAAATCTCCATTTGTCAATTGCAAAAGGCCGCTTTACTGGGATCAGCACACATAATTCACCGCTACATCACGCAGTCCTAGGTGCTTGGGAAGCGCCCAACTGGTGTTAAATAGGAAATCCAGCATAGTGATCTCATTTGCTGTGTTGTATTGTTAACAACAACAACAACAACAATAATAATAATAATAAAGATGATCCACTGGAACTTGTGCCGGAACTACCATTTACCAGTGGCAAAGAGCTGGTGGGATTATAAGCCCCAAAAAGTGGTCGAAAATGAGCAAGCAAAAGTACTGTGGGACTTCCGACTTCAGACTGACCGAATTCTGAAGCATAACACACCAGACATTGTGATTGTGGAGAAAAAGAAAGTATGGATCATCTACATCGCAATCCCAGGAGACAGCAGAATTGAGGAGAAGCAGCTAGAGAAATTAGTGAAATACGAAGATCTAAAAATCGAGCTGCACTGACTCTGGCATAAGCTAGTGAAAGTGATCCCAGTGGTACTTGGCATGCTGGGCGCAGTACCAAAGGATCTCAGCCGACATTTGAAAACCATCAGAATTGACAAAATCTCCATCTGTCAATTGCAAAAGGCCGCTTTACTGGGATCGGCAAACATAATTCGCCGCTACATCACGCAGTCCTAGGTGCTTGGGAAGCGCCCGACTGGTGATGAAATACGAAATCCAGCATAGTGATCTCGTTTGCTGTGTTGTACTGACATAATAATAATATCATTTCCAAACTGAAAACACATGATGGATTTTTGACTCTAGTAAGCACATGTTTTTCTTGTGAGGTTGCTTACTTGAAATTGCTTATTTCTTGATGGAGAAATTGCTTGGACCAGAGTGTACAATCTTATTTCAGCTGTCAAAACACCAGGGTTTTGGTGGAGAAAGTTATATATATATATTCTTTCATTTGCAAATGAAGGTGGGAGATTCTTCAGGAAACACAATTTATAACATTGTTCAATATCATGATGGACCAAAGGAACAGACAAGCTGAGTTTGTGTTGCTGGCTTCCAGTTCCGTTGCTTTGTCAAATTTGGATCAATAGTACTAGTAGTTTATATTTTAAACAAGCAGTTCTTAAAATCACTGTATGAAGTTAGAGGAGATATATTTATAGTCACACATAAAACTGCTTGAGGTAAAGTTTAACCAATATTTTTTGTTCATGTTATGCTGATGTACATTAGTGATCAAAAGAAGTTAGCTGAATCCAGGATCATGCAATTGCACAGAATCCAGGAAAAAGACAGAAGTTGTTGACAAGTAATACGTGAGCACTCACACATAATTCAAATAATTTTCTTTCACTTTGAATGCACAGACCTATAATCTGCATATGATAGTTTTTTGCAGCTCAGTGTTGCCTGCTATCTGTCACGTCATTTTCTTAGAAAAGCAAGATGTTCTTGTGCAATCATAACTTGTCGGCAAAGAGGTAAGTATCTCCATACTATATTTTCTCAAAGTGGATTTCAAAAAAGGGGAAGAGAAGTTAAGGTGTGCTAAAATGGCAGACGAGATGAGATGTTGAGAGAAATAGACAAAATCATGGGCAAATCAAGTCCCAAAGGTGCTTTTCCAAAAAGCAACTGGACTTTCTTGGGTTTTTTTTTCCTTTGAAATGTTTCACTTCTCATCAAAGAAGCTTACTCAGCTCTTGGATGATAAGTGAAACATTTTCAAGGAGACAAAACCAACCAAGTGCAGTTGCCTTTTGGAAACATACCTTTGGGACAACCATGATCTGGATAATGAAGAATCTCAATAGACCAGCGATGGCTAACCTTTTCTCATCTTGTGATGAAAGCACACGTGCACCGGCACCCATAATGCAATGTGCGTGTGACATCCCCCCCACACCCTGTCCACACACATACACACATAACACCCAACACTCACCCTCCCTCTGAACATGCATGTGTGATCCTCCTGTGTTCCCCCACCCCCACACATGCAAGTGCGACCCACCCACCAACCCCGCACATGAGCGGCAGATAAAATCAGCTGGCCGGTGGGAGGCACATGCGCATGTGCCATGAGGTTGAGTTGGGCAATGGCTTGTGTGCCTGTAGAGAGGGCTCTGCATGCAACCTGTGGCACATGTGCCATAGGTTTGCCATCATGGCCACAGACACTTGGCAAACCAAGCTGGATCAGAAAACTTTCAGTATACTGAAACAGTAGCCTCTTTCACAGCCAGAGTTAGGACTTCTGAAATGTGCAGAAGGCTATTGAAGAAAGATGGAAAGAAATTGATCGTGCAACATGGGGCCATGTTCTGAATGAAGTGTGAAAACTCCAGTCCACCAGCCTGACGAAATGACAGATAAGCCTGACTGAACAGCATTACAAGCAAAATGTATGGTGTAGTTTAGTTAGATAACTAAACCAGCAGGTCATAATTTGTAACCACATTCCATTGCTATAAAATGTGGGAGGGGACTGGATACTCTGCTCATTTATCTGAACTGATTAAAAATGCCTCATTACTCTTTTATGCTTGTAAATGAAACTAGGAGACAATCTATTGTGTGAATTTAAAAAAATAGAAGATTTTCAATGTGCTGAAGCTTTTGTTTCTGGTTGTGGACTCAAAGAAATTGCCTCAATGCAATAAACATTCCTTATTACACTTATACATTTCCCATTCTTTAAATCACACAATCACACTATAACTGAACCACTCTATTTTCTTCCAGTTATACCATCTACGTATGCAATCTTTCTCCTTTTTGACCTATTTACAATATTTATTATTTTTGCATAATTTACTTTGATGCCAACAATTAAAATTAATCTTATTGTTCCAAGCCATAGATTTATTGCATTATGAATTATTTAAAGCAATAAAATCATTAATAAAATTAATTTATATACAATTATATTGATAGCCATTAAAACATTTATTCCAAGAATAAAATAATTTTCATTTGGTGCTGCTATGAGGGATATATTTATGATGTTCAGGCAGCCATACTTGCAAGATTCCTGTCAAATTCTTTTTTCTCTATATTACTGTTTCCCACAGAAATCTTTCAGCATCCCTTCAATTCAATTTTACCACACCTATTGTCTCAAATCAAGATAGATGGAAACAAATTTAACAAAATAAAATAAAATAATAGAGTAAAATAGAATAGAATAATAGAATAAAATAAAATAAAAAATCTATTTAAAATTCAAATTATTTTCTAGAGGCTCCTAGTATAGATTTTTAGGTTCTGTTACTATTTACACCTACCTACTCTCTCTCTCACACACACTCTCTCACTCACTCACACATACACACACACACCTATCTTTGAATGTTAATCATTCTTTACTATCTTTGATTATTTCTCCCCCATTTTTTCCCTCCAAGCATATTATAGACTATTTTTATTTAATTAAAGTGCCAATTCTATTCCCCAGAGTCAGTCAGATGCATAAAGTTAAGGTATGGGACTGACACCAGATTCTTGGTGCCAGTCACATATCACTTTCAGCCATACAAATTCAATGGATGACCCGGCCAATATTCTTTATTTTCTCCACTTATTTCTCAAGGTTGTTACTGGGAGGCAGGAAAAGAGCAAGGAAAGGAGTCTTAACCTCCTATATAAAAGGCAGGATAAATTAAATTGAACTATCTGTTTTTATCCACAGCCTCTTTTGTTTCATTATCCCACCAAACATCTCTTTTCATACGTTAATTCTCCCACTCCTATAACACTTTGTAACATAATATTTTTCACTGAATTCCAAGCAGCTTCTGCTGGAGCATTAATCTATTTTCAAATTCTTTTTCATTCAGAATTTGTTCTGTTCTTAGTTTTTCACTTTGCAGAATCTATTGACACTATCAATATTTTGCCCCATCAAATAATATTTTGCCCCATGTTCACACATCACAACATAAATTTCATCACCATAAACAATAAATAAACAATACATCATTCTTCCACTTGTTGTATTTTTAATGTGTGTAGGAATAGTTAAATACATTCTAGGAGAACAGTAGGCAGAGCCTGGAAGCAGAGTTAAGCACGTAACCAATCCTTCTTGAATTCCATTAACTATTTTCTAGTACCAGCTTAGTGCTGACCATTAATTGATTGAACACTTGTGAACAGACATGAACAATAAAGCAGTTATTTTGAATATTAATATGTGGTACCCATTCTTTGTGCCTGTCGCAGATTCAAAACAATAACAAAGCAGTTATTCTCTATATAGAACTATGAGTAGCCATGACTTTTTCTGTAATTTATCTTCTTTTTCCTCTCCACCATTTAAGTAGCAAACTGCCATTATCATTAGAAATATGCAACTTTACAAAATATAAAATCCTACTTTATTACCAAGTACAATAATTTGTATCATACCAATAAAACTTTCTGACATAAATTTCCATGTTTTCCTTTCTAATTAAAGGAACACAGTTCATATCTCTGTCTTAGAAGAACTTGAACGATTAAAGATAAATAAGGCAATGGGTCCAGATGGCATCCACCCCAGAGTTCTTAAAGAACTCAGATCTGTCATTGCTACCCCCCTGACTGATTTGTTTAACCAATCCTTGTTAACAGGAGAAGTTCCTGAGGATTGGAGAATGGCCAGTGTTGTGCCTATCCACAAGAAGGGCAGTAGAGAAGAAGCTGGTAACTACAGGCCAGTTAGCTTGACATCAGTGGTAGTTAAAATGATGGAGACTCTACTCAAAAAGAGGATAAATCAGCACCTAAAAAACAATAACTTATTGGACCCAAATCAGCATGGCTTTACTGAAGGCAAATCATGTCAGACTAATCTCATTGATTTCTTTGACTATGTCACAAAGGTGTTGGATGAAGGTGGTGGCGTGGATATTGCCTACCTGGACTTCAGCAAAGCCTTTGATACGGTTCCACATAAAGAACTGATAGATACATTAGTGAAGATTGGACTTAATCCCTGGATAGTTCAATGGATTTGCAGCTGGCTGAAGCGTAGACATCAGAGAGTTATTGTTAACGGCGAGTATTCTGAGCAGAGTCAGGTTACAAGCGGTGTGCCACAAGGGTCTTTTCTGGGTCCTATTCTTTTTAATATGTTTGTGAGTGACATAGGGGAAGGTTTGGTAGGGAAGGTTTGCCTATTTGCCGATGACTCTAAAGTGTGCAATAGGGTTGAGATTCCTGGAGGCGTCTGTAATATGGTAAATGATTTAACTTTACTAGATAAATGGTCAAAGCAATGGAAACTGCAGTTTAATGTTTCCAAATGTAAAATAATGCACTTGGGGAAAAGGAATCCTCAATCTGAGTATTGTATTGGCAGTTCTGTGTTAGCAAATACTTCAGAAGAAAAGGATTTAGGGGTAGTGATTTCTGACAGTCTCAAAATGGGTGAACAGTGCAGTCAGGCGGTAGGGAAAGCAAGTAGGATGCTTGGCTGCATAGCTAGAGGTATAACAAGCAGGAAGAGGGAGATTATGATCCCGCTATATAGAATGCTGGTGAGACCACATTTGGAATACTGTGTTCAGTTCTGGAGACCTCACCTACAAAAAGATATTGACAAAATTGAACGGGTCCAAAGACGGGCTACAAGAATGGTGGAAGGTCTTAAGCATAAAACGTATCAGGAAGGACTTAATGAACTCAATCTGTATAGTCTGGAGGACAGAAGAAAAAGGGGGGACATGATCGAAACATTTAAATATATTAAAGGGTTAAATAAGGTCCAGGAGGGAAGTGTTTTTAATAGGAAAGTGAACACAAGAACAAGGGGACACAATCTGAAGTTAGTTGGGGGAAAGATCAAAAGCAACATGAGAAAATATTATTTTACTGAAAGAGTAGTAGATCCTTGGAACAAACTTCCAGCAGACGTGGTAGATAAATCCACAGTAACTGAATTTAAACATGCCTGGGATAAACATATATCCATCCTAAGATAAAATACAGAAAATAGTATAAGGGCAGACTAGATGGACCATGAGGTCTTTTTCTGCCGTCAGATTTCTATGTTTCTATGTTTCTATGTTTCTACAAATGAACTGAAAGATTTGAAATATGATTATTCATTTTTTCTACAACATTTGTATCTTTGAATTTCAAGGGGAAGGGCCTATAGGGAAAGAATGATTCCTCATTCCCCAGTAACTGTGCATCTAATTATCAAACAATAATATCAGATATTAACATTGTCATATTATAAATAACTGTTAAATATGAAAAAAAAGTATTTAATTTATTCTTAATTGCATGCCAACTAATGTGAATGGATGCTTATTTGATTGGAATACAGCAAGCAGTAATAAATTAAAAAAATGCATATAACATGGCTATTTTCTTTTTTCATCCAAGTCTAAGATTGCTAAATATTGCTCATTTATATATGCAAAAATCTCAACATATGTTGCCTGCATAATTTTAACAGAGGTTGGAAAGTTTCCTTTTAACACTCCAACTGCTAAGCTCCTTCCAATTCAGAAATTATGCTTTGTCTACAAAGATCATGGCCTTTATGTTCACTTGAAAATTCTGACCCACAAATGAAAGGAATAGCACATTTCCTTTCCTAAGATGCTTAATGTGCATGCTGCTGTTTATCATATTTTGAAGACATTTGTTTTAAGACAAAGCAACTGGAAATTTCCCCAAATTCAACAATTGAATGCTTGCTGGCAACAATAAAGCCAATTAGTTGCAATAAGCAATAACTGTTTGCAACTAACTATTTTGGATGATAAATTCTGCATACAACAAAAGTATTAATGTGTTATAATCTCGTATGATTGCAAAATCATACCATCGTGCTATTATGATGGTATTTTCAAGAAACGAAAAAAAGGAAGAGAGAATCATAATTGAAATGTTTTCTTAATCATTCTTTTAAATTCTTCTATCAAGCAGACTTCAATCCTTCTTCCATGACATTTAACGTTTTAATTTTTGCATCAATGATTATGCTACAGTCTTTCTCTCTCATTAGTCAGAAGCACTACAATCTTTTGTTCTGTGACAAATCATTTATCTGTTTTCTCTTATGTCAGCTCTAATATTCTTTCCACATTCCTTCACTCCATGCATCATGCCCCTCTACCATCCAAGAAGTTGATAGTGAAAGATAAACCCATCTCTTCAGAGTTCCAAATGGAATTCCTATTATAATTAAAACCTGGCTTTTAATAATTAATTATACTGCTAATAAATTACTTAAATAGTACAGTAATTGGGTTGCAGGTTGATAAAAGTATGATTTATTATTATTATTATTATTATTATTATTATTATTTAATTTATTATAGCTTCTTTGAGTCATAGATTTATAGCTTTTTACATAATATTGTATACTGTTTTTAAATACTCTATAATTATCTTAATTTAATCAGACATTATTTTAAATAAGATTTAAGTATTTCTATAATATGTTATAGCGGGGTCTGTGTCCTGTTACGAACTGGGCTGTAGTGCTGGCAGTGAGCAGCAGGCTGGCAAGTGAGCAAAATATCTATTTTTTTTTAATTGTCTTATGTTGATGTTCAGAAGGTTCATTGTATGTTGTTAGCCTCACGGTTTTTATCAAGAAAGTTGCTGCTTGAATATTTCTAATTTTTAAGTAGAGGGAAGTTAGTGTGATGTCAGATAGATTTATAAACTGCATTCTCCTATGATTAAACCAAAGCCTATATACCACTTTGAAAATTTAAGGACAAAAATTGGATATGAAATTCAATACCTACATTAATGAATTATCTATTTTAATAATCTATTGAATTATTTATTTCCAAGATAACATTTTGAGCTTACTGATATTGTGACTTGAAAATCATTTCAGTCAATTACCTAAATAAGAGCAGGCTAATAAAGATTCCAATGCAAGTTTGAAATATTTTCGAAAAAGTGTCTCAATTTTTCATTTTTCAATTTCAGTTATTTTTCCATTTGCTATCTAAAATGTTGCATCATCACCATCAATTAAGGAAACGCCTTCTCAAAAATGAAGTCATAATAGGTTATTTAAAGTTGTCTAAATGGTACAGTCATGTTCATATAATTTTATTGACAATAATAGAGAATTGCCATATTGTAGCTCTGGGCTCAACTATGCTCTCTGAACTTGCAGAACATTACTTAACTAGGTAACATCCTCAGAACTGCATGGACTATCTTTCTGGATACCTTCACAGTTTTACTTGAATTTACTCCAAATGCAGGCTATTCAGTTTCACTACTCCCCTTTTGATTTTTGGCAGGGTGATCCTCTCAGTAGGTCACATTCCTATTGGTATTATTAGGAGAATCTTGGCTAGATCACTGAAAGAACAGAATTCTCCCATCATGTAAAGATGATAATTTTACAAGTTCTCAGTAACTGTCTGGTTTAGGCTCCTATTTCTGCACATGAAAACATTGTATATCCATTTAACATCATTAAAAACATCCATTGGATTTTAAAAATATAAAGCTTCCCAACATCCAAAGCAATTTAAATAGGTGTAGAAATACAGTATTATTTCTCTATTTAGATTTTGCTACTTAGTACCCACATAGAGTCAGTTCTTTCCTTTATTTATTATCTATATAGAATTATGAAAAAATGGTGTCACTTGTTTTTATTTCAGGATGCAAGAATCAGCATTTCCCTCTGTTCTTACTTACATAAACAACAAAATCATGCAATCTGTCCTTCCTATTTATATTCATCTGGTATTTAATTAAGTCCTATAAAGCTGTACACCTGCAATGCTTTCCCCCTCAATGCTTACTTTAACAATGCATTGCAACATTATGCCATATTTTTGTATTATGTAACAAATTATATTAGAATAGGCATAAGGTCCAACTTTAGAAACCCCCAAAGTTCAGTGTTCAAAAATCTATCTTTGTAAGCTACAATAGAATTCTTTCAGACTAATCTTATCTCTGTGTTCAAACTTTTGGTGAAACAAAAAAGGAAAGCCTAGAAGTACAAAAAAATATAGTATCATTCAAAGAGCAAACGTTCAAGACGTTTCTTATATTTAACAAGAAGAAAAACTGCAGCATCACGAAGCTTAGTACCGGGAATAATATATGCATTGAAGGGAATAAGGAGATCGCTGACCATTTCAATAGCTACTTCTGTTCAGTTTTCTCAAAAAACACCTTACAAAATAATACTATAGAGGGATATAGCATTGCTTCCAGCTGTACGGATTCAGCTCCAGTGATCTTAGAAGCCGATGTCTTAGAAGAACTTGAACGATTAAAGAAAAATAAGGCAATGGGTCCAGATCATAGTTCCCTCTAAGCTGAGCAGTGAGCAATCACTCACTTAAAAATCATCATCAACTCAGAGTTTTCCAAACCTGCCCAGAAGCCGAGAGGGAAAGAGTGAGAGGGAAGGAGAGAGAGAGGGAGAGAGGAAGAGAGAGAAACAGATAGAAAAAAGCGAGGAAGGAAAAGAGAAAGAAAAAGAATGGGAGTAAGGAAGAGAGAAAGAAAATCAAAATCTAGTTTGAAACTAGCTCAACTATTTAAGTGGCATTTTGATATTGATAGAGTTGCCCTATTATGAGTTCACTGTTATAGACACACAGCACAGTATTTTATTTTGAAATTCTCTGAGGCAAAACAGGGTGAGTTTTTTATTTGTTTGTTTGTTTATTTATTTATTTATTATTTCTGTGCCGCCCAGTCCCGAAAGGACTGCCGTTCAGACACTATACTTTTCCGCCCACCCCCCAAAAAAAATTAGAGGGAACACTGGTCCAGATGGCATCCACCCCAGAGTTCTTAAAGAACTCAGATCTGTCATTGCTGCCCCCCTGACTGATTTGTTTAACCAATCCCTGTTAACAGGAGATGTTCCTGAGGATTGGAGAATGGCCAGTGTTGTGCCTATCCACAAGAAGGGCAGTAGAGAAGAAGCTGGTAACTACAGGCCAGTTAGCTTGACATCAGTGGTAGTTAAAATGATGGAGACTCTACTCAAAAAGAGGATAAATCAGCACCTAAAAAACAATAACTTATTGGACCCAAACCAGCATGGCTTTACTGAAGGCAAATCATGTCAGACTAATCTCATTGATTTCTTTGACTATGTCACAAAGGTGTTGGATCAAGGTGGTGCCGTGGATATTGCCTATCTGGACTTCAGCAAAGCCTTTGATACGGTTCCACATAAAGAACTGATAGATACATTAGTGAAGATTGGACTTAATCCCTGGATAGTTCAGTGGATTTCAAGCTGGCTGAAGCATAGACATCAGAGAGTTATTGTTAATGGTGAGTATTCTGAGCAGAGACAGGTTACAAGCGGTGTGCCACAAGGGTCTGTTCTGGGTCCTATTCTTTTTAATATGTTTGTGAGTGACATAGGGGAAGGTCTGGTAGGGAAGGTTTGCCTATTTGCCGATGACTCTAAAGTGTGCAATAGGGTTGATATTCCTGGAGGAGTCTGTAATATGGTAAATGATTTAGCTTTACTAGATAAATGGTCAAAGCAATGGAAACTGCAGTTTAATGTTTCCAAATGTAAAATAATGCACTTGGGGAAAAGGAATCCTTAATCTGAGTATTGCATTGGCAGTTCTGTGTTAGCAAAAACTTCAGAAGAGAAGGATTTAGGGGTAGTGATTTCTGACAGTCTCAAAATGGGTGAGCAGTGTGGTCGGGTGGTAGGAAAGGCAAGTAGGATGCTTGGCTGCATAGCTAGACATATAACAAGCAGGAAGAGGGAGATTGTGATCCCCTTATATAGAGCGCTGGTGAGACCACATTTGGAGTACTGTGTTCAGATCTGGAGACCTCAACTACAAAAAGATATTGACAAAATTGAACGGGTCCAAAGACGGGCTACAAGAATGGTGGAAGGTCTTAAGTATAAAACGTATTAGGAAAGACTTAATGAACTCAATCTGTATAGTCTGGAAGACAGAAGGAAAAGGGGGGACATGATCGAAACATTTAAATATGTTAAAAGGTTAAATAGGGTTCAGGAGGGAAGTGTTTTTAACAGGAAAGCGAACACAAGAACAAGGGGACACAATCTGAAGATAGTTGGGGGAAAGATCAAAGGCAACATGAGAAAATATTATTTTACTGAAAGAGTAGTAGATCCTTGGAACAAACTTCCAGCAGACGTGGTTGGTAAATCCACAGTAACCGAATTTAAACATGCCTGGGATAAACATATATCCATTGTAAGATAAAATACAGGAAATAGTATAAGGGCAGACTAGATGGACCATGAGGTCTTTTTCTGCCGTCAGTCTTCTATGTTTCTATGTTTCTAACAATTGTGTTATGATTTTATATGTATGTGCTAGGTCTCTTGATCCAACTGAATATTTTACTGATTCTTTAGTTTGATTGATTCCTTCAGAAACTAACACAACCTCCACATGGTATAAACTTAATACATTTATTCATGATATGAATACCAGATAGGTCTTTAATGTGTTATTATTTAGGATTTCAAAAGAAGAAAGTGATACTAATAGAGAAGAATGTTTGTACCTCAGGGTCAAAATAAAGGATCATTGTCATGCTTTGAACTTGCTTGTTTTCTTTCAGATATTTCATTACCCAAATGTGGTGACATCATTAATGCAAGAAAACAACTGAGCTCAAAGAGCACCAAGGCTAAAGTGACTAGACATCCCGCTTTCAGTGGGACAGTCACGCTTTTTGATAATTAGTGCCGCATCCCACTCTGTTTGAAAAATGTCCCGCTTTTTTTTCTCCCAAGCAGCCCCCTTGGGAAGAGGCTGGAGGGAGGGGATTCCGGGCTCGCCACTGCTGCCTTGCCCTCCCCGCCCCCAACCCAGCTTAGCTGGAGGTCTCTGTGGGGAGGAAGAAGTCTCCACTTTCTCTCAACACATTCATTGGCCAGGGGGCAAGGATCTAATAGCCCCAAGCCTGGCGACATAAGTGAGTCTTAAGACTCTTATGGAAGGTGAGTGGGGGGGCAGTGCGAAAATGTAGCAAGCAAACTACTGATCTGCTCCCTATACCACAGTGGTTTTTGCTCTTCCTGAAAAGTATATGATCAATTCAACTTCTGCAAACTCTACTGGGCTGAAAGAAAGAAAAGGATGATGGGGAAAACTATATAAAAAGAAAAGCTGTGAAATACAACCCACTTCACCTCTGGATTTGATCCTGTTCATTACAAGCTTGTCAATCCCAAGAGTTGGTCTTCAGTGGAATGCAACCCTCAAGAATTGCAATATTAATATTCCTTAGCTTAGTCAATGGGAAATATGGGATATTCTGAAAATGTACTGTTAAATCTCTCCCTCCCTCTCTCTCTCTCTCTCTCACACACACATTTCTCTCCCAACTTTGAGTATGATTGTATTCCATTAAATTACATTTAATAAACCAAATTGATTAACAAAAGGTACTGCTATTATCTTATTAATGTGACAATTACATTAAGCATTTGAAATTACTTATAACTTTCAGATAAGTAAAATCTTTTCTTGAATCACCTCAAAAGTCTTATCAGAAAACTGTATGGTCTCCAATATACTGAATATATTGTTTCAGAATGAAATCATCCAAAATAGTCTTGTCTTCCAGTCATGAGCCTAAGCTCATTAATATTTAACTCCAAAATGGCTATGTTCAAATGTAGGTATCTCACCTTAAAATGTCCTAATGGCATGACTGAAAGAAGTAATACGTCTACCTCATTATTTTAGAGAAGCTAAAAATATAAGTAGTGAACTATGAACTAGTTTTACAATGCTGATAGAAATCCATCGGCTAATTTCATAATACAACATATACTGTACTTATGATCAATAGCTATAACCAGTGAAGGGCTACCAACATTTTTACTACCACGCAGTGGGCGTGGCTTAGGCAGGACGCCCTGCATTTTCTTTCAACATCTTTCAGTACAAATTGGGGTGGAGCTCCATTTTCGCTACCCTACTGCATCTCCCCACCCCAGTCCGGGCAGTAGCCCACCCCTGGATATAACCATGTCTATTTTATGTCAAATAGTTATGTCAGAGTTTGCATAGCTTGATTTCTCAATAAGAGCAATGGCGGGAAATTAAAATAATGGTTCTTGTGACAGAAGGCTGCTGTGATGATGGGAAGATAATTTCCAAGGTCTGAGAATTGCAAAAATGTTTTGACAACCAGCAATGAAAAGTGTTCATTTCTTTGCTCTTCTATAAAATCGCTACTCCCCACACACACCCCACATACTTTTCCTTCTAAGCAATCATGTACTTCTTCAGATGAAAGAAATTAGCATTCCTGATTTGTTTCCCACATTAGAAAGAATGATCATGCATTTTCAAGCCTGTTCATTAGTTTTATATTTGCCACTGCAGCAATCAAATCTTCAATGTGCATTGATTTAAACAGTTAAAAAAAAAGTTAATACAATTTCTGGAAAAATCTATCCGCAGATTAACATTTTCATTTCACAAGTCACTTGATCAACTTAAATGCCATAGGATATTTCAAAATGGGATTTTATTTAAAACTTTTTTTCTCACAAACATATATTTATTGATTGATTCATATAGTTTTCTTTTTACATACCACTATTCCCATAAAGCGATGATGCAAAAAAAATATAATAACACGATAAAACCTTCATAACTCTGCTGTAGCGAATAAAGGAAAATGCAAAAGTTTAATAGATGTACAAAGTTACACAGTATATAATACAAAGTCAAGCTTCTTTTTTATTATTGTTATTAAAATTTTTATTTATTTCAATATAAACATATATAGACAAACATTTTAAAACATTGAACAATGTGTGACAGTCCTATTTCTCATTTCCTATTGTGATATTTCTATATTACCATTATTACTATATTACTATTTATACATTAAATACATTATATTATACATAGATCTTAAATACCGTATTTTTCGCTCCATAAGACGCAGTTTTTTTCCTCCCAAAGTAGGATGAAAAATCAGCCGCGTCTTATGGAGCGAAGATGCAGGCAGGGAGGGGGGGCGCTGGAGCAGAGGGGGGGGGGCGGCGATATACTCATCTGGAGACCGCCGCCTCTGTCGCCGCCTCTCCTCTTCCCAACCCCGAAGAGAGCCGCGCCTTTCGGCCTCCGGAAGTGCTGGGCCGGGGGACGCCTCCACCGTGCAGGTTTAGGAGGCGGAGTGGCACCGGAAGAGCGTTGGCGGCTCCGAGCCTTTGGGAAGGCTACGGGAATCGCTTCAGGAGGCGGGGAGGTCTCGAACACCCAAAACCCAGCCAGTCGCTCGCAGCCGGCTGCCACCTGTGCAAAGTTTGGCTGCGAACTCGGAAGCGCCATCCCGCGGCGCTCCCCCTGCCAGCCAGCCAAGCCGGCTCCTCGCTCTCCCCTCGCCGCCCGCCGCGTTTGCAGGAGGTGGGGAGGGTCGGGCGGCCCGCCAAGGCCAGGAGGGATGCCGCTGCCCCCCCTTCCCTCTCTCCGCCCGCCGCTGTGCCTTCTGCTGAGCCCCCTCGGCCCCGCGCGGCGCCTGTCAGAGGAAGCTGCCCTGTCCCGGCCAGGATCCGGGGGCGGCGGAGGGACCCGGGGGCGAGGTCGTCGGGGTTTGAGGGGCCACTCAGGAGCCACTCGGGAGGAGGGAGAGAGTAACATCGGAATTTTAAAAAAAAGAAAAACCGAGGAACCGCCCAGCTTCCTCAACCCCGCAGTTGTCTCCTCGGGAGTAAACGTTCTATGGGGCTTCCCCGCCAGAGAAGCGGATGGAGCGCAATTGCAACCTAAGGGCGCAGAAGTACTCCCGAGGTGCCTTAAAAGCCAAGAGGCGCCTCACGACGGAATTAACAGTGAGGGGAGACGCCTGAACGCGGGAAGCAACCGGCGGGCTGCCGCCCCATTTTGCTTGGTCAAGACCGGGAGACTTGGCTCCTTTGGGAGACCCCCCCCCACGCGGGCCGCTGCGCAAACCCCTTTCCTTTCCCGTCCGTACCCATTTGGGCCGCCCTTGGTGCTGCTCTCGGCGGTCCTACTTGGGGCAGATGCTGAGGTGGAAAGGGACGGAGGTGAAGGAGGTCGGTTTCTTTAAAGCCTCTGCCTTTGGCCGGACTCCAAGTCCTACCCCCTTTACCTGGCCAAGAAAGTGGGGAAGGAGGTAGGCGTCGGGCAGGCACGAACTGGGTCCACCGCCACTCGGGAGCCACGGAGGCCCCTTTCTGCTCAGGGTCTGGGCCGCACGCTCTCCTCCCACAGCAGAAAAACAGAAAAAATAAGGGAGAGAGAAAGAGAAAGAAAGAGAGAGAAAGGAAGAGGAGAGATAGAAAGGGGGAGAGAGAAAGAGGGAGAGATAGAGAAGGAGAGAGAGAAAGAGAGAGATACAAAGAGAGTGAGTGAGGAGAGATAAGAGAGAGAAAGAAAGAGGGACAGAGAGAAAGAAAGAGAGGGACAGAGAGAAAGAAAGAGAGGGACAGAGAGAAATAAAGAGAGGGACAGAGAGAAAGAAAGAGGGACAGAGAGAAAGAAAGAGAGGGACAGAGAAAGAAAGAGGGACAGAGAGAAAGAAAGGGACAGAGAGAAAGAAAGAGGGACAGAGAGAAAGAAAGAGGGACAGAGAGAAAGAAAGAGGGACAGAGAGAAAGAAAGAGAAGAACAGAGAGAAAGAAAGAGGGACAGAGAAAGGGAGAGAGAGAAAGAGAAAGAAAGGTAGAGAGAAAGAGGGAGAGATAGAAAGAAAGAGAGAGGGGGGCTTGTTTGTATATTTTCCCAATTTCCCTAGGGCAGTGTTATTGTAATAAATATTTTAGCCTACTTTTTGGCTCAAAATATTTTTTTTCTATTTTCCTCCTCTAAAATCTAGGTGCGTCTTATCAGCAGGTGCGTCTTATAGAGCGAAAAATATGGTAAGTATCTCTTTTGTTACACATTTAACTGATCCTCTTTTCTTTTAATTCCTAATATTTAATTTAGTTGACTCTAATAAAGAGTCAAGTTTCTGTGGCAGCACAGTGGCTCAGTGGTAAAGATGCTGAGCTTATCAGCTGGATAGATGGCAGCCCAAGTTCGAGATCCAAGCACCATGCAAAGGGGTAAGTTCCTATCTTTATCCCAGCTCCTGCCGAACTAGCAGTTCAAAAGCATGGAAATATGAGTAGATAAATACACTTCATGGGAAGGAAACAGCACTCCATGATGTCATGCTGGCTACATGACCAGAGAAATGGTCAATAGACTTGAGAATTTATCCTATAGTTGACAACACCTAGTGAAGTAAATTCTGCAGGGATTCCAAACTTCTGTACAGAAGGTTCATGTGAAATAATTTGTATTTGAATATGAAAGTATACAGTAGTGACTAGAAAACCTATTATTCCTTGGGTCATTGTTTCAGAGACCAGATTTCAAAATGCTTTTAATGATGGTGGAATTTTTAATGTTTATTTTATTTATTTATTTATTTTGTCCAATAAGGGTTTTAGTGGGTATATATCTATATACACATAGTAAAATACATGATGAAGGTTATAGAGGAGATACTCATAGTAAAATATATCTAAGAAATAATAGAAAAGAAGGTACAGTAATAGAACATATCAATGAAAGAATAGAAGAAGAGATATAGGAATAGAAGAAAGATATAGGAGATATAGGAGAGCAATAGGACAGGGGACGGAAGGCACTCTAGTGCACTTGTACTGTATGGGAAAAGTTATTCAAATATCATGAGGATATTCGTGATTATTCAAACTATGCCTCAACCAATCATCACAATTGAGCCTGGAATCTTTGATCACTAAATGAAACAATTATTTTGTGAGATTTCATGTAGTCACTTCACTCAAAGATTATAATTCCAGGTCTCCCAGTTTTAATCATAAGGGGCTACTCTTGTGTTCTGTCTGGGTCCCCCCAGACGCCAACACCAACCAAAAAGAGTAGCCAGACACACTGGTAAAAAGCAAAGGCAGTTTATATACTGGAAAGCAAACACAGGTAACAAAAACTGTTTGTACAGACAGGAACACGATGAAGCTTCACAGAGGTTTCACGAAGGCCAGGCAATAAAACAGGATTCTTGCTGGCAAAAACAACACTGGAGATAATAAAACCCACGCCTCCCCCAAGTCTTTCAGCCTTCTAGGCCACAAGCCAAGATCAGAGACGCCAAGAATCAAAGCAAGGTCACAGGACTCCCAGTTGATACCTCTCCACAAGACTGTAAGGGCGGGCCTGCCTTTTCAACCCTGCTGAGGAGAACCACACCCAAACCCAGCTGTTGCCAATTCAGGGATGGAAATATCTTTCTAATTGGCCCCTTCTTTGAGCTGCACGTCTCTGCCTCATGTCTATTATAGCCTGTGTGTCTTCATCCAATGAATCCAGACTACTAGCTGGGGAGAGGGGGCCCCCCGGGGGTCTCAGGCTGCTCTCCCTCCTCCTCTTCCTGACGTTCCTCTCCCCCGTCTGCCTGGTCCTCCCCATCCTGGTCCCTGTCTTCCTCCTCTGGGCATGGATCCGGCAGATTCTGAGGAGCCTCAGGCTGAATCACAACATCTTGAAAAGCATTAGGGGACTACAACTGATCCAGAATGCAGTCATGTGAGCTGTTATGGGTGCACCCAGATACACGCACATCACATCAACGCTCCATAAGCTACACTGGCTCCCAATCAGGTGCAATTCAAGATGTTGGTTATTACCTATAAAGCCCTACATGGCTTAGAGCCAGACTATCTTCGGGACCGCCTCCTGCCACACAGCTCCCAGCAACTGATAAAGGCTGACAGAGTCGGCTTTCTCCATGTCCCGTTGACCAGACAGTATTGATTGGCGGAGCCGCAGGAGAGGGCCTTCTCCATGGCAGCTCTGGCTCTCTGGAACCAGCTGCCCCCTCGGATCCATGTTGCCCCCACCCAACTGGCCTTCTGGAAGGCTGTTAAGACACGGCTTTGCCAGCAGGCCTGGAGTGTTGATAAATTTGATACCATCTTGATCAAGGATGAATGTTTATAAGGGTTTTTTTTAGACTATTTTGTATTGTTTTTATATGTTGTATGCTGCCCAGAGTCTGGAAGGAGTTGTGTGGCTTATAAGTATGTGTGTATATATATACAGTGGTACCTCTACCTAAGAACGCCTCTACTTACGAACTTTTCTAGATAAGAACTGGTTGTTCAAGATTTATTTCCCTCTTCTCAAGAACCATTTTCCACCTATAAACCTGAGCCTCCGAAACTGTAACTGAAAAAGGCAGGGAGAAGCCTCCATGGGACCTCTCTAGGAATCTCCTGGGGGGAAACAGGGCCAGAAAGGGCGGCTAGAAACCTCTGTGGGGCCTCTCCAGGAGTCTCCTGGAGGAAACAGGGCCAGAAGGCAGGGAGAAGCCTCCATGGGGCCTCTCTAGGAATCTCCTGGGAGGAAACAGGGCCTCCACCCTCCCTGTGGTTTCCCCAATCGCATGCATTATTTGCTTTTACATTGATTCCTATGGGAAAAAATTGCTTCTTCTTACAAACAAATCTCACCACCAGCTCAAGGTTGACTCAGCCTTCCATTATTCTGAGATTGATAAAATGAGGAACCAGATTGTTGGGGGCAATATGCTGATTCTGTAAACTACTTACAGAGGGCTGTAAAAGCACTATAAAGTGGTATGTAAATCTAAATGCTATTGCTAATGCTATTGCTACTTTGCTAGCTTTCATGCCTTTCTAGTCTAGGAAGCGTAGAAAGGTAATGAAAAAAAAATATTCAGAAGGCTACAAACAGCCTCTTTTTTGTCTCCCAAACTGCCTACACTTTCTAGTTGTCCAAACAGTCAGAAACTGCACAAACTGGTGCCATCCAAACTGCATAATTTGGATCATGAATTTACTAATCAAATGTTTTAATAAGAGAAATATCTATTTTGAGAAAGGTGATCTGCTATAGCATGATATATTGTAGATGCAAACAAACAAGCTATTCATTCATCAATCAATAAAGGAAACAAAATCCTCATTTTAGCCATTCTTTTTTCGCTGCAGGATGAAGACCTCTTCTGCATGTTTTCAACCAATATGGCCATAAGCTTTCTTTTGAAAATACGTGCTGAAAAGGAAGCAATTAGACTATCTTAACTTGACTGGAAACTAAGTTAGCTGGCTTGCTAACACGGTCTGAGATTGAAGACGGCTATCCGGCAAGAAGCCAGAAGCACGTCACAGCAAGCTGCTGCTTATCCGCACATTTTTTAAACTGGTAAATCGGGAGAATAACCTGTGTTGGAGAGTCCAAGAATTCCAGAAAGTTTAAGTCTGACATGTCTCTTTAGGCCTCAGACTGAGTTGAAACTGGACCACAGAGAGAGAGACGAGGAGGCACGGCCACAAGTCTGAGAACTCAGTCTCTTGGAAAAAGGATGTATCAACCTCATTCTTGGACTCTCACGCAACTCAAATTGGAGAACTAGATTGTTCTAATACCTTCTTTTCAAACTTTCTGTATCCTCAAACATGTATGATCTTATCCATTTTCTTTTAAACATGCTGAAGAATGGTCAGATACTAATTAATTTTAAAAAAAACATAACCAAAACAAAATGTGACTATCAGCTTAAAACTGAGAAATTGCATCTCACTATGCAGTTTAGCAGAAGAGTAACTATTGTTTATTGTCATATACTGAAATGTGCTGCAATTAAGTCTATGTTTTGATAATATTCTCAGTACAGTAATGCAAAGGCATCAATTTTAGCAATTAGATACATTTTATTATACCAGCAGAGTCCCTTGTAGGCTTCTAAACACTTTGTACAGGGTAAGCATGTTTTAATGATTTTATATAATATAACAGGATTGCACATCTTCAAGATTACATGATGATATAACTATAAAATAAGACATATACATCACATATCACACATTCATACTGCAACGTATAGAAAAACTAAATACCCCCTATGGTCTCTAGAACTTTCAAGATCCTGTGAAGTACTAGTATTGCTTTATAAAGCCTTAGTAAGACCACACTTAGAATATGGAATCCAATTTTTATTCATCTTATTATTATTTTTAAATGTTGAGACTCTGGAAAGAGTGTAGAGAAGAGCAACAAAGATGATTAGAAAGCTGGAGGTTAAAATATATGAGGAACGGTTGCAGGAATTGGGTATGTTTGGTCTAAGGAAAAGAAGTACCAGGAATTACATGTTAGCAGTGTTGCAGTATTTGAGGGGCTGCCACAAAGATGGGGGAGGGGACTATTTTGCAAAGCACCAAAAAGCAAGACAAGAAACAAAGGTTGGAAACTAATCAAGGAAATAACCAACCTAGAACTAAAGATAAATTTCCTAACAATGAGAACAATTAACCAGTGGAACAGCTTGCCTTTGGAAATTGTGGGTGCTTCATCAATGGAAGCTTTTAAGAAGAGACGGGACTGCTATTTGTCTGGAATAGTATAGGGCCCTAGTTCCCAATGTGGGGCCCATAACCCACAGGGGGCAATTTCATTTTTAATGGGGACAATTGGAAACTTGTTTAAACCTAGTTAATGGCCTTTTAGGCTTCCTCTGCCTGAGTAGTTCACTTCACTTTTTGAATAATAAGAATTATATGTCATGGTGGGGGGAGGCCTCAGGATTTTAGAGATGCTTAGGTGGGGCATGGCCAAAAAAAGGTTGGTACAGGGTCTCCTGCTTGAGAAGGGGGTTGGACTAGAAAATCTGTAAGGTCCCTTCCAACTTTTCTATTTTGTTACTTTGCTGTCAGTCAATGATATCTGCTGTCTGTCAACTAGTCTGCGGAGAGGGGCGGAATACAAATCCAATAAATAAATAAATAAATAAATGAATGAATGAATGAATGAATGAATGAATGAATAAATAAATAAATAAATACATATATACATACATACATACATACATATGGAGAAATTAAATCAATATTGGCTAACATTAGCTAAATTTATGATTAATTAATGTTTGATTCACATTGTTGCATATTTTTCCATGAAAATCCTCACAGCTTGTCAGTCATACTGAAAAGTAATTCTAGATGTACTTTTAACATTGCAATCAATAATCCATATTAAAAGTGATTAAATTGCATAGGATTTTCTTTTAAAATGGCATGCGGAAAATTAAAACACATCATTTTGGGTTCTGATTAATGAGTAAGCTACTTGAAAATAGTTTTCAAAGCAGATGCCACACTATGTTTTCTTAAGGGAGTGTAGATCGTACATTGTAGCTCTTTGAAAGCCAAGTCCCCTGTCTTCAAGTTGATCTTACACACACATCAGTTCCCTTTTTTCCATCCAACATGCAAATTAGGTTTTTAAAAAGATCAGAACAGTAATAGAACATTGGTTTTCTTCCTAATACAAAAAGATTAAAACTGGAAATATGCATACATTTTGCAATTCTTATTGCTAATTTCTAAATAATCATAAAGCAAAAGGTTCCATCAATTCATTAAAAAAGCAGAGAGCAGATGGCAGTACTTGTTATAGGGATGTATTTCTCTCCAGGGTACACGAAGTTGCTAAAAATAAAGTTTGGCATTCTGAAACGCCTGCAAAAATGTAGTATATGTACAAAAAGTATTGATTTCATAAACTGAGAGTATTGAACAAAAGGAAGTGCTCATAATATTATGTTCATTTTCTTTTGGACTTCATTAAATAAATTATCCTTAACCCAGAATTTGCAATGTACCCAAAGAGTTTTGGGTGAGTTAGAACATTTATTTTATATTTCATTAATCATTATTGTGTTATCTTATTATTATCTCATCTTCTAGATCAGTTGAATAGCAGCCTGCATTACCTCTGATACAGCATCAAAGAAAATAATAAATATTCAACATCATTTGTAGCCTGCCTCAATGTATTCTAGTACCATCCATACTAATAATATTTAGCCAAAACATGAGGTAAAGTACAAGTTATTATTTACAATTATGGAGATGAAATGTTTTATGTTCATGGTTTTATTTATTTACACCAAATTATCCTACTACAGTGTTCCCTTGATTTTCGCGGGGGATGCGTTCCGAGACCGCCTGCGAAAGTTGAATTTCCATGAAGTAGAGATGCGGAAGTAAATACACTATTTTTGGCTATGAACAGTATCACAAGCCTGCCCTTAACACTTTAAACCCCTAAATTGCAATTTCCCATTCCCTTAGCAACCATTTAGATTATTACTCACCATGTTTCTTTATTAAAGTTTATTTAAAAAAATGTTTATTAAAGATGGATGAAAGTTTGGTGATGACATATGATGTCATCGGGCAGGAAAAACCGTGGTATAGGGGGGAAAACCGCAAAGTATTTTTTAATTAATATTTTTGAAAAACCGTGGTATAGACTTTTTGTGACGTTTGAACCCGCGAAAATTGAGGGAACACTGTATATTGATATGGCCAATGCAAGCATATCAAATAGCTTTATCAACTCAATTTTTCAAATAAGCCTAAATTTGTCTTTGCAACAGAAACCACATTAGTCTTTGTCTTGGACAACTTGTTCACAACCTAAACAAATCTCAGTCTTAAGATACCCCAATGGCTTTGAATTATGACAACCACAGTATCATTCTGGACTTCCTATGAGTGTTAAGAGTTGGAGGTAATTCATTATTCTTAAGTCCAGTTGGTGTGGATGGAGGGAAGGTAGGGGAGCAGTCAGAGCAAGAGGACTCTGTTATGGAATACCTTGGTCCTATCCTTAAAATCTACATGAAGCTGCTTGAGATCTTTGTTCCATCCATTATCATAATACATAGTTGAAGTATATATTCCCACTTTAAGCTAAATTTAGTAGAAGTTATGACTTTGTGCTTTCAAATGGAAGGATCTAGACCAGAGGTGGGTTGCTACTGGTTCAAACCAGTTCTACAGAATCAATAGCGGGAACTTCTCCCTGCTCACCGAACCAGTAACGATGGCCAGTGAACTATGCCCATGAATCAGCTTTTTTGGCAGAGCCAGTAGGCAGGAGTTCCCCCAGGCAGAGCCAGAAATGACAGCAGACCCAACCTCTCTCGCCAAAGCCAAGTCCCCTACTGAACCGTGCAGGTCCACTAGGGTTCCTAAATGCCCCACCTACCTACAGGACTACATATGCTAATGGTTGGATCAAACCAAGAGGAGGGGTGTTAAGTATGCAGACTGCATAACTTTACTCTGAGGTCTGCTGTTCGAGTGGGAATATGGAGACTGTTGATTGTTTGAGCCATTTGACAGCTCCCTATAACAGGGGAAACTGTCAGCCTGGCTCTCTGTTGGATCTTGTGCATAATGCAATTAAGACTTGCTGTTCTAAGCCTGTCTCTAGCCTCTTCAGTTTCAGAATCCAAATCTTAAATCCCATTGACTCTTAACTACCACCTATTAGCCTTGATAAGGGAAATTCAGATTCTTGTAGAGAGTCTAAGCTTACAACAAACCTTTATATTATATTATATGCCACCCCGAATCTTCGGAGAGGGCCAGCATACAAATCTAATAAATTATTTTTACTATTATTATTACTATTATTACTATTATTATTATTATTTTCATTTGAACTGTCTGGGCTTCCTGCCTGAACTTTCTTTACAAATCTAAACCAACTCTTAAGCGCTAGGAAGATGGAGCTAACAATGTTCCTGAATGTGAACAAGCTATAATTTGATAAAGTGTGTAATAAGATAAACCATCTTGCAATTTTCAATAATAACTGGTTTGGTATAATGATTTAGATGCAAGATGCAGCAGAAACAGCAGCAGCAGGAGTGGGAAGAGGGGGAGGAGGAAGAGGAAGAAGAAGAAAAATTGTGATGTGTCCAGTCGTTGAATTTTTTTTTACACACAATAAAAATGTTTCATATACAACTTCACCATGAAACTGCTGTTTTATTTGCAGTTTTGAATGAAGAATGCTTCACTATAATTCTGGCACTTCAATTGTGAATTTTTCTTTGCTCCACAGAAATGCTAATGGTTAAATGGGAGTTTCTGTTTATAGAAAACATATCTTATATTTACATACCATTCAAAAGAACAATAACAAAGCTAAAAGGGAGTTAAAAAGATCACAACCCATATTTTCCTGCAGACCTACATCCAGATAAATGGGGATTAACACTATACAAACAATCAAGCAGAAAACAATACCCTAATCAAGAAACTGCCAGAGTACACTACCACCGCCACACACTGAAATTATTGTTTATAAATAAGGGAGAAAACTATACATCTACAGTAAACAGCCAAGCTCAGAGAGCACCAAGGACTCCATTTATATGGTTAATTACACATGACCTACCTGACTCAATATTAAAATTCTTTTTCAACACATGAACCATCCTCAAAATTATGAAATAAAGTCTGAGGTAAAGGTTCCCCTCGTACATATATGCTAGTCATTTTCAACACTAGGGGGCAGTGCTCATCTCCGTTTCAAAGCCGAAAAGCCAGCACTTTCCAAAGATGTCTCTGTCGTCATGTGGCCATCCCTGAACAAAGTCCATTATCACTCAAATTCAAGTCAATTTTCCCATATATTTAGGAATAGGCCAAATATCTTCGCTTTTATGTCCAATATAGAGTGTCAAATTTCGGTTATCTAAACAGGCTTAAGAATTCATACTTTTAATTTTAGAAAGGTACTGATTCTTTCTCCTATAAAACTGTAAAAAAAAAATAATACAAAGGAAGCCGCCTGAAATCATTCTACAAAAATATACAAACAATGGTTCACTGCTTCTTAGAGATCACAGGCAAGGGTGTCATTTTTCACACTTCTATTTAAGTTAACTAATGATATTTTAAAGTAAGAAGATTCCACCCATTAAAAAGTAACACCATGAAAGATGAAAGCTACCCTCTTTCATTAAAATAACTTACTAAAAGAATAATTTATAAATATTGGGAAACCATAAATCAAGGAATATGAGAGCATATTTTAGACCTTGCCCCTCTGACCAATAAATGTAATGTTTGGTCTGATTGGACTGTATGATTGCATATTAAATTAGAGTTTTTAGTTGTATTTTAAATTATTAGATTTGTGCTACATGCTTATGTTTGTATGTATTCTGTGAGCCGCCCATAGTCTTCAGAGAGGGGCGGCATACAAATCTAATAAATAATAATAATAAATAATAATAATAAATAATATTTTAATGCAGATGAAAAAAATAGATGTTCATGTTGACTAGGTGGGAGACTTGAGTCCAAAAGCTCAGCTATAGGGAGACAAACTAAGATATTCATTTATTTATTTACATAGCTTTTTTCCCTTGAAATTATATGAGCACAGATTTAGTATCATAAAACAGTAACTGTTAAACTACAATAAAGAGCATACTAAAAAAACAGACTTGAAAAACAAACCATCTGCATTCCTGAATAGTCCGTAGAAAAGAATGGTATTCACAACTTTCCAGAATACAAAAATGTGGGAGGTGTCTACAGGTGTCTTCTCTCATCTCTTGAACCTTTTCAGAGAAGGAGATGGACTGGACTAAGCATATGGAGAAGACAGTTTATTTGGAGAAAATGTTTCCTCAGATAACCTGAACCCAATACTGAAGCAAAGCTAAGAACTACAATGTCATAATAAATTAGGAATGTAGCAAATATTATTATTATTATTATTATTATTATTATTATTATTATTATTATTATTATTATTATTATTATTATTGAAAAACCACTGATGGGTACTCCTTGTCATGGTAGTGGGGCTTGTGTGCTTCAATGAAGCTGAGAGCTGTGCTGGTGGTAGTGTAAACTACTGGTAGGTCTAACCTTGCCAGAGTGGTCAAAGCAGAGGAGCCAGACTAAATGTACCTAACCCATTTAAACGAATGGAGAGACAAAACAAAAAGAAGTCCATACTGGCTCGGTCGTCGCCCAGGATAAAAAGGACCATGGTGGCTGCTGTGGAACCTGGGCAGCCATCGACAAATGAGCTACAGGAACAAAACAAACAAAGCTTACAAATCAAAAAGTGGCAGAAATTCTCAATGTCAGAGAATCGCACAATCATGAAGTGTTATTACAACTCGGAGCCTGAAAAACGTGGCTATCAAAGACGGATGTACCAATAATGGAAACAAGAATATGCAGACTCAAAAATAACGGAACTTCGACTGGCCAATCAGCGACGACTCATAATCAGGAATCAAATGTTCAGTGAAGTCGAATTAGAAGAAATACAGAAAATTTGCAAAATAGAAAAACCAAAATCTGATCTGGCACCAGCAGAAGCTCCGATACGATCTGGAGTCACTGCACAACTGGAACCTGATGAAAACTTGGAAAGACAGCTGCAGATGAGACACTTGACACCACCGTTCCCCGAAAGCTTTGCCCGCGCGCGCCCGCGTGCCCCAAAATACACCCCCGCGCAGCCTTTTTCACGGCCGCGCGCTCCCCATCCCCATGCCAGCCGTGGGGGCGGGGGACGGGGAGGCGCCTGCAGCAGAAGGGAAGGGAGCTGCGGCCGCCCCTGCCTCCCCACAGTTCCTCCGGCCCCTCGGCCTTTTGGCGCTGCCCCCCGCCCGCCCCCTCTGCTCCTCCGCCACCTCCTGCCTTTCGGCGCGGCTCCTCCCGCACCCGGAACACACACCCTGCCCGTCTCACCTTTGCCGAGAGCACTTTCGTCCCGGGCTCTCGGCAAGGGGATTGCAGGAGAGGCGGAGCAGGCATTCTCTCAGCGGAGTACGGCGAAGGTGATATTCAATGTCGGGGGCGCGCGAGCAGTTGCGCGCGCTCCCTATCTCCCTGCTAGCCCGCTCGGAATATTCAAAATAAGAAAAGCCTTTGCCGGCGAAGGCTTTTCTTATTTTGAATGTTCCGGGGGGCTAGCAGGGGGATTTGGAGTGCGTGCAAACGCCCGCGCCCCCCCGGACATTGAATATCACCTTTGCCGGCCTCCGCTGAGAAGAACGGAGAGAGAATGAGAGACAGTGAGAGCAACAGACAGCAAGATAGAAAGTGAGAAAGAGAGAGAGAGAGAAAGGGGGGAGAGAAAGAGATAGCAAGAGAGAGAGAACAAGAGAAAGAGTGTGAGAAAGAAAACAAGAGAGAAAGAGTGAGTGAGAGAGAAAGAAAACGAGAGGGAAAGTGAGAAAAAGAGAGAGAAAGAGGGGGGAGAGGGAAAGAGAGAGAGAGAAAGCAAGAGAGAGATGAGAGGAAGGAAGAGAGAGAGAGAAGAGTGGAAGGAAGAGATAGAGCGAAATGATAGAAAAAAGGGGAGAAAAGAGAAATGAGAAAATGATTGAGGCAGAGAATGACAGGAAAGAGAAAAACAGAGAGAGAAGTGACTCTTGATTTAAAGCATATGGTAAAAGCACTTAAATAATAACAGAAAAAAACCCCAGCCCTCACCTGTTTTTATTAATAGTTATGTTTTTGGTTTTGCTGGTTGATTTAGTTTTAATAGTAATGGATTTTGGTTTTTTTAAATTATTAATTTCTTTTAATAAAAAAGAAGGGATTTTTTTCTTATTTCTTTCTTTCTTTCTTTCTTTCTTTCTTTCTTTCTTTCTTTCTTTCTTTATTCTTCTATGCCGCTCAGACACTATACTTTTCCGCCCACACCGGAAAAAAATTAGAGGGTACATTGCTTGACACTATGACTCAAAGGCAGCAAGAACTTAAGGACCAAATAATTGTTCATGCAGGGTCCAATGCAGAGCGTAAGAGACTGCCAGCCTTAAAAAACATAAGCAAGAAATGACTTGTCCCACTGATAGAAGATATTAACTCTGCACTTGCAACTATCAATGTAACTTCAATTGAAGAATTGAATCAGCTTGCCTACAGTACTGCTGCGATAGTTACTGCAAGAAAAACCAATCAGAAAACCAACTGGAAAACCAAAATGGAAAATCCGACTAGAACTAAAAATCAAAAGCTTGAAATCAGATGCAAGTAACTTGAAGAACATTAAGGAGCAGAAACTGAACAATCAGAAGATCAAAGACTATTTGACAAAAAAGTACTGGCTTAGTACAAGAAAGATCGAGGAAGCTCTGGAAATTGTAAAGCAGCAGATAACAGCGACAGCCAGGAAAATTGAGCGATATGAAGCTAGGATCACCCAGTACAGGCAGAATCAAACATTTCAATCCAACCAGAGGCACTTCTACCAGAACCTGCATCAGCAAACAGATAAAAAAATTGAAAAGCCAGAGGTGAAAATAACAACAAAGTTCTGGAAAGATCTCTGGGAGGTCGAAAAGGACTATAACAGGACTGCTGGGTGGATAAAGGAGTTTGAGAAGGAATGATCAGGGAGCAATATTTGTTAATAATCAGTTAATTTAATATGTTAATTAATAAAGTGACCCGTTACTTCCAGTTCTCTGTGTCCATGTTCTTATTCCGCTTCCTGCGCAAATGGCTTTTGATCTAAGAACAAAAGATCATTTTTGCTTAACTCTTTCAAGGTCAGGCAAGGCCAGCTAGCTGTTGTTGCCATCTCTCAAAAACATTTGGTAATTAGCATTCTTAAGGAATGGCAGGGATCAAGTTTTATTTATTTAATTGTCAAAATGTGTACAAGATAACAGGTATAAACATAAAAGCATAGTAGGTATAGGTAAATGTGGACAACAGGACAGTAGGACAGGGATGCTAGACACGATGATGCACTTATGCATGCCCCTTACAGACCTCTTAGGAATTGGGTGAGATCAAACTGTAGACAGTCTAAGGTTAAAGTTTTTGGGGTTTGCGGAAGTAACCACAGAGTTGGGTAGTGCATTACAGGCATTGATTACTCTGTTGCTGAAATCATATTTTATGCAGTCGCGTTTTGAGCATTTTACATTGATTTTGAATCTATTGTGTGCTCATATGTTGTAATTTAAGCTGAAGTATTCATTGACAGGTAGAACATTGTGGCAGATGATTTGATGGACTACATTTATATCAGATCAAAGGCGACGTAGCTCTAAGTTTTCTAAGCCCAAAATTTCAAGTCTGGTGAAATAAGGTATTTTGTTGCGAGTAGAGGAGTGGAGTACTCTTCTTGTGAAATATTTCTGGACTCTCTCAATTGTATTAATGTCCAATATGTAGTGCGGGTTCCAGACAAGTGAACTATATTTGAGGATTGGTCTGGCAAATGTTTTGTATGCCGTGGTTAGCAGTGTAATATTGCCAGAGAAGAAGCTACGCAAGATTAGGTTAACAACTCTTAGTGTCTTTTTGGCTATGTTGTTACAATGGGTTCTGGCACTTAGGTCATTAGATATGAGTACTCCACTTGAGTGCTTCACTCAATGGAATATTTTTACTTGCTTTCCTGTATGCTTTTTAAAAAATGTTTGACTTAATTAGTGATGTTTTTTTCTCTTTTTTGCAGGTTATCATATTTTTGCATCTAAAATTGCTTTATTTCTCTTTTCAAATACTTTTTTTTAAGTTAAAGAACAAAACAGAAATTGATGCATTATTTTAAATGAAGCTATGGCCATCTGTCACTTTTTCATTAACAACAGAGTAAAATTCATTTTTAAATTATCTGTCTTTAAAGATTGCTAAATATATTCTTGCTATATGTACTTAGTGCTTTCCAAAGCAGAAGCACCTGGAGTTCTTATTCCATTTTAGAAAGCAATGTGCATAGTTTGGCACGTACTTTAATCTGAACCAATCTGCACCATGCTGGCAATGTAGACATACACTGGAATGTATCTAATTTATTTATTTATATATGTTTTTGATACTTTGCAAAAGAATAAACTATTAATGCAAAAGATGTTGAGGTGTTAATTATTTATTAGGTGCCAATATCCCACAACTATTAAAACTTGTTTTATGGCAATAGTAATAACCTGGCCAGACAGGGAAAGAATGTTACTAATGTTAAATATCGATATAGTTAGCAAAAATCACTATATATATTTATTTTTAAAATCCTTCCGAATATTGCCTTTTTAATGAAGAAAAAAGGTGCTTCCAGGTACAATTCAAGGAATTGGCTATTACTTTTAAAGTCCTACGTGGCATGGGTCCAGGTTACTTTAGGAACTGCCTCACCCAAATCTGACTGACCCACCCTACCAATACTGGCAGACGGGGTATATTGCAGGTCCTGTCAGTCAAGGAATTTTGGCTGGTCTGGTTCAGGAGAAGAGCCTTCTCCGGAGTGGCTTCTGCTCTTTGGAACATCTTACTCCCTGCGTTGAGATTGGCTTTCACCTTTCTGACCTTCTGTAAAGGCCTGAAGACCTCGTTCTGCCAGATGGCTTGGGGCCCAACAGGGGATTAAAAAACATGGTGGCAGAATGGTTAGAATGCAGTATTGCAGGCTAACCCTGCTGACTACTAACAGATCGATTCTGATCAAGTCAAGGTGGCCTCAGTCTTCCATCCTTCCGAGGTTGGTAAAATGTAATTCAGCAGGTACTGAATTCTGGAAAACCAGTAGGGGAAATTTTGAATAGTTCAGAGAACCAACAAATATCACCTCTGGCTGGCTCCAGAGTGGGGTGGGAATGGAGATTTTGCAATATCCTTCCCCTGTCACACCCACCAAGTCACAATCATAGAACCGGTAGGGAAAATCTTTCAATTTCATCCCTGGGAAATATGCTGTCTCTATAACCTGCTTAGAGAGGGCTGTAAAGCACTATGAAGTGGTCTATAATTCTAAGTGCTGTTGCTATTATCTCACTGGAGGCAGGGGTGGGCTACTACCCAGATGGGAGAGAACGCAGTGGGGTAGCAAAAATGGAACTCCACCCCAATTTGCACTCAATTTGCACTGAAAGATGTTGAAAGAAAATGCAGGGCATCCTGCATAAGCTACGCCCACAGTATGGTAGTAAAAATTTGGGTAGCCCTTCACTGACTGGAGGTGGTTGATGAATTAAAAGGAAATCCCATCTCCCCCCACCCCACACATCCCCCTTCCTCCCTCCCCATCTTTTAATTGTAACTTTACTTTGGATTGTAATTCTATTTTTACTGTCTTTAGAAATTTTTATTTTTGATGGGTTTTATTGCTTTTAATGCTGTAAGCTGCTCAGAGTCATTGCAAAGCGAGATGGGAGGCAAACAAATTTAATAAATAAATAAGCAAAATTAAAATGACATATGCTTTATTGAATGTAGCCTTCAGTGATATACATTCTGCTTAGAGAATTTAATCTGAGCTAGGTTATATTAAGAGGCAAGCACAACACCACCACTCAAAGAATAACTTTATTCTTGGTTACTGCTAAACATAGTCTCCTAACTGCTTCTTCGGAGAAAATAAGAGGAAAGCTTGTGTTGCAAAAGCTGTGTAGAAAGTGACAGTGTAAGAAATACAAAAACATTAACCCACATAAACTACTGAAATAAAGGAATAGGAATGGTGGCTTTATCCTTTATTGATCAATTAGGTATGTACTCCTCACACAGGGAGTCCTTGACTTACAATCACAATTGGGACCAAAATGTCCATTGCAGTTGTCAAGTGAATCATGCCCAAATTTATGACCTTTCTTTGCCATGGTTAAGCAAATCAGTAGACTTAAATAAATCAAACATTTAAATGCATCTGAATTCCCCTGCTAACTTTGCTTGTCAGACGCTGTTTTGGAAGGTTGCAAATGAATATCCCTGCAAATATCTTAAGCACATGGCAGTTCTCAAGTATCTGAATTCTGACCATGTCACTGTGAGGATGCTGCAACAGTCATAAATCTGAATATTAGTTGTAAATTCACTTTTTTCAGGGCCAATACAACTTCAAACAGACACAAAATGGAATTGTATTAATCTGTAAACCCTTCCAATTTGAAAGCTTTATTACAAAGTGTTTAATAATGGATTTGCAAATGTCTGAATAGAATTTGGGTAAATGCATTCACTTATTATAGTAGTGTTATAATATTGCCTTCCTCAACCTGGCCCTTTCTTGATGCATGGATTTAGGAGTCCTAGCCAGTAGAGCCAGACATTGACTGGGGATGGTGGGTGTTGCATTTTAGATATCTGGAGAGCATCTGGTTGGGAAGGCTGTTCAACATGATAGAATATAACACATAGCACCATACAGAAACAGAAAATGACAATTGTTACATATAAGAGCAAATCAAAATTTGTGACTGAACTGAAAATATGAAAGGGTTGCAGAAAAGGATGGCTGTTTTAATTCTGGTTGTTTTTAATTGTTTTACACTGTTTTAATTAAAGGACAGTTTTGATTTAAGAAATGTGTTTAAAAATAGTTTAGTATTTTAAAATGGATGGGGGGGGGGAATGGATGGAGAGTTTCCCTGTAAGGTCAAAGAATTTGAAAGAATACGAGAACCTTGTTAATATAAATGGTGATAGTTTATAAATATCATTAGGTGCAAATAGAAATACATATTATTTCTACAGCAAGGAAGATAAAGCAAAAATGATTAAATTGATTGTTTTATTTAAAGGGAAGAATATATTTAAATACATTTTTCATTTGGATATCACTTCTGGATTTTCTGCTTGTAATTAAATGAATCTTTAACTTTGGCTTTGTCAGTTAAATAGATTTTGTCAGTTAGATAGAAATGGCTATAACATATACTAATATGTAAAAGTAAAAAAAAATGAGGCTGGGATGTTTTTATCTTGTAGTGTGCTAAAAAGAGTCAGATGTCAATGCCTTTTTTTCTTTTTTCCCTTGTACTTTACATTTTCTTTTCCCTTCGCATTTTTCTTCCCCTAATTTCCCATTTCTATTTTTCTTTGCATTTTATATATAGATAAAACAACAAAAACTAATGATAAAAGGAAAGAAAAAAACCCCCATGTTTCAGTCAGGTTTTTGAAATATCCTTCAGCCCACAAGGTGATGAGATTACTTCAAATTGTCATCAAATTCTGATTAGTGTCCTATCTCTAAAATAATGTTATATCTATAAATATTTATATATGCATACTCACACTCATAGCTGAAAGAGAGAGAGACTGGCCTAAAGTCACTCACCTGATTTTGTGCCTAAGGAAGGGCCTGAATTCAATATATTTCAGTTTCTAGATATATTATTGTAGAAATTGTTTAATTACTAGAAATGTTATTTTTTTATTTTTCCATTATTCCATTACTACCACCACCATCATAATATCATCATGTATGCGTGAACTGATTAAAGTAATATGTTATAAATCAGGAGACCATGAAATTTTAGTTCTCTCTTAGACTAAGCCAGGTGAGTAACTTTAAACCAGTGAATAAACCAGTACAAATAAAATAGTTTTATTAATTGATCATATTAACAAAGAATGTTCTTTCTGCACCAACTCAGGAAGCTCAAACTGCCTGAGGAGCTACTGAACAGTTCTACAGAAGAATCACTGTGTCTGTCATCTGCATCTCTATCTGTCTGATTTGGTTCTGCAATCCAACAAGACCGACACAGACTTCAAAGGACAATCAGAACTACAGAAAAAACAATTGATGCCAACCTGCCTTCCATTGAGGACCTGTATACTGCATGAGTCAAAAATAGGGCTGTGAAAATATTGAAAGACTCCTCGTATCCTGGACATAAACTGTTTCAACTCCTACCCTCAAAATGTCGCTATAGAGCACTGCACACCAAGACAACTAGAAACAAGAATATTTTTTCCTAAATGCCATTATTCTGTTAAATTTCCTCAACACTGTCAAACTATTTATTAAGTCTATACTACTATTACTACTAGTTTTTTCTTATCATTCCTATCACCCATCTCCTCCCACTTATGACTGTATGACTGTAATTTGTTGCTTGTATTTGTAAGATTTTTATTAACGTTGATTGTTTCTTGATTGCATATTTGACCCCTATGACAATCATTGTGTCGTACCTCATGATTCTTGACAAATGTATATTTTTTTTATGTACATTGAGAGCATATGCACCAAGACAAATTCCTTGTGTGTCTAATAATCACACTTGGCCAATAAAAAATTCTATTCTATTCTATTCTATTCTATATTAAGGTCCCACAGAGTTGGCCTTCTCCGGGTCCCGTCGACTAAGCAATGTCGTTTGGAGGGACCCAGGAGAAGAGCCTTCTCTGTGGTGGCCCCGACCCTCTGGAATCAGCTCCCCCCAGATATCAGGGTTGCCCCCACCCTCCTTGCCTTTCGCAAGCTCCTTAAAACCCACCTCTGTCATCAGCCATGGGGGAATTGAAATTTCCCTTCCCCTAGGCTTATAGAATTTATACATGGTATGCTTGTATGTATGAGTGGTTCTTTAAATTGGGGGTTTTAGATTTTTAGATTGTCTTTTAATATTAGATTTGTTTACATTGTCTTTTTATATTGTTGTTAGCCGCCCCGAGTCTTCGGAGAGGGGCGGCATACAAATCTAATAAATAAATAAATAAATAAATAAATAAATATGGAGTCCCAATGCAATGTAAATAATTTTTGTTTTCAGTCGCTGAATTGTGTTGCATTGCATTGAGTTGCCTTTCCTTGCCCTGCCCCACTCTGCTTTCCCTGCCCTGCCCTGCCTTTCTCTTCTCTCCTCTCCTCTCTTCTCCTCTCCTCTCTTCCACTGCCCTATTTATTTGACAAAATGCATATTGCCTCAAACAATGAAATGACTTTTGCCTTAAAGCAATTACTTGTAGTTTTTAGTTTAATAATAAAAGCAATACTGGTGAAAAGCTAAAATGGCTTTTGCAATTTGCATTTCTAAACTGCCTCCTTGAAATCTAATAACAGCATCAGTCTTTTGCACTCTCTGTATCTCAGTAGAAAGCTGATAGAAAAATGTCAACATTGAAATAATATGTGGCTGTTGTAAATTTGGGCTAACAGACATCTAGCACCCATACATATTAAAAGCCCACAAGTCTCGCAATGTTGTTGCTGTGGAGAAAATAGAGGGTATATCACTTTGCGTTATACAAATAAAATTGGGATATACATCTAATAATAAATATAAATAAATATATAAATATATAATAATAAATATATATAATAATAATAAATAAGAATAGGATAGGATAGGGCAGGGTAGGGCAGAACAGAACAGAAAAAGAATTTTATTGGTCAAGTGTGATTGGACACACAAGGAATTTGTCTTTGGCACACATGCTCTCAAATAAAAGGACTCTATAGAATGTACATACAAATATGCTGGTTAATAACCACAATAAAGATAATTCTTTCCATTCCAATACATGTGTGGATGAATGCTTTTCAATGAACAAACTACATAGACTATAAACTACATGCAGGATGCTTATTTTAAATGGTTTGTTTAGGTTTTCTTCTTTCTTTCTTTCTTTCTTTCTTTCTTTCTTTTTCTTTCTGTTTCTTATTTGATTGATTGATTGATTGATTGATTGATTGATTGATTAAAAAGAAGGAAAAAGAGAAATAAAGAAGTAGGCTTGACTAATCCATTAAGGGTGTAAAATTTTGAAGCTAGACTGAGAATAATAGATGCAATTTTCTTTCCTCCCCCCCCCCCCATTCAATAGTGGATGGGTACTCTGAAATAAAAAGATAAAACGAAAATTTGGATCATGGGATCTAAAACAGAAGATCTCAATCTACCTGTGGTATATTGCCTATTCTCAGCCTGGGACATAAGTGCAGTTACAGAAATAATGCTTTTTTTGGCCTTGGCTAAAACGCAAAAATTATACAGCATTTTAGAATGTAACTATAAGAAATGCACATGTTGTTATTTTCAGAATGAGAAATATGTTCTGCCCAAGTTACAAATATTGGTGAGGTAGAACCTGAAATCTGATGCTAGTTTATTTATTCCTCTTCTCTAATACTTTTCCAAACTATAATGCATAATTACTGATTCCAACTTCAACACTTGATTGTAACTGCTGACAGCCTTTTTTTTAATAAGATTATTATTTCATATATAATAAGGCATTTGGTAGACAAGTGCTTCATCTCTTCAATAGTTCCTATAATTGTGTTATAAATTTCTTAAGAGAAATAATTGAAGCATGAAACACTATAACCCATAAATGTTGCACTACAATTTTGAATGTTAAATTGGATATTTTGCTCTACAAGGACCTGTCTTTTATATAAATGAGACTGAAACTCATAAGTGCTGGGTAAGATCTCCAGAGACTTCCTTTTAAAGAAGTCCACTAAGACCTGTCACCACACAGAGATAATTATTTGTACAATTTATGTTGCTACAAGAGTTTGTTCATGCTGAATTTCCCTAATCATCCTTCTTATGTAGCTTGTGCATTCTTGTAAGACTTGATATTGTCCCCTAATAGTAAGAAATGTTTTAATTCATTTAAGCAGTGATCGCTTTTGTTTTAATTTGTTAACATGCTGCCCCTAGGTTTTTCATTGTTCTGGTCCAGGAAGCTCTGGAGAAGCTGTTTCTTCAACAATATTTCATGTCAGAAGGACCCTTGCCATCAAAATGCAGATCTAAGTCTCATCTGAATAAACATTTGCATACATTCAGACAAATAAGTGAGTAATGTGGCTTTTTCCTGGTATTTCCAATCTTATCTAAACCTAAATTCACAGAAATAATATGGGGAGCTGGTAGAGAGACCTCTAAGATAGGAACACATAGGTAAGGCTCTGAACAAGATTAGAGATACATACAATGTTTGAATCTATTGAGATCTGTTTTCCTTTTTAGATATCTCACTGTTGATTTGGACAGACTGGATTCTTTCTTTAGAAAGTTTCAATTACAAAGATATTACTTAATGTACTTCATTCACTACGGTTATCAAAACAGATCATATGTAATATAGGATGGTCATTTAAATACCACTTGCCACTATTTACATTAGTCTGATGTTAAAGGCACACTTTCAGATTTCTCCTTACTGACCCACCTAGACTAAGCTATTGCCCTGGAAGTCAACGATTACCATCTCCAAGGATGAGTTCTAATTTATCTCCCTGCCAGTTCACTTCCTCTTTGTGCACATGCACATGCACAAAAAAAAATAATTTTAAAAAGGCCGAAAACAAGATGGTGACACATGCACAGTGCCAGAAACACGCCACTGTGCGGGAGAAGATTTAAAAAAAAAAAAAACAATATTTTTTTAAAAAAAAATATGGCAGCATCCACGACCGGCAATGATAGAACCAGTTCTGTGATGTCACCATGATTTGCTGAAGTGATTTGCTACCGGTTCTATAGAACCGGTGTCAACTGGGAGGAACCCACCTCTGACTATCTCATCCAATTAGTTTCTCAGTTTTTTCCCAGCACTGGCAACACCTGTGTTATTAAGCTTCAATTGGCTTTGAAGATAGGAATTAGCAAAAACTGATTTTAAAAAAAAAACCTTGAACAGCATCACAGACCAGCATCCGCAATTTCTACAGCAATGGCCTTTCAGTGCCCCCATTGTGCTAGATTTTGTACTTCTAGACTGGGACTACAGTGTCACGCTGGGTATTGCCAGCCCCAGAGACATTCAGAGACATTCAGTAATTAAATAGTTAACTCTGTGTATGTTAGTTAGCTCCACCCATGATGATGTAAAATCCTGCCTGGACTGCCAGCATCACTTCCTTTCTTCTTGGGAAGAATCCATCTTCTTTCTAAACTTTCAATGATGCAACACGCATAGAAATTGCCTGGGATCAGGCATTAGCTATTTTTGTTATTTTTCTAATAAAAGTAACTTCGTTTGAAAGCCGTTTCTGTAACTTAATCCATCGCCTCCAGATTTGATTTATTATAGTCCACGCGGGCTGTGATTTATCTACAAAATCTGACATACAGACCCACTTCCGTGTCCAGTGAAGTAGACAGCAGGTGTTCTTCAATCCCACATTACCATGTACTAAATCAATAGGCTGTGATTGAAAAACTTCCTTCCACTTTTTCCTTAGCTAAATAAACTATGAGCAGATTCCAGTTATAAACAATGAACACATAATAAACACATTAAGCAAATAACTTTGGTCTAAATCAGTGGTTCTCAACCTTTCTAATGCCGTCACCCCTTAATACAGTTCTTCATGTTGTGGTAACTCCCAACCATAAGTTTAGCCCCGATTCTCCCAACAGAGCTTTAAGTTGATTGGCAGGAAGGTCACAGGGACACCCCTACTGTAAACTGATTGGTCAGATTGTAAAAAATAGGTTCCAAGGTGCCAGAATAGAAGCTTTAGTTCCTAACATCATGGGACATTTGTCTTTTCCCATGGTCTTAGGTGACCCCTATGAAATGGTTGTTCGACCCCCAAAGGGGTCATGACCCCCAGGTTGAGAACCACTGGTCTAAATAGATAAATGTACATACAATCATCTATTTATCAAATCACACAAATACAATAAAAACTAGGTAGTAGTTAAAATTACACAAAAAAAATACAATCAATATACACCATTATATATTTTAATCAACATTTTGGAAAGGCTGTTAATCTCCTTCCATGTGGTCATATTCTGATTCTTGCATTTTAGTGTTTTCAGCATTTGGGAGTTACAAATGCTAGAACTGCTTTTCTGGACACTTTGAACTGAACTGAAAAGGAAGGCATGTGTACATTGTTCTAGATCATTATCATCTCCAATCCTAGCTGAGAGTTTGTACCCAGGGTGTCCAGGAGGAAAGCATTTTGAAATTCCTTGATATTTCCCTGATGTTTCACTGTAATTTGTGATCTTGTTAAGGCACGGTCATAGATTACATCATACCAAACAGCTAAACTATGGAGAAATATCGGTAGCTGAGGAAGCAAATTATGTTCATCCACAGTTATGTTCATTTTTGCTTGACTCTGCCAGGAAGTGCAGTCCGGGGGCGGGGGTATATGATTGTTTCCTTACTTTTAAACATTTTAACATGGTTTGATTCCCCCCCCCCGATTTATTCCATTTTTTTCATGAATTCCCTGATAATTCCCTGATATTTCCCGAACCGCCGATTTCCCTGATAATTCCCTGATATTTCCCGAACCGCCGATTTCCCTAATAATTCCCTGATTTCCCTGTTTTCCAGGTTTCCTGGACACCCTGTGTAGCTTTTTAACTGCCTACCAGTATAAAACAGTAGCATTCATATGAAATTTGGGAAAAACTTTATATTGAAGGGTGTCGTTGTATTTTTTTTCTCCAAGTACAAAAAGTGTTCTTTTTTATAATGCATATCACATTCTTATTAAAGTTGAAGAAAGCTTGCACTGCTTATTTTTCCACATTCAGAAAGAAAATCACAAATAAACCATGTCCTACTGATGTTCTACCACGGGAAGATTATGATAACCCAGAAATAATAATATGAAATTACATCTATCTGCACAGCAGGCTAGCTAAGCAGATGTTCCTGCAACTAAATCTGGTTATTCCAAATCAGACATTATATTCCAGGCAGCTTGTTCAGTTGGCAAACAGACAAGATAAATGAAAGGAAGGGATATGTTTAAAACAATGGGACTTGATATTTGCATGAACTGGTGCATACCATGGGGAGGGCATTAGTTATATGTATATCGAAAAATACCCCACATCAAGCAGACAGAATAAAGAATGAAATATAATCTGTAGTTACTTAATCATCTTTACTGATGTTTTCTTTAGTATTTTTGCAATGTGAAATTGTTTCAGTACACTTTAGCTCATTATTTCACTATCTTCTCCACCTTGTGAAGTGTATGTTTTGCCTGACAACTTTAGAAGCACTGACACTTTGTGCAGTGTGATAAAACTGTGGCACATCAGGCCATGATTTTTTCCATACTGTAAAGGAATTTAGAGAATCTATATTGTAAGATATTTTCCATACCATGAGAAAAATATGAAAGAACTGTTAAGAATAGACTTGTAAAAACATTTACATAGGCAATAGTTGAAGTAAGTGTGACGAAGAAGCTCAAAATAATCCCACCTTGATTTTTGTTTAATATCAGATAGGAAAAAGAGAAGCTCTGATGTGATTTTCAGATTTTGTCACCATAGCTTCCAATAAAAATAATAATGCCAATATCTGTTTCTTGATGTGGCCTACCTCAAACAGAAACATTAATCTTGAAAGCCTTATCACATTTTCATAGGAAAGATATCAAATCTTGTCTTAAAGTCTTAAAGCTGGCAATAGATCCTTGGAGTATTCCTTTGTCTGCAGAATACCTTGCTAAAGCATTGATACAAAATCAACAGCAATTGAATACATGTAGGGGTGGGCAGCAGCTGATTGGCAGCCGTCACTTCCTGAATTACTGGTCTCGGCTCGGCTCTCCTTTACCCCCTGCTGCTATTGCTGCATCTGCACTCCTTGCTTTTTTCCTCTTTCCTTCTTCCTGGCCTCGGACGAGCTTCCCTCTTTCCTGCCTGGCTCCCTTCCAGCCTCACGTAGCCACATCCCACCTGAGGTGCAAGCAGAAGATCTTAGGCAACCCCAGTTAAAGGGTCTTTCAACCCCCAAAGAGGTTGCGTCACAGGTTGAGAACCGCTGTAATAAATATTTATGGTCTTTCTTTGCCATTATGCCCACCTCCTTATGGCCTTATTGAAGTCCAGTCATTGAGACATTCATTTATGATATTGCTGTGGAGCTCTACAACAGATAGCCAAGATGTGGATCAGTAAAGCACTGATTCAGTTGTATCTACATGCCGTTTAGCAAACAAGTGTTAGAATTGTTTGAGAATCCTTTTTCCTTTCCTTCAGGAAATTTTGCAGGATCCCCCCTCCCAAAAGTACTTGGCAGGTTGTTCCTTAGACAATTAAGAAGATCTCACACTACCAACAATGAGTGAGCTCTTTTTATACATGTTATTTGTATCCAATCAGGAATAAAAACATAGACCTCTGATCTTTTGAGACTCTGGTACAACCACCAATTTCATTTTCATAAATGAGACTATAGTGCTTCCGTATGAATTGCCCACACAGTTGTTAATGAAATTTATGCCTGGGGAAATGAATGACAGGCATTTTTTTTCAAGTTAGTCCCGCTTTGCAATGTACAACTCTTCCACAACTGAAAATAAATGATACAGATTTTTTTTTACTATAGTTTCCTTGCATTTCTCTCGTATTGGGCATAGACTGGGTGCAAAACGCCTATTTCAGATGTTCACTGAGAGCAAAGAACTATTTCTTTTCCAGCGTCAATAGCATCATTTGTAGACATCCCACTCTCTTCCTTTTCCCCTCCCACTCAAACACCATCACAGCTCTTTGAATTTCCTTTCCTGCCAGAAATAAAGCAGACAGACTTTACTGGTGTTTTGTGGGAAGAGGAAGCAACTACAGTGTCTCCTCAGATGGCATTGACTACACCATCAATGAGAAGCTGGAAAAGGCAACTAACTAAAAGATAGTATGCTAGGTCTATTTAAAGAAAAAAGTTGTTAAAAGACTTTATGTATGACAATCTGAAAAAAATGTTCTCTGCCTCTATGTGGGTTTTTTAAAATTCCATAAGATGATTCATTGAGGGCTGATCATGATTAAAGACTTCTGATTTCTGTTACCATTAACCACTTGCCTCTTATTTCAGACCTGCTTGGGTTGCCTTAAAAGGCAATGCATTTTCACTAAATTAGACTTGAAAGAGATGTACACACCTTGCAACAATAAAATAGTACTCCTGGAATTCCTGCACTTTTAAACCTGGCCTTTTTAAAGTGCTGGCAGAAGAGTTGTGTTTGAATAATCTTATGCTTGATTTAAAACAAGACACCATTAGCTGCCATTCAAATGCAGTTGAACATGATAGTTTATCATTTCCTTTATTAAATGGACTAAAGGCAAAGGGCTTTTTCCCATGTGCCAGCATCAATGGGTATATGAAATTAATGCTACATTAAAGGAGGGGTAATGGCCCCCATTAATGTCTATGTAGATTGCCACTGTTAGAATACAATGAAATATCATTTAAATCTGATCATTTAATAGCATTTCAATGTATTGTTTTATTTATTTATTTATTTAATTTTATTTATTTGTTTATTTATTTATTAGATTTGTATGCCGCCCCTCTCCAAAGTCTCATCCATTGAGTGGTAGTAATATAGCCAGTTCTAGATTTTGGAAGAAAGTTAGAATGTTCTTACCTTAATATCTATACTGGACCAGATAGTAATGATACTGATACGTTTCTATTGCCATTTTTACAAAAGTGCGTAACAGCAAAATCTCACCAACATCTCTATGATAGTTATGTATAAAATAAATAAATAAATAAAAAGTTATGTAGTGTTGTGGTTCCGTCTGAGGCCCCTCCGGGAACGGCTGACCTTCTGTCGGTTTCCAGCTCAGAGGGAGAGGCTGAGGAACAGGAGGTGCAGACAGACGAGGAGGAATCCCAGGCTGAAGAAGAGGGAGGACAGCCAGAGTCCCACCAGGGGGAGCTCTCCTCAGCAAGCAGCCTGGATTCCTTAGAGGAAAGTGCACAAGCCATAATTGATCTGCGACAACGAAGAGCTAATCAGAGACGGAGTCAATTGGCTAAATACTTTCAGCATTAAAGTGGCAGCAGCTGGGTTTGGGTGTGGTGCTCTTGGGAAAGGCTAAAAGGCAGACCCACCCTTCCTGGCTTATGGAGTTTTATCTTTGAGAGTCGTGGGACCTGACTGTGAACTTTGGCGTCTTGGAATCCTGGTTTGTGCCTTTGCCTATTGAAACCTTGGGGGGGGGGGTGCCAGCAAGAAGCTTGCTGTATTGTCTGGACATCAGGACCCTGCTGTACCGTATTATATCCTGTCTGTTGGGAAGAACAGGTTTTCCTCTGTGCTTATTTTTTCCAGTTATAAACTACTTTTGGCTTTTACCAGAGTGTCTGGCTGTTTTTTCCAGTTGGTGTTGAGGTCTGGGGGAACCCAGACAGAACATGTAGTAAAATATATCTAAGAAAGAATAGAAGAGAAGATATAGGAATAAAACATATCAATGAAAGAATAGAAGAAGAGATATAGGAATAGAAGAAAGGTATAGGAGATATAGGAGAGCAATAGGACAGGGGACGGAAGGCACTGTAGTGCACTTGTACTCACCCCTTACTGACCTCTTAGGAATCTGGATAGGTCAACTGTGGATAATCTAAGGGTAAAGTGTTGGGGGTTTGGGGATGACACTATGGAGTCTGGTAAGAGTTCCACGCTTCGACAACTCGGTTACTGAAGTCATATGTTTTACAGTCAAGTTTGGAGTGGTTAATATTAAGTTTAAATCTGTTGTGTGCTCTTGTGTTGTTGTGGTTGAAGCGATGAGGAGAGTTTTGAAACATTTCAGCCTATTCAATATGAGACACTAGAATTTGGAACAGCTTACATGGGGGTCTTAGCTAATAGTATATTTGTATAGCATTAAAAAATTGGGCAGCTATTTTTATCCAGATGTCAAAAGTGAAGGTGGTAGCATTTGGTTGTATACTATAACTTCCTGAAATTGATTTATTGTAAAACAATTTGATGTTGTTGTTATAATTTTTATTGTACTGTGATTGGAGAGAAAAATTAAAAAAATTATTTGCTGGATATTAGATTACAACAAATCCTCCTTTCCATCACAACTTTTCTTTTTAACAAATCTTCCATGATTTTGCATCTCCTATATTCTGGGGAAAAGTAAATGTTGCGAAACCGCCTTCTGCCGCATGAATCCCAGCGGTCGGTCAGCTCCCACAGAGTTGGCCTTCTCCGGGTCCCGTCGACTAAACAATGTTGGCCTGGACCCAGGGGAAGAGCCTTCTCTGTGGTGGCCCCGACCCTATGGAACCAGCTCCCCCCAGAGATTAGGATTGCCCCCACCCTCCTTGCCTTTTGTAAACTTCTTAAAACCCACCTCTGCCATCAGGCATGGGGGGGACTGAGACATCTCCCCTTGCCTATGTAGTTTTATGTATGGTATGTTTGTGTGTATGCTGTTTAAATAATGGGCTTTTTTAGGCTTTTAATGTTATTGTATAATGTTTTATCACTGCTGTGAGCCGCCCCGAGTCTGCGGAGAGGGGCGGCATACAAATCTAATAAATAATAATAATAATAATAATAATAATAATAATAATAATAATAATAATAATAATAATATATGCACCAGGCCTTTCCATCTCTGGCTGCTTAATGTATCCATCAATTTGTCTTCTCTTCTAGCAAGCTGATTCCACAGAGGCCAATTAATTGAGGAAAAAAGTTTGGATAGGTTTCCAAAAGCCTTTGATAAACCTTTACTTAATTGCTTATACACAATATACCTTGACTCTGATATACTTATACTAAAGGATAATGGTCATATTTGGAATGCTGTTTCAAAAAGCTATTTATGAATGGCATCTTTCTGCATTTTTAACTCTTTCTTAAATCTTTGGTCAGTCCATTGTTACTCATAATGTAATTGATTGTCTTCTGAGACTTTACCTTCCAGATTCCCATGGTCACACCTTATTTTTCAATACTATTTTTATTTTCACAAGGCAAGGGCTGTAGGTTTCTGTGAAATTAGGAAATAAAACAATTCAAAAGAAAATAATGATGAAACAGTCTATATTTTGGCCAAGAAAACTACAGGGAAGTTGTCTGATTCATCACTAGAGCCTACAGGTGAAGCTCATCTTGAGGAAGTCTTTACTTTCTTCTACCCTTCTGCCACTTTTAATTTGGCCTCCATTTCTACCTTGCCTCTGCCTAGACTCAACCATTGCCAGAAGCGCCATCCTTATCACCTCGGTCACAAAACCAGTTAAATGCTATATGCTTTGTAGTGCATAGTGTAGTGAAAACGCACATTAGGGTTGTTGGGGTTTTTTTTTGTATTTTCCCCCCATCTTGCAAGCTTGATGTACAGTATCTGCTCTTTTTGAATATTGTTTTAATTTTGAATGCACTATTTATTTGCACATGAATTTTGAATTCAAATTTTCTGTTCTATTGGCAATTTATGCTACTTTGCGTATCTTCGCCTGTTATTCTTATTGGTTTCTAATGCTGTGATCATACACTGGGTGTATTTAATAACCTTTCTATCGGTATAACCAAATCTAAATATGCATTAAGATTCATTAAAATGAACCTACAGTTATCTACAGGGATATTAGCTAAGCTGAAGAATGATATTTTCTAGATAGCTTTGCAGCCAGGCACTCTAGGTAGTCACTGTCCAAGAAAGTTACACACATCAATAGTCAAATGGCACAAATATAAAAAAAATAGTTCGATATGTTGCATTATTATCATGTAAAACCATAGATTTTGGTAATATAATTCTTTGTGTTGCATATATTGTGACTGATAAACAATTATACAGTGTTCCCTTCATTTCCGCGGGGGATGCGTTCCGAGACCGCCCGCGAAAGTCGAATTTCCGCGAAGTAGAGATGCGGAAGTAAATACACCATTTTTGGCTATGGACAGTATCACAAGCTTTCCCTTAACACTGTAAACCCCTAAATTACCATTTCCCATTCCCTTAACAACCATTTACTCACCATTATTACTGGTACTCACCATTGAATAATCCTGATATTTATAAACATAATTATTTATTAACAATAATTATTTTTTTTGTTATTTATTTGCAAAAAATATTAGTTTGGCAATGATTTATGATGTCATCGGATGGGAAAAACCGTGGTATAGGAAAAAAACCCGCGAAGTATTTTTTAATTAATATTTTTTGAAAAACCGTGGTATAGGCTATTCGCGAAGTTCGAACCTGTGAAAATTGAGGGAACACTGTACAATGAAACAATGTGAAATAATTTCATTTAATGGAATCCTAAACTACTTTTTTTTAATGAACAAGAAGACTAAAAAGAACCAGACCAAATTCTCGAACAAACAACTTCTATTCAATAGAACTTTAGTTGCTCAAAGAGTAACTAACTAACCAACATTAATTATTCAAGGAATAACCTTGTATTTATGCCATCTCAGGATGGGATGACCTCATTACATTCCTCATAAAAGCAGAAGCTGAAAATATATGATTGAACCAGACTGATTCAATCATATATGGGTGACACACCAAGAAAGGGATAGGAGAGAAGATGTCAAATTTCTACTGTGTTAACTAGGTTAGAAAGCATCGCTGGTCTAACCTCACAGGATTTTGTGAGGAAAAAGAAAATCAATAATGCTTCTCTTAGATGTTGAGAGAAAGGATGGGAGAAAATAGTAATAATACAATGAACAGACTATATATTGTATATCTATGTCCAGAGCCTTCAAATGAAATATATCAGTTTTTTAAAATTTGAACCACATTTCTAAGTGACAAACTTGAAAGTTTCAGTTTTCGATCCTCTAAACAAATTGATTTTAAGTTGAAAACACTTCAATTATTATATAATGCTAGACACATTTATTTTTAAAACCATATTTTTCTTTTTCCGGAGTTTATTTTAAACTTAATATTTTGCATAAGCAATGAAATAACTTGTGGCCTAAAAAGAGTAACAATCAAATATAGCAGTTCCTGTTGTAAGTCTGAGACCAGAAGACGAAAAAAGAAAAGAAAAATGAAGAAAGTTGTTTGTAGGTTGGGAGGTGGAGGGTGAGGATAAAAACAGATGCTTATTAACTGAGTGTAGGCAGGTGATGACAAGGCACCACAGCACTAGAGCGCCAGCTGTGAACACTGCAGACAGCTTCTTCCCTTCCCCTTCCAAGTCCAATTTCATATTATTCAACTGATGCTGAATGTGATGGGAAAGGTGTCAAAGTAAAATGATAGTGAGAAGTATGAATTCGTTGCTTCTGAAACCTTGGAAAGCTGTATGAGTGCAGTGCATTGGAATAGAATTAGACTTCCATGTGACAAGAAGTTTCATAGTTGCTTCAATTCCGAAGATTTTTTTGTTTTTACAGACTATCAATGAGTAAAGTATTACAAAAAATATGCTAGGATGGTGATATAATATTGTTTTAAGCTCTGAGGTCACATACAGTTCCAAATCAACACACAAAAGTCTGAAATGATAACAACAACAACAACAACAATAATAAAAATAAATTAGATTTGTATGCCATCCCTCTCTGAGGACTAGGAGCGGCTCACAACAACACCACACAATGTACGAATCTAATGTTAAAAACAATTTAAAACCCTTATTATAAAACAATCACACTACCTAACAGACCATATATAAAAAACCATAGTAGCTAAGGGGTATATCAGTTTCCCCATGCCTGGCGATATAGGTGGGTCTTCAGGAGCTTTTGAAAGGCAAGGAGGATGGGGGCAGTCCTAATCTCTGGGGGGAATTGATTCCAGAGGGCTAGGGCCACCACAAAGAAGGCTCTTGCCCTGGGTCCCGCCAGACGGCATTGTTTAGTCGACAGGACCAGGAGAAGGCCAAGTCTGTGGGACCTAATCAGTTGCTGGGATTCGTGCGGCAGAGAGGGAGGAAAATAACCTTTCTAGAGAACATTTCAAAGAAAAAACTGATTTCTATTTAACAGCATTCATCTTTAGAAGCATGGAAAAAATAAATCTCTATAAATATCTTAAATATAACTAATATGTAGTTAAATACATTCTATTTAGACAATTTTAAAAGCCACACAGTTGTGGTTCTGCTTTGCAGTTTAGTTGCTTAATTGTAGTGAGTGACTGTAAAAGAATATGTGTAATTGTTGTTCAAGTTACTGGAGACATATTCACCCCCCCCCCCCAAAAAATCAACCAATACTTTCATTCTGAAAGCCTGTAAACATAATAACAATCTATTACAGTACTATGTGATAATATATACTATAACAATACGAGCGATAAGACATACTATTTCAATGCATATAACACAGTAGGCATATAGTTAAATTATAAAATATACTCATTTTAAATATTGCAGTAAGTGGAAGTTTCTAAAAATGTATTGTGCTATTAGTAAATGGCATTTCTCCATTGTTTGTATGATATTATGTGATTTAACAGTTAGCTCATTTGCTAAACAGCATTTTCTCAGGCATTTTAAATCACTCATTAATCTAGAGTTGTTAATTTTATTCAATTTGTATATTAACCAATTGTGCTTTTATTCTATTTCATTTGCAAAATAACTTTTTAAATTAATACACAACATTGTTAATTAAACTCTAATGTAATTATGATCTCAGTGAAAGATGCCTTTATGCAGTTAACAGTCATAAAAGGAACAGGTTCCCCAAATGTTTTCTTTAATACCCTGTTTTCCCCAAAATAAAACATCCCTTGATAATAAGGCCAATCGGGCTTTTGAGTGCAAGGCAATAAGGCCAAGCACTTATTTCAGGGTTCAAAAAGAATATGACAGGGTCTTATTTTGGGGGAAACACGGTACTACTAGTACAACTTCAACATTTTTAGATTTGAATAATTTTGTGTGACAGGGTTACATATGATCTCTTTCAAATAAAAGTAAGTTTTTGAAAGTTGCATTAGACCTAAGTTCTAACATGACATAAGCAATATATAATTGAGAATAATATATGTTATAGGCTGTATTTATTTGTTTTAAGACAGACTGTTAGTCTGTGAAATATTAGCTCTTTTATTTGCAAAATCAGAGTTTAAAATTTATGATGTATGAATTGTTTCAAACCACATAACTGTACATGTTTTACCCAGATTTTTAAAATTTCATTACTGCATTGGTATTAGATGATTTTTTAAAATATATTTCCAGAGAAGTTGCAATTAATTTACTTTACATTTTATTTGAATAGGCATTACTGAATGTCTCAAGAAACCTAATTTTGTATAGATTATAGGTCAATACAGTGATCCCCCGCTCGTTGCGAGGGTTCCGTTCCAGGACCCCCCGCAACGAGCGGGTTTTCGCGAAGTAGCACTGCGGAAGTAAAAACACCATCTGCGCATGTGCAGATGGTGTTTTTACTCCCACAGCGCTAGCGAGGAGCCGAAGATTGGGGGCGGCGCGGCTGTTTGCCGCCGGCATGGAGGGCTTCCTAGCAGCCCCCCAAACCCGGGTTGGGGGTCCGGGGGGCACTGGCTCTCGGCGCTTTCGAGCTGAGTCCGGGAGCGAATTCGCTCCCGGACTCAGCTCAAAAGCGCCGATAGCAAGCGGCAAGGAACGGCTTGTCCACGCCGTTCATTCTCGCCGCTTTCGAGCTGAGTCCGGGAGCGAATTCGCTCCCGGACTCAGCTCGAAAGCGCCGAGAACGAACGGCAAGGAACGGCTTTTCCACGCTGTTCATTCTCGCCGCTTTCGAGCTGAGTCCGGGAGCAAATTCGCTCCCGGACTCAGCTCAAAAGCGCCGAGAACGAACGGCAAGGAACGGCTTTTCCACGCCGTTCATTCTCGCCGCTTTCGAGCTGAGTCCGGGAGCAAATTCGCTCCCGGACTCAGCTCGAAAGCGCCGAGAACGAACGGCAAGGAACGGCTTTTCCACGCCGTTCATTCTCGCCGCTTTCGAGCTGAGTCCGGGAGCAAATTCGCTCCCGGACTCAGCTCGAAAGCGCCGAGAACGAACGGCAAGGAACGGCTTTTCCACGCCGTTCATTCTCGCCGCTTTTGAGCTGAGTCCGGGAGCAAATTCGCTCCCGGACTCAGCTCGAAAGCGCCGAGAACGAACGGCAAGGAACGGCTTTTCCACGCCGTTCATTCTCGCCGCTTTCGAGCTGAGTCCGGGAGCAAATTCGCTCCCGGACTCAGCTCGAAAGCGGCGAGAATGAACGGCGTGGGCGGGCGAAGGGCGGGCGGCAGCGAGGAGTTTGCGTGGGCGGTGGGGAAACTCCTCGCTGACGCCAGCAAGAGGGGGAAGACTCAGGGAAGCCGCCCAGCAGCTGATCTCCCGGTTGCCATCTACGCATGCGTGCCCACGGGCACGCATGCGTAGATGGTATTTTGACTTCCGGGTTGAAAAATAGCGAAGTACCCTGTTCGCAATGGTTGGGGACGCAATAAACGGAGGATCACTGTATATGGTATGTTTCTCCAAATAATCCTATCCTTTGGTCAGAAATTATCAATTTTGAAACTATGATAGTTCATGCCCACTAAATATTTATTTTTAGAAACTGACCAAATTTGGTGGAATAGTTAACAATTTAAGTTTTAATGCATATCTCTACGCCCCCCCCTCCCAAGTCTCTAATTATAGCAATGCTGTAGCCAGTTTTGCTAAATGAGGGGTAGAGAAAATCACAAATGGCAACTGGATATTTATACAAAAACCCCATATTATAGCTCTTAATACAGGATATTTATTAATTATCTCACTCTCTTCCTTAACAGTTGAAAAGTTTATTCTTCTTACAAATTACTAGTATTGTGCAAGCAAATAATTATCTTAACCCTGCTGTTCTGTTTAAGAAAAGTAACAAATCTTCTGTTCCCGGGTCACCCTGACCCGGACCGAAAACTCTTCATTTGCAGTGCTTATGTTTGGTCAATTTGAATACTTTTTTCACTTGGAAAGTAGTCTGAACATTTCTGCACACAATGATATGAAAATAGGCGTTGAATTGCTTACCTGAACGCCTCTTCTCGTACGGTGAGCGGGTACAGCAGTCACATGGGTTGCTCATGTCCAATCCGGTGGAACTGAGCCTAGTATTAAAAAAGCTTGCCGGATCCGCCCCTTCCCCAGAATTCGCGAATCCATAGACTAGGCTCAGTTGTGAAGCTCTGTAGTGTTCAACTCTCATTGTTAGAGGAAGAAGGATATAGAAAGGTAAAGAAGACACATACAAGGGCGGGAAGTGACTGCTGTACCCGCTCACCGTACGAGAAGAGGCGTTCAGGTAAGCAATTCAACGCCTATTCTCCGTACTGAAGGAGCGGGTCCAGCAGTCACATGGGACATACCCAATAGATGGTCCCTAGGGTGGGATTAGCCTGCTATCGTGTGAGATAACGGATTGGAGTACCCTTCTGCCGAAGGCAGCGTCCGCTGAAGCGTAAGAATCAATTTTGTAGTGCCTGATGAAGGAATTTGGCGAGGCCCAAGTGGCTGCTTTGCAGACCTCCTCCAACGGGGCTTGAGTCGCCCAAGCGGCTGAGGTGGCTGCGCTCCTGGTGGAATGCGCAGTGATGTTCCTTGGAACTGAGAGGGAGGCCGACTCATAGGCCTTAGATATAGTCCCTCTGATCCAACGGCCTATTACTGTTGAAGACACTTTGGCCCCCATGACTCTGGGATGATAGGCTACAAACAGTGCTTCTGACCTCCGAAAGGGTCCTGTGCGTTGGATATATATTCTCAGCGCTCTGGTGAGATCCAGGGTGTGCCATCTAATTGCCAATGGATGGTCCCGTTGGAGGCAGAAGGAAGGTAGGACAATATCCTGAGATCTGTGGAACATGGAACTGACCTTGGGTAAGAAGGTGGGGTCCAGTCGCAAGACTACCTTGTCCTGATGAAATTGACAAAGGTCCTGCCTGATCGAGAGGGCAGCCAGCTCCGAAATGCGCCGGGCAGAGGTAATAGCCACCAGAAAAGCTACCTTAAAGGATAGGTATCTGAGGGACGCCGATTTTAGGGGTTCGTAAGGTGCCTGCGTGAGGGAGTGGAGAACCCGTGGCAAATCCCAGGATGGATACCTGTGGACCTTGGAAGGTCTGAGGTTGGCTATGCCCTTAAGGAATTCCTGAACTTCAGGTAAGGATCGGAGAGGCTGTCTGCGGGGACCCCCCAGGACAGATGAAATGGCTGCCAGATGACGCCGGAGGGTACTGGTGGAAAGTCCTTTATGGAAGCCTTGCATAAGGAAGGAAATAATTCTGTGAATGGGAATGCACAGAGGTGAGATACCTTCCTGTAGACACCACTGGTGAAACTTGGACCATGTGTGGTCGTAGATTCGATTGGTCGAGCCCCTCCTGGCCTTTAAAATGACCTCCACTGAATCGGGGTCATGACCACGCAGTTCTAAATCTCTCCTGATAACAGCCAGGCGGTGAGGTGGAACCACTCCGGGTCTGGATGGAAAGAGGCCCCCTGCCGCAGCATATCCCCCGAAACGGGGAGTCGCCAAGGGTCCTGGACGGACAGCTGTTGGAGATCCGCGAACCAGGGTCGGCGGGGCCAATGAGGGGCGATTAAGATTACTCGGGCCCTCTCGGTGAGGACCTTGTGAATCACGTCCGGGAGGATTGGAATCGGAGGAAATGCGTAGAGTAGGCCTGGAGGCCATGGACTCCGGAGGGCATTGATTGCTTCCGCTCCCGGGGATGGAAATCTGGAATAGAAGCGAGGGAGCTGGGCGTTCGCATTGGTCGCGAAGAGATCCAGGACTGGTAGACCGAATCTGAGGGTGATTTGATGGAACAGATCTTGATGGAGGTTCCACTCTCCCGGGTCTATCGTTGCTCGGGATAGCCAATCCGCCTGGACGTTGAGACTCCCAGAGATGTGATCGGCTAGGAGCGACTGGAGATGTTTTTCCGCCCAAAAGCCCAACTTGAGGGCCTCCCTCATGAGAGCCTTGGATCTCGTGCCCCCCTGTCTGCAGATATGGCTTTTTGTGGCAATGTTGTCGGTGAGAATGAGAACGTGCCGGTTGGGGATGCGAGGAGAGAAATGCTTCAGAGCCAGGGAGACGGCTCTTAACTCTAGCCAATTGATTGGCCTGGAAGCCTCCTCCGGGGACCACGTGCCCTGGGCTATCATCCCCTGGGCGTGGGCGCCCCATCCCGATAGACTGGCATCTGTGGTGATGACAAATTGATCCGGGCACCTGAACGGGGATCCTCTGTCCATGGCCGGAGACTTCCACCACTTGAAGGATCTGCGAACACTCAGTGGGATGACAATGCGTCGATTTGAGTTGCTGTGCCCCGATCTCTGAAAAGGCAACAGAAGCCACTGGAGTTCCCTAGCATGAAGGCGAGCCCAGGGAATGATGCCTATGCATGACACCATCTTCCCCAAAAGGGAAGATAGAGTAACTATGGATACTGAAGGATTAGATAAAATGTTAGAAATTAACTCCACTATACTGAGTTTTCTCTCGGGAGAGAGAAAAACCTGGGAGGATTTTGAATCAATAATGGATCCCAGGTGAGAAATGGAAGTGGAAGGTTGGAGGTGACTTTTATCAAAGTTGATGGAAAAACCATGGTCCTGAAGGACTGACATGGTGACAGCAAGGTCTGTTTTTACTCTCTCTAGGGAGTTCCCATGAATTAAAATATCATCAAGATAACATAAAATGTGGATGGGAGACGCCCGGATATAGGCCGCCAGGGACCCCAAGAGCTTTGTAAAGACCCGAGGGGCCGAGGAAAGGCCAAATGGCATCGCCCTATACTGGAAATGCCTGCCTTGAAAGGAAAAACGTAAAAATTTTCTGTGGCATTTGGCTATAGGAATGTGAAGGTAGGCCTCAGTGAGGTCTAAGGAGACCATGAAATCTCCTGAGTGAATGGCGGCCAAAATAGAAGACAAGGAGTGCATTTTAAACTTCCTATATTTGATGAATAGGTTTAGTTTCTTTAAATCCAAAATGGCTCTCCAACCTCCGGAGGACTTTGGAACCATAAATAGGATGGAGTAAAAACCAAGGCCCTTTTGACCGGGAGGGACCGGTTGAATGGCTCTGATGGACAAAAGATGAGAAGTGGCCTCCTCCATACGGTTACAATCTGAGGATGACCTGGGAGAAGGGCAGGAAATAAAACGTTTAGGGGGAGGAGAAATAAATTCTAAAAGAAGGCCTGTTTGAACAGTGTCAATGACCCAAGGGTCCTTGGAGGTGAGACGCCAATTAGAGGCGAAATGAGCTAGGCGACCCCCTATGGGAATGGAGGCAAGATTACCATCTAGGTTTCTTTGAAGCCCTGTTAGAGGAAGCTCCCCTTTGAAAACGAAACCCTCTACCCCTGGAGTTCCTACCTTGGGAACGAAAACGGGGGGAATACTGACCTGGAGATCTCTGATAGGAAGCCGCTTGGTCTTGCTGGCGCCCTGGGCGACGAAAGGACTGCGTTTTGGTAACTTTTTTCGTGGTAGGACCCAAAACTTTCTTCTTGTCCGTGGTCTCCGTGAGGAGGGGATCCAGAAGATCACCGAAGAGAAGGTCGCGCTTTAAGGGGCCCTGGGATAACTGCCACTTTTGGCGAACTCCCGCTTGCCAAGGGCGAATCCATAGGAGTCTTCTTGCCGTTGTAGAGGCTGCAATAGACTTAGCAGAAAATCTAGTAGATTGTAAGGTGGCATCAGCCACGTACTGGGCAGCTGCAAAGACCTTGTTGAAGTCTTGTTGACCTCTCAAGTCATCGGGAGGAATGTGCTGTTGAAGTTGGCGAAGCCACAGCAGCATAGCCCTGGAGAAGAAGGAGGCCGCTGCAGAACTTTTAATGGACCAGGAATCAGCGGTGAATCCTCTTTTGAGCATTAGCTCGATGCGCTTGTCCTCTGGACGGAGGACTTCCTCCGCCTCGCCTGGTACAGCCGCTGCCGAATGAAGAATCTTGACAGGTTCATCTGGTTTGGGAAAGGATAGAAGCTCTTCATAGGAAGAGGAGAGTTTATACAACTTTCTGTCCTTGGTAGAGGGATTAAGGCCAGAGGCTGGGAAATCCCACTGTTTGAGTAAGGCATCTTTAAACAATTTAGGCATAGGAATTACCTCGTTGTCCTCCTGTTCCTCTGTGAAGTAAGGTAAATTCTCCTCCGGGGGATCAGTGGAAGTGAAGGCTTGTTTCTCCTGGGCCGCTAATCCCGTAGAAATTCTAGCTTTGAGGAGGAGAGATTTGAATAATTGAGAGGGGAAAATAGTAATTGGAGGGGGAACCTTTATTTGGGATTCCTCATCATCAGATAATCCCTGAAAAGGGTCCTCATCATCCTCCATCTCCTCGTATTCATCCTGGGAGGAATCTGAATCATCCTGAATAGGAGCTCTGACCGCTGGGGAAGAACCCAAGGGGCGGGAGGGACGAGAAGGAGGAAGAGGTTGAGGAAGCGCATTGATGGTGGAGAGTTTGGCATCAATGGCTTTGGACAACACAGCAAAAATAGACTGGAACTCAGGAGGTAAATTAGAAATATCAGCAGAAATGGCAGAAGAGTCCCTAAAGGCCTGGGAAGATCCTGGCTGGGGGGAATCTTCAATAACATCTGGTTCCTCTGGACCTATGCCCCATAGGTTAGGTTGGGGTCTGTCTAGGTTTGGCTCATCCAGAGATAACACAGGGACCCCAGAAGGAGGCAGGCTAGAGGCCTCTGGGGGGTCTTGACTACTGATTACTTGGGCCTGCACTTTCAAACGTTTTGCTGATTTGTCATGAATTTTTTGTAGGGCTAGGTCCCTTCTCTTCTCGGCCCTAGTGACCTTGGTCGGGGGGCGGGCCCCAGGAGAAGAGGAGGAAGAGGCCTGGGGGATGCTAGTAATCTCATCGCCAGTAGGCCTGGCCTCTCTGGGACCTTTAGTTGTGCCTCTCTTGGGAAAAGCAGCCATAGTCTGACAATTAACAGAAGACAAGGCTGAGCCAATAATTAAATAATAAGGAGAAGAATTTTAAGAACTTCCCAAGAGGAATGGATCCTGCTTCGAGGCCTCGAAGCTGCTGAAGAGTGAGGACAATCTGGGCAAACCCAGAGTTCGTGCCCCCAAATCCAGCGGGGCCAGCCTCCCTAAACTTAGTAATTAAGTAAACCAAGGCACTCTGGTTGGAGGCTTAGCCGGTGGAGAATTTAGCCTGGGACCCCCAAGGCCCGCTCCCGGATCCAGGCGGTGGACTGAGGCCTACGCGGCTGGCAGAAGGCCAACACGAGAGGCCTAAATTTTAAAAAAAGGGCGCGAAGGCCTTCGCGCCGAAAAGATCGCTGCTGAGAAATTTCTAAGGGGAAAAGCGATCGACTAAGTCCAGGAGACTATAAGGCGTCTCGCTCCGCAGGAGGTATAATATAAGCCCTTAAATATTATATACAATAAATAATCAATATTTCAATGGTATAAATACTTGCACTAGGACCTCCAGGCCTAGGGATTAGAAGAATCCACAAGCGGCCGCAGGAATCGTAACCGGCAAAACCGCCGGGGGAAAACGAAACCGCAACTTCTCCCAAAGAAAGAAAACCAAGCCGCGTTTTTTTCTTTTTTCTTTTAAACGGCTGGCGCAATTAGTGCAAGTAATAAAATAAAGACAATAAATCTTACTACTTATTGAAGGAAAGACCGAAGGGAAGGTGTTAGAATGTTGAACGAGCTATCACAATACAACCGCAGGATATGCGAACTGAGCAAATTCTGGGGAAGGGGCGGATCCGGCAAGCTTTTTTAATACTAGGCTCAGTTCCACCGGATTGGACATGAGCAACCCATGTGACTGCTGGACCCGCTCCTTCAGTACGGAGAATTGAACTGAAGAAATTAATCCTTATTGGTTTATTTTGCACATAAATATGCTTCCCCCCCCCTTTTTGTGAATTTTCTTTAGGTTTATTGATAATTATGCCTGCAAAATACATTCTATTTTACTAAAGTTGGTATGGGATTGGTAGCTTGAACATTTCTGAACATAATGATATGAAAATTGAACTGGAAAAATTGATGCATATTGGTTTATTTTGTTGATGAAATGCACGCCCCCCGTTTTTTTTAAATAGTCTTCACTTTATGGATAGTTTTGCTAGCAAAATACATTCTATTTTACTAAAGTTGGTGTGGGATTGGTAGCTTGAACATTTCTGAACATAATGATATGAAAATTGAACTGGAAAAATTGATGCATATTGGTTTATTTTGCATATAAATGTATGCCTCCCCCCGTGTTCAATTATTTCAATTTATATAAAAATTATGCTGTTAATTTCAAACTTACATACTTTTTTTTAGTAAAATGGATTTGTTTCATAAAATTAGTTCTCTGGCTACAATGTGGTTGATTTTCAAAAGGATATTCCAAATATTTCTAGACAAATATGTATAAACAGTGACAATAATGGCAAGGCCGGGGGTGGGGGGTGGCCCTTTTGTGGCAAAAATAAACCAATAAGAACCATTTTTTCCAGTTCATTTATATTTTTCTTATGTTCAGAAATGTTCAATTTAGTATATCAAACCTTTTGGGGGAAAATTCCTTAGGGATTTGTAGCCTTAAAAAATAGAAATTGACACGAAATTAAAAAAGGATGGGGGGAGGGGCTTTTTGATCAAAATAAAAATATAAGTCTCAATTTTTCCAGTTCAATTTTCATATCATTATGTTCATAAATGTTCAAACTAGTTTTCCAGTTGAAAAAGTTTTCAAAAAGATCAAATTCAAGTACCTAAAAAAATTATTTTTGGTCCAGTCATATACGAACAGAAACAGACTCGAAGTTATGATTTTTTTTTGCCCAGAAAACAATTAGCCACCACCCCAAAATATTTTTTGATGATCAGCATTGTTAAATTGAGTAAATGAATGCCTAAGATTTTAAAGAATATTTCGGATTTGGAGCATAAAAAAATAAAAAGTGAAAATGGTTGCAAGCAGCCAAGGGGGGGGGGAGGCCTTATTTCTGATATTAAAAAACCAATAAGAATCATTTTTTTTCAGTTCCTTTATATTTTTCTTATATTCAGAAATGTTCAAGCTACCAATCCCACACCAACTTTAGTAAAATAGAATGCATTTTGCAAGCAAAACTATCCATAAATTGAAAAAGAATTCACAAAAACGGGGGGGCGTGCATTATATCCGCAAAATAAACCAATAAGATTTACTTTTTTCATTTCAATTTTCATATCATTGTGTGCAGAAATGTTCAGACTACTTTCCAAGTGAAAAAAGCTTTCAAAAAGACCAAACATAAGCACTGCAAATGAAGAGTTTTCGGTCCGGGTCAGGGTGACCCGGGAACAGAAGATTTGTAACTTTTTTTGCCCAGCAAAAACTAAGCCCCCCACCCCCCAAAAAAAATTCTCATAGAGAGAACCCCTGAAATGATGAAAAGCCATGAAATTTCAAGTTTCAGATATGCAGGGAAAAATTTTTACAGGGACTCAAACTTGGCTTCGGGTCACATACGACCCGAACAGAACAGCAGGGTTTTAAAGAAACGCAGTACAGATTTTTTTTATCCTTCAGCAAAAAGTTGGCTTTATTCTGGAGCATTGAATACCAATGGTTGCTAGTGTCTTCTGAGTATATTACAACTACTGTTCCCAGAATCCCTAGATTATTATTATTTTACACTAAAGTCAGAAGCATGAGGCACTTCTGGGTTGAAAGTATTAGCCAATTACATCACCATTGCCCTGGGGACACCCAGTGGTGGCTCTTTTCAAGTCTCCTGCAGGAATTGCAGTAGAAGCTGAGAGCTCAACCCCAGCACACGCAGTTCTCAGGTCTTGAATGTGAGCTTGCTAACCTCCTGCCTAGCATTAATTCCTAGCTAGCAGGATCTTAAATTGGAAAAGATTGATAAAAAACCTTGTAATAACTATAAATTGCTTATATGATTATTGCAACATGCTCTACCTGGGGCTACCCTTGAAGAGTGTTCAGAGACTCCAAATTGTCCAGAATGCAGCCGCCCGAGTTGTCATGGGTGTACCGAGGTATAACGTATAACACCTATACTCCGTGAATTGCACTGGTTTCCTATTAGTCTCCGGGCACAATCTTCAAGGCATTGGTTATTACCTATAGAGCCCCACATGGCCTTAGGACCAGACTATTTACAGGACCGTCTCCTGCCACGTACCTCCCAGAGACCAATTAGAGCACACAGAGTTGGCCTCCTCCAGGTCCCATCAACTAAGCAATGCAGGTTGGCAGGACCATGAGGGAGGGCATTCTCTGTTGCTGCCCCTGCTCTATGGAATCAACTCCCACTGACATCCGCACTGCCCCCTGCTGGCTTTTTGTAAGGCCACAAAGATCTGGCTATGCCGGCAGGCCTGGGGGCCGTGAATTATAAATTTTATTAAGGTTTTAGAATTTATATAGTAAGTAAGTTAGTAAGTAAATAAAAAAATAAATTTTAAAATAATAATAATATTTTCTTAAACAAAACTTCAGTGATGCTGAATAATTTCATGAATCCAAATAAAATGTCTATTTAACACAAGTAGGTAACTTTAGTGAGAGTTCTTATTTTCTTCCAGATAATCCACTCTTATTGCTATTCATGTTATTTGCTTGAAGATCTATCTGAACAATACAAAAAGCTTGAGGCTCATTCTACTAGAGAGGGGGGGGGGGGAACTGAATTACTTACTTACCAAACAGACAGACATTTCTCTACCTGTCTCTGTTGCTGTATTGCTTAAAATCAAAACCATTTTATCAAATTTGATTTCAATGCAGATCCATCATAATTTATTTTGACTACCTAATCTATCTATCTATCTATCTATCTATCTATCTATCTATCTATCTATCTATCTATCTATCTATCTATCTATCTATCTGACTTGTATGCCCCCCCCAATCCCGAAGGACTTGAATATAGAAGTTTAGGATTCTCTTTTACAATAGGAAAGTGTTTTATCGCCTTTATATGCATAAGACTCTTCAGCTTTGCCCATAGGAATACAAAGGTGCTTTTAGTAACATTATTTTTCTTCCACACAGTTTGAATGATGGCATGTCTAAGATTATTAAGCTACACTAGCAGATGTATATGACAAAGCTATTTATCTCACACTGTGCTCTCAGGAACACAATAGAATTATCACTGAAATTTCAAAGAATTGTAAGCTTACTAGGTTATTCTATAACTACATTATGGAAGATTTTGTTTTGAAAATGTTTAGCAAACAAAAAAGGATTTTCTGATTGTTCACTGTTAGAAAAGTTAGGTATTTAGTACATTGGAAAGTACTAAGACCTTGTCATTCAGATACATATTCTTAAACTATATAACACATTTTTATCGTTTTAGATTTGGTAAGTCCTACATTAGATGGCGCTAATTTAATGGGGCCAAATCTAACCTTGATTTGTATATTAAATTCATTCTACCATTCATATTTTTAAAACAATTTAGAATGGTTAAAATTAGTAAGAGGAAGAAAAGAAAAACATAACAAGGAAAAGGAATATAAATTATTTTTCATATTTAAATTTAGCATAATTTAAAATCTATCATTGTATTTTGGGAAACACTAGTTTATTTCCTGTTAGGAGCAGCTGCAGGCATCTCCATTACTGTCAAAATGCTTCTGCAGAACAAGGAAGATGCCATCAAGTCCTTTGAGGTTAGCTTCGATGCATAAACTGCTGCGCTTGCAGCCCGTATAATCAGCTGCATTTCTAGGCCACACAATAAATTCCATCCTATTTTTCAGGCTGTAACCTCTCTATTCTATTTTTGCAAAACCGACTTTATTACGTCAGGTTAAGGGTGACCTCTTTTTAACCATACTCCGTGTTAGGTTAAGAAATGTCTCTTCTGGGATAAGCTTGAATTCTGATGACTTCATGGACATATCCAAGTAGGTTTCTTAGCAACAGCCTAGAAATGATTTGCCATTGTCTTTTTCTGGAGTTATTTTGCCACATGTAGCTTATTGCCCTTGTGTTCTCTGGAGATCTCCCTTCCAAGTGCTAATTATGTTTTTTGCTGTCCAACCCAGAGAAAGTCAGCCGGGTGTTGCTATCTGCTAAGGCATAAATTAAGCTGCTCGGGGAGGGAGGGAGGGAGAGAAGGCAAATGAAACAGCAAGCAAAAATAAGAAAATAGACCAGTTAATTTAGAAAGTTAATAGGAAGATGATTGATAGAGTGAAATGTTTATAACATATATATATGTATATATTAATACAATATAACTACCAAAAAAATTAGTACTTAAGTGGCCACTTCTATTATAAGTGCAGCTTTTTTGAGACTCCAATTATAGGGATGGTAGCCATCAAGAAAGAATTGATCTCCTTTTATTTTGTCTGAACTTTTCATTCCAAGATTTTCAGGATTCTGGTACAAGACATACTGCTAAAATAATAATTCAAGAAGAGGAAAAGAAAAGAAAAGAAAGATACACTGTTATTCATTCTACTACCACTGTTGCAACTGAATAAATAAAAAAAAGGAAAGTTGTCCACATTACAGTAAGAGTCAGAGAACTATTATGGGGATGGGCAATTTAGAATAGAGGTGAATTTTACAATTCACAAGGCATGATTCCAAGGACAGCAACATCATAAACTATGATGAATTCAAAAGACCATATGATGTAGCCCAAAATTACTAATATGCAATTACAAATTTACATAATTATCACTACCCTGTTTTCTCCAAAATAAGACATCCCCTGATAATAAGACCAATCGGGCTTCTGAATGTATGGCAGTAAGGCTAATCACTTATTTCAGGGTTCAAAAAAAATAGAAGACAGAGAAACAGAGATATAAGTTTTGTAAATAGCCCTTAAAAATGGTGTTGATTTAAACAAAAATCATGCTTTGGCTTCCAACAAAGTATATTTGTATTGGTTGTGAACAGTGACTGGCAACTCCTATCCTTCAAAAATGAATCTCTTATATAATCAGCACTACAGTGACATAAATGTAGGTAATTTAAAACACTGGAAGTCCATTTTAATAATCAGATTTCAAGTTTCTTCTCTTTTGCAAAACCATTTACCTGTATATACTCGAGTATAAGTCGACCTGTTTATAAGCTGAGGCACCTATTTTTGTCACAAAAACGGGGAAAATTTATTGACTCGAGTATAAGTCGAGGGTGGAAAATGCACTGGCTACTGGTAACTTATAAAAATGGAAAGCAATAAAATTAGATCAATTGAGGCATTAGTAGATTAGATAGATAGATAGATAGATAGATAGATAGATAGATAGATAGAGAGAGAGAGAGAGAGAGAGAGAGAGAGAGAGAGAGATGATAGATAGATAGATAGATAATAGATAGATGATAGACAGACAGACAGACAGACAGACAGACAAGACAGATATAGCTCAAAATAAAGCAAAATAAAATGAACCAGCCAGACCCCTTTTTCTCCATCGTGCCCAGCCAAAGGACAACTCTTCAGACACTTCCCTCTGGCGTCTTGCGACTGCGCAAATTATTTCTCACTGAAGGGATCTTTTTTTCCCTCCTCCCACCAGAGGAAGTGCTGGAAGAGGGATGCAAAAGGGAGAGGGAGCCCCCTTCACTGCAGATGATAGATAGATAGACAGACAGACCCCTTTTTCCCATCGCGCCCAGCCAAAAAGCAAGCCGCTGCAATCCCTGACTGTGGACTGGGAAAAGGGGGAGAGATATAGAGAAGGCTGGCTGCTGTTCTCATTCTCCTGCTTAGGATTCCCCCCCACCTGGAAAGCTCCAGGCAAAGCTGCGGGCTGAGCCTTTGAAGCCTCTCCAGGAGAATCTCTGTAGATCTTTGGCCGGTTTCTCTTGTGGTTCCTCTGCCACCTTTCTTGGGCACTTTGCCCGCCCCTCGCCTGCTGCTCTCATGTTCCCTTCAGGAAAGAAGGGAAAGAAGCTTCTGGCATCATTGCTGGGGGTTCTCTGCAGGGGGCTGGTGTGGAGGTGGCATTTGGGGACCATTCCTGTGCGTGAGAGAGATACAAGCCTCCCCCCTCTTGCTTTTGTGCATGCTTTCGTCGAACGCTGTCAGTGAGGGGGTTGCAGGAGGGGCGGGGCAGGTGCTACTGAAGCGCTCGGCAAAATTGCTCTCAGTGAAGGGCAAAAGCGCTCGGCAAAATTGCTCTCAGTGAAGGGGCTGCAAGGACTTTCACTGAAAGCTTTCACTTTCAGCACTTCGGGAGCACCTGGCCCACCCTCCTGCAGCCCCTTTGCTGAGAAGACTTTCTCCGAGCGCTTCATGAGCACCTGCCCCACCCCTCCTGCAACCCCTTCGCTGACAGCGCTAGACAAAAGTGTTATCAGCGAAGAGGCTACAGGAGGGGCAGGGCAGATGCTCCCAAAGTGCTCCGCAAAAGCCCTCTTGCAGCCCCTTCACTGAGAGGGCTTTCACCGAGTGCTTCAGAAGTGCCTGCCCTGCCCCTCCTGCAACCCCTTCGCTGACAACGCTTGACAAAGCGCTCTCAGCAAAGGAGCTGCAGGAGGGGGGGCCCAGGCACTCCCGAAGCGCTCAGCAAAAGCCCTCTCAGCAAAGGGGCTGCGAGAGGATTTTTGCCGAGGGCTTCCACCAGGGAGAGGCAGCACCAGCCCCGCTCCTGCACAGCTCACTCACCCGAGCCGCCAATGCCTGCCAGTCTCCCACAGGCACCCTCTGCTCCGAACTGGAGTCCCTGCTGGCGCTCAGGTCACCCAAGCACTGTCAGTGACTCGGGTATAAGTCGAGGTTGGATTTTTCAGCACATTTTTGGTACTGAAAAACTCGACTGAGTATATACGGTATGTTGCATATTTGGAACGCAGTGGCCCTTAGTGATTAGAGAAATAAGATCAAGATATTTTTTTTAAAAAAAATGTAAGCATAAAAAAATGAGTTAATACACTAGTACATCATAAGTTCTCACTCGAGTCCTCGGAAAGTGGTGGCATAAAAATCCAATTAGATAGATAGATAGATAGATAGATAGATAGATAGATAGATAGATAGATAGATAGATAGATAGACAGACAGACAGACAGACAGACAGATAGATAGATAGATAGATAGCAATGATGGGTAAATTGTATTTAGTTTTTATACACATGCTGACACTTTTGTAAGAAGCAAAGAACATTCAAAGAATAATGGTGATACTTTAAATTTGAAATTTTTATAGCTCCATTTTTTTCACATGTAACTCTGTACCACAAGGACATCCCAGAGGTCCTAAAATAATTTATGTCAGAAAATTTAACTGTGGTTGCTGCTGTTGACTAAATTCAAGAAGAACAACCTTCATTAAAGATTTTGACCTCTGAAAAATCTAAAGAAGCTTATGTATCCTGGTCTGTTTCCTGTTGATCCCTGATTACCCTGTTTTCCCCAGAACAAGACATACCTGGATAATAAGCCCAATTGGGCTTTTGAGTGCATGGCAATAAGGCCAAGCACTTATTTCGGGGTTCAAAACAAAATATAAGACAGAGTCTTATTTTCAAAGATTTTCAAAGTAGGTTGGCCAAGAGTAGATAGAAGGTATTGTTTGCTATTTTTTTTGTCATTTGAGTGCAGATCTCTAAAGCATTTGACATATGTCAAGTATTAGTTTAAGTTTTCTCTTTGCTAATTCTCCCTTTTTCTCCTCAATGTCTTCTATTCAATAGTCCTTTTTTTGTTCCTCTTTGGTCTAACGTGAATTTCAAAAAGCCAACCTTGCATGCTATACTAATTTTAGAAAATTAGAAATGGTACACTGGGAGTCTAAACCACATGGCTGTCATTTCATACAAATGGCTTTCTATTTAAAACAAAAAAACAACAAAATTAAGATATTTCTCTTTTTTTAGCCTTACCGTTTCTCATTATTTCTATACTTTAACTCCTGCCACTGAAGAACATTGAAACAAATTGTTTTGAAAATTCATTCCAATTGGAATTGCTACTGAAATGCTGATGTTTCAAAACTGTACATGAAACTCTGTTAGATGTATTCCCCAGATGAATTTTTGAAGAAAAGGACATTTTATTACAGCACATTAAGGTCCACATGTAAAAAGTTGGATACAGTCTCTTTATATTATTTGTATTTCTCATACAAAATGACAATTTATATTTTATCTAATTTTAATGTAATTACAATGAAATTTCATTTTAAAAGAATAATTGGGTGAAAAGAGTGACTGTGTTTCCCAAAAGTCTGATAAATTGTAATAGTATATGAGAATGACCTTGAGAAACAAGAGGAAGTATTTCAGTCCACAAAAACAATAGGAACAGGGGAAGCATCTCAGGAGCGACTATACCTAGGTTTTTGGGGAATAAAGGGAAGATTTGCAAGTTTTTGAAACTAAAGCCTTACAACAAAAGTAAAGTTGAAACTCATGGCTTGTATTTCTTGTTTGCGCTACCTTAAAACACTGACATCAATCAAAGATTAGATTATCAGACTAATACAAATGACACAAATTATATTATCTAAGGGGCGTGCATAAGCACACCACTGTGCCTACCGTCCCTGTCCTATTGTCTTCTTTTGTTACTTTTTATCATTACTTATCTAATGTTTTATTTGTACAAATTATCACCCTATAATTGTTTGACAAAATAAATAAATAAATAAATAAATAAATAAATATTATCACACAAAAATATCAATTACAAATGGTAAGTTGCAATTAAATTCGATCCATTGTATACAAAGAGATTTAAAGCACTCATCTTTAAGCCTAGGTCACCAACCAGTGGTCCGTGGACCACTGGTGGTTCCTGAGAAAATTTTGGTAGTCCATGGACAAATCTTGGCCCCTGGCCTCGATATGGCTGAGAACGATTAATTCAGTCTGCATGTGGGAACATAAGGCTGCACCACCCAATATCACCCTGCCCACATATCAGCCATCGCTCTGAGTGCAAACCTCACCTTGAGTATAGTATAGTGGTGTGAGCCATATAAGCTGGAACAGAATGTAAGACAATGAACTTGCTGTGCTCAGCCAAACGTCTACCTTTAGGGCCTACATCTCTCCTTCTGCAAGGCTTCTGGGTGGAAAGCCAGGAGAAAGTGCCTGCTAGATTCACTCCAGCTGCTTCTTTCTGCTGTAGTGCGGTATCAACATTTGCATGGCATCAGCATTCTGCTTCAGTATATTTGCACCAGCTGGTGGTGAAAGACAGCTGTCATCTCCTGTTGCTTGGGACTCAGCATGGTAAATGCTATCCAGTCCAGGAAGCAGCCAGAGTTTGCTGTTTATTGCGGATACTAGCTCAGCCCCTTGTAAACTCTCATTTCTTGAGGAACCCGGCTGAAGCTTCCTGTGCTATTTTGATCCCACAGCTTCCAGCCAATATAACCTCTGCTTTGGACCGTTTGTACCATCACCGCCACAACAGCACCATTATTTCATTCCGGCTGCCGAGGGCTGTGTTCTTTTTTGCATATTTCACCACCTGCAAAGTTGCAAATTACACATGCCATTCCCTATGGCAGAGATTTCCAGCCCCACAAGCCAGTCCCATATTCCAGAGCTATGGTAGTCACAGGACTGGCCCTTTGGTAATCCCAGAGCAGCTCTTCCACCTGGGTACAGGAAAAGGAAAAGAGAGAAAGAAGGAAAGGAAAGGAAATGAGAGGAGAGAAATGAAGGAAACGGGAGGGAAGGGAAGGGAAGGAGGGAGGGGAGGGGAGGGGAGAGAGGGGACTACAGCCACAACTCTTGAATATGGGACTTACTTCCCCAACAACATCAGCAAGCCGCCATTAAATAAGCTTCAATTATTTTGAAATAATTACAGTAAATTTAATAATTTTGTTACAACTAAACAACCTTAAAAGATTTGTTATTATTAAATAAGCATTTATGATTTTGTTATAATTAAATAAGCATTTATGATTTTGTTATAATTAAATAAGCATTTATTATAGGTGCATTTCATCATTTTACAAATGTATTTATATATTTTTTAAAAATGTATTAGTGCTCTACTGGACTTAAAATTATGAATTACGGTCCACAACATTTAAAATTATGAATTTGGTACTCCGCAGAATTTAAATTTATGACCTTGGGGCTCCTTGAAGTCCAAAAGGTTGGGGACCTCTGTCTTAAAGGAAGGGAAGAAGTAGATACAGTGGTCCCCCGATCATTGCGAGGGTTCCGTTCCAGGACCCCTCGCAATGACCGGTTTTTCGCGAAATAGCGCTGCGGAAGTAAAAACACCATCTGCGCATGCGCAGATGGTGTTTTTACTTCCGCAGCAGCAGCGAGGAGCCGAAGATTGGGGTTTCCCCACCGCCCACGCAAACTCCTCGCTGCCGCTCGCCCGTCCTTCGCCCGCCCACGCCGTTCGCTCGCGCCGCTTCCCAGCTGAGTCCTGAAGCCAATTCGCTTCAGGACTTAGCTGGGAAGCGGCGCGAGCGAACGGCGTGGGCGGGCGAAGGGCGGGCGAGCGGCGGGCGTGCGGGCAGGCAGGCGGCAGACAAGCCGTTCACTCGCGCCGCTTCCCAGGTGAGTCCTGAAGCCAATTCGCTTCAGGACTCAGCTGGGAAGCGGCGCGAGCGAACGGCGTGGGCGGGCGAAGGGCGGGCAAGCGGCGGGCAAGTGGGCAGGCAGGCGGCGGACAAGCCGTTCGCTCACGGCGCGAGCAAACGGCGTGGGCGGGCGAAGGGCGGGCGCGCGGGCAGGCAGGCGGCGGACAAGCCGTTCGCTCACGGCGTGAGCAAACGGCGTGGGCGGGCGAAGGGCGGGCACACGGACGGGCAGGCAGGCGGCGGACAAGACAAGTGGCGGGCGCGGCAGCAGCGAGGAGTTTGCGTGGGCGGTGGGGAAACTCCTCGCTGATGCCCGCCGCTTGCCCTCCCGCCAGCAAGAGAGGGAAAACCCAGGGAAGCCGCCCAGCAGCTTTTCTGCCCGGCGCCATCTATGCATGCGTGGCCATAGAAAAAAAGGGCGCGCATGCGCAGATGGTGTTTTGACTTCCGGATTGAAAAATCGCCATATAGCCGTTTCGCAATGATCGGGATCGCAATACCCGGGGGATCACTGTACTAGTATAAAGATATCATGATGAGTTGACGTCTTCAAATTCCAATCATTAATTTAGTGACCATTCAAAGTTACAATGGCACTTTAAAAAGTGACTTATTTCCATTTTTCATACTTATTACCGTTGCAGCATTTATTTATTTATTTATTTTTTTATTAGATTTGTATGCCGCCCCTCTCCGAAGACTCGGGGCGGCTAACAACAATAAAAAAGACAATGTAAACAAATCTAATATTAAAAATAATCTAAAAAACCCCAATTTTAAAAAAAACCCAATCCCATGGTGATCAGAATTTGGACATTTGACAATGGACATATATTTATGAAGATTGCACTATCCAAGGGTCATGTGATTACCATTTCTTACCATCCCAGCTGGCTTCTGACAAGCAAAGTCAATGAGGGAAGTCAGATTCACTTAACAACCACTTGGTTTATTTAAAAATTGAAGTGATTTGCTTAACAATTGTGGCAAAAAAAAGATTGTGAAAAGGAGTGCACTCACTTTACAATTGCCTTGCTTAAAATGGAAATTTTGAACTCAGTTGTGGTCATAAGTTGAACACTATCTATTCTGATAAAAGGAAATATGAGTGCCTTTGAAAAGTGTACGGAAACTTCAGATCATGCAGAATGCAGCTGCGAGAGCAATCATGGGCTTTCCCAAATATGCCCATATTACACCAACACTCCGCAGTCTGCATTGGTTGCCGATCAGTTTCCGGTCACAATTCAAAGTGTTGGTTATGACCTATAAAGCCCTTCATGGCACCGGACCAGATTATCTCAGGGACCGCCTTCTGCTGCACGAATCCCAGCGACCAGTTAGGTCCCACAGAGTGGGTCTTCTCCGGGTCCCGTCAACTAAACAATGTTGCTTGGCAGGACCCAGGGGAAGAGCCTTCTCTGTGGCGGCCCCAGCTCTCTGGAACCAACTCCCCCCAGAGATTAGAATTGCCCCCACCCTCCTTGCCTTTCATAAGCTGCTTAAAACCCACTTCTGCCACCAGGCATGGGGGAATTGAGATACTCTTCCCCCCTAGGCCTTTTCAATTTTATGCATGGTATGTCTGTATGTATGTTTGGTTTTTATAATAATGGGTTTTTAACTGTTTTTAGTATTGGATTATTATTATATGCTGTTTTATTATTGTTGTTAGTCGCCCCGAGTCTGCGGAGAGGGGTGGCATACAAATCAAATCAATCAATCAATCAATCAATCAATCAATCAATCAATCAATAAATAAATAAATAAATAGTAAAGGAAATACAGCTGGAAAAAGTGTGGATATTAAAATTTTATAATTTGAAAGCCACATATTAGTATTTAGATAGAAACAATTGGAGCTTATACTGGGAATATTTACTTACTAAGGGAATAATTTCTGCTCTTTTGCAAAGATGGTACATAGACAGTCATACACAAATGGATCTCTCTGATGAGTATTTTTCTTTTACCCTTAGCTTCAGATGTAGCAAAAATGAGCATACGGGATGTTAAAATTTGTTTTAACAGTTCTTTTTATGAATCTTAGCTTCCCCATGTGTCTTTCTGAGCCATCATTGAATCTTGTCGTCATATCTATTTATACAGTTCAAGTAGCAAATAAATAGAATACTTGTTAAACATCACTCCCTGCAGACTATGTCTGAAAAGATTTTGAAAAAAAGCAAAAGGCCTAATATTTACATGTTCATATTACATTATTCTTACAGCAAAAATGACTTGTTGATATATCAATTATTAAGTAAGATTGGGATTCACTTCATATCATTTATGAAAACAGACATAGAGGGATTAGGTTCCAGGCTGATCTTGTTCACAGCTAAAATTATATGTGAGGTAAAATACTACAGTTAAATTATTTTAGTTTTTAACAAGATACTATTTAAATGAATTGAATAGAATCATTGTCTTAATAAACAATACCGTGTTTCCCCGATAGTAAGACACCCCCGATTGTAAGACATATCGGGGGTTTCAGGGGGGTCGGCTAATATAAGCCATACCCCGAAAGTAAGACATATGTCTTACTTTCGGGGAACACGGGGGGTATTGCCGCCGGATCCTCTCTACGTTACGCTTGCTTTTGCCGCCGCCGGCAGTCTACGAGCGTCCGCTGGCCGCTGCTGCAGTCACTTTCTGCCTCTGCTGGAGCCAGCTGTGGTTTCATCCTCTTCTTGGAGAGGTAGCATCCTCTGCTTGGAGAGGACTTTGGAAGTGACGCCGGCTGCTGTACCAGTTTCTTTCCTTCTCCCCCACCCCCATTTTTGTAAGGAAGCGCTGAAAGACACCACGGAACTTACCGCTGAGTAAATTTATTATTTTAAAGCAGCCGGCGTCACTTCCAAAGTCCTCTCCATGGCAACTCCTGTCTTGTTTGCCTTCGGACCCCAAAATACCCCCCGCGGGCCCTTTTCCATGGGCACGCAGTCCCCATCCCCCTGCCAGCCCGCGGGGGGGGCGGGGAGGCGCCAGCAGTAGAAGGCGCTGCCCCCACCCGCCCGATCCGCTCCCTCTCCTCTTCTGCCAAAAGGCAAACGGCGCGCCCTGCCGCTTAGGCTTTTGCTGCTTCTGGAGGGGTGGACGCCGATCCCCCCCCTCCAGGAGCAGCAAAAGCCTAAGCGGCGGGGCGCGCCGTTTGCTTTCGGCATCGGCGCCTTCCCCTCCACGAGCAGCAAAAGCCTCAACGACGGAGCCGAAAGGCAAACAGCGTGCCCAGTCGCTTAGGCTTTTGCTGCTTCTGGAGGGGTGGGCGCCGATGCCGAAAGCCTCAGCGCCGTTTGGCTGCCGGGGGGGGCGGGGAGGAGAAAATCCTCCCCCCCTCCAGGAGCAGCAAAAGCCTAAGCGGCGGGGTGCGCTGTTTGCCTTTCGGCTCTGTCGTTGAGGCTTTTGCTGCTCGTGGAGGGGAAGGCGCCGATGCCGAAAGCAAACGGCGCGCCCCGCCGCTTAGGCTTTTGCTGCTCCTGGAGGGGGGGATCGGCGTCCACCCCTCCAGAAGCAGCAAAAGCCTAAGCGGCGGGGCGCGCCGTTTGCCTTTCGGCTCCGACGCTTAGGCTTTTGCTGCTCGTGGAGGGGGGATTGGCAGTGCCGATGCCAAATGCTTTCCCTCCGCGGTGGGGGGTGCAGGGCAGGCACAGTCAGCCCCAGGAGACAAAGAGAGAATGAGAGAAAGGAAAGAGACAGAAAGGGAGGGAGAGAAAGAAAGTGAGAGAGATAGAAAGGATAGAGAGAAAGAGGGAATGAGAGAAAGGAAAGAGAGAGAAAGGGAGGGAGAGAAGGAAAGAGTGAGAGATAGAAAGGATAGAGAGAAAGAGGGAATGAGAGAAAGGAAAGAGAGAGAAAGGGAGGGAGAGAAGGAAAGAGTGAGAGATAGAAAGGATAGAGAGAAAGAGGGAATGAGAGAAAGAGTATTTTATGTAACTAAAATTATGGAATCCAGCTTTATTTTAGGGGTATGGATTCATTTACAGGCAATCTCAATAGATATTGATTTCAATTTGAAAATATTCAGTGATGAGTTCATTACCACTCTGAATAGTTGGCTGTACTGTTGAACTTTGTCTTAACAAAAAGAATGTATATTCCAAAAATATCAGAAATATTAAAGGATATCTTTTGAATAATGCAGCCAGAAATTATTAACTAAAATATAAAGCCTGTCAGTAATCATTTCTGTTTCTAGGGATAAACTATATCTAAAATACGTCAATGAAAGAATGTCAGATGTGGAATATGTTTTACCTGAAGTACTGAATGTAGAACTACAAATAATAGGTGAAGGGATTGATTTGGAAAAGGAGCCTTTCCTGTCTGTCTGTGTGTCTATCTGTCTGCCCGCCCGCCCGCCCGCCCGTGTTGAATGGTTAGACTTTCAAACAGCACAAGAGGAAACCATTCATTAAAGAAACTTATCAACTGTGAAAGCAACAAACATAGCACTCATGAAATAAGAGAACATAATTTCTTAACAAAGATTAAGAAGAGGTCCAATAATTTCAATCTGATGTGACCAGGAAAGTGATTTTGCGTTTATGAGAATAGATAGATAACAGTAAAAGTGGATTCAGTGAGACAGAAATCAGTATAAAAGATCAATAGGAAAGAAATCAAAGAAAAAATAATTAATATAACAATGACTTTCTAAAAATCTATACTTTGAATTTACTGAATATATAATTTACAATTTTAGGTACTTAACCTTTGAGGAAGAAAATAAATAAATAAATGGGTGAGAAAAGGAGAACTAAAATGATCAGGGGGTTCTATTACAAGTAAAGGTTAAAACATATGAGAATTTTAGCAAAGATGAAGTTGTACATGAAGGCAGCATTATGCATGGCATGTGAACAGAAAAATGTTATTTTCTCAAAATAGTAGATAATCTACCAAGCTGCGTAGAAGATTTATAAGTAAAAAAAAATCTAACATTTCTTTGTTGCAGAGATGGAGGAAAGTTCCTTTTACCATATCTGGTTCTCATTTTAAGCAAAATAACATTTAAAGACTGTTAGGATCTACCTTGCTGCCCCCAGAGTCATTGTGCTGCAGCACATCAAAAGAAGGCAGCTGTCTGGGCTGCACTTGAAGCATTGTAAGGAATTACTTCAGAAATTATTTTTGCAGTGTAGGTGTGGGGAGAAAATGTGGTTTTAAATTTATGAATGGATAGATGAGAGAAACAAATATTCTGGATTTGGAGGAGGTAGAAGGGAGCGAGATATTACACACAGGCCTAAAAATAGTTATTCTTTATGAAGAAACTGTTAGGATTGCTGACAAAATGCCACTCAAAAACTACAGCTCTTTCAGAATTGTATGAATTGCACAGGGGCAAAAATGTGACTGTCACACAATATTTCATAGCATGCATAATATATTTGTGGACATATCTTTTCTTGCTGTTCAGGAATGCAGGTAGTCCTCATCTAATCACCAGAATTGGAACCAACATGTTTCTTATGAAGCAACATAGTTGTTAAGTGACTCACATGGTTGTTCCAGCTTCCCCCATTGATTTTGCTTGTTGCACTCCATCTCATTAATACATGCTGGTTGCCAAACGCCCAAATTTTTATCACATGATGCCTTGTCAGTCGTAACATCAAGGATCAGTCATAAGTCACTTTTTTCAATGCCCTTGTAACATCAAGTGGTCACTAAAAATGTTTCTTTATATGTTTACAGGGGATAGAAAGGAAGACTGGGGAATGTGGATAGGCTCTTTGACAAATGAAAGGACAATGGGCAATTCAGAAATGCAAAATGCATTACTTCCTACTTCAAAGTATCAAGATGAAAAGAATGAAACATTTTGAGAAAAAGAAGTGTGAAAATAATTCTTATTATGCTTAAAAACTTGCCCCCCCCCCCGAAACTGTCAAAGCAGGCAAAAAGGTGTGTTTATCCTGCTGATATTGATTTGTATGTGGCTCTGGTTTCCAACATCAGCATAATTCAGGCTTCCAATTCTGTTTTTGTGTTCCTTTATGTGTATTTCTGTGTTTTTGAAATAGAAAATGAGGGATATATAAGAGCAGTTTTGGGTGTGTGTGCAGGACTTATTCATAAACTTGAAAGGAAGTAGGTTCATTGTGGAAAGTTAGAATTATACTCTTGATTTTTTTTAAAAAAAGTAATTTCCTGCAGTGAGAAAAAAACATAACTACCACATTTAACATACCATATTTTTTGAGTATAAGATGCACCGGAGTGTAAGACACACCTAGATTTTAGAGGTGGTTTCATTTCTTATGAATGAGCAAAATGAAGGTGAAAGTCCCCAACTATTGTCTTTATTTTTGCTGTAGACTGTCAGCTACATATACCAATTCAACACTACAGTGACTACAGTAGCTCTCAATAACCAAATACGTATTTTTAAAAAAGTTAATTTTACAAAGTATCCATTGCAAGATTTCTATACTAATATAGTACTTGACTGTCCTATAACAGATTCCCACTTCTGTTCCCTATTATCCAGTCCATTTAAGATAGAACTTTCCAAATTGACTATGCTGATTATGTATTTATATTTCGTTCTTGATATTCTCTCCTAGGTGTTAACTTAAATCTTTATATCACACGTCTAAAGTTGTGATTGTTAAAAGGCTCTGGATAAAGATTTTGGATCTACCAATTCTCTGTCCCCTTTGACTTGCAAAACTTGTTTTTAATAGTTTGTTAATTTAAAAATGGAAAATGAGTATGCTACAAAAGGCAGAATGAAACTCTAGTATCAATTTTATTTACAAAAATATCCATTGGTCTTCTATTTGAGTAAATGTACATTGCCTTTTGCTTTCTTTTGCCTTTTGCCTTGCTGCTCATCTGCTTCTCCCTCCCTCTTCCCTCCCTCCCTCTGATCTATCTATCTATCTATCTATCTATCTATCTATCTATCTATCTATCTATCTATCTATCTATCTATCTTCTAATTGGGAAGTAGAAGTGCTACTTATTTTGTTCCTTGAAGTATCCAACATGGCAATCACTTTCTATAATTTAAATTTGTCTTTTGACTGTAAAGACAGGGAGAGATGGCCTGAACTCATAATATTTGTATCATTAACTGCCCTTACTTAAAAACCTTTAATCTATTGCTAGCAAATGCAATGTATAACTGTGAATAGTTATCACGTCACTAGTGCCTCTCTGAGGGAACAGAGTTTAAAGTTCAAATAAATTAGCCATGTCTAATAAATTACTAATACTTCTGAAAGAATTGAACTGCTTTTTATGACAGTGAAACAATGTCTAACTTCCATTCCTCAAATTCAAAGGCCAGTTATAATTCAGATTCTTGCTTGAGGCAAAATGTACCAATTTCTGACCAGTTTTTTAAACAAAATTAATAGAGTCTATCTATACTAGCAAAAGCACAGATTGTGAATAATATTTCCATGTATTATTTAGTTACTTGAGGCACTTGAACTCTCCATCACTTTAGGATGGGGGTTGTAAAACTTTTCTTTTCTGTTTGTAGATTCCAGAATAATTTAATAAAATGTGAAGTTTTTCAAGATACACATGCAGCTCAAAAATAATTTGCTAGATCTCTTTCTCTCTCTCCTTCTTCCTCTCTCTTCTCTCTTTTTTTTTTACAAAGCACTGATTTATTTATTTATTTATTTATTTATTTATTTATCTGCAGGCTTTTCAGCTTCTCAAGGAGACCCTTGGTATGTCGATTTTGTTGATTTTGTCACCTTTCATCTTTTACCTGGATTCTGGCAAAACAGACAGACTCGGTCCTTGATGCTGATTCGACAAGGACAACCCATCCTGACTGCTGGCTCCAACCAGGATAAAGAAAGTCGAACATCTTGTCTCAAGACATTGTGTATGCTCCAACGCTGGAGTTTTTAAGAAGAGATTAGATAACCATTTGTCTGAAATAGTATAGGGTTTTCTGCTTGAGCAAAAGGTTGGACTAGAAGTCCTCCAATTTGGCCCATGGGTCAGGAGTTTGACAACTCTGCTTTGCTGCCATTTTTGAATTGTTCCTTGTTTTCAAAAGCTTTTAACCATTTGCAATCTTTTCAGAGTTGTTGGGAGTCTAGTAGCATATAAATTTAAATAATCTTCCTCCTCCTCTCCTCTTCCTCCTTGCTGTTACCAACACCACTATTGCCACCATATATTTAGTGCTGTTTTTCCAGGTTAAACCCCTTCTACTTACACTGAATTTTTATTTATTTTATTCTCAGTAAAGTCTGCCTCCATTGGGGATTCTTCTAACCTTGGTTGTGTATTTCTTTCCTTAACATTTACTTATATCAGACTCAGCAAGTTTTCAATCTAGCTGCAGCTGCCATCAACTCTTCTCCCTACAGGACTACTGATCAGATTAACATTTTCCTATACTCTGCCTCCATCTCTCATTTGTTCTTGTTTCCTTGTTCCAATATTATTTATTTTTTAAAATTAGAAGAAATATGGCAAGAGTTTCTAAGCAAAGCTATGTTTCCATTTTGGCTGATTCGCTAGAGACTACAGCCAGTAGTTTAATTTAGAGCAGCCTTAGGCCTACTCCGAGTTATGCCAGAAGCTATCTCAGGAGAATGCACACAGCTCTTCCTGGTGAAGTTGAAAATGTGTCAGCTGACAGAGAGAAAAACTTGTACTAAAGGTGAAGCTCATGTTTCAGAACTAAAAAAACATGAGAGGCAGATATTAACTTCATGCCAAGGTCTGTGGCTGACATCAACAGGAATTCAGTCTATATTTCTGAAATTAACTCCAATTAAAAATAAATGCTGATAGTCAACAAGCATTTTTAACAACATTAGGAACTTCTGATTGTGTGCTAGTAATTATAAACACCTGCTTATGAAAATGATTTTGTCATGAAATAGTTTTAGCTAAGAATAATTTCTAATAATTCTGTCTTAATTACTATTCTGATTTGGGGCCTATTTGTAGAGTAGTCATAATGCCTTAGAAATCAGATTCTCTGGTTTCAATACTCAAATGTAGTAGAGTAGAAGTTAAAAAAAGCGAGACTAATGTAAAAATGTAGGTGTTTTTAATAAACGCTCTATTCCCATTGATAGTTAGCAACAGTATGCAAAGTGTATAAAATAATCAACAAAAATATACAAAATAAGGAGAAAAAGAATGTTTATAACTTTTGCTGTATTGCTCCATACCTTTCTCTTCTATTCTATCAATGTCTATGAACAGATCTGTACATTTGCATTATACAGATAATTTTTGATTTACAATCATTCCTTTAACAACAGTTTAAAGTTACAATGGCATTGGGGGGGAGAAGTGTCTATGTGTGCGTATATGTGTGTGTATTTCTTGTGATTCAATATTTCTTTCCTAGAAGCTCTTCAGGGTGAATTTTTCACTTTTGTATATGCAGATACATTTCAGCTACTTTTGAAAATAAGGAAAACTCCTTAGGCATTTACATTCACATCATTCATTCATTCTCAGAATTTTAAGTATGCTTACTCCTATAAGTATTTTCTTTTGTATTTTTTTCCACAAATATAATTTTGATTCTAGAGCTTTGAACAGCTTTCAGTTTTAAGTTGTAAGAGAAGCAGTTGCCCTTGGTTTACATTCGAGTTGAAGAATATAAAGCAGATGAAGAGACACCTAGAGCATTACGAGAGGATAACAAGAAATTCATTCATTCATTCATAGAAATACAAAAACGATTCAGAGTTCTACAAGGCCTGGGAGAAGTGGTACAGATGGTTATCTAATTTTAAAAACAATAAAATAAAAACCAATTAAAACTCCTCAACATAAATCAAGAGGAAGATATACACAACAGAAATTCTGATCAAAACTAACACAATCTCTGTCTGAGTTCAATCCATCCGATAATTACTGACAATATACTAATAACATAACTCACAAATATCTTTTATCCACAAAATTAATAAACATAACCAAACTAAGTTGTCACAATACATATTCCTGCTAGTATGCAGGTACTACCCCCCTTTCTTTTCTTATCTCATCTAAAATCTTTACTATAATGCCCATCTATAAATGCATATAGCAAAGCTCTACTTTATTCTTAAACTACTATATTTTATAGATATAAGACTATGTAAATATGAATATTGAACATAAAATAATTATCTATAGATAAATGTTTGAAATGAATATACAATATATATATGCTACTGTATAAAAAGATTGCTTGGCTCATACCCCTCCTATCTTTCTTTTTGTATCCCCATCCCCTTTCCCCATTCTTAATAAATTAATAAAGTATATTTTTTAAAAAAAGAAATTCATTTGATGAAACATGACTTAGAATCACTGTGATGAGGCTGAGAGTGGCTGTTTCCAAGTGGGGGAAGGTGCATGGGCATCTCACAAGACAAGGACAAGCGCAATGGGGTCAGAGACGGGGGAGGTGCAAGCAACTTACTTGAGAAACTTGTGACCTTTCTTGCTGGCTTTCCCAATGATTTTGCTTGTGGGAGGCCAGCAGGGAAGGTTGCAAATGACAATCAGGTGACCACTACAACCAACATAAGTGCAAACCAATTGCCAAGTGCCCAGATTGTAATTACGTGACTGTGAGATAAAGGAATGGCCAAATGGATCGGTTGTAAGTACCATTTGTTCAGCACTGTTCTAACTTCATATGGTTGCTAAATAACTGATCAATAAATGAGGACTATCTATAGCACAGGTGTCAAACTCATGATGTTACGTTGCTGTTACGTGACATTGCAATGTTTTCCCCTTCGCGGACCTGGGGTCGGTGTGGCCTGTGCATGATGCATCAAACCTGCAGGCTTCTAGTTTGACACCCCTGATCTATAGTTTCAAGGGCTCAGCTGTTTTGAAAATGCATTTTAGAAAAGTACTCTGAATATAATTGAATTATTATCTGAAATCTAATTACAGGAGTGACATTCCTGTACACTTAGAATGGAGGAACACTATAAAAGCAGCATTAAGAATATTAATTTGATCATATACTGTACTGTATATTGATATGGATAACTCTGATGTCCTCACATTAAAAATAAGTCATTATTTTCACACTGTCGAGCTAAAAAAGTAAAATATTGTTTTGTGAAAAAAGATCTCCCCAAGTACTTAGAAACTACGTACTTTAATTCTTCAGGGTCAAGATGAGAAGGCCCATGCATTATTATTTTCTTAAGAAGTCTTTATTTAAGGAATAAAAAATAGCTGGTACAAACTCTGTAGAGCTATACATCTCAGATTATGTATTTTAATCATAAAGAATTATGATTAATTACAGTATGTAGCTATAAGTTATAAGAAAATTAATACTCTTATCAGTCCTTGAAATTATATAGTTTATAGATTTTTGTAATTTATCTGAATGTCAGTTCTAGGTTCTATCCATATTAGAATCAGGCTGTATTTTCCGTGGCAAGGGGAAAACACTCACCATTCGTTTTGTTAGCAGTGAAGTTATTTTATACAACACAGTACAGTGGTACCTCGAGATACGAGTTTAATTCGTTCCGGACCTGGGCTCTTAAGTCGAGCAGCTCTTATCTCGAACGACTTTTCCCCATAGGAATTAATGTAAATAATTTTAATTGGTTCCAGCCCTCAAAAAACTCACAAAGTTAGTCTAAATTATGCAGAAAGACATGTTTTTAATGAAGAAATGTACATGTACATATAAATGAATAATGAAGTTTCTTTCACTTAACTTGTAAACTTTCTTAAACTTTTAAATTTACATATGTTCAACTTCTCTGCCACCCAATCCTGTAGGACAGAGGTCCCCAACCCTTTTTGCACCAGGGACCGGCTTTAAGCGATCAAGAGAGGAATGGGTGAATGAATGGACGGAGGGTGGGAAGGAAGGAAGGAAAGAGGGAAGGGACAGGAACAGAGGAAGGAAGCAAGGAAACTTATGAAAGGGGAGAGTAAGAGAGGAATGAGTGAAGGGAGGGAGGGAGGGAAGAAGGTGGGAAGGAGAAAGAAAAGAAGAAATAGAGGAAGGGAAGGTAAAAGAGAGAAAGAAAAAGAGCAAGAAAGCAAGCAAGCAAGCAAGCAAGAAAGAAAGAAAGAAAGAAAGAAAGGGGGAAGGGACAGGAACAGAGGAAGGAAGCAAGGAAACTTATGAAAGGGGAGAGTAAGAGAGGAATGAGTGAAGGGAGGGAGGGAGGGAAGAAGGTGGGAAGGAGAAAGAAAAGAAGAAATAGAGGAATGGAAGGTAAAAGAGAGAAAGAAAAAGAGCAAGAAAGAAAGCTGCAAGCACCCCCCCGAGCCCCCCAGGCCGTCTGCAACCTTTTAAAACACGCGCGCCGCTTCGCAGCTGTCTCCTGAAGCCGAACGCGGAAGTTAGCGTTTGGCTTCAGGAGACAGCTCCTTGGCGCTTGTATCTCGAATTTGGGCTTGTAAGTAGAACAAAAATATCTCTCCCCTCCCAGCTCTTATCTCGAGTTGCTCTTAAGTAGAGCAGCTCTTATGTCGGGGTTCCACTGTATCTGTTTACAAGGCAAATGAAAGGTAGCGCAGTAAAAGCTACTACTGTTATGTTTATATGTGCAGGAAACATAATTGTAGAAAAAATAATATGTTATTACAAGGCTGTGTGTTATAGACAATCAATACAAATGTAATGCAGTTGCTGCCATACATTATTTGTTTTTTAGTTATATTTTTTCACTCTGATACATAAACAAATGTAATAGACTTCTTTGTATATGTGTTGGTGGGTTGGTGGGTATACATACGTACATATGCGTGTACATTATCTATCTATCTATCTATCTATCTATCTATCTATCTATCTATCTATCTATCTAGATCTAGATCTAGATCAAGGAAAATCAATTGATGCAATTTATATTGACTTTTGCAAAGCCTTCGACTCAGTGGTTCACTAAAACTCAAATCCTATGGCATCTCAGGATTCCTCCTTAGCTGGATTACTGCATTCCTGACAAATACGCAACAAGTTGTCAAAATTGGAAGCGCCATTTCCACCCCTGTCCCTGTCAAAAGTGGCGTTCCCCAGGGCAGCGTACTAAGTCCTACTTTTTTCATTCTCTTCATCAACGACCTCTGCGATCATATCACAAGCAACTGTGTTCTTTTTGCCGACGATGTAAAACTATTCAACACCACGGACAACACATCTACTCTCCAAAAAGACCTCGACTTTGTCTCAGATTGGTCTAACACCTGGCAACTTCAAATATCAACCAACAAATGGTCTACTCTCCACATCGGCAAAAAGAATCCAAACCTCATATATAAACTGAATAAACAAAATCTCACAGCCAACCCCCACTCAGTAAAAGACCTTGGAATACTAATATCAAATGACCTAAGTGCTAAAGCCCACTGCAACAATATTGCCAAAAAGGCTTCTAGAGTTGTTAACCAGATCCTACACAGCTTCTGCTCCGGCAATTTCACACTACTCACCAGAGCCTACAAAACTTTTGCCAGACCCATCCTTGAATACAGTTCATCTGTCTGGAACCCATACCACATCTTGGACATCAACACCCTAGAAAATGTTCAAAGATACTTCACCAGAAGAGCCCTTCACTCCTCCACTCGAAACAGAATGCCCTACGAAAGCAGACTATCAACCCTAGGTCTTAGAAAGCTTAGAACTATGATGCCTAAAACACAATCTAAGTATTGCCCACAAAATCATATGCTGCAACGTCCTGCCTGTCAATGACTACTTCAGCTTCAACCGCAACAACACAAGAGCACGCAACAAATTCAAACTTAATATTAATCGCTCCAAGCTTGACTGTAAAAAATATGACTTTACCAATCAAGTTGTCGAAGCATGGAACTCATTACTGGACTCATTAGTGTCAACCCCAACCCCCAACATTTCTCCCTTAGACTATACACGATTGACCTCTCCAGGTTCCTAAGAGGTCAGTAAGGGGCGTACATAAGTGCACTAGCCTGCCTTTCGTCCCCTGTCCAATTGTCTCTCCTTATCTCATATATCATATATCTTTTCTTCCTTCATATATCTTCTCCTCTATTTTTATATCTTCTCTTTATATATAATACTTCATGTCTATTCTCTTCAATATGTATTGTGTATTGGACAAAATAAATAAATAAAAAAAATAAAAAAAATAAAAAAAATATCTATCTATCTATCTATCTATCTATCTATCTATCTATCTATCTATCTATAAATACACACATACATATACCTAATATTTTTTTGTTCAAGAATGCAATTATTTTTTATCACCAATTCCTTCTATCATGTCTCATATTGAGAGGTTGCCTATTCGATAGCTCATTTCACAGAAATTCTAGGTATTGGGACTTTAATCCCATCTTCACTCAATTCTAATAAGATTTATTTTACAAATGTATTCCCTTCTAGTCAGATTCATAAAAGCTATAGGAATTTCCCTACATCTATTTCCCCTGTTTCAAAAAGTAATATGCACATTTCACTAAAATCACCTTACAAATGACCATGGATAGATTGTATTCAGGTATATTGGATGCGAGTCTTAATAGTTTTCTAGCTGAAAAGTAAGTTAATTATTGCAGAGATAAATTTTACGCAACGGAGAGTAGAATATGGTTCTCTAAAACCGATGAACTCTTCCAAGGTAGGGTTAGGGTTAGGAAATTCTTAGGTAGTTTTTACAAGATTTTACTTTATTTTGCTATGATATATTTCTTTTGGAAGGATTTTTTTTGTCTTATGAAAGGCCAACTTGTGTCCATCTGAAAGCAAAAAAAAAAGATGTTTCATTGATCTGCAACTACTTAAATATATATTTCCTGATGAATTCATTGCAAGTACAGAGGTGTCTATATAATTCCTGAAAAACATACAGCTGCATTAGGAATTGCATGACTGTTCACCCACCAAAAATAAATAAATAAATAAATCCCAAAAAAAATTCAAACCACAAAACAAAAAACTCACACATAACCTTGTGATTCTAAAAAGGAATTGAATCTCATAGAAGCCCAAGTTATATACTTGTGTAATATAATAAGCCCAAAAGACAATCAGAATGTATGTTTCTGTCTTATTTTTTAAATTAATCCCAGTTCAAATTGCTCTCATCAATAAAAATAATAAGATAAAGCTTCATTTGAACCCACTCAATTCCTGGTAACTTTATGGACATGTTCCTACAGTGTTATTGGCAGTTGCAGAGAAATGTTTAAAGTGCTTTTTTCTAGGCTGTTTTCAAATTCTTAGTTTACTCCAGGGTTCAGGGATTTATATTACTGCTGGCTAGGGAATTTTGTGAGTTGAAGTCCACACATATTAAAGGTTGAAAAATACTGTTCTATATATTGAATAGCAGCAATTCTACTTAGTTTCTACACCCAGGGATGATCGGCCAGGTGCTGCCAATACTGAAGGCACTATATTTATAAAATCTACTAAACCTTAATTTTGTTTATTTGATTGTTTTAGACTGAGGGGGGGGGGGCATTTATACAGGTTATGTGGGTAGTAGCATCATTGAGTGGTAGCAGTGTAGTTAGCCAAATAATTGACATTAATAATTTAGCCTGTGACAATGTACTCCCATTACAATATTATATTATACAGCATTATTTAAAAAATAAAGGTGTTCCCCTCTTTCTTATATAGCATGGGTGTCAAACTTACAGCATCATTTTGCTAAGTAACTCTAAGTATGCCCATATTACTCCAACACTCCGCAGTCTGCATTGGTTGCCGATCAGTTTCCGGTCATAATTCAAAGTGTTGGTTATGACCTATAAAGCCCTTCATGGCACCGGACCAGAATATCTTCGGGACCGCCTTCTGCCGCACGAATCCCAGCGACCGGTTAGGTCCCACAGAGTCGGCCTTCTTCGGCTCCCGTCGACTAAACAATGTCGTCTGGTGGGACCCAGGGGAAGAGCCTTCTCTGTGGGGGCTCCAACCCTCTGGAACCAGCTCCCCCCTGAGATTAAAATTGCCCCCACCCTCCCTGCCTTTCGTAAACTCCTTAAAACCCACCTCTGTCGTCAAGCATGGGAGAACTAAAACATCTCTCCCTTGCCCATGTTGTTTTGCCATCTGATTGATTGACTGTGTGTCTGTTTTTTATATATAATGGGATTGTTTTATGAATTTTTAAATTTAAAATTGTAATTAGATTGGTGGGAATTGGATTTGTTACTATGTACTGTTTTTATTATTGTTGTGAGCCGCCCCGAGTTTCCGGAGAGGGGCGGCATATAAATCCAATAAATAAATACATAAATAAATAAATAAATCATTTTGCCATCATATGATGTTTCATGGCGATTTTCCCATTCATGGAACTGGGGTGGTATAGCCTGCACATGTCACATTTGGCCCATGGGCTGCCAGTTTGACATCCTTATACTAGAGTATTCAGGCAATATCTAATATTTCCTTAATATGCTACTCTCTAAATATATTGAACAGGCTATAGATTGTATAATTCCCTAAGCCTCCTAATTGTATGAAAGTAATAAAATCTCTGAAACACACTAAACTAAGGAAGGTTGAACTACAGGATCCATCCTGCATCATGTATTTTCTTGAAAAATGTGTAACATTGTATAGTCAAAGAAGAAAACAGGAATAAAAATGGTCTTTCTGCAGGATGTTTTTTTTTCTTGGCAATCTCCCACTACAAAGCATTATATTTCAAAAGACTAATCAATTGAGAAAGTTTAGTTTTTAGAGACCTAATCTCAGCATAGTATCTGTTTCTGCTGTATCTGCATATAAGGTAACAATGGTAACAACACAGTAATTTCCTGCAGAATATATTATATCTAACAGTAATTTAAAGTGGCAGTAATACAGTCTCAGCACATCTTCAATTTATGTTGCAGTTGATATTGAATAATGTTAAAATTAGATTAGTATAACAGTGACCAGCTTTTTTCAGCACATGCACAAGACTGATTAAGATCTTATCTTTTAAGATAAGATGATACCTTTGCAAAGGTATCATCTGCACATGATACCTTTGCAAAAGTTTGTATCATAAATAGATAAATAAAAATATAGATTTGCTCAAACAAATGTTGCTATGGTTTTAAATGTTTTAAAAACCAGTTTTCAGAAGCAAATGAAATATTGGTATCTGCCTGGAACAAAAGCTTTTCAATAAAAATTCAAATAAGATTATTAGGTTGAGTTCAATGAATATACTCTAGCAATTTGCTACTTGCTAAATGTGTTGTGGCAATTAGTCCAAAGTAAGTAAGCAGCCAATGAACTGGACAGTGTAATGGTACCTTTATTGAAAACACAGAATCTCTTTCTGCATTCTAGAAGATGGAATGCAGAGACTAGATGAATTTGTATTATCTTTTCATAGTACTATTTTTTAGGTATAGGTTTTCCAGCCCTTGGGAGCTTCTTTGAGAAGAAGGCCATGCCTAGTTTGTGGAAATACATGCCTGTTAAACCATTCATAAAGAGAACAGGCACTTTTTTATGCTACTGCTAACTCCACCACTTGGCAGCCCCCTAAAAACTGCAGTAGAAATCCCTTGCTTCTTCTTCAATTTGTACTCAGTGTTTTTGTAGGCATTTATCAGCTTTAAGCCCCACACACACAAAAAAAGAGAAACCTGACTACAGCTGCGTTAGTGTCACACTGTTTCAATGGCTAATGTACTGCCAAGGGAAGAAAACAGTGGCATATTAGTTCCTCAGAATCATTAGCAGGAATTAACTAAGACACTTGCTACAGAAGCCAAGCCAAGCTAAGCAAAATTTGTATACAAAAATGAAGGCAAGATTGTAAAACACCTTTATGTTAGAAATTTGAGTTTATAACTATCTGGTATAATCCATGATGATATTATGGGTGCTATGCCAAATAAGAGACACAAAGTATTTATTTTGGATTATTGCTTTAAGTTATTCCTTCCACATTCATATCACCACAGAGTGTAAGTAATCACTTTGGTTCTTTTGCTGAAATTATTCCTTAAAGAAACCCAGTATTTTCTACTGGGGTGTGCAGTAAAGGAAAGGAAAACATTAATACCTACAGTATATCACTTTCTCTCTATCGTTCTCTCTCTATCTGTCTTCTCTCTCTCTCTCTCTCTCTCTCTCTCTCTCTCTCTAATATGCATATATGTGTATGCACATTTGAAAAGGCAAAACAAGAAAAAAGTAATTTCTAAGCTGATCTCTAATTTAACTTATGCTATATCCCATGGAAAAAATAGCATTATATTCTGCCAAGGGCAAACACATATGTATTTAGTACACTATGCTAACCAAATCTGTTAAAGTTCCAGCTGCTGAATGTGAGCAATATGCTAATCTCAGTTTTTAAGATTTTTTCTTCATCCATTAGTAGTTGTACAATTCAGTGAATTGTCCAAACCAGAAAGAGAGTTAATTCAAAAAGCAGGTTAAACAACTGATTTTTGTCATCTATGTGAAAGTGAGAATTGAACATGTTAGCAGAAACAAAACATTAAATGGAACTTAGTGGGAGTGAGGTACTTAACAAGTATGCTTGGTAAAACAAACAGAGATTGGGTCAGGAATAGTGATGGGCAAACCTAACCTGCACAATTCAGGTCCGAACCGAATTTTGTGGTGTTCAGTATGCCAAACATGAACACGAAATTTTTTCAAACTTCGGGCAAAGTTCAGGGTCGTGTTTGGCATTCGGAGCTTTGATGTCACCGGCAGGTTGCTAAGGACGCCAAGGTGATCACTTCCTGGTGGTGCTGCAAGCAAAGGGCAGTCCTTTTACATAAAAATAAACATGTTTATTTTTACATGAAAGGACCACCCTTTGCTTGCAGCGCCGCTGCGGTGTCCTTTTTCGTAAAAATAACAATGTTTATTTTTACTTGAAGACCTCCCTTTGAAGGAGCTGGGGAATCCCTCCCATGAAGAGATTCCAGGGGCGGAGCTTTGACATCACCGGCAGGTTGCTAGGGACACCAAGGCGATCACTTCCTGGATTCCATGGAATCCAGGAAGTGATCACCTTGGCGTCCTTAGCAACCTGCCAGTGACATCAAAGCTCCGCCCCCGGAATCTCTTCGTGGGAGGGATTCCCCGTTTGGGTTCGAGTTTGGGTTTGGTTCAGGTTCGGCTGAATTTTGCGTAAAGTTCGTCTGAACCTGCCGAACCCGAACACCGTTGGGTTCGCCCATCATTAGTCAGGAATGAATATACAATAACTCATTGCATAAAGGGAGTGAACTGTGCAAAGGAAGTATCTTGAGGTATATTTTCAGCACTCTATGTGCATTTAGATACAAGTAATAAATGGCAATTTATTCAGGAAACAATTGCAAGAAGGATAATTGAATGTGTTGATGGGAAGGGAAAGGCAGGAAAAAATCCTGACTAAACTGGAGTCTCAGAAAGAAAGGATGACATGCAGGAAAAAAACCCTGTACACTGTCAATTGTTCAAGGATACAGCAAAAGCAAAATAGAAATGTATGCAAAGAAGGTGAAGTGCTTTAGTTAACTGCCTCCAGGAGATAAAAACAAACTTGTGTTTACTATTGTTTATTCTTTTCATGCATCTACATGGAAAACTTTCATTATTATTTCTTATGAGATACCAGTATACAGTGATCCCCCGGGTATTGCGATCCCGATCATTGCGAAATGGCTATATGGCGATTTTGCAACCCGGAAGTAAAAACACCATCTGCGCATGCGCGCCCTTTTTTCTATGGGCACGCATGCGTAGATGGCGCCGGGCAGATCAGCTGCTGGGCGGCTTCCCTAGGTCTTCCCCCTCTTGCTGGCGGGAGGGCGAGCGGCGGGCATCAGCGAGGAGTTTCCCCACCGCCCACGCAAACTCCTCGCTGCCGCCCGCCCGCCCTTCGCCCGCCCACGCCGTTCATTCTCGCCGCTTCCCAGCTGAGTCCTGAAGCGAATTGGCTTCAGGACTCAGCTGGGAAGCGGCGCGCACGAGCGAACGGCTTGTCCGCCGCCTGCCTGCGCGCCCGCCCGCCCTTCGCCCGCCCACGCCGTTCATTCTCGCCGCTTCCCAGCTGAGTCCTGAAGCGAATTGGCTTCAGGACTCAGCTGGGAAGCGGCGCGCGCGCGAACGGCGTGGGCGGGGCGAGCGGCAGCGAGGAGTTTGCGTGGGCGGTGGGGAAACCCCAGCGCCACTTCCCAGCTGAGTCCCCTTCCCAGGAACCCCAATCTTCGGCTCCTCGCTAGCGCTGCGGAAGTAAAAACACCATCTGCGCATGCGCAGATGGTGTTTTTACTTCCGCAGCGCTACTTCGCAAAAAACCGATCATTGCGGGGGGTCCTGGAACGGAACCCTCGCAATGATCGGGGGATCACTGTATTGTTTTACTCTGTTAAGGACAAATTTTGCTCTTATGCAGTTCTACACTTTAAATACTATTTTTCACACCAACACACACACACACACACACACACACACACACACACACACACACACACACATATAGTTACACTCATGTATCCTTACCGAACCAGTAAAAGAGGAAGTAGAGAGGGAAGGGGAAAACATTAAAACTATTGAGAAAGCTAGAAGGCAGTCTTTGCAAAGAATATGTGATGGGAAAAAGATGTCCTGCTCAGTCATAGAAAAAAAATAGAATAGAATAGAATTCAACTCTTTATTGGCCAAGTGTGATTGGCACACAAGGAATTTGTCTTTGTGCATATGCTTTCAGTGTACATAAAAGAAAATATAGATTTGTCCAGAATCATGAGGTATAACACTTAATAATTGTCATAGGGGTCAAATAAGCAATGAAGAAACAATTGATATTTCCATCAATAGGAAACAAGCAACAAGTTACAGTCATACAGTCCTAAGTGGAACGAAATGGGTGATAGGAATGATGAGAAAAAACTAGTAGAAATAGAAGTGCAGACTTAGTAAAAAGTTTGACAGTGTTGACGGAATTATTTGTTTAGTAGAGTGATAGTGTTCAGGAAAAAAACTGTTCTTGTGTCTAGTTGTCACATGCATACAGCGAAGCAGAGTTTCTTTCTGATATTTGGGTAATAGTTATTAAATCTTTTGTAAAATGCCTAAATAGAATGAGGTTGTTTTTCCTTCAAAAACAGAGGATAATTGTCTGTAATGATTGAAGGAAAGAAATCATTCTTGTAAATTCTGCCATCTTCATCCATGGATTCAGTCCACATCCATTTTATAGAACCTTGACTTTCAGGAAGACTCCCCTCTACCTTTCAATAGCAACTGTTCATTAAATGATATACAGTAGTCCCTCACCTATCGCTGTTGTTACGTTCCAGACCTGGCCGCGATAGGTGAAATCCGCGATGGGGAATTTATCGACTGATAGTACTTATTTAAGTATTTATATTGTAATTATTTGGTAAGTTTTCATTGTTTTAAGTGTTTATAAACCCTTCCCACACAGTATTTATTTTAGATACAGTATTTAAATACAGTATTTACAATTTTAGATTTTTTTTATTTTTTTTTAAAAAAACCTGCTGATCGAGTTCTGCGGGCTGTTTAAATCTGCCGATCGGCTTCCTCAGAAACCCGCGATGAAGTGAAGCCGCAGTAGGTGAAGCGCGGTATAGCGAGGGACTACTGTATGTCTTTTCTGCAAATATAAGCCTCACCCCTTCCATACTTTAAAGATAGGAAGTAGACAGGATGATCTTCTTCCCATAACCCTGAGCTCCCAATTTAGTGGGCTTTATGATAGACGTTTTGAGCAGGGGAACAAATTTTCATAATTATATACAAATGACAGAAATACAGTCATTTGCATGAATTATTATTCAAATGATGGAAATGGATGCAAATATCATCAATAACATAATTTGAACATGATGTCATCCCCATATAATATAAATCACTGCTATGTATATATTTTTGATTTAATAGGCATTCATGAATAAATTTCTATTCACAATTTGTCTGTTAAAATTAGGTTTCAGTGTACATTTTCCCTTCACTTTTTCATTTGCATTTCTTATTTTAATGTGAGCATAACATGTTTCTACAGTTTTTCTTTGGTTCTCCTTTTTCTTAACAAACAACAATAACAATACAAATTATATGGATTACAATGAGTGGGTGTCAGTGTCAAAGCAAAAGAGGTGAAGAGTTCAGGAATCTTGAAAGTAAATATGTGTCTTTACAATTTGATGTAGGCATAAATAATAGCTGTTAATTATTATTTTTTTGCCTCTGAAATTTCGGAACATTCACTACATAATCATACATTTGTCAAAACAGCCAACAAATATCACCTACCTGTAATTACATTTTTTGCTGCATATATTCAAAGTTGCCCTGGTTTTAGGGAAAAACAAATCCCAGAGAATGAAAAATGAACTCACATTTTAATAGACTGAATTATTCACTATATTCAAACTGAAGGCAACTGACTGGCAAATATTTGAATTTCTAAACTATAAAACCAATAAACTTTATCTTAGTTTTATCTACTTATTAACAGTGAATAAATACTACATCGATTTGTCCCGGACATTAAATCTTTATATAAGTGTAGAATAATTATTTTAATCTGGGGATCTTGTTATTTTTGGTCCCTGATTTGCAATAGAACCTCTATATCAACTTCGGGTTTTCCAGTTAATCAAGCTGTATTGAAGCCTGAGAGACAAAGACTTACATATCTTTCCATATCTACTTATGCTTAATGCCTGATCAAGCTCAGTATTGATCTTAGCAACGCACAATTTCCCTTAATGGAGTCCAACACATTCTGATGCTTATGGCAAGGCACATCCTTGGGAAAAGACTCAGCTGTTTTAATATGTTGCAGACAGGTGCTACATTCGCATTTCCATGTGTGCCCAAACTTTTGAAGTTTGAATCTGAAGCCCTAATAAATAGCTCCACAGTCTCCTTTTTAAACTGAGCACTCCTAATATTTATAATATATATTATATTCCTTTGGTCCACAGGTTATAAAAAAGACATTACAGTGACATGTAAATCTGATGTTAAAAGTATAGTTAGTAATTTTTTAAGTCTTATACAAAGCCATCACAGTGAACCAAGATTGCTTAAAATCAAATCATACGAAGTATATTTCAAAATGAGGAGGAGGAGGAGGTGGTGGTGGTTGTGGCCATAAGCAGATAATCTGACCCTAGATAAATTTCTACATAATCTGGTCCTGAAACAATTGTTAACCTTAAATGTCTGAGTAATATTCGTGTTTTACAGGCCACAGACCCTTGCTAGAAAAGGGTCCCATGAAAGAGAACTGCCACTGATAATGTCCTATTTGTGGTCATCCCAATGTGGGTTTAATGTACTGGTGGGAACTTGAGCAGAGCAAATTGACCAAAATGCACACATGGAATGCAGTCGGTTGAGATAAATCTTTGAAATATCTAGGTCACAAGCTAAAGCAAACACTAAAATACAGCCATTTTTGGGTTTATTTTAAAACTGATCAGCATAAATCTAATGAGCCACTACTAGAAATGGGTTAGAAAATAACTGCAAGTATTACTTCATATCGACAGCTCAGTCCATGAACTGGGCAGGGATTCTGAACCTGTGAGAATATTACTTGCGTTTAGCAAGCATACCCCTAACTCTCTCTCTCTCTCTCTCTCTCTCTCTCTCTCTCTCTCTCTCTCTCTCTGTTACACACATACACACACACACACACACACTAAAATCTAGTGCTTCCAAAACCAAACAGATGAATTACACACACATCCAGATATTGATTTACTGGTTGGGAATGGTTTGGAGAAAAATGATCTGGTTCTTGTTTCATAGAATATCCACATTGTTTTAGGTTGATATAATAGGATGGACTACTATATCTGGCCAGCAAATACAGTGGTACCTCAAGATACGAACGCCTCGCCTTACGAACAACTCGTGATACGAACCCGGGGTTCAGAAAAATTTTGCCTCTTCTTACGAACTTTTTTCAAGTTACGAACCGGCGTTCGGGAGGCTGCTGGGAAGCCCCCCGGCTGTTTTAAAAGGTGACAGCCGGGCGGCGGGGCTTCCCAGCAGCCTCCCGAACGCCGGTTCGTAACTCGAAAAAAGTTCTTAAGAAGAGGCAAAATTTTTCTGAACCCCAGGTTCGGTTCGGGAGGCTGCTGGGAAGCCCCCCAGCCCGGCTGCGGCCTTTTAAAACAGCCGGGCAGCTTCCCAGCAGCCGCCGAACGCCGAACGCGGAAGTTCGGGTTTGGCGTTCGGCTTCGGGAAGCTGCTGGGAAGCCGCCCGGCTGTTTTAAAAGGTTGCAGCCGGGCTGGGGGGCTTCCCAGCAACCTCCCGAACCCAGAACATTTGCTGAACTTCCGGGTTTGGGGTTCGGGAGGTTGCTGGGAAGGCCCCCAGCCCGGCTGTCACCTTTTAAAACAGCCGCGCGGCTTCCCAGCAGTTTCCGAACACCGAACGCGGAAGTTCGGGTTTGGCGTTCAGCTTCGGGAAGCTGCTGGGAAGCCGCCCGGCTGTTTTAAAAGGTCACAGCCGGGCTGGGGAGCTTCCCAGCAACCTCCCGAACCCCGAACCTTTGCCGAACGTCCGGGTTCGGGGTTCGGGAGGTTGCTGGGAAGCCCCCCAGCCCGGCTGTCACCTTTTAAAACAGCCGCACGGCTTCCTAGCAGTCTCCGAATGCCGAACACGGAAGTTCGGGTTTGGCGTTCAGCTTTGGGAAGCTGCTGGGAAGCTGCGTGGCTGTTTTAAAAGGTCACAGCCGGGCTCGGGGGCTTCCCAGCAACCTCCCGAACCTCGAACCCGGAAGTTCGGCAAAAGTTCGGGGTTCGGGAGATTGCTGGGAAGCCCCCCAGCCCGGCTGTCACCTTTTAAAACAGACGGGCGGCTTCCCAGCAGCTTCCCAAAGCCGAACGCCAAACCCAAACTTCCGCGTTCGGCGTTCGGAGACTGCTGGGAAGCCCCGCCGCCCGGCTGTCACCTTTTAAAACAGCCTGGGGGCTTCTCGGCGGCCTCCTGAACGCCAAACCCAGAAGTTCAGGTTTGGCTTCGGCGTTCGGGAGGTCGCTGAGAAGCCCCCAGGCTGTTTTAAAAGGTGACAGCCAGGCGGCAGCGGTTTTTTTTGCGGGGGGGGGGGGGTTTGGTTGCACGGATTAATTGACTTTACATTGTTTCCTATGGGAAACAATGTTTCGTCTTACGAACCTTTCGTCTTACGAACCTCCCCCTGGAACCAATTAGGTTCATAAGACGAGGTATGACTGTATCTAGAGGGCCAATAGATGGCTGCAAATATTTATTGAAAATTCTAAAGTCTTTGTTACAGCCCTGTGTATCTCTGGATTTTTGCAGCCCAAATCTGACAGCCTAAATAATACTACTTAAAGGATTAAGGAGTACACTGATATAAGCTTTATACAACACTTAACTGCAGTTGGAGTATTTCTGAGGGCCTTGTATTAGTCAACTGCTTAATTAACAAGTAATTTAATAAATATGACTGTGAAGTGTGCTCTTACATCTGGTTTGATAACCTCTAAGTATGCTGGTTTTGAACTTTTAAGAGCATTGCATTTCTTAAAAGATTACAAGATGATTATGTTTTCTGAAGTACATGTCCAAGTTGAAATTATTGGGATGTTTCTAGGAATGCATAAAATAGGTTGCAATTTTCAGACATTTCTCATAGATTGTAAATCACTATTTACAATGCTGAGAATAGTTGATATTTGAAAGTAATTTTCAAATCAGGAACATTATCTATTATTTCTTTTTCTTTTTTAAAAATATACTTTATTTATAAATATAATGAAAAGGGAAAAGGAAATAAGGGAAGGAAAGGCGAGAAAGGAAATCTGGGGTAGGGCGGAAGAGAAAAAAGGGAGAGGGTACAAAGTCAAACAATTAAATTGAAGAGTATAGTTTTACATTGTGGTACATATAGATTATAATACATATATTTCTTAGAAGGAGTACTATATTTCTTAATTGTTGTGTGTATACATTAAGTCAACTTTTGACAGAAATATTATATTTCCTAAACATTATCTATTATTTCTATTTTATTTTTTTATTGCAATCATACAGATTGGCCAGAGGGCTTATGCGATTAATCCAGGAGCTACAGCAGAAATATAGAATTTCTTTTCAAACCCAAATCCCAATATAAGACTAGAAATACAGTATTATTCTATGTTCATGTTTTAGATTTGGACAATTATAGATTAAATTGCCATTTTTAAAATTTTGGGTATATTTTAGCAGAATTTGTATGTCTTCTTCACTTAAAATTCATTGGAAGATTTAAGACTTTATCAGTAATTTCTGCATAACATTTAACTGAATTAAATTGATTTTACAAAGAACTAAAATATTAATCTAACATGCTATTTTAGCCATAATCCAGGATTTGAATAGTGACTAAAGTCCCTTGTGCTGCATTTTGGAAAAAAAACTTACCATTCATTCATTCCTTTCATTTTGTTTCCCTTAGTTTGAAAAAGAATATATGCAAATACAAAGAATGAAAAAGAATATATGCAAATACAAATACAAAATAGTTTGTAAAAACTATTCGCTGGAAGAAAATATTAGTTAGAAGAAGCCAACTTTAACAGGATTGTTTAAAATTGCCTATCTAAGGTAAACTGAAAAAATGTATTCATTCCATGCCTGACATTTTAAAATGAGTACAAAGTGTATCAGCTGCTTGCACGTCCTGTTTCTTTGGTATATACATATCATTACTGTACTATAATAGCACAGTTTGATCTTCAAGTTATTGTCATTATATAATCTTGTTAGCATTTATTACTTTCTGAACATTTTCATTAAAATGTATGGTTGTTGGGGACTTTTTGGTATTGCTGTAACAAAACTATTCGGTAAAAACATAAATGAGATTATTTTATTACACATACTACGACTGAAAATGCAGTAACACTGTGTATCAATAGCAGCTTTCTGAGCTTTCATCTTTTTTAGAATAAATATTCATACCCTAATGGTATTCCATAAAGCAGCAAATAAAATACAATAAATGCAGTAAGGAAGAGTAAACACTATAGAAAACATTACCATAAACAGCAGTCATAAATCTTTATAATATTATACATACTAGAGACTCACCACAGTAAACAAACATTGAAATCAGTACCAGAATATCACCCTGAGAAACTATAGTTATACCACAAAGGTGAATCACCTTGAAATAATTTATTACTTTCCATTCCTTTGTTACAAATAAAACAGTTTCCTAAAAATAATGCACAAAGTAGGATTCATTTTTGTACTTTATAAGTGAATGCATATATCATACAGATAAAAAACTGTATTTTAACAAAGAAACAAAGAAAGAAAGAAAGGGAAAAAACAAAGAAACTTTACATCAATCACTCAACCATTTGGAGGATTTAAATACTTCCTGAAGCAAAACTTATATTAAGCTTTTGAAAGATTGTTTCAGAATCAGTATCATGGGACACCAAGAGAATGCAACTTTGTGACAGTGTTTCATGCAATTTTGAAAAGACAGTGCTATTTGTAGAGTTGTCTCATGAATAATAATAAAAGCACTTGAAAACGAAAGCTGACTTACGTAATGAGACCATTTAAGCCAAGGAAATTATACAGCCATTAGCATTGGTACATAGAACACAGACTATTCTCAAAACTACCATAATAAAAGCCATATTGAAATTTTCACCCAGGGAATTGCATCTGGCAAGAGTTTACTGGAAATACATTGGGGGGAAAAGGTGTATCCCCTTCCTCTTTCTTAAGAGTTGGGCTAAGCAAACTTTCTTGGGGCAACAACTTCTCAGAAATGTATCTCTATAACAAATCTGTTGATTTCTATGAGTTTATTGGATTCCATGTCATTTAAAAACATACACATTATGACAAAAGATGGATAACAGTTTAATAAAATAAAAGAGTGCTGCATTCAGGTTTATAAAGCAACTAGATGTCATCTACTACATGCTCTAAATATATCACAAACTCAGAATATGAGATATATCACTGACTATATCCAATCAGAGCATGTGCAGTTAAAATACAGTAATACCTCGTCTTACGAACTTAATTGGTTCCGGAAGTAGGTTCGTAAGGCGAAAAGTTCGTAAGACGAAACATTGTTTCCCATAGGAAATAATGTAAAAGAGATTAATGCGTGCAAAAAGAAAAAAAATCACAAAATGGTGCTCCGCTGGGCGCCGCCCCCCGGCTGTCACCTTTTAAAACAGCCAGGGGGCTTCTCGGCATTCTCCCGAACCCGAGCTTTTTGGGTTCGGGAGGCCGCCAAGAAGTGCCGCCGTCCAGTTGTCACCTTCTGAAACAGCCGGGGGGCTTCTTGAAGTTCTCCCAAACGCCGAACCCGGACGTTCGGGTTCGGGTTTTGGAGGCCACCAAGAAGCGCCCAGCTGTTTCAGACGGTAACAGCTGGGTGGTGCCGCTCAGCGCAGCGCTGTTTTTGCGATCGGCGGCAGCGTTTTCTGCCGATCTGGAGGCTGGAAAGGAGGTGGGGAATCCCAATAGGGAATTCCATGGGCGGAGCTTTGACGTCACGAAGACGTCCGACTGACCGGACGTCTTCGTGACGTCAAAGCTCCGTCCATGGAATTCCCGGATCCGAGCGACTTTATCAGCGAAAAACGAGTTAAATTTCTTGGCACTATCCTGTAAGGGCTCCCCAACTCCCCCCTGATTTAGAAGGGAGCAGGTCACCCTAAACAGGGCGGCTGGGCGGGATTCCGCTGATGCAATCAAGGCGGCATGATACGCACATCTTGCCGCCTTGAGCGCCACTTTGTAGGTCTTAATAAAAGCTCTTACAAGTGTTCGGTCGGATTCAGACTTACTCTTCCTCCATCGCTTCTCTAGCACTTAGACTTCTCTACCACTTTGCAATGCTTTACAGCCCTCTCTAAGTAGTTTACATAGTCAACCTATTGCCCCCAACAATCTGAGTCCTAATTTTAATGACCTCTTGAAGTATGGAAAACTGAGCCAACATTAGCTGGTGAGAATCAAACTCCTGGCAATTGGCAGAATCATCCTGCAATACTGCATTCTAACCACTGCGTCATCATGGCTCAGTAAAGTCAGTCACATCTAAGTGGCTACAAAAATTCACAAAGATATCCACACTGAATTACCATTATCCCCTCTCCAACAGTGTTTAATGATAATTCTAAGGGTAGAAAATATAAAGAAACAATCTGTGGGACCTCATGGGTATCTGGAACCTTTTCAGATTTCAAAGTGCTCACAGACATTATACAATTTTGAATTAATACTAGCTTTGCAGGATTTTAAACTACCATAAGATTTTACAAGTCATACAATTTGAGAAAAAAACTTGCAGTTTAGACTGAGGAAATGGACTGTTTCCAAATGTTGAATCATAGTCGCATGCTGTATAACAAAATTGTATAAACAAGTTGAAAGCCACTAAGCTATATGCAAGTCTCACTATTTATGTTCTAATGAAGGATAATAGGTTTACATGAGCTTACAATGTATGCCTTAAGACAATATTAACATCTGGGAAAGATTTGTAAGAGCAGTTATAAAATGTACATAAACACAACACTCAAAGGGTCGGCTTTTTATTGGTTTCTGATGCTTTATGTTCTGTTGCTAAGGTTACATATTTTCTCTGCTATTTTTGCCAGTACTTCATTTTGATTTTATTTGACATGTTCATGTAACATACGTCTGATTATCAGGTGCGGAAAGAATCTAATATATATATATTCGCTACCCTCTGCTAGCATGGCACAGGGAAACTTTAAAGGTGATACGGGGCAGGTGGGCAAGAGGCATTAGACAGAGTGCAAATATTCTTTGTGGCAGAAACTTTCATCAGTGTTCACCAGGGAATTAATATTTGCTATAGCGATAAGGCATTAAACACACACACACACGCACACACACACACACACAGCCCTCTTAAACAGATCAGGAGACATCACTTATAAAGCCCAACATTAATTAATTAATTAATGCATTCATTCATTCATAGCTAATTAATTAATTAATTAATTAATTAATTCTGGATTCTATGCTGCCCAATCTTGAAGGACTCAGGGCGGCTTACAACAATATAAAACAATACAAATACAATAAAAAGAAGTAAATATAAATATCTAAAACTATAAACCTCAGTTAAAAACCCACAACTCGAAACAATCCAATTCAACACACATACATACAATTTAGTAAAATTTGGCATGACAGAATTCATGGCGCCCAGGCCTGCGAGCAAAGCCAGGTCTTTGCAGCCTTTCAGAAGGCCAGTAGGATGGGAGAAGTATGGACATCGGGGCGGGGAGTTGGTTCCATAGAGGCCACAGAGGCGGGGAGTTGGTTCCATAGAGGCCACAGAGAAGGCCCTCCCTCGCAGCCCTGCCGACCTGCATTGCTTAGTCAATGGCATCTGGAGAAGGCCAACCCTGTGTAATGTTATTGGTCTCTAGGTGGTATGCGGCAGGAGACAGTCCTGTGTCAGGCCGAAGCCGTCATGTGGAGTTAGAGATTTCGGCCTGCCACAGTAATACAGCATAAGGGAGGTTAGGAGGGTAGAGAGTAGTCAGTGGGGAAATTACTAGACACAACTTGTGGGTGTGGGGATGTAAGATGAACCTTAGCCCAGGTGGGATTCTGGGAAGTATTCAGAATCGGAATGGCCACGGCATAAATCAACATGGTTCTGTTAATAAATCGAGTTCTGATCAAGAGAATTGGACTAGGACTTGATTTATTTCTCAGGTGCTATTTGGAATGCTGACACCCTGGCTTAGGGCCAGACTACTTATAGGACCGTCTTCTACCACATAGCTCCCAGCGACTGATAAGTGCCCACAGGATTGGCCTTCTCCAGGTTCCGTTGACTAGGCAGTTCCAGTTGACTGGGTCATGAGGGAGGTCCTTCTCTGTGGCAGCACCGGCTCTCTGGAACCAACTATCTCCAGAGATTCATACTGCCCCCACCCTACTGGCCTTCCAGAAAGCCTTAAAACCTGGCCCTGCTGGTAGACCAGAGTCCTTGAGCAATTGATACATTTTCCAGCTCCAGCCCCAAGAAGTATGAATGTTTTTATTAGGTGTTTTAAATATAGTGCTTTTAAACTGTTTTTAGTGATGATATTTTGCTGTATACCCCCCAGAGTCCTTCAGGAGTTGGGCGGCATAAAAATCAGATAAATAAATAAACAATGAAATCCATGGATATTTCTTTCCAAGGGGCCCCAGGTCTAGCAACCCCTTGAAGTAATCCCTTCCGTCTCCCAGGGCCTCTTTGTGTCATCACACATGGGGCAACCAGCCACATAAGCCTCTATATTCTTTTTCAAAGATGACCACCAAAATTGTCTTTTAATTAAGTTCACAAACCGAAAATTACTCTCTGCCTTTGAATCATGGGCTTTCTGCACCACCAGCTCCCTAATAAGAGCAGGGACATAGAGACAAGAACCATTCATCCATTTTCAACACTTCTAATAGCTGAGAGTTAAAGTAGTTCAAAGGGTCCAGATCCACCTTTTGGGGGGACCTGATGACAACTGGAACTACCAGTTGTTTGGAAAGTATCATTGGTTAGTTTGTTTCCTGCTGTGTGCTGTTATACTGCAGCAACCTGGATGAGGCATCAGCTGAACAAATCACAATGCCACTTCATAAAAATCTCTTCTTGTTAGATGAGTTTGCTTTCTCTTTCATCCATTTGACTTAAATCAGCCTTCCTCAAACTGTATATGTGAACTAAACTCCAAAATTCTCAGCTATTTGTAGGACTAAGATTGAGAAGACATATATTTCAGATTTTCTTCATGGTTAGTTTGATATTCAATTTAAGGAGATATGACTGAATAATAATACTCCTCATACATTTCTCTTTCACAGTTGATTCTCAGCGGACTACCATATAGTATATTCATATAATTTATTCAGTATTTTTTTCCTTAAATTTGAAGGCCTACAATAAGTCTATCATTTAAAAATATATACATGCAATATATACATGCAATTCCTCTTTTGGAATTCACTGAGGACCATTATACAAAGGATTAAAAAATGTTTATTGTGATTCATGAATTATGATGATGATGATGATGATGATTATTATTATTATTATTATTATTATTATTATTATTTATTAGATTTGTATGCCGCCCCTCTCCGCAGAATGTTTGTTTTCTCTCAGGTTCCACAAACTTCTGATGTCATTTCATTTTCCTCTTGATCAGAGTTTTTATTAATATTCTGAGAGAATATGAGGAAGAGGAAAGGCAGTATGAATGCAAGAATTTTAAAAAGAAACAGAAGTAAGTAGTAAAGGAGAACCTAGTATTGACAGGAAACAATTGTGAAGAAAAGGAGCATTGGCGTATCTGAACGGTCTTCTCTGTTCACTGCGGGAGAGCCCAAGTTTTTCCAAGGGAAAAATTTAAGGCGGTTGCCAAGGTCTTGAGTTAAAAATAGCTTGTAACATGCCCTCTCTGCTCCACTTAATCAGTTTTCAAATGAAGGTGTGGACGTCTACCCAATGTGAGACTTTCCCCACAGTTTGAACAGAATCCTAGTCTCTCCTGTCCTGGGCACCCTCTCTATGGCCGAAATTTTGAGGACGTGATGGATCTCAGTGTCCGTCAGTGTCCATTGGATGACATTGGATGGAATAGGACACTAGATGAACTGGCTAGAGGGCTGGGATATAAACTCTATGGTGAAGCTGGATTTGATAGTTCATAGGGCCCAAGAATCCATGGACGTGAGTTCCCACTGGGTGATGAAGTGTTGGAGTCTGTCCCCAATGTGTCCTGACCCCCCAGAGTCTGGTCCTGGATCCCCAGAAGGGTGCCTCAACTGGGAGAACTGCCTGCCCCTGTCTTTGGCAGCAGACTTGTCTTGTCTCAATTAGTGTCTCAGATCCCGCTGAGTTGCAGGACAAATTCTGCCCTGATGTTTCAGCCATTACCAGCACTTCAATTAACAAGACTCCAATGGAGAGACAATCTCCCTCTGCCTCATGCTGCTCTGCTTAGAAGGAATTTTAGCCCACCATTTAGCAGTGGCAGTTCTTGCCAGTGCACCAGATGAACTTGCATACATGTCAGCAGCATGAATGGCTGCAGGGCAACGAGGAAACTCACCAAAAGCATCCTCTGCAAGGTTTAGCTATAGGTCACATGATGAAAGGTAGAGGAGAGTCCAGGCTGGAAGAAATTATCACTCGTTTACCAAGGTTAAACTGAGAGAAAAATTGAACATGTCCATCTAGGCTCGACTGAGTTTAAAACCTAACTTGATTGGCCAAAGAGGGCATGTTGTAAGCTGTTTTTTACTCAGTTTCTTGGTAACCGACTGAAGTTTATCCCATGCTTGGATTCTCCTTAGCAGCGTACAGGAGAAATGTTATGTTCAGCCAGAGCTTCACGGTCGCTGTTCATGCAGCCAGCTAAACAAATTCTTTGGCCTTGGAGGTTGATCATAAAAATAGTTTCCCATAGGGAGATGTCTACATAAGAGAAAGTGTAAAAAGTAATTTTTCCAAGTCAGCTGCTCACAGAATGTTCTTTAACAAGACTTTTTAAAATGAATGTAACTGGTTTATAATCTCCATGTCTTACAGACTTGCACGTGACAACATAACAAAAGTAAGAAAGGAGCAGGATTTGCACTGCTACTATGTTTCATGGTTTGTCCCCATGGAGGTGTTCTAATTACATAGATTTAGAAAAGGTAACAAGGGTTAACTTATATTTATTTATTCAGCTAATTAGCATTTGTTAGAATTCTGAGAAGAGGAACCATAGGAGGTCTCGGGTTCTTAGAGGAGTAGTGTTCATTGAATGAATCTGAGACAGAAATAGAAATTGGAAGGTTCTATAATTGAAGGAATAGGTTTCTACTGTGAAAGCCGTGGCTTTGATTTCAGCTCTTTGTTTCATTTCAATCAGATTGACTCCAAGTCCCCCCTGTGGTTCTTACCAGACATGAGGGTAAATAAATGTATTGATCTTGTAAGACGTTGAAAGGAGTTTCTTAGGTGGTATGCTCCTCTTACTGAAACTCTTGTTTTCTGGTGGGGAATATACACTGTATTTGAATTGCATACTATACACTGTATTTGCATTACGTATATTGCCCTGTGACAGAGAATGACAATTTAAAATCCTTCTTGAAGGGTGTTGGAATGGTCTGAAATTCTTAAATCACTTTGTCTGAAAAGTGGAAAAGGTTAAAAGAAAATCAATGTATTGCTTGCAGTCCAAATTGCAAAATAATCCATTTGGAGGTAATTTAGGACATTATCATTGTGAAATTCTGTAGATGTTTTCTACAAATGTTTCTTGCATTTTCTTTTTTTATCCACTGAGTTCATTTGGGATGATAGATAGATAGATATTATGATAAATATTTCAACTGGGTAATCTGAAAACAACCTTCCTTCATTGATTTCATCAATATTTGCAAGCAGCTGCAATCTGGATAATATGGCACTTTTTTGCATACAGAACATAGTTGAATAAATATTAATTCTTTTAAAGGTTTGTTTTGGAATCAAAATAGGTGAACCTGTCAACACATAAACTAAGCATTGCATTATATTTAGCTGAACGTCGGATGAAAAATACACATTTCTGTGTGGTATGTTACTTCATATTAATTATTTAGGGTTTTACTTTTTTCCCCTTTTGTACACCAACCAGCATCACATAGTTTGAGTTGACAGCCATATATACTGTATACATAAATGCATGTCTGTATATATGGCTTGCGGTCTACATTCACAAAAGACTCCTCAAAAATTGCACACTAAATAATATTTAGTACATATAACCCCAAATAGCCGGTGGCTCAGAAAATTACAGAAGGATCACAGGGAAATAATAATTAAAAAATTGTAAATAAAAATATTAGGCTCCTTGCACATTCCACAAATGGAAAAGCGAATTATATATTGAATGAATGAACAAACAAATGAACAAATACATAAATTAATAAATGATTGAAGACTGGGAAATGGGCTCATTGTCAGTCAACAGGACTACTGATTCATTAGCGGCAACACAGGGAAATAACAGCCAATGACTTAATAGCTGGTCATCAAACACCCCAATCTAACAATAAGAAGTCATACTCAATCAGGCACCACATAAATACTACACATAGAATAGTCCAAAGCAAACATTCAGGTAAAGAGAAGCTCCTTGAAGATGGGCATGCATCAGGAAGACTAAACCTCTAGTCCCGATGACTGACCTAGATTGGATCCTGCAACATTAATAAATAATAGTATTCTCATTTCAAGTGGCAGCAGGAATGTTTAACAGCTTTATTTATTTATTTTATTTATTAATTGGATTTGTATGCCGCCCCTCTCCGCGGACTCGGGGTGGCTAACAACAGTGCTAAAAACAATATGTAGCAATAAAACCACTAAAAACCCTTATTATAAAAACCAGACATACATACTGACATACCATGCATAAACTGAAGAGGCCCAGGGGGAAAGAACATCTCAGTTCCCCCATGCCTGACTGCAGAGGTGGGTTTTAAGGAGCTTACGAAAGACGAGGAGGGTGGGGGCAATTCTGATCTCTGGAGGGAGTTGGTTCCAGAGGGCTGGGGCCACCACAGAGAAGGGTCTTCCCCTGGGTCCCGCCAAACAACATTGTTTAGTTGACGGGACCCGGAGAAGGCCCACTCTGTGGGACCTAATCGGTCTTTGCTGAGATATAAATGAAAATCTCCTTTGCTTCAGAAAATCTGACCTGTAAGTTTTCTTTCTTTAAACGATCCATTCGGTTCACCCCGCAAAACAAAGATCTTAACCTCAATGGAACAAGAAGTGCAATAATATTTGCCGATATTTTAATTCTGTTGCATTTTCATAGTGGGCCTTATGAATTAAAAATATTGTCAGACAAGAGATTCCATAACTTTTCATAATAGCACACTCACCATATTCTCTATGTTTGCAAGTCAATGCTAATAGAATTACATCAACTGAAAACGTCTATCTACTTTTTTGTTAGCAAAAGCATTTAAATCTTCTTGTATATATATTTTTGCAGAGTGCACAACACCCTATGCCTCAGTATAATTCTAAAAACCTTTTCCCCATTATCAATATTGTAGATTGGACTATGCAGTAGAGTTGAAGGCAAAAAGGTGCTTTGAACATGTCACGATGCACACTTAGAATCCTCCTCCAACTTCTTAAATTACAACATTTCCCAATATTGTACTTTAACATACTCAAAGACCAGAAAAAGACATTTTTGCTTTAAGAATGTAAGCACTTCTTTGTTGTTAATTCCAAGGTGTGGCAGAGCTCTGCCAGCCTTGTTATTCAATTTCTGATCAGTTATTTCCAGCCATATTACTAATTTATTACAACTCAATGTACACCTTCTTTATCTATTTTCATCTATTAGGCTTACTGCCAAGCTTTTTTCAATTTATCTTATATATAGTATTGCACGTTCCCACAGGTATTAATCTATATTTAAGACTCTGATTTTAGTTTTTTTCACGTTACTACTTATAAAGAAACCTGATTATTTCCTAATAAGAGGAAAGTTAAGCTTTACTGAGTTACAAACTTTTACATTCAAACTATTGCAACTACTGCAGCTAGAAATTAAAGTAATTTGGCATATGAATATTTTTATATACAGCAGAGGGATTATTTTAAAAATAAAAGAAAAATTCAGACAAATTATTTAAAATAATATATAAAACTAACAACAGCTCAAAACACTAGGTTTTGAAAGACTGACTTACCAGGCTCTCAATTATTTGATAGTTTACTTTTAGATTTAATTTTGAAACAATTCCCATTTTTATTCTCATTTCACTTTTACAAATGTTACATTGCTAAAATTCAGTTGAACTTTGTATTATAAATTTAAATTATAATACATTCTGAAGAGTATGTATTTTTTACATCTGAAAACTTAGTAATTGTAATCAAATAAATAAATAAAACTGTACTATCATTTCTTATTTTTAATAATGTACAACTTGTACATCTTGTGTGTTCTCTTAAAAGCAATGATTTCTTAGTAAATCAAGAGAATTAAACTCTTTTTTTTGGCAACAGGTTTCCAGAATTAGTATAGGCAAAAAAGGAGCGGCAAAACTGAAAACATTAGTATTAATATTGCATTCTGATTTCTTTTTAAAAATATATATATTTAGGAACGTCATTTTCCTCTCTACAAAATACTTTATAAAGCGCAATGAATGGTTCAAAAGTAATAGTGCCAAACTTCTCCAAATAAAATTTTAAAAGACATTTCAAACTTATCAAATGATTTCAAAGATAGTGTCAGATACCTTGAGAAAAGAAACATTTTCCTTGACTTAAATAGTACTTCATATTTTTCAAAGAAATACACAGACAGTAGGTCCTGACACCCATGGCAGATGGAATAGGTATTGTTAATTTAACAACCTGAGTCCCAACAATTTCTTCCTTCTCTTTCAAATTCATATCTCATGTTACAGAATATGTCATTAAGTTGAAAGGCAAGAAGAGAAGATGACACATTTATTATCCGCTGGTTTCATTTCACATATAACACTTTGGGCAAAAAGCACTTGATTTTTTTTTTAAAGCAGCATTTCACGTTCTAAAAAAAGTCCCCTATATTTTTTGCTAATTTTTGATTTTTGAAAGTCCTTAAATGAATTCACACTCTTTAAGTATTTGTATGCCAAGGTTTCAGCAATTTAACGTTTGCTAAATCACCAGCAAAGTCTTTTAAAAGATAACACACAAACCAATTATTCTTTCTCATTGTTCATATATTAATAGTACCTTAATAAAATATAAGTCCTACTTCTATATTAATCATTTAAACCTGAGAATTTTTAAGAACAAAAGTTAAATGGAATAATTTTTTTTCAATTCAAGAAACAGGAATAAATTGATTCAATGTAGTAATTAAAGTCATTATAATTGAAAAGAATATGAAACACTCACCAAAATGAAAGCAGTAAAAGCAAAATCCACTTTCTGGACAACCTGAAACAATAAATATATTTTAAGTGTCATATAGTTACAAATTTTGAAATATAATAAACAATTATTTATTATATATCTAACTAGGTGTAGTGCAATAACCAAAGGAAAAATAAATAACATACACATATTCCTACACAGACATATACAAGTGTATAATGTTTAATGTATCCAATTTTATTTTTGACTACACCAACTAAGTCACATCTGGGGATCTTATTCCAATTTTCTCTGACAGCTGATTTGAAAAACTAATGGCTTTAGATTTTTGTATCTTCTGATTCTAGGACTATACCATTTCAGGTGTTGAATAGGGCTGTACTGCCCCACAAATAATGCACACAAACTTGGGGTCCTCCTGGATTCATAGCACCTGCAGGCAGTAACAATGGCTAGGAAGATCTTTGCACAACTTCATAAAGCCCTTCATGGCATTGGACCAGAATACCTCCGGAACCGCCTTCTACCGCACGAATCCCAGCGGCCGATAAGGTCCCACACAGTTGGCCTTCTCCGGGTCCCGTCGACCAAACAATGTCATTTGGCGGGCCCCAGGGGGAGAGCCTTCTCTGTGGCGGCCCCGGCCCTCTGGAATCAACTCCCCCCGGAGATTAGAATGGCCCCTACCCTCCTTGTCTTTCGCAAGTTACTCAAGACCCACCTATATCGCCAGGCATGGGGGAATTAAGACATCTCCCCCAGGCTTTCTTATATTTTATGTTTGGTATGTATGTGTTGTATGGTTTTTAAATTGTTGGGGTTTTTTAATATAATTTTATTATTAGATTTGTTCCATTATTATACTGTTTTTATTATTGTTGTGAGCCAACCCGAGTCTTCGGAGAGGGGCGGCATACAAATCTAATAAATTGAATTAAATTGTATTGCGCACCCTCTGCACCTGTCCATGCATCCAGGGATCTGCTCAGGCTCCCTGGATTTATGGTTAGACTATTGGAATGGGGCTGCCCTTGAAAATGTCTGGAAACTTTAACTGTGTCAAAGGAACCATTTTATGTGATTTTCATAGAGCACATGTTATATAGAGCACCAATGCGAGCTGCATTGGTTATCGGTTTGATTCCAGGTCCAACTCAACATGCTAGTATTAACCTTTAAAGCTTATTGACATGGGTTATTTGAGAGACCACCTTTCTCAGAATGGGCATCTTACAGATTCCATTATCTAGGCAGCTACAATTGGTCATTTCTGCTGTGGCCTTTGGGATATGGAATCTTCTCCCTTATGAAGTAAGCATGGCCTCATTGCTTTTATATTTCTGAAGGTCCCTCAAGATGTGGTTATGGCAGCAGGCCCAGGGACACTAAGGGATAAGTAGATTAATAAGATGGCTTCCTTATTATTTACATCCTTCCATCTAATATTCTTGTTTATAGTTTTTAAATATTTTTTAAAATATTTGTTAATGATCATAATTTTAATTTTTTCTTGTTTTAGTTTTGTTGTGTGCTGCCCAGAATGATGACAGAAAGAGAGAGAGACAGACAGACACTCAGACAGACACTCAGACAGAGATAGAGAGAGGAGGGGAGGGGAGGGAGGGAGGGAGGGAAGGAAGGAAGGAAGGGTAGGTAAAGAAGTGAAAAAAATCTGGATAATAAAAATAGAATTACTATAGAATTAGAATTACTATATAAATAAGAATGCATTAAAATATGAGTATAAAACAAAAATTATAGCTGACAACAAATACAGTTTGTTGTAAAAACAGACTAAGGAACAGTTTTAATTAAAGAAACTTAAAAGTTGAAGGACTATTTTAATAGAAATTAAACACAACAACATCAGAGGAGCAGAGGAAGAGAATCAATGAGTCTCCTATGGCATAAATGGAATTAAATATAATAATAATAAAACATAAAAAATAATAAAACATAATAATAAAAAAGTGGTGGGATGACATTTAATAGAGGGAAGGGAGGGAAGGATTATTTCATCCAGAACTTTTCATTTCATTATTCCTCCCAGAATTCTTTACCATATTTTCCATTAGCATCAATCCCCATACTTATGTGGCACTTAGCAATGTGTTTTGCTTTGGTTTTTTTACTTTGATCTAGCACCATTCTCTTTCTACATATCTGCTTTTTGTTCATTATTTTGGGAAACTAATATGCCACCTGATATTTTTTTTCATATGGGATTTGTAATTTGTTTTCCAGTCACTCCGTTTTTATTTCTCATTTCTTCCTCTTGTTTCCTCGTCTTTCAGATCCATTTTTTCTACATTCATTCTTGACACCACATCATCACCCATTCAATGTGACACATTCAAAACTTCTTTTCACTTTTGTTTCCATTACAAATTCCATAAATATTCATAATAAACAATAGGTAGTTTTAGATCTATTTATATTCATTTACTTTTTATATGCATCCAGTCTGGTTTTCTATTTTTTAGATAATAGAGTGCATGTGTTCAGAGAAGACATTTAAAGCATGTTCATTCTTGAATCCTGAAAGAAGACATAACAATATCAGGAAACATAGAATCCAAAGGAATGAAATTTTCTAATATAACCACAGTCTCTGTTTATTATGTAAGATTATGTCCAATTCCAAATGCAGGATAAACAAGCTTTTTATGGCCTCTGAATGCCCCAGATGGTATAAGCAGGGATGTGACGATGTGATAGACGAGGAAAAGCCATTTTATTCTGGTTTTTTAGATGATTACTTTACTCAAAATAGCTATTTTATGCCTATCAAAGATTCAGTGCATCTATTTTAAGCCTTGGGTTGTTTTTTTAAAAGATTAAATATGCTGAAAATCAGCAATTTGCTACCATGTTTCTCTGATATGATTGATAACCTGTCACATGAAAAATGCATTAATGGATATCTTGGACTCTGATGTCCTATCAAAGCAACAAATAGAATTTATTTATTTACAGTATTTATATATTACCAGTCATAAGCTGCATATCATTAGACATTGAAAGTAAGTTACAAGGACTTATGTGAAGGTGTCAGTCTATTACTAAGCTTACATTAAGTCAGTAAGAGTATGTTAATGAATATGTAAAACCCTAAATAAAATTCCAGTTTTCAAGGAAAAAATCTAATCAAAATAGCCAAAATCTATACCTATTATTTGTTCTAAATTACTCTGCTTGGTGGTGAGAACTCAGAATCTCCCATCAAATACAATATGTTTATTTTCTTTATGAGACTGTAAAAAGTAGTATCACATAACTCACAGGAAAGAATGGGTTATAAAAGGCAACTTTATTTTGTTTCAAAATCAAGGAACTAATAAACAGCCCATGGAATGAGCTCCCCCGCCCCAAATAAAAAGCATACAATTGCAACCAATTTGGGAAAGCAAATTACAATGAGTATATAACTGATATTATTTACAGGGTGGCAGAATCCTAAGCATTTCCATTATATCCCACGAAATCCAGAGTGCCTCCCATCCCCTGTCCAATTATCTCTCCTTTATTACTATATACGTATATATAAGAACATAAGAAGAGCCAAGCTGAATCAGACCAAAGCCCATCGAGTCCAGCATTCTGTGTCACACAGTGGCCCACCAATTGTATATGGGGATCTTGAGTAGAAAGAGAAGGCAAAACCCTCCCTTTCCCCTGACCCCCAACAAATGGTACTCAAGGGAATCCTGTCTGCCTCAACCAACATAGAGGCGGCACATGGACATTCGTTTCAATAACCACTGATATACTTGGTATCCATGAATCTGTCTAATCCTGCCTTGAAGCTACCAAGGCTGACAGTTGTCCCAACCTCTTCTGGAAGTGAATTCCATAAACCAATGACCCTCAGGGTGAAGAAATGTTTCCCTTTATTTGTCCTCACTTTCTTACCTATGAGCTTTAGGAAGAGCCCCCTCGTCCTAGTATTGTGTGATAGAGAAAATATTTTTTCTCTATCCACCTTTTCTATCCCATGCATGATTTTATACACTTCTATCAAGTCACCTCTTAAACGCCGTCTTCCAAGGGCATGGAGGGAGTTTAAGACGCTGTCTTTCAACACCGTCTTAAACTCCCTCCATTCTTCTCTTCTATCCCTATATATTTTCTTCTATTCTCTCATTGATATATTTTATTCCTATATTTTCTCCTCTATTCTTCTTCAGTATTTCCACTATAACCTTCATTGTGTATTATTGTGTATTAAACAAAATAAACAAACAAATAAATAAAATAAAATAAAGAAGGGCTTTGTTATAAATGTGACTTCTGATATTGGAATTACATCTATTGATGTTTTGGCTTTCATTTATTTTACTATGAGCATATCCTCTGTAACCTTTATTATGTTTTTTGGACAAAATAAATAAATAAAATATGTATATGACTCTGGTCTTAAGGTGGTTTTAGGCTGAAAAAATGGATTAATTCTTATAATTATAAATGGTAAGGTTTGGTACAGATCTCATTAGGAATGTGATGAAGAATGTAAGTCAAGGACTACCTTTATATAGAGATACATCAATGCCCTATCCATGGAAAATAGGTGGCCTGGGTCATCCTGGGTCATCCAGAAAGCTTTCATATCTCTTCATTGCTAATCTAATATGTTCACCACTAAATAGCACTGTATAGTATCTCATTCTGTTAAAAGCTATAAATTTCAAGCAAGTAATATTTTATATCTAATTGCTCTGGCTTATAAAAAATAACAGACAGATTTATTTTTTAAATCCACAAATTGTGAAGATTGGTTTCAAAACATTGTTAAAAGCATTCAAGAAATCTGCAGATAGAACTTGCAAATGAACAATAGTAAGTTAAAAGCTAAAACTGTTGGTATATTGCTATCATATGATAAACTTTAAAAAATATCATTTTCTATAGACTCTGGGCATTAAAAGAGGGTAATTATGTTTACACAATATTTTAAGTAAATTCATGTGATTTAATTCTAACTATGGGAAAGTTAGAACATTGCTAACAGGTTGAGAACCATGTACATTTCCATTGTATAGGAATATTATTTACTTGACATTTAAAATCAGGAATACATAGAAAATAGCATTATAGACTTCAAGAGAAAATTATATAGCATTTAACATAGAACTATTCTGTCATATTTGTACCATTTCTATGTGGGATTTTCCAGAATAAGTATCATTTGTTTTAGAATTATTAACAGAGGCAAGTACATACTCAATAGATAATATCAAAACAATAATTATTTGACTGTCTAATAGTTCTATAAATAAGTGAGGGGTTTTAAAAGATATTAATTTAACATAAACCAAGTATATTATCAAAACAACAGAGATATGGCATGTCATTGACTCTCAATGTTTTCTTTCAACATAAAGACATGTAATTAAATCATGTTTTTCAGTATTAAAACATTAAGTACTTGGGGGCACAATTAAGCAGAAAGGCACAACTGGGATTAGTTATTTTATCTCCAGGATTGGTCGTATTGTTTGCTGTTTAATGTAATTTGAGAAAATACAACAAACCTTTTGCAGTACTCAATAGAGTATTGCAAATGGTTACTGAAGATCTTAGTACTATTTTAAAGCCACAGGTAAAATGTCTATGTTAACAAATGTTAACAAAAGTTATTAAAGTGGAAAAACAAAATTGCTACAACTGGGGACCATACACATACTTTTTCAGTTCTTTAGGGACTTTTATCAATACTTGGGATTTCTCAGAGCCCTGGGTGCAAACAAATAGTCTCAACCATAAACGAGTTGCAACTACAGTGATCCCTCGATTATCGTGAGGGTTCCGGTCCAAGACCCCTCGCGATAATCGATTTTTCTCGATGTAGGGTTGCGGAAGTAAAAACACCATCTGCGCATGCGCGCCCTTTTTTTCATGGCCGCGCATGCGCAGATGGTGGAGTTTGCGTGGGCGGCGGGGAAGACCCAGGGAAGGTTCCTTCGGCCGCCCAGCAGCAGATCTGCTCGGTAGCGCAGCAGCAGCGAGCAGACGAAGATTGGGGTTTCCCCTTTGCGTGGGCGGCGGGGAAACCCCAATCTTCGTCTGCTCGTTGCTGCTGCGGCCGCCCAGCAGCTGATCTGCTCGGTAGCGCAGCAGCAGCGAGCAAACGAAGATCGGGGTTTCCCCGCCGCCCACGCAAAGGGGAAACCCCGATTCGGCTCCTCGCTGCTGCTGCGCTACCAAGCAGATCAGCTGCTGGACAGCCGAAGGAACCTTCCCTGGGTCTTCCTCGCTGATGCCCCCGCTCGCCCGCCCGCCGCCCGCCAGCAAGAGGGGGAGAGATAGAGAAAGAGAGAGAAGGACAGAAAGAGATGAGAGAGGGAGGAAGAGAGTGTGAGAGAGGAAGAAGCAAGATAGAGAAAGAGAGAGAGAAAGAAAAATGAGAAAGGAAGGAAGAGAGTGACGTCATCGGGTGGGAAAAATCGCGATATAGCGTTTCGCAAAGAACGAGATCGCGAAAATCGAGGGATCGCTGTATTGTTTGGCAAAAGAAGTACTGCTGCAATACATTAGGAAACACTTTAACTTCAGATAACTTAAATGCAGCATCTTCCTAGTCAAATGATAACAATTCAGACACTTGGCAACCAGCATGTATTTATGACAATTGCAGTCTTCTGGGCTCATGTGATCACTTGTTGTGACCTTCCGACCTTCCCAGTGGGGAAGCCAAATTCATTTAACAACCTGTTACTAACTTAACAATGCTTAACTTAACAATTAACTTAACAATGCTTAACTTAACAATGATTCACTTAAAAGTCGTGGCAAGAAAAGTTGTAAAATAGAACAAACTCAATAAATGTTTCACTTAGCAACATAAATTTCAGACTCAATTGTATTTATTTTATTTGCAGTATTTCTAGACTTCCAACTCCATAAACAACTTACAAATAGATTTATAGATCTAATAAAAATAGAATAATCATTTAAATAGAATAGAATTTTTATTGGCCAAGTGTGATTGGACACACAAGGAATTTGTCTTTGGTGTATAATGAAATAAAAACATAAATCACAACATTCATTTTAAAACAGGAGTACTGAACCCCCAGTCTATGGAATGGCACTGGGCTGTGGCATGGCAGAAACCAGGCCGTGCTAACAAGTGAAGACCCATCTGCAGGATAGACACAGGATGAAAACCCACACCCCCTGAGGTCCACGGAAAAAAACTGACTCCGGGGAACTGGTTCCTGGTACCCAAAAGTTGGGGGAGGGAGACTGTATTAAAGCTATCATGCCCCCCTCCCCCCAAAATCCTATAATTATTCATGAAAAATAATATAAAACCCTGTGGGAAAGCTTTCATTGCCTTCTCAAATGTCATTTGGATCTTCAAGGATATACTATTTCACCAGGATGAGACATACTAAAAAAACCTGGGCTCTTACCCCACCTTCTTTTCATATCCCAACTTGAGATATACACAATAGAGAGGTCAGTTCTACTTCAAGAAAACTATTGTGCAAGTAATAATCATTGATCCAAGAAACAATTTTTAAGGTCATAACTAGCAGTTTGAACTATACGCAGAAGCCTACTAAAAGCCAACAATGTATTTGCTTATAAAACTGTTGTTATATGACACTGGCAGTTCTAACACACCATATGGACTGCTACATTTTGCACCAACTGCAGCTACCAGATAGTCTTCAAAGAAAACAATATCAATAGTGGATTCTAGAGATGATAAGGAAGTGGGTAACCAGCAGGGTTTCATGTTCCAAGAAGGATAGCACATGAAATAAAGCTTGGGATAAGACCTCTAGCCATCACTACAAAATAGTAGTAGCCATAAGTCTTTCATTTTATGCCTAAGCCTCAGTCCTGAATAAAGGATCTAAATAAATCAGTTCATATTGATTTCTTTCAGTACCTGCAGTCCTGCCATTTAGTCAATAATTTTATCTAAAACTTCTAAAGAGATTTTATATAACTGCCTAAGTTTGCCAGGACCTGGTGTGTTTTGTATGGGAAAGGTCTACCACAACCCTCTAGGGAGGAAGTAATCTTTCCCAGCTACTTCTCCCCTCCCACTGCCTTCACAAAGAGGCCACAGAGGGCTTGGATCTAGCCCATTTGGTTATATGATAGATCATTGTATCAAACAAAAAGGGATGAGAAAATTGAGTTTCCAACATATATACTATATTCTGTGGCTAGTAGAACTTTATTACTACATTTTGTGGCTTTCAAACTATATTAAAATGACATTATATACATAAAATAATGATACTGACTTTTATGTTAGTAATATAATTAGTTACTACTAGATTGAATTAAATTAAACTGAAGAGTTTATAAGTAAACTTTGTTAAGCAACTCTTTGCGACATTCCATCGCAGCTTACTGTTTCTGATTTATTTCTATTGGTTCAGTTTATCTATTTGTAAATATCAATTGAATTGTATATTTGTTCAAATAAGTAAATCGTTATGCGGTTATGCAGTTTGATGTTCTTTGATTACATTACTTGAGAATGGTAGAAAATTGTAGGTTGTTTTTTCATTTTCACTTGGTTTTTTTTCAGTTCAATATTTAAGGCTCAAATCATAATGCTGTTTCTTAAGTAGTTACTTCAATTAAAAGGCTCAAGTATGCTACTCAGTTATGTTTTGTTTACATCTCCATTGCATGAAATTTTTGTTGCTACTTATAAAAATTAGAATGATTTGGTGTAGATGTGTTTAAGTGTTGCATAAAAAATGTATAAAGCATGCAGGAAGGCATATGGTACAATATTTATCTATCTATCTATCTATCTATCTATCTATCTATCTATCTATCTATGTGCTTGCTTGCTTATTTATTTATTTATTTATTTATTTATTTATTTATTTATTGGATTTGTATGCCGCCCCTCTCCAGAGACTCGAGGCGGCAAACAGCGACAATATCTACTATCTATCTATTTATTGAATTTATATGGCTCCCCAACTTATACAATTATGTGATGTACAAAACAAAAATAATCCATTAATACATAGAGAAACCAATCTGTACTATTCTATAAAACAAGAATCAGAGTGTAGGAGAAGAGCAGACTGAGCCTGAGGGAAGGGTCAAATACATCATCAGTCTTCAGTCCCTTCGCACTCACAAGAATTCAACATTCAGCCCACCTTGATACCTATCTATCACCTAATTGCTTTGACTGTTAGTAGTTCAGATTCTTGTAAGGAGCATCATCATACAGTAGATTTATATTCATTTGAACTGCTTGGACTCCTGATTTACTGCACTTGACACATAGCTGATTATTCTATAATTCATCAAATTGTAAATTATATTTGTCCTGACCCAGGGAAAGAATCCAGTCTTAATCAACTTTATAAAGAATTGAATGACTGGACCAAACAAGGTCAGAAGAAAGATTGTTCAAAAGGGCAGCAACTGATACTGAGAAAATGACTCTTCTTTTGATACCATTCAGTCTTTTGAGAGTGGGTAGCCTAAAATGCTGCAGATAAAGAAAAAGTGAAATAGTGTAGTCAGAGACAAACACGATGAGTAGAAAACAAAACCAAAATAGACTACAAATATGAACCATATAAGAATAATTTATGTGTTATGAAGCAAAGTTTTAAATATTCTTGTGAATACTGACAAACTTTTTTCTTGCTTGCAGTACTCATTTTATCCATAAGGTTTCTGACTAAAAGAAACAAACATGAGAAACACTTATGAAATGATGCAAATTATTAAAAGAAATAACTATTTAAAAAGATGAGGGAAAGAGGGAAATTTAAAAAAAACATACTTAGCTTAATTTATGAATTATAAGATTGTCATGAACGAAAGGGGGGTTGTAACCTATGACCTCCCTATTTGCCCACTTGGTTTGAACCTGCAGTTCAATGGGGAAATACTTTGGTAGTTCAGCAGGTGGAGGTGAATCACACTCAGACCTGGCAAGGCCTATGTATGTGTGACCCAGCCCCAATAGGTAGATGAAACACAGCTGTTCATCACAAATATATAACAACAATTATCAGGCTTTCAAAAAGTCAGTTAATAGCTCATTTTCCAATTGTTCCCATTAAAAATCAAATTGCCCTCCTGTGGGGCAGGGACCCCATGTTGGGAACCACTGATTAGAACTTTTCCGGTCAGGGTTCGGATCTATTTATGAGATAGTCATGGCATCAGTCACGCTTTTTGATAACCTTTTGTGGGAGTAGGGTGTGGGTAGTGCATCCATCCTCTGCTTTTGGCAGCCTTCAATGCCATCAAACACTGTACCCTTCTGAAGTGTCTTCAAAGGTTGGGACTAAGGGTTTCTGTGTTGTCTTGGTTGATTTCCTCCCTCTGTGGCTGTTCTCAGTGTTGATAGGAAGCAAAAAGTCCAGTCCTCATTCCCTGCTTTGCAGAGTCTTTCAAGGGTTGGTACTTGGCACCATGGACTGAGATATCATCAGTATGACACTCAGTTATATATCACAGCCAATGGTGAGTTAAGCAATGCCAAAACCTCTCTCTTCCAGTGCTTGGAGGCTGTTAAGAGGGAGCAACGTTATGCAACTGAACCCTGGAAAAATACAATGACTTTGGGTTGAAGTTCTTTTTCCATGGCGAATTGCCATATCTAGTCTTGGATGGGGTGGCACAGTCCCAATGTATAATCTGGGAATTCTCCTGGACTCATGATTCCTGTTCAAGAAGCAGGTGACAGTTATGGCCAGTAGCACAATTGTTGGTTGTGTGCCAGGTATGCCTTTCCTGGACAAACAGTCACTATTGTCCAAACTACCTCCTTGTCTTGACTAATTCAATTTGTTCTTTGTGGGACCATCCTTGAAAAGTATCTGGTTACAAAATGCAGCAGTCCATATGGTTTTGTGCAGATCCAGATGTGCCATTTCTCATATGGGAGTTGAATTGGCTACCAATTTGTTTCAGGATACAATTCAAGGTGTTGTCTGTTGTGTATAACCCTATGTGGCTCAGGACCTGGTTATTTGAAGGATTGTCTTTTCCTGGTCAAATCTACCTGACTCACCAACATGGGAATGTTGCAAGTTCTCTCTCCTAAGGAGGTACATCTGGCCTTCTCTGTGGTGCATTCTCTCCTTGGAAAATCATCCTTGGAGTGATTAGATTGGTACCTACTTTAACACTCACTCTTTTGCAAGGACCTGAAGACCTGGTTTTGCCAATGGGCCTGGGGAACCCAGAATGGGCTGGAGCCCATCCAGTGGCTTATCTGATTGTTTAATTATTGTTGCTTGATAGGCTGGAGATAATATTGGGTTTTTATTTTTGTAAGCCACCTAGAGTCATTGAGAGTGGGTAAATTAAGTGTAATTTATCAGTTCTGCTCTAGTCCATTATCACATTTAGCTTTTAGTTGTGGATTAACAATCAAAAATCTCTGAAAGAAAATGTAAGTATATTACTGACACTGATTCCAACAGAAGAGAATATATGTAGCTCAAGGTTGAACCTTGGAATCCTTGGTATTCTCAGAGATGAGTTGTTTGCTTGCAACTGGTTCTTTATCTGATTAGATGTCAACATCAGGGTTATTGAGTGTGCGATTTGTTCCTTATTTATATACAGTTCTTGGTAGTTCCAACAATTTGTATCTATAGAAAAGCTTATTCAATATTTATTGTCAAGTAAGACAAAGATGCATTAAACAAGCTGTGTTCAGATAATACAAATCAGTAGTTCCTATGCAGAACAATTCTGAACATGTCTCATAAGATTGTTTAGTAATCTTTTAGTTTCAAATTGCTTTTGCTGAAGCATTATATGCATGGTATATGCTACCTCCAATATATGATAACATTTTTATCTGTAATAGGGTTACAATGACTTTAATCACAGTACTATTTTTATTATTCATTGTTTTTCTAATGCCTGTATTCAGAAACATCTACATCATTAAATGATGAGACAGACCTTGCAAATAGCAGAGTAGAAGGAATGAAAGATCAAGGCCACAAACTATTTCCATCATAAACATTTGTGGCATTGTTACTTGTTTCAGTATTTAGCATTAAGCACTTAGAAGCAAATGTGATCAACAACACTTTAGCTCTGTTCTCCGACTAGGGCACCCAAAGCATTTGAATCTTCTGAAAGGGTGTCCTGAGTCATCTTGGTGACAAATCAATTTGAGGTGTTCTGAGAGTGATACTTACCTGCTATGAAAACAGACTGAGTAGGAATAGGAAGGTGATAAATGTCAACAAATAATAAAACAGTCAAACTGCAGTTGATTCAACACAGCCAGAATGTTTAGAACCATTATTTTAAACAATGCCACAAAATCCCCGCATTCTGTTCCAACAATTAGAATAAAGCTTTTAATTTATATGTTTTGATTTCAGAACACTGTAACAGTTGTTTTGAGGGAAAAATGCCCTTGTGGGGTGAATGACATGCATCCCCAGAACAGTATACTCCTACTACAAATATGGGGAGAGGATTAGTTGTTTCCAGAGTGAGATGATCTATCAATGGTTATTAGTGCTGTAGGTGAAATAAAGCAATTGAAGCACACAAGAAAGGGTGGGACTTTGACTGTTTGATAATGCCACAATTTTGACACTGTTGATCTTTTCTCTTGTGGATGACCTAGGGCAGTGATGGCTAAACTTTTTCTCATAATGCAATATGCCTGCCCCTGCACATGCGAGCATGACCCACCATGCTCCCTTGCCCCTCACACATGCACATGTAACCCTCCGACACTCTTCCCCCCGGTTTTAGGCCTAGCAGGCCTATCTTCAGTCTCCAGGGACCAAAAATGGGCCATCGGGGAGCATACTGCATCTGCCATTTTGGCCCTAGCAGGCCTTTCTGCAGCTTCCTGGGACCAAAAAGGAGCCATAGAGGGCACGCTGCATCCTCCGCCCCCATTTTAGGCCTAGCAGGCCTCTCTGCAGTCTCCAGGGACCAAAAACGGGCCATGGGGGAGCATACTGCATCCGCCATTTTGGCCCTAGCAGGCCTTTCTGCAGATTCCTGGGACAAAAAAGGGGCCATAGAGGGCATGCTGCATCCTCTGTCTCCATTTTAGGTCTAGCAGGCCTTCCTGCCACTCCACACATGTACGTGCATCTCCCGCTTGCACCCCACTCCCTCCATGCATCCCAAAAATCAGCTGGCTGGCAGGAGGCATGCACACATGCACAATGAAGCTGAGCTAGGTGACAGCTTGCATGTCCGCAGAGAGGGTTCTACGTGCCAGCTGTGGCATATATGCTGTAGGTTTGCCATCATGGCCCTAGGGCTTTACTGTTAAAATTACAATAAAAAGTCAAAACTGGTCATAAGAAGTGAATCAATAAAAACTCCCATTAACTTTGATAGGAATTATATAAATAATTCCTACTGTGGTTCAGAATGCACTGATAATGATGTTTCAGTCCCAATCTTAAACATGGGTGAAATTGGACAACTGATGATAGAACAAATAACATATTACAGGTTTAGGATTTAAGATTTAAGCCAGTTTTATATTCCATTATCAATTGGAGGTTGTTTTTTTGGTAAATTACACCATTATAAAGGTCTATCACTTTGTCAGTTTTTATGTAGTATTATGTAATCTATAATGTATATTGATTGAATGGACCATGACATGATGAACACAATTATATTGATAATTAGCCCTGGCAGAACAAAGCTGTACTATTCAGACATAATTATCTAATTATGTGGCATCTCTCTATTTTTCTTTGTGTGTTAGTATTGACAAATACAATTTACTTCTTCCTATCTTTTATTTTCTAAAGCCTTTATCTAGTCAAGAATAATTGGCATATACCTTACACACTACATTTTTATTTGTTACAATAATCTTCCATGTTTATTGAACAAATATTTTCACAACCATATTTAAGCCATACAGATTTTAAAATAAGGACCAATCAGAATATAGTTGTGACAGAAAAATGCTACAAAAATCTTTGAAGGACACAGAAATTTTAATGACAGTTGTGTATCTGAATCAATGTTTTTATTGTTTTATGTACACATTATATGTTTTCCATAAAAACACCATATATTTCCACAAAACATATATACTGTATATATTATAAAAAGAAAATTAATCTGCTACACTTTTTAACAAGTTTTATCAATCAATGAAAGCAGAATCTTCTATCGGGTGAACAATAACTAGAAGCAGATTATTCAATAAAAACTGCACAAAAACACATTTTGTTTGTTTATATCATATATCTTTTCTTCCTTTCATATACAGTGATACCTCGTGATACGAACCCCTCGCCATACGAACAATCCGAGATATGAACCTGGGGTTCGGAAATTTTTTGCCTCTTCTTCCGAACTTTTTCCATCTTACGAACCCGCCACCTGAACACCGAACCCGGAAGTTCGGCAAAAGTTTGGGTTCGGGTGGCCACCAAGAAGCCCCGCCGCCTGGCTGTCACCTTTTGAAACAGCCAGAGGGCTTCTTGGCGTCCTCCCGAACCCAAATGCCAAACCCGAATTTTTGCCAAACTTCCAGGTTCGGCGTTTGGGAGGCCACCGAGAAGCCCCGCCGCCCAGCTGTCGCCTTTTGAAACAGCCGGGGGGGGGGGGCTTCTCGACATTCTCCCGAACGCCGAACCCGGAAGTTTGGCAAAAGTTCGGGATTGGTGTTCGGGTTCAGGAGGACGCTGAGAAGCCCCGCCGCCCAGCTGTTAGCTTTTCAAAAGAGCCGCGGAGCTGTCAGGGCGGTCGGGAGGCTGGAAAGGAGGTGGGGAATCCCAATAGGGAATTCCATGGGCAGAGCTTTGATGTCACAAAGACGTCCTTCCTGGCCAGCCAGGTTTGGCGTTCTGGTTCGGGAGGACGCCGAGAAGCCCCCCGGCTGTTTCAAAAGGTGACAGCCGGGCGGCGGGGCTTCTCGGCGGCCACCCGAACCCGAACTTTTGCCGAACATCCGGGTTCGGCATTGGGAGAACGCTGAGAAGCGCCCAGCTGTTTCAAAAGGTGACAGCCGGGCAGTGGCCTTTTTTTGCGTTTTTTTTTCTTGCACACATTAATTTATTTTACATTGTTTCCTATGGGAAACAATGTTTCGTCTTACAAACTTTTCGCCTTACGAACCTCCTCCGGGAACCAATTAAGTTTGTAAGACGAGGTATTACTGTATCTTCTCCTCTACTTTTATATCTTTTCTTTATATATAATACTTCATGTCTATCCTCTTCAATATGTATTGTGTATTGGACAAAATAAATAAATAAAAATTAAATTACAAATATCCCACATATCTTTATATTAACTAAATTAGCTGAACAATTAACAATATTACTTATTTTACTTTTAATTTTTTTTTTAACTCAAGGTGTTGAATGTATCCAATACTCCTTCCTCTTATTTTTCTCACAACAAAAATCCTGTGAGATGAGTTGAGCTGAGAGTGACTGGTCCAAAATCACCCAGCTGGATTTCATGACTCACATAGGAATGGAATTCACAGACACCCATTTTCTTGTCTGCAGCTTTAATCACTAGAACTCTGCATATTGGTCCAATCTTCATACAGAATCAGTATGATTACAATTTTTTTGTAAATTTTCCAAAAATGCATATGGTGACAACTGTAGTGATCTGACATTCCTCTAGGGCAGTGGTTCCCAACATTTTTTGGCCATGCCCCATCTAAGTATCTCTAAAATCCTGAGGCCTCCCCTCCATGACATATAATTCTTATTATTCAAAAAGTGAACTATTCACACGGAGAAACCCTAAAAAGGCATTAACTAGGTTTAAACAAGGTTCCAACTGCCCCCATTAAAAATGAAATTGCCCTCCTATGGGGCATAGGCCCCATATTGGGAACCAGGGCTCTAGGAGCTGCTCTAGAGACACAGTTGTTGGTAATCGCTGATTGCCTGTGTGTGTTGTTCTGCCTGCAGTTAAGGAGATGTCAAAGGTCTTTTCCTCAGACATATTCTGGTTATGTTCAAGCCTGAATAAATAGCTATGAGTTGTCCCCTGGTGTCACACCTCATTTAATAGCCTGATTGCTATAAGATTTAACAACAAGGATAATACTTCGCTGCTGTTCATTATAGCAAATTAACTTTTTAAAGACTTTTAAAACAAAATTTAAAAAATGTGAAGGCTAGTTTAAGTTAATAAAGAGTCTTAAAGCAGCAACTACTTTAGGAGTCTTGAAAAAAATGGGATGCTTAATCAGGGGCGGGCTACCATTCCCTGCCCTACTGGAACAGGCTGAGAGCGCACACACCCCCTGCACACACCCACATGCACCTCCCCACATGGGATCAGCAGCTGTGTATGCACTAAAGCCTAATCTCGCATGAGGATGCAATTTCTGGGGGGGGGGGGGGTTTCGCTTCTGCGCATGCCCAGAAACGAAAAAAAACACCGTAATTGCCTTAAAAAGGGTAAGTGGCTGCTTGCCACTGCCGTTTGCCCCACTTGCCATGGTTCACCCCCCCACCCATGCGCCTGTCATGGCGGCTCCCTGCTGCCTTATGTCCTGCCCACCCCCAGTGCCTCTCACAGCATTTGCTCTGCCTGTCCCAGTGCCTCTAGCGGCAGTGGTTGCCTGCAACCACTGGCCATCTTTTATCTTGCCCACCCCCCGCACCTCTCACAGCAGCGGCTGCCTGCAGCCGCCAGCCGCCTTTTGCTCTGCCCGGCACTGGTGCATCTCGCAACAGCAGCTGCCTGCAGCCGCCAGCTTCCTTTTGCCCTGCCCATCCCAGCAACTCTCAAGGTAGCGGCTGGACCTGTGTCATTCCTGGCTGGCTCCACAGAGTTGGGTCCAGGAGATTGTCAATGCTTCTCTGAGGGGGGTCCTTTCTGGCTCCCTAAAAGGAGGAATTCGTGTGCCCCCTCCTCAAGAAGCCTTCCCTGGACCCAGCCGTACATAATAACTACTGTCCAGTCTCCAACCTTCCCTTTATGGGGAAGGTTGTTGAGAAGGTGGTGATGCTCCAGCTCCAGCGGTCCTTGGAAGAAGCGGATTATCTAGGCCCTCAGCAGTCAGGATCAGGCCCGGCTACAGCACAGAAACTGCTTTGGTCACACTGATTAATGATCTCTGGTGGGCCCAGGATAGGGGTTTATCCTTTATCCTGGTGCTTCTTGAACTCTCAGCGGCTTTCAATACAACCGACCATGGTATCCCTCTGCGCCGGCTGGAGGGGCTGGGAGTTGAATGAACCGTTTTTCAGTGGTTCTCCTCCTACCTCTCCGGTCGGTCACAGTTGGTGTTAGTGGGGAGTCAGAGGTCGACCCCTAGGTTTCTCCCTTGTAGAGTTCCTCAGGGATCGGCCCTCTCACCTGCTATTTAATATCTATGTGAAACCGTTGGGTGAGATCATCCAAGAACACGGGGTGAGTTGTCATCAGTATGCTGTCACTAATCAAAGACATACAACTAAATTTAAAAATAAGCTTTGTAAAACCCCAAGACTTGTATTTATAAAGCACAGCAGTCAGTTACCAGTTAAGAAACAATTGCATAAACATCTTTCAATTTATGTAACAGTGATTACTATTATAGAATTTCATCATTTCCAAAAACACTCAGTTTGCATTGTATATTCAGAGCTGTTAGCAAATACAGTCATTCTCATTATTGTTCCATGAACAACACTAGATTACATTAGCATATATTTTTAATGTTTACCGTATTTATACTGTAACTGAATGTTCTGAGGCACAACCTATCCCATTCAAATTATGTAATTTATGTTAGTTATTTGTTCTCTAAAATTAGGAAACCATATTACTTGAACTGAATATATTTTATATATACAAAAAGGAATGGTTGCATCTATTACCTAGAAATAAAAAGGCTGATATAATTTGATGAAAATAACCAAGTACCATATTCTTTAGATAAACTGGTATGCAAATAAAGGAAGTTGTCTATGAATTATTTGTCTCAAGGTAAAGATTCTGAGGATCTTGGAATATGGGATCCCTCTCATTCCAGTTTACTGAGTATTTTTATTAGTAAAATGTATAGGCTTACTCAATCCATTGTTTCCCTACAACACCAATCCAATTCATCCATCAATAACTTTCTTCTTTTTTTTAACATTTTATAAAAATGTTATCTGGTAGAAAGAAGAAAATATTACACAAGTCTTAGGCTCATATTCTTCTTACCTATCACAGGGTTGATATTTTTAGTAAGCCCTCTCTGTATACAAGCCTGAGATGTTAAACAGATTCATAATTGAAAATGTAGCTCCTGAAGCAACCAGAAGCTACGTTGCAAAGTCTTGGATCGCCTATGCAGTCTTTGAAATGGTCCTAACAGTCTACTAGCAACGGGTACAATAAATATAAAGTTGGTGTTGTGCTGCCATACAAGCTTTTCTACCTAGAAATCTGGTCATTGCATTCTGTACAGTTGTGATTTCCAAGCTGACTTTAAAACTAGCTCCATCTACAGCCTGATGAGGCCAAATAGATGGTTCACCATCAACAACCAGACATTTCCTGATAATTTGGGATCACATATTTTCACTGACAACTGGCTATTTCCAGGGCAGTGTTTATTATTTCCCTGGATACAGTTTTTCTCTCTCTTTTTCTCCTGATGCTCTCCTGATTTATTTATTTTTTATTTTTTTTATTACTTAGATTTGTATGCCGCCCCTCTCCGAAGACTCGGGGCGGCTCACAACATGTAGAAACAAATCATAAGTGAACAGACAAATTTAAAAATATTTAAATATTTAAAAAACCCCATATGCTAACAGACGCACACCCAGACATACCATGCATAAATTAAACATGCCCAGGGGGAGATGTTTCAGTTCCCCCATGCCTGACAGCAAAGGTGGGTTTTAAGGAGTTTACGGAAGGCAGGAAGAGTAGGGGCAGTTCTAATCTCCGGGGGGAGTTGGTTCCAGAGGGCCGGTGCCGCCACAGAGAAGGCTCTTCCCCTGGGGCCCGCCAACCGACATTGTTTAGTTGACGGGACCTGGAGAAGGCCCACTCTGTGGGACCTAATCGGTCGCTGGGATTCGTGCGGCAGGAGGCGGTCTCGGAGATATTCTGGTCCAATGCCATGAAGGGCTTTAAAGGTCATAACCAACACTTTGAATTGTGACCGGAAACTGATCGGCAGCCAATGCAGACTGCGGAGTGATGGTGAAACATGGGCATACCTAGGTAAGCCCATGACTGCTCTCGCAGCTGCATTCTGCACAATCTGAAGTTTCCGAACACTTTTCAAAGGTAGCCCCATGTAGAGAGCATTACAGTAGTCGAACCTCGAGGTGATGAGGGCATGAGTGACTGTGAGCAATGAGTCCCGGTCCAGATAGGGCCGCAACTGGTGCACCAGGCGAACCTGGGCAAACGCCCCCCTCGCCACAGCTGAGAGATGTTGTTCTAATGTGAACTGTGGATCGAGGAGGACGCCCAAGCTGCGGACCCTCTCTGAGGGGGTCAATAATTCCCCCCCAGGGTAATGGATGGACAGATGGGATTGTCCTTGGGAGGCAAAACCCACAGCCACTCCGTCTTATCCGGGTTGAGCTTGAGTCTGTTGAGTCCAGGCCCCAACAGCCTCCAGGCACCGGCACATCACTTCCACCGCTTCGTTGACTGGGCATGGGGTGGAGGTGTAAAGCTGGGTATCATCGGCATATTGATGATACCTCACCCCATGTCCTTGGATGATCTCACCCAGCGGTTTCATGTAGATATTAAATAGCAGGGGGGAGAGGACCGACCCCTGAGGCACCCCACAAGGGAGAGACCTTGGAGCGGACCTCTGACCCCCCACTAACACCGACTGCGACTGATGTTACTAATGTTCTCCCATTTCTCATTACAATTTAGGATACAAAACCAATCTTTAAATAACTTGTGAGGAGCTCTTGGGTGATCGTTTATCTGACTCCTATCTTTTATTCTAGATGCTGTCTTAAGTTAAAATCAGCATTGCTTGTTTGGCAGCAGCGTGAAAGAGGTTTACCATATCTTTCTGAAATTTGTAGACTTTGTGTAGCTAACAGTTTGGAATTCTTAGTGGCGACCTTACCCAATATTTAATCCGGCTTACTGTAGCTTCCAGGATCATGAAAAGTTGGTTCTCCATTTTTCTCTGACCAAAGCTACAATTTCTGCATCATGTAACATAATTGGGGGGGGGGGGCCTTTAAAAAGAACTAAGACTGCATCTTCTAAACCAGTGATTTTCAATCTTTTTTGAGCCGCGGCACATTTTTTACATTTACAAAATCCTGGGGCACACCACCAATCAAAGTGACACTCTAACACAAATAGTTAATAATATAGTTTCTAAATGTATTTATACTCACTTAGTGTGAAACCTGGGCCTGTTTCAATGAACACAAAAGGGATATCCTTGCAGGAATGGTAGAAAGACACACACGAAGCTCTTCCTCAACAGTTCTCAGTCTCTCTCTGTTTTTAGTTTTTATCGCAGTCAGGCTTGAGAAACTCAGCTCACATAGATATGTGGTTGAAAACGGGAGCAATGTCAAAATAGCTTTGTTGGCCAGAATGGGGAACTCCTTGGCAACAGATAACCAAAAACTGTCCAAAGGAAGATCAGCTCGGTGCAGGGGCCTTGGTTCTGTCTGTTTTGAAGGTGTATATAGAGATTTGAGCTCTTTAAGAAGATGACCCTTCAGAAGGCCACATACAATATAGATAACATTGTGATGCATTGTATATCACCCTCTGCGGGGCCCTCTTATAAAAAGAAAAAGGACAAATATCTATATACACCATCAGGATGGACATAACCGGCTGAGGCTAAGGCTGAGGCTTCATCTAGTGGTGGCAACATTTACCTCCAGTCCTGACCAGGATTAGAAATCGGGATTATGGGAAGGAGTAGCAGCTTCAACTACTCGCAGTGGCCACAAAATAACAAGTGCGCCGCAGCCCGAGCGGGAACCTTCCTGCGTGTGAATGAGAGGCGGCCTGCTATTGGTTCATTGCTAGTGGTCGGGATGTATCCTAGAAGGTGGTTGGTCAGTGAGTGTTCCCTGTGCCTCCACTCTTCCTGTTGCTGATAGCTGAAGGGATTGTGAGGGGAATGTTTATGTTCGGATGGAGGCAGCTGTCGGTGGGCTGGATAAATGGCCTCCATGGGCCGTATTCGGCATGCAGGCCATAGTTTGGGGGCCCATGTTTAATTTCCCCACGTCACACCTGACCATGTCTCACGGCACACTAGTGTGCCATGGCACACTGGTTGAAAAACACTGTTCTAAACAATGAATTAAATGTATCTTACCCCTCATTCCCTAAACAAATGTGATTCATTTATTGTCTAAAACATTTAGTGTTGAAAAGCTCAAACACCATTTCATAGCTTGCCTACATTTTGCCATCAAAATCTTTGTAACAAAGTATACATCCTAATTCTCAGATCAACTATTCATTTTAATATAATATGCCATGATGTAAATACTAGTAACTAAAATAATACATAAGCAGCATGAAGTTTACTTTAAAATTCTAAGAACATACAATTCTAAGATTACACAAAGTTAAGAATAACACTGTTTAAGTATAGCCTACATATATTAAATCCTAATTATAGCGGCACTCTCTTTTCTTTAGTATTTGAATATTCAGAACTGCTATTTCTTTGCCAGAAGCACTTCTCATTTTCCTCTAACTTCAGGACTAAATTAAAGGGTTCTGAATGCATATTTTTTCATATCAAGTTTAAAACATTTACAGTGCAAATAAATCATTTTATTTATTCATGTAGTTTAAGAGATTAGTTAATGACTTTTCCTAAAGCTAAAGGGTTGTTTGCTACTAAAATTATAAGACAAATCCAAGCATACTGCTTTATCCATTTTAGAAGGATTTTAAAGCAATATAAAAAGGGGAAAGATTTTATAAAATATACAATAGAATGCTTAGCTAGCTTTCAAGTCTTTCAGTCGGCCACTAATAATAGAAACATATACTGTACTAAACTAAAAAAATGGAAAATATTAGTCTGCGGAGAGGGGCGGCATACAAATCCAATAAATTAATAAATAAATAAAATAAATAATAAATTAATTAGCATTTACCTGTAGATATAATGTCTTCAAACACACATCTAATATTTAACTACAAAGTAAATGATAACGGCAGTATTTTGCAAAAAGAGATGACAAGGAACGGAAGAACTTCAGTTAAGTATTTTAAACATACTTTATAAAATGGTATGTATATATTGCAATCACGTAACTTCATTTTCAAGTTGGCTGCAATTACAAAAAAAGTTATATCATAATCATAATCCTAAGAATACTTCTAGAGTATGCTTGTATGGATCATAAAATTATAATTTTGCTTTAATTAAATAATAATAAATAATAAATAATAAATAATAATAATTTTCTATATGTAATTACACTTTATGAGGAGAGAATTTTATGTCATCATCACATTTTTATATCTCCCTTTTCAATCATCACTGTATTTAATTAGTGTAAAATATTTATAGGTTTGATCTTTTAAGAGAAACATTTTCTAAAGAATGTTATCTTAGGAGTATTGTACAGATCAAAATACATGAATAAATAAATCATTGTTTATGTAAGTAAAAAATATTAACGAAATATACAAATTCTGGTACTTAAAATATCCTGCTGTGGCATTAATTCTGCAGACATTTTCCTTCTAAAAATATTCCACAAATGAGGAAAAGCTGAAATAAATGCCCAGTATTTTTTCATTGATAGTTCAAATATCTCATCTGCCTTAATTAACAATTAATTTAAGATTTTCCTAAGAAGAAACTTAAATAAAAGACTGGATTACTATGTAACAGGGCCCGAGCAGTTCCAGGCCTTCATCTTCATCGGAAAGGATGCTTCTGAGATAAAATCAGTCTTAAGAATAGTTTTAGAAGATAAAACCTGGTGTTTGGTTTCAGCTCAGTCCTTTGTTTGGAAGTGTACCACCTCTTCGCAAAAAAACAAAAACAAAAAAAAGACAGAGGTCAACTAGGAAGATTAGTCTGAACCTGGTTGATCCAAACAGCGATGTAATATCACTCATTTGGTTTTCAGCAAATAGTTATTCTGTGAACAGTAGCTGTCAAAATTTCATCCACATTCTCAAAATTCCAAAACTTCCCAGTAACCTAAAAACTACTACTTATCTCTGGTTTGGAAGAACCTTTGGTTTATAATAGGAAAAAGACAAATGTATGTAATTTTTTCTTGCTCAACATAATTTAATTGACAACTTACTTCATTTCTTTCTTCCCACTCCTTTCTAAAATGAGGGATTTTTGCTTGGGGCAAAGAGAATGAACATATTAATACATATTAAACTAGAAAAGGGGTGGTTTTGTGGGGCCAACAATATATGTTTAAGTTATTGGTGACTTTTACCTATAGGAAATCTAGCCATTTTATCTCAGTCATAATGAATTGACTTTCCAGTTTTATCTTTGCACTTTTCTCAGGGATTATTTGAAATAAAATAATCATTTGGCAAGCAATAGTGAAGCCTGCATTGGGGTTTGCATTAAGAGTTAATTGTTCAGTGCCAAGGAGCCTATAAGCAGCAGCTTCTTCCAGAAGGATCTCCAGGAGTTGACCACCTGGGGAGATCCTTCTGGAAGAAGCTGCTGCTGGGGCCCCCACTCTGTAAGACTAAGGAAACTGAGGCCAGAATGTGCTGCTTTTTCATCATGGCACCCCTTATCTTTAAAGCATCTTCCTGAAAACTAGAAAAATAAGCTTTTCCAAGGATCTTTTAGCAATGATTTTGTACCATTGGTGATTATTTTTGCTGGGTGTTTAAGCTATTAATTGCTAGATTCTTTGCTTTTTATTATGCTGATAGGGTTTAGGGTTGATATTTTTGTAACCATGGACGTTTTATTATTTATTATTGTATATTATGCATGCTGCATGAGTTCTGGAATTGGCTGCATACAAAATTAATGAATCATTATTTTAAAGTAAAATTATGAATACTTACGGATATACAAATTGTTTCTAATATGTCAATCAAATTACAGTGAGGAGACTTCCTCATTCCTCCACCCAGAACAAAAGAAGCAAGCTTTGAAATTTATCCTTCATCTTATGGTCTCTTACCTGGGAAAGAACCATTTAGTACAGAATTTATTTTTAAGTACAGTAACTGTTTGAAATAGGCTTTTTAAAATAAATATATAGAACAAATTGAAAAAAAGCCTTACTGTAATTAAGTAACAAATAATAATATAGTACTATATCTCAATTAAATAAATATAAAGCAGATTTCTCATCATCATCAACAACAACAACAATAATAACAATAATAATTTATTAGATTTATATGCCACCTCTCTCCGGAGACTCGGAGCAGCTCACAACAATCACAACAATATACAAATCCAATATTTGAAAAGAAACAAAACATCATTAAGAACCATTCAATACAATCATACCATTCATAAAACTATATGTGCTCAGGGTATCTCAGTTGCCCCATGCCTGGCGACAAAGGTGTGTCTTAAGTAACTTGCGAAAGGCACGGAGGGTGGTGGCTGTTCTAATCTCCGGGGGAGCTGATTCCAGAGGGCCAGGGCTGCTACAGAGAAGGCTCTTCCCCTGGGGCCCGCCAAACAACATTGCTAAGTCGACGGGCCCCGGAGATGGCCAAATCTGTGGGACATTATTGGTCGCTGGGATTCGTGCGGCAGAAGGCGGTTCCAAAGGTATTCTGGTCCAATGCCATGTAGGGCTTTATAGGTCATTACCAACACTTTAAATTGTGACCGGGAACTGATCAGCAGCCAGTGCAGGCTACGGAGTTTTGACGAAAGGTGGGCAAATCTAGGAAGTGCCACAATAGTTCTCACGGCCGCATTCTGCATGATCTGAAGTTTCTGAACACTTTTCAAAGGTAGCCCCATGTAGAGAGCATTGCAGTAGTCGAACCTCGAGGTGATGAGGGCATGAGCGACTGTGAGCAATGACTTCCTGTCCAAATAAAGTCACAACTGGTGCACCGGGTGAACCTGTGCAAACGCCCTCCTTACCACAGCCAAGAGATGTTGCTCCAATGTTAGATGTGGATCGAGGAAGACGCCCAAGTTGCGAACACTCTCTGAGGGGGTCAGTGATTCAGGGTAATGGACGGACAGATGGAATTAAATGAAGCATATTAGGGTATAGCAATGCAGCTTTAGAGTACTCTATCACATCTTTACTGGCTGAGGAATTCTGGGAGTTGAAGTTCACAAGTCTTAAAATTGCCTATATTGGAGACCCCTCTTCTATCAAGTTCTGCTTATATGTACCTACAGTTATTGAATAGCTATATATTTTTAAATAAATTTAAAAATGGCAACTAAATTTGTTCAGGTGTTTTCACTTAAGGCTAAAACATTCTGTAATATTAATGTAATAAGAGGACAAGAAAAAAAAGAATAGGCCATGCTTACACATGTATTAATGCTAGAAGTAATACGAGAGAGAGAGAGAGAGAGAGAGAGAGAGAGAGATCCTTCTCTTTCTCATATATTCTATATTCTACCTTGAGGTTATGCAATAAAGTTGATTGGCAACATAGTCAAAGAAAGAAACTATAATTAATTTATAGACTTATATTTTAAGATATTAATGCCCACTAGCTTGTTCAGCTGTAAAAGCTGCTAGCTTTTATCTATCTGATAAACCCAGGGGGGTTTTCCAATTCTTTCCATCAATTGTATTGGATACAAGGTCTGAATATTTTTGAACTAAGGAAAAGATAACATAGTTAATTGGGTCTATGACTATATGCCACGGCCAACTTGCTGGAGAACAAAAGTTACATTAATATCAAAAAAATTAAGGAATAGAATAATTAAAGAAAAGATGCAAAAAGAATGACAGAATGATATGTGAATGGCAAAAATTAAAATACTTATTTATTTAAAATAATTAACTAGAACTGTTAAATTGTCCCACAGCGAATTGGCCATAGCGAGTTGGCTGTGGCAAGTTGTCCTATTCTGCGATCAATTATCTTACAGTGTTGGACAGTACTGAAAATGCTTGATATTTTTTCTACCCTTTTCAACCTTTCCCTATTGTTCATAGCTATACGTTGCAATCCAGAGTTTCCTTTTCATGAATATTTGAGTTTCATTTTAGCAAACTGAGATTTTTATAAAGGAGGGGCTGTTGAGAGAAAAAGGAAAGTTGAAGGAAGAAGAATCTGAAGAAGTCACTACATAAGACGGGCAGCTATCTAAGTGTTATAAGTAAAGAAATAAAAAGTAAATGACTTCCACATATTTTCTCTAATTGAGAAGTATCTCATAAATGGGGATTCTATTTATAAAAATGTTAAAATGAATCTCTTCACAATCAATATGTGTTTTGTTTTTATATATTTTTATCAATTTTCACAAAATATACAGAATTAAAAGAGAAACAAAGAGAAAGAAAATTGGATAAAAGAAAAAGGCTGTGGTCAAAAAAGAGCAGATTAAAAAAAGTGAAAAATATAGAAAGAGAATGACTTTTGACTTTCTTTGGTAGAGACTTAAGTAGAAGAAAGCATTGGATTCTTCCTCTAATGTTAACATTTGTCTACATTACTTTGATAATCATTGACTAATTCTTAGAGTCCCTAGAGAGTTGGGTGGCATAAAAATTAAATGAATGAATGAATGAATGAATGAATGAATAAATAAATAAATAAAACCATAAAGGAGCAACATTACATTAAATATTCAAGGAATTTATTAAAGTCCTTAGTTATAACTTCCAAATGAAATTTTCTTTCTTAATGTATAGTCAATCAGTGGTGAGGTAAATTAAAAACAAAAAACACTACAAAGCTCATTTGAAGTTTCAGACTGTAACCCCAGATTGTTAAAAGAAATTGTCTAACTTTCAGTCTTTGAAAAATAAAACAAAATTCTTTCCATCTAAATCTTTTAAAACTCTTTTCTTTCAAATGTTTGTCAGTCAAACAGGTGCCAATAAGAATTTCCAAGATTTCAATTTAAATGCAGTTCAAAAAATAATGAAAGTCTCCAAAGAGCAGTACTTCCCTATGCCAAAAAAAAGGTCTATCTTTAACTGTAGAGATGAATAAATAAAAAAATGTGATTTAGAAATGAATAAATTTGTGTTCATAGTTTTGGCAACATTGCAGTTGTGATCTTGATGATGATCCTCATGTGCCTGCTGTTCAACTCATATGCCAACTGAGGAAACTTCCATTTCTGTAATTTAGTCATGAGGACAAATAGCTCAAGAGCTACATGCATTCATTCCTGGATTCCAACTTCAATCCAAAGGAAGAAAGAAGTCCTCTTCTTGTCCAGAGTTGGGATCTAAACCACCATTTTCCTCACTGAAAGTTATAATCAACTACATAATGGGAACTGTTCTACATTGTTTTTATGACTCATATCCAACTTCCACCAATTGAAAAAGTCTCATGAGATCTAGATATAGTAAAATAAAATAGCATGTAAATTATATTAACTTTATAGAAATTTAACTTTTGAAATCCATTTTTCTCTGACATCAACAGATTCTCACTTGGCAGCCCTTTTTAAAGTTACCAGGATTCATTTAGATTAGTATAGGTGAGCTGGCAAGCTCCCTGGGTGATTTGAAATGATCCTTGGCAAATAAAGCTGCTTACCTCAGTTATGTCCCAGATGATAAAAATGGCCAGACCTTGTACTGTTAAATGGGAATCTTTGAAGTTCATTGACCCCAAGTGTTTCTGCAGCTCAAGCTCTACCAATCTTTGAACTAGATCCATGATTTTTCTGGCTTTACTAGTGAAGCAGTCATGGGCTAAAAGCCTAGATGAATATGAATAATTTTTGATTGAGGGAATAATGCAACATAGATTAAAAGAGATGGTCATTTAAAGAAACCTTCCTTGGAAGTTTAATATTTTTGAAAATAATCACCTACTCTTCAACCTTCCCGAAAGCCCCTAAATATTCCAAGATAGAAGACTTTTTTCCAGAAAAAGGTCAACAAAAATTATCCCCGTCCCCAAATTAAATGAATTCGATATACTATGCAAGTGACAGTCATATGCACTGGATTATAAATCCCCCCCCCCCAATGTTATGTTCTTCTCACATAATTGAAGGTTTCTACAGCAGCAGTTCTAACAGATCATGTTGACACCAAGAAACAAGATTGTTTTTAAACAGTCTTGCACTGCAGTAAATACTGCTGATTTGGTAGCAAAACAATGCCTGTGAACAGATAAAAGAACCATTATGAAGAAGTATCTAACATACGGAGAAGCAAGATAGATTTCATTTCTCCTTCAACTGTCTTGCTTATGTGGGGCAACTGTTAACGACATAAAGTCACCTAAGTCAACCCGTCCCCCAAAACCATGGACTTCCATCCCAAATCACTGTTTTTATTTAAAAATCAGATTCTTAGAAAGATTTGATTAATTATGTGCAATAATTCTACTTGATCTTCTCCAGGACAACAGGGAAGATACTTGTGCTAATATTTGTCAGAATGAAGAAAGGTGATTTCCAAAAGAACAATAGTATGTTCTTACAACCAATGTTCTGCTGTCAGTTGTCTCAAATGGATTTTGACAGAGTAGAAAGGTTTCCAAGAAAAAAAGGAAGTTTTTTACCAATGAGAAAACTTCAAGTATTGTTTCAACTTTTTACGAGATGAGGTCCCCCATCCTTTTAATGATTTAAAAATCATTCTTGTGCAGATTACTTTCAGAAGTACAAATTGGAACAGTTGATAGTAATGAAAATTAAACATACTTATTTCTTAAACTTTCTGCTGATCTAGAGAAAGCTTAAATGATATTTCTAGCTGAATTTTTTTTTTTTTGCAATAGCTATAAACATAATGTTATGGGGTTGATTTGTATGATATTTAATAGATTCTGAAGCTGTCATACTTCCATAAAACTTGTGTTTTAGAAACAATTACACACACCAAACCAAACATCGGTCAACTATCATGTTGCAAATTGACTGCTATATAAAAGGAGTGCAAAATTTGCAATTGTATGTATTTTTAAGACAAGTTAAGTTAATCTGTTCAACAAGCCTGAAAGAAATTCAAAACATTGATATTATGCTTGCCATTCACATATTTTTCTTTATGGTATAGTAAGCTGGACATTCTGATACACATTATGTCTGTTTCTTCCATTTTTAGAAGTAATTCACTAATTTAGAAAATATGACTAGGTTAAGTTTCTGGGAAATTGAACTATCAATTCATTGTACAATTAGTTAATTAAAAATGTAGAATATTGTTGCTTGCAAAAAGTAACTAGAAATTTTCCCTAACCCCTTGAATGATGATGTCAGTGACAGTTGAAATCAGGTTTTGCAGGATGACTTTAATCTTTATATTAAAGAAATATGTTTATGGGACAATAGAAATACAGTAGAACATTATGTTCAACGTGATTGGGGACAGAAAAACATCTATGTTCCAGACAGAGATAATGTACACCATAATCCTTTAGTTGCTCCAACAAAAACCTTTCTTTCTCCACTACATATAAAGTTGGGATTGATTAAAAACTTTGTGAAAGCCAGGGCAATGAAAAATTCACAAGGGTTACAGTACATTTTAAAGAAATTCTCCAGCATTTCACCAGCAAAACTGAAGGAAAGGGTATTTGTTGCTCTTCACATCAGAGAACTTATGAGAGGTGATGTGTTTGAAGGAACTCTAAATGGGAAGGAATTGAAGGAGTTATTTAAAAAAAAAATTCAAAAAAAGCAACAAGTTTAGAGTAAGCAATAGTCTACAGCTATACAGATTAGTTAAATGTCATTCCATATGTGATATAAGTCTAACTAACTTGTATCCAAGATTGCATGGGTTCTTTTCATTACTGCACTTGCCTGAAACATTTGTGTAGAATATTGCATTCAGAAATTGTTTAATAATGCTTCCTAGCAGATAATGCCATGTATCTGCTATGTATTTGGAAACAACGTAACAACTAGATTATGTTGTATTGTGATTACATGTCTTGCGTTATTGATAAAGAATATGACAAACAATGCACAGCAGAAGAATATGGTATGGGGTGGTATATTGATTGAAAATATTACAAAAGTAATTTGTTCTACTTTTATTTTTGCAAATAGTGAAATCTATTTAATAAATATACAGTATACATAACTGACCATTCTACAGAATTGCCCAACAAAGAATATTGAAATCTGAAGCTTACAAGACTAGCATTAAAAAATAAAAATAAAAATGGGCTTTTAAATTGTGATGCTAACTTTTTGGTACTAACTCCTGCAGTTAGGGAAGAAACCATACCGTGAGCAAGGAATCTTAAAGAAAACACATTCCAACCAAGGCAGTGTGTGCGCGCGCGTGTGTTTATCAGAAAACTTCACTTCCTCATGCACTGATAATGTTATCTTGTATGAGACATCATTATCAACCACTAAATATGGCAAGTCAATAAAGCATGATACCGTGGTTAAGGTGTGCTTGTCTGTCACAATTTTGCCAATATGCAAAACCACTGTCAAATATTAGTATAAACACATGATTAACCATAAGAAATATACAGCCCACATACTTCTTCAATATTCAAATAATTTAGTGGAAGATTAAAATATATTTAATACTCAAGCTGTTCAAACAACCTTGACGTTTTGCAGTTGTGGAGTATTTTGATTTTTTATTTTCATCCCAGAATGTATTATTTTAAAGATGATGTCATATGCTTTTAAAATGAAATAGCACTGAAGACGTTTTCTGCCTTTAAGTACACTACCTGGAAGTATGATTATACTGGCAGTTTTTCTTGAAAGTAAATCAAGCAGCACATATATTGGCTTCACGCCACATTCATAAAATGGAATAACTTTCCTTAGATGTGCCACTCATATTTTATATAATAATGCCTTGCTTGCATTCAGTATTATAGTTTTTCAATAAAATACTGTTATAATGAGTCTACCAATTCAATGATGCTAATATTTGGATGATTAATACACAACAAAGGATAAATAAAAATTCTCTTTTCTGTTACTTAGAGGTCATTCAGATCTTTGCAGCTCAAACAGACCTAAGTCTTCATTTAGTGACTACCTCTTTGAGCAATTGTTTACAGTGATCATGGTAATGGAAAAGTAATTTTGTGACCAATCTTTCCATTTATTCCCTCTGCAGGTCTGTAAAGCAAAGGAAAACTGAAGTAGGATTGTAAAATTGTAATATTTCACTTTCCAATCACTTCACTTAGCAATCAAGGTGACAGTCACCAAATGTGGACTACTTCTGATATAAAATGACTGCCTGATAGAAAGGAATAAAAGAATGGACTAATAGGTAAATATATGATCTGTGTTTCTTTTGCATAAGCTTAGTCTTAATTCTGCTGTTTCATTGCTTTATTAACCAAGCAGTTAAGTTTATTTGTCTCAAGATATACATTTCTAAATGCACTTCCTTTCAAAAATGCAATTTGGAAGATATTTTGACAATGTTCTCTTTTCAGTTTAACATTTATAAGTGTACAAGTAGTGTATAAGTAGATTTTCACAGCATATTAATAAATAGGAAGTCAACTATTTTAGAATTTCAAGGATTTCATTGAAAGTGAGGTGCCAAAAGGACATAGCTATGGCATAAAAGGGGGAAAAAAGCACACAAATATAAATATATTTTAATTCAAAAACAATCCTGAAGAAGTGTGCCTTTGGGAAAAAAGAGTGTCAAAAAGATAATATGTTTAAGAATTATGTACAGAAAAACTACTACATTGGCATAGTTGCATTTTTCCCTTAAAAGTACACACTAGGGAAAATGCATACAAAATTGTGTATGTTAAACAAATAGCAAATGTCAGTTATGATACATTTCCCTGTACTTCAAAAATTTGTGGAAAATTGATGGACTTGAATAATACATGGGAGCCTAAAAACTGATACTTATTCCACATATTTCTAATTCATGCTGCTTTACACAAATATAAATGAAAGGCCAGGCGAAATATTCGCCTGGACGAAAATTGCCGATGGCGGGAACCAACTCGGCTCCCCCATCAGCTGGGGGGCGTTCCCCGCGATAGCGCGGGAACGCCCCTGAGCAATCAGCGGCCGCTCGGGCATTCTGGGAAAGCCGAGGGGCGGGGCATGTGCCCTTTATCAGGGCTTGCTTGTCCCCCCCGGCTTCCCTTGCTGACGAGCTCGCCGCAAAACGGAGCTCGCCTCCTTCGTTGGATCGCCGCTCCTTCTTCATTGCCGGCAGCGCGCAGGACGGCGCCTACAGGAACTTCGAAGATTCCCCTTTTTCCCGCCCGGTTTGCTTGCTTGGGGAAAGGGGGAGGGGGTCAGATGGCTAGCGTGGGCTGACGGCCCCAACACCCCCTCCCCAACCTTGTGTTTGTAGCGGCGGGGCATGCAGGGGCTTTTACCGGCTTGCCTGTTGGGAGCGCGGCTTCAGGGACTGTGGGTCCGCCCGGGCAGGTTAGCAAGGGCTCTGACGGCCCAGCTGGCAACGCGCCAGAGCGTTTCGGTGCCGGGCAACTAAGGCGAGCACTGAGGAGCGAGCAGCGGCAACGGGGAGGCCTTTTTTCCCCCTTCCCCCACGTGGTTTGTGTTCCGCGTGCAGGGCGGCGCTGGGGGGGGCTGCCACGTTGGGAGGCTGCCGTGAAGTAAGACTTTAAATTTATAATTATATTAGCAGCATTTTGGAAACTTTCAAAGCCATCACCTCATGTTAAGTTGCAACTTACCTAGAAGAATGATTTCCCAAGTATGCAAATGAGCTGTTGCATTCAGTAAATAAGTTGTCAGATATATTAGAGTAGGTAAATGTTATCATGATGGGGAAACTGGCACGTGCGCCATAGGTGACACTCAGAGCCATATCTGAAGGCACATGAGGTATTTAATACATGTAACTTTTTCAAGGCTTAAATAAGATTCAGGAGGGAAGCATTTTAATAGGAAAGTGAACTGAGGTTGGTTGAAGGAAAGATCGGAAGCAATGTGAGAAATATTATTTTACTGAAAGAATAGTAGATGCTTGGAACAAACTTCCAGCAGACATGGCTGGTAAATCCATAGTAACTGAATTTAAAGATGCCTGGGATAAACATATATCCATCCTAAAATGCCTTAATTTATTTAAGTTGGTTTACTTGATTTGATTGAGCATAAAATGGTGGAATTGAAATGTTTCAATCTTGTAAAGTTAAGTACATGTATACTTGAATTGCTTAAAAAAAAATGGACAAATTAAAACGATTTAATTTATTTAAGCAGGTAAACTTGAATTGATTGAGCATAGAAGGAATGAATCAAATGATTTAATTTATTTAAGTCAGTATACTTGAGTGATTGAGCATAAACTGAGCGTTTCAGACGATTTAATTTATTTAAACTGGTACACTTGAAGTGGTTTAGCATAAACTGATTTGTAAAACAATTTAATTTATTAAGTCAGTATAGTGAAATTGATTGAGCTTGAATCAAATTATTAAAATTTAATCGATTTAAGTCAGTAGATTTTGATTGAGCATAAAATGAATGAATCAAAATGATCTAATTTAATTTAAGCTAGTATACTTGAATTGATCCTAAGTGGAATGAATTAAAAAGAGTTAAGTTATTGAAATGATTATATTTGAATTAGTTGAACATAAAGTGATCAATATATATATATATATAGATATAGATATGCATATATATATAGGATTTAGGTTATTAAGTCAGTATATGGGAATGGATTGTGCTTAATGAATTATCAAAATGATTTAATTTATTAAGTTAATATATTTGAATTGAGTGCGCTTAAAATGAATTAATTTGCAATTAAACTAATTTACTGGGGGGGCACAACACATGGGTTGTGATATGACAGCGGGGCTGGTGGGCAAATCCCCCCCCCTCTGCGCGCCCCACCAATTCCACAGGGCACTGTGAGCATTCCTTTAAGGCAATTTTTAGCGACAAATAAGGCCCCCTTTAGGCCAAACAAGCCACTAGGTTTTGAGCACTGGTTAGAACAAGATTTATAATTGAGCCATAATGTGGTGGACATAGAAATGGTAGGGGGAGTAAAACTTTCATATTCGGAAATGCTTTTCAGCAACCCGGTCTCACTACCATTTGTTAACAGTTCTTTCATACCCAGTGGATAATGGTGCCCTCTTATGGCATTTTTTCTCACAAAGAGGGACTATATCAATCAGGGATAGTAGCCATGAAACCAGGTTAGGGGTTTTTGAGCAACTGGGTCTATGGAAAGACTGCCTTGTCAGTGAAAAATGGCTTTTAGTGATCAAAAGACGGTAGCTTTACTATAGACCTTTGCCCCTTTTGTACATCATAGCTTCAGGGGACTTAGCTGGCTTCTGACAGCAACTTTGCAGTTAAAACCTTGGCTTCTGCTCATAAGCGGGTTTAGCAGAAACACTACAACAAATGACGATGGCTTTCTGCTACTTGGGAGACTGTTAATCTTTATTACACTTTTATCAAACATATATCGCTGCACTCCATTTGGAACAGCGCTGCTGAATATAAAAGGGTTTGTTTCTTCCTATGTAAGGATCTCCTACCGAGAGCACTGTGCAGAAATATATCGTGGCCTTTCTTTGAAGCACGGTGGAATGGGGACCTAAGAAGCTGTTTGGCAGACAGGTCTGGCATATGTTTCTTTATCACATTGAAAATAGCAATTAGGTTATTGGGCGGTAAGTAAACATAGCCTCATGCTGCTCCCTTACCCTCAATTTAAAATAAATAAATAAATAATTGCTCTCACGCTTTAAGAAGGGTGACAGTGTTAATATAAACTGTTATGGCAGGTGAAACATGTTCTACACCTTACATAGAAAAATTTGTTTATTAAAGCTTTTGTTGAGAATATATACATGTTATCAGGCCAGAGGTTTACTTTTGTATGTTTTCCTCTTCACTTTCAAGTTGGCTTAATGGCAATCCTCCTGGTCAAATATGCCCTGAGGAATTATCTTTGTTAATTTTATGGCCATACTTAACTAGTGATGTACTGCACTAAAGGAGTACTTGGTAACAGGGGGTTGTTGTTTTTTTTATGTGCTTGCTCCTGGGTATTTATTATTATTATTATTATTATTATTATTATTATTATTATTATTATTATTATTATCATGATGTGCCAGATCCTGGAGCAGTTGCGCATGGAAGTCATTATGTCTCCCTGAATGGTGCTACTAATATTCTGAATTTTGCCACATTTCCAAATGTGAAGTTATTGTACTGGAGGCTACAACAGTACGGGTGTAGTTGGTAGCAAGCCCCCCCTTTTCTGGACAAGCAAAACTGAAAGATACTATTAATACCATAACTACAGCCTGCAGATCCCCATGTCATTACCATGCTGAAGGTTGGAAATCTCCCAAATTCTGGCTAATCCTCTCATGAGTAAGACAATGAGGAACCGGATTGAGGGGGCAATAGCCTGGCTCTGTTTAAAAGTGCTATTGCTAACATGTTGTAAGCCGCCATGAGTCTAAGGAGAAGGGCGGCATAAAAATCGAATAAATAAATAAATAAATTAGTCGGCTTATCTCAGCCCCCTTTAGTTTTTTCATAAGAAATGGTATAGTCACTTACTGGAATGGGGGGCTTGCAAGAACACTAAGCATTGAGGTCATCTGAATCAAACTCACGTTTGAGTTGATTTTAAGCTTAATATAAGTATTAAGCATTATATTAATTGTTTTTAATGAATAATTCAGAAAATGTTATTATCATAAACAATATTGAAGTCGTGGTGCCAGGATGGTACCATTAATATTATGGTTATATTGATTAAGTCATGTTGGTAAAGCTAATCCATGCGCTAACGGTAAAGAAAGCATTGGCATGGGCCTTTGCTTATCTTCATAAATTTCTTGCAATTATTTTACTCCCTGGGTTAGCAAGCAAGGCCACGGAACATATTGGCTAATCCCCCTGGCATTTTAATGCTGGAGGAAGAGTATTATGATTTCCTGAGAGGAATACAGGAACATGGGACTGCGACTATGGTGTACAGCTGGCCCATCAGTGGAGTGAAGCGAGCCAGCAACAGGAGGCCCGGTCTGTTAACAGGGAGTATGTGTGCATGGGCAGGCGGTTGGCAGCCACATGGCATAGGCTGGGGCGCAGGGTACCTGGAATTGGGGGACGGCGCCATCGCTCAAGCAAAGGAATGCAGGTTGGACCACATGGTTACATGCCATCATGTAGGGGCAACAGGTGGGCTTAGCTCCCCTAACAAAAGACCTCAGCGTCAAACTATTTGAGGATAGGGGGAATGACCAAGAGATGGTCCAAGGAAAGGACTCAGATTGGGGAGAAATTAGTAAGCTGCTATACATTGCCCAGTTTCAGGGGCAACGGGCATTGGATGAGACCCAGATCCTCACCCAACGAGGCGAGGCTGTTTCACACGACAGCCATAAAAATGGCCTTTGGGACATGGTAGGTCTGCAAGGTGCTGTCATGATCTCATAGTAGTGGATCATGCAAGGTTCCCTGGGCCAGCAAACTGATGTTAAATAGCGGCTGTGGCAGCCGCGTTGGTTACACATGGTGGCTGACCAATAACACAGATGGTGGATTGATCACTGGCCTGGTATATCAAACAAGGATATATGCCGGGGTATGATGGACTCAGTGCAAGTAAAGCGATGAAGCCAGGGAAGGGTGCCTTTTAAAATAACAGTTAGGGGCCGTTACAGGAGGATCGGCAAGATATCGGGTGGTATTCCCTCAACAATACTGAATGCAGGTTTCAACAAGTTCTCAGCAAAGTAATGAATCCGGTGGCAGATGGAAGTCAGTGGCTTTCATAAAGTAGATTCAGAGCACCTGAGTACAAGCACTCTTGGGATCGGGTGGCTAACACTGTCTTTGTATCCTTATCGTTTCTCTAGGTCCTGGCCCTGCTCCACTTTGTTACGCGCGAAGTGCGAAGGAGCTGCCCTTCCGTTGCCCACAGTAGTGAACTGCAGCCACAGCGTGGCTTGGTGGCTGAACATTGAGCTGCAACATTATCTTCAGGAATGTGGAGGTTGCTGAGTCGCTGGGGCTTCAGCGGAAAGGCTTGAGCTCGGAGGTCTTCGTTTGAGACGGGTCTTTTCCGTTGTGAAAAGTCGGGAGCAGTGATGGGCCGGACCCAGATTGTTGGTGTTGCACACGGGTGGCAACGACCTGGTGGTGGTGAAGGACTTGGCCCAGTGGCGTCAAGTTGTGGCAGTCCCCCGGGGCTTGCAGAGCATATGGAACAGATTGTTGGTCTTGCACACGGGTGGCAACGACCTGGTGTCGGTGAAGGACTTGGCCCAGTGGCGTCAAGTCGTGGCAGTCCCCCGGGGCTTGCAGAGCATATGGAACAGATTGTTGGTCTTGCACACGGGTGGCAACGACCTGGTGTCGGTGAAGGACTTGGCACAGTCATGTCATGGTGAACCACCGGTCGTACGGGGCCTACGGCCGTGGTGTGTGGTTCTGGTGTATGGTTCTGATACCCCCACATGGAGGGGATGCGGAGTCGCCGTCACACCAACAGCTGTTGACGGGACCAGGTTATGGGTTAACATGGCAGGGGGAGGCAAAGTGATCTGACACACGGGCATGTGTTTTTAAACCCCCCCTAGCTTTCACTTGGTCAATTTAGGAAGATGTCAAGAGTGGCAATTTTTACACAGACCTGCAGTGGTGCCTGCGTGAGCTGGGGCAGGCTTAGGCGGGGAGCAGGGGGCCAAGATAGAGATCTGACCCCCTGCTGTGGCAGAAACGGGGCGGAAAGGGTATCAGTAGCAACTGTGTGTTCTCCCTTGGGCATCTTTTGTAAGATGATTGGCACCCCCATTGCACAACTCACGCTTCCTCCACGGACGGAGAGGTGTGAAGGGGGTGCCCTTGGGGCTCACCTACGTCATTTCCGGTTCCGGGTCATGCAAGGCGAGCCCTCCCACATGCTGGGCGTGGCCTTCGGGTCGGGAGTAGGCGGGACACGCCTCACCCTGACCAGGCTTGGAGTAACGCCCATTTAAGTTGCCCAAGTATGTTGTGTTCAGGAAACTCCGCCCCATTTAGTGACCCCTGCAGGTCTTTCTGTTAATATTTAATAAAGTGACCCATTTTACCCAGCTTGGTGTCCGAGTGTTCTTTTCCCGTCCAAGGCAAATGAAAGGCCAGGCGAAATATTCGCCTGGACGAAAATTGCCGATGGCGGGAACCAACTCGGCTCCCCCATCAGCTGGGGGGCATTCCCCGCGATAGCGCGGGAACGCCCCTGAGCAATCAGCGGCCGCTCGGGCATTCTGGGAAAGCCGAGGGGCGGGGCATGTGCCCTTTATCAGGGCTTGCTTGTCCCCCCCGGCTTCCCTTGCTGACGAGCTCGCCGCAAAACGGACACCCACCCACCCTCCGCTCAATCCAGGATGCTTTATAGGTCGCCTGGTTTGGGGCCGAGTAGGAATTTTTGCAGTCTTAGGGCATTTGCTACATATTGTTTTTCGCCTACTCCATCCTGGACGAGGGTAAGGATTTGTGGTTACGGGGTGCATCTGTATGTAAATAGGTTCTGATTCAGCAATTGGATGTTTATATTCTTGGTCACTATATGGCAGAAACGGGGCGGAAAGGGTATCAGTAGCAATTGTGTGTTCTCCTTTGGGCATCTTTTGTAAGATGATTGGCACCCCCATTGCACAACTCACGCTTCCTCCACGGACGGAGAGGTGTGAAGGGGGTGCCCTTGGGGCTCACCTACGTCATTTCCGGTTCCGGGTCATGCAAGGCGAGCCCTCCCACATGCTGGGCGTGGCTTTCGGGTCGGGAGTAGGCGGGACACGCCTCACCCTGACCAGGCTTGGAGTAACGCCCATTTAAGTTGCCCAAGTATGTTGTGTTCAGGAAACTCCGCCCCATTTAGTGACCCCTGCAGGTCTTTCTGTTAATATTTAATAAAGTGACCCATTTTACCCAGCTTGGTGTCCGAGTGTTCTTTTCCCGTCCAAGGCAATTTAAAACATATTAATCATGAATGATCTTGAATGTAATAATGTAAAATTACTTTATATGTTATATGCTGTATGAAATTTTAGGTGATATTTTTCCTGGAAAATGTAATTTGCAATATCCAACACTATCCTAAAAGAAAACTAACTTTCCATTGATATACAAAGTTATTGGTTCAGAAACCCCCCTCCTTTCTATCCTTACATGTCCTGAGAATGTAACAGAGAAGAAACAATCCTGCTCGATCCACATCAGGCGAATTCCCCTACATAGCTCTTTATTTCCTAGTAGAACCTTAGATCAGAACAATCACACTTTGGATGAGTTGGGTGATCATAATAGTGGATAGGTCCTGAATAAGGAAAATGGGCTGGTGTATGTTTTGACCCCACGATGAGCCGTTCAAAAAATAAGTCCACATACCCAAAGTTTGTAAGTTTTAAAACATATAATTCTAATAATTTGATAAAGTAGAACAGTTTTCAAAAGGCAGCAACAAACAATGAATATTTTTTCTGTGCAGCTAATTATCTTCCAAGAACAGATATAAAGTTCATAGTTATTTCTTCTCTGATCACACAGTGGGGTAGTAAAAATGGAGCTCCACCCAAGAGCACCCAATTTACACTGAAAGATGTTGAAAGAAAATGCAGGGCGTCCTGCATAAGCCATGCCCACAAACAGAAAAGCTGAAAGGAGAAAAGAGACAGCAGTCTAGGACAGAAGTTGACCATGCGTCCTGCCTAGTTGAGGACTAAGCAAAAAAGTGGAGTGATTGACAGAACTGAATCTTTAATAACATGGGCTTAGTCCTGATTGATGGATGAGGTCAACCCATGCTGGCTGCTGTTTTCACCCTCCATGGAGAATAAACAAATTATCATTTGTTTAAGTGGGTTCTCTTTAGTTTTAGGACTTGTGTGGAGAACATATTATTTTAAAGTCATATTAATGAGGAAATATTGAAAATTCAAAATGTTTAACAAACTTTTAAGCACTACTTCAAGTAACATGTCCTTCTTACATATATCACGAACTATTTGTGATCATTATTTCAAACAAAATTTTACAGAGTTTGACACTGGGTAGAATTTGATTTAAATGACTATTGGCATTTTCTATACTGACTTTAGCTCTCATGCTGAAAGAACTTAGCTTGGGAGATTTACTACCAAAGATTGGATTTAGCCATTCACCATAAACTCAATTTATCATCAGCTACTACTTTAACAGTTCGATCTAGTAGGAAAAATATGCTACAGTATTCATTAATTATTTGACACATTTGCTTGGATATGGTTAAGATTATGCAGTTACCACGTACATATTTCACTGCAGACTGACAATTTTCCTGTATTGTCATGAATATACACTCATAATTCTCTTTAAACCAACTTGATTCCAAGACAGAGTTTTTAGAGGACTTTCATAATATTGTTGGGATGGAAGAAATCTAAACTTTCTTTCTGAAGTTGTACTTTCTTTATCCTGTACAGTTCACAATTGAGCCCAAACTTTATGTTACAAAGTGAGACTGTTATTAAATGAGTCACATACCTTTTCACCTTTCTTATCACCGTTAAATAAACCACTGAAGTTTTTAAGCTAGAAACACAGTTGTTAAATGAATCTGTTTTCTAAATTGAATTTGTTTGTCAGAAGATTACCAGAGGGAAATCACATGTCCCCAATATACTGCAACCATCATAAATATGGTCAGTTGCCAAATTTTGATCACATCGTCATGGGGATAGTCCAATTGTCGTAAGTATGAAAAACAATCCTAAGTCACGTTTTTCTGTGATGTTGCAAATGGAATTGCAAGATTAAGATGCTCAACAATTAACTACATCTACTTTATAAAATGTAGTGGTTAAGAGCAGGAGTGAGTTTTGGCTTTCTTTACTGCTGGTTCACTTCTTCATGTGATGTGCGCACACACATGCACAGTGCTAAAAACCCTAGCTTCTACACATGCGCAGAAGCAAAAAACCCCAAGATGGTGGCACCTATTGCACCATCAAGAGAGCAATTTGGGCCCTGGCCAGCATGGACAGTTTGGTGGCAGGGGCTGGGTCACTGCCAGTTCTAGCGACCCAGGCCACCCAGTTACTACCGATTCCATAAAACCCATCCGAACTGGGAGGAATCCACATCTGGTTAAGAACTTAAATTGGCATCTTAACACTTGGCTGAAAACTTGCTTTTTATTAATCAATCTATATAACAGCAAGTAAGAAAGTAAAATACATATACTAAAACTCAATTTCTTTGAACAGAGTGGAATTTTAGACAATCATGCACAAGTAGGCACTCCTGACTTTCTTTCAGATATTAAAACAACTTGAGAAAATGCCTCTTAAACTAATGATGTGTTTATGTCAAGGACCAGAAAGAACTGCTTAAATCAATGCCTTTGTGTTTGCACTTGTATAAAAGATTCTGTTCAACAAAGGACCTTGAAAACTTGTTGCTGACAATCTTAGCTCCATATCTGCTAGAAAAAAAACACACAGTGGTCTATCTTTTGGAGCTAGTCAATGAAATAAAGACAGGTTGTGCACATCGGATTAAATCTACTGTCAAATTAGAATGACCATTGCAATCTAGCCATTGTTGGATGCCCTAGTCAGTATCTTAAAGGGCAAAGAAATATTTGAGGCAGAATGATCCTTAGATATCATTCACTTCTCCATATTGTCTTATTGTTAGCTTCTAGTTCATTTCTCATACACACTATATAAGTTCAATGTACAGATGGAGGAGGTTAGAGAACTAAATGGAGCATTTAAGGAGTTAAGAGCATTACATGTTCATTTAACTATTAAAAATATTCAAATATTTTGTGGAATACGTGATTTTAATGGCAATGAGAAATCCTGAGATAAATGTTTGTCAGAGACACATTAACAATAATTGAAAGGTGTTTGTTTTTTTTGTTTTTGTTTTTCTGTAGCTATGGGCTTTTGAAATCAAAGTACAGTGATCCCTCGATTTTCGCGATCTCGATTATCACGAAACGCTATACCACGGTTTTTAAAAAAATATTAATTAAAAAATACTCCACGGTTTTTTTGCTATACCACGGTTTTTCCCACCCGATGACGTCATACGTCATCACCAAGAGTCACTTCTCTGTCTCTTTCTCTTTCTTTCCTGTCATTCTCTGCTTCAATCATTTTCTCATTTCTCTTTTTTTCTCCCCTTTTTTCTATCATTTCTCTCTCTCTTCCTTCCACTCTTCTCTCTCTCTCTTTCTTCCTCTCTCTCACTGTTTTCCTTCCTTTCTCATCTTTCTTTCTCTCTATCTTTCTCTATCTTGCTTCTTCCTCTCTCACACTCTCTTCCTCCCTCTCTCATCTCTTTCTTTCCTTCTCTCTCTTTCTCTATCTCTCCCCCTCTTGCTCTCGAGCGGCAAACGGCGGCCGGGCGAGCGGGTGAATGGGCGAGCGGCAAACGGCGGCCGGGCGGACGGGTGAACAGGCGAGCGGCAAACGGTGGCTGGGCGGGTGCTGGGGGGGCGGGGGCAGCCGGCATTCAAAGCAATCTGTCGGCTTCCGCACTCTCGTCGCTCCTCGCCTCCACCATCTGCGCATGCGCGGCCATGGAAAAAAAGGTGCGCATGTGCAGATGGTGTTTTTACTTCCGCACCACTATACTGCGGAAAATCGATTATCGCGAGAGGTCTTGGAACGTAACCCTCGCGATAATCGAGGGATCACTGTATATCTGTAAAGGTTTACACACCATTTTAAACCTAAGAATTTTTAGGAATATTTTTTTAAATAAGAGACTCTATTAAAAGTTATCTAAATCCCAAAACAATTTTAGATTTAAATATATTTAAAACATGTATATATTTCATACTTGTAGATGTCAGTGTACATCTAATGTGGTAGTAATTTATAAATTAAACTTTGTTGAATAATTTTAAAAGTAAATACTTCACTGTCTCCAGCAATAAATAAATTATTTTCTAATCATGTAGAGGTATCTGACATGTTTGCCATGTGATGAAAAAAAAATATACAGGTAGTCCTTGCTTAATGACTGATCACTTAATGATGAATGATGGGTTCAGAAAGGGTGCTTTAAGGCCTGCAAACATTTCCAACTGCTGCTGCAAAAAAAAAACCCCAACCCCTTTCCACCATAATCACGTCTCTGATCCCATGATCACAATATGGATGCTTGATGAATTCTTTCAAGTTACCGCCTTTTGAGAAGAGACCCATGATGATGTGATTGTCATTTTCAATCTTATTTACCAGAATCTCCAGAAAGTCAATTGAAAAGCTGGCAGGGGAGTATGCAAACTGCAGTAAAATTGGACATTATAAAGCAGGGCTGTCAAACCCATGGCCTGCAGGCCGGATGGTCATGCCCACGCCCAGTTTAGGGAAGGGGCAAAAAGTCCCGATATGTCATATGACACATATCGTGATTATATGTGTTTGACACCCCTGCTATAAAGGATTTTAGCACACTCTGTGTCTTTGTGCTAAAGCATGCAAAAAATCTTTGCTTCCCTGCCTTTCTATGCCTACCCTAAAATGGGAACATGTAATTGGAACTTACCAGCACTATTCTAGAACCATGTGAAAGAAAAAGAAGTCCTTGATGTAGAAGAACAAACATAATACAGCTAATTACCCCCTTTAAAGGTCTGCCTGACCCATTTTTTTTCTCCTCCATGGGACAGAAAGATTGTTTAAACAATCTTCATGAATCCCTTTCTCCCCAGTGAGTGCTTCTTTCATTATGCATTATTTCATCCCTTTGAAAATGTATTCCCCATTGCATGACTGCTTACTCTTTTGTAATCCCTTCCTCTCCAAAAAAAAATATGTGAATACAAACATTCATTCTCTTCCTGCTAATTAGCCCAGAACTGAGGTAAACATTCCAAATAGAATGAGTGGGGGGAAAGGATTTCCCATTTTGCCCTTTTACTCAGCTTCCTCATGTGTTGAATTCTGGAAATCTGCCTGTTGTTTGTAGTCACCCAGATGTTTTAGGTTTTATCCCTCTGATGCTGTAAAGCAGAAGTGTCAAACTGGTGGCCTGTGGGCCAGATGCGTCATGCACAGGCTACACCAATCCCAGCTCCATAAAGAGGAAAAAAATGTTATGATACTGTATGCCACATGATGGCAATGGGAATTTGACACACATGCTGTAAAGCAAAGGGAAGTTGAATTAAAATCATAACCGCAGTCACAGTGATGTGATTTTCATTTAGTGGTTGATTTGCTTAGCAACAGAGTAACCCAAACACATTGTGGTCACTAAATGAGTAATATTCAAAACTTTAAGAAAAACAAAAATTAATAAATGCTACATTTTCTTAGCATTTTTAATAAATGCCACATTTTTGTATGGCTCCAATATTTTTGCGATTAATTTGAACTTATAGATCTTAATTTAGATTTCACTATTTCTTATTTCTGCCCAACAAGGCATAAAGTTGATCAAATACTACAAGAAAATTGATTTGATTATTTTCTTTTGTGATTTAATGCCACAAGGATATGCCTGGATTAACACTATTTTGAATTATATTTTAAAATTGTAAAATTAGAATCCCTGCTTCAGATTATACACTGCTCAAAAAAAATAAAGGGAACACTTAAACAATACAATATAACTCCAAGTAAATCAAACTTCTGTGAAATCAAATTGTCCACTTAGGAAGCTACATTGATTGACAATCAATTTCACACACTGTTGTGCACATTCAATTTTGTACAGAACGAAGTATTCAATGAGAATATTTCATTCATTCAGGTCTAGAATGTGTTATTTGAGTGTTCCCTTTATTTTTTTGAGCAGTATATATGTTACTGAAATATGTCATACAGATAGAGCAAACTAAACAATGCATGATAAAATGGATACAAAACCTAGAGAATAGTAGTGAAACAATGGTAAAATTTTAGGGAAAAATCATAAAATTTACCCCAAAATGCACAAATCATAGAACTATTTTGAATACTATAACTTTTTCACACAAATAGGAATTTAAATTTAAAACACAATAGGAAAAATTATTTTTCATTATTCTGATTTTCCAGTTAAGTTATTTCTTTGTAAATTTTAAATGCAACAATTGTTAAACTTATCATTGCCTGCTTCTACTATTTTTAACTGAAATAAACCAATCCGTTGTTAATATGCCTGTTGGAACTTCCTTATGTATAACTTATCTTTGGTTTTTATGTAGTCTAAGATGTTTTTATGTAGTCTAAGATTGTTGAAAAAAAAGAAAATAGCTATTTCTATTGTCCATTTTATGTGTGTGTGAGAGAGAGAGGGGGGGAGGGAGGGGGGGAGGGGGGGAGGGAGAGAGAGAGGGAGAGAGGGAGAGAGGGAGAGAGGGAGAGAGAGAGAGAGAGAGAGAGAGAGAGAGAGAGAGAGAGAGAGAGAGAGAGAGAGAGAGAGAGCTCTTTTGCACTCTTCAGCTACCATACCCTTACTGGGATTTCAACCTGCAGGTTTAACCTCTAAACCATAGGATCTCCTCTGCAATTTTGTTACCAGGGAAGAGCTATATATAAAGAGAATACCAGAATAATGTAATACTTTTATATTTTAGAAATATGATACATGCTAGCAAAATAATGCATAGGATCATCCCAAACATTTAAATTCTATATGGAAAAAAAGAATCTAGATATTCAAGCTGGCTTTAGAAAAAAAAAAGTACCAAGACATTATTACTGATGCATACTGGATAGTTGAGAAGGTCGTAGAATATCAAAAAGTAATCCATAAAGATCTTGCTTAGCAATTGGTCATTTACAACTTTTCAAGCATACAACAGCCCCCCCCCCCCCAATGTTACTTACAACCCATCCTTGAAGTTATGAGATTGTCGCATAAATACCCATTACCATGGAATTGCATTTTGGCAACTACTCTATATTAAATGATTGCCAAAGGCTACCAGTTGCCCACTGAGCAAATTCAGGCTAGTGGCATTGGTTTAAGCATTGAATGGCTTAGGGAGGGTGGTCTTCAGAACTGCCTTCCTAATGATAAATTAATTAATTATAAATTATAAATCTTCACAACTATATAGTTCAAAAACAAAGGCTTTTAGGAAGACTATTCCATCTGACAGAAGCATGGTTCTTGTGACATATAGTTAATGCTTTCCCAGGAAACTTCATTAGGCTACTGATTTCTTAACATTTAAGAAAATGGCACAACACATTTATTTTGCCAAACTTTTAATTCTTAATTGATTTGAGTGCTTCTGAATGTAGTTTTGATTATTTCTTACCTTGATTTTACTATTATGTGCTATAACTGTACTGTAATAATTTCAATTTATATAAGAAGAAACACAGATACAAAATTATTAATAAATATATTACTATTAATAAAATAATTTGTTTTCATATGTAGTAAATTCTAAGATAAAGATATTGTAAATATCTTGTAAATGAATTCTAAGATATTTAAAGTAGCAAACATTCAGAAATTTTAAAATAAAGTTTGCATTTAAATGACAAATACTGTAGTTTTAATAGGGATAATTCCAGGGTAGAAATGAACAATACAATAAAATAAATGCTTACAGAAGCAAGCACATATTAGGCACAACATTGGAAGTGAAACTTTGCTGACAATATCAGAATGCCAGACCAAAATTGGAAAATATGCAGCAATGGCAAAACTGCCTCTGTATATTCATAACAGAAGTTTAATCAAATTCAAGTATGAATGGCTCCCTTATACATGACACATTACATAGCAAAGCAAATTTAGACATTTGGAATCAATTTTTTTAAAGGAAAAATGTTAAGAGGCTAATTAAAAATAAATAAGAGATGAAATCATGGGGACATGCAGTATATTTATTTATTTAACTTATTAGAGCAATAATATTTAATAGTTTGAGCCCAACAAATGTATTTAAGCAGTTGTGAAAAATATAAGGAATGACAAAGGATGAGTGTATTTAAAAAGTCCTCTTTACAGTATTTTATTATGCTTTATTTTTTATATTCCTTTCTGTATCTTTATAGTTTAATATTTTTATTTTTGTGTCATTTATGGATAACTTTATATATTTTTAAAAAAAGATGGCTAAAGAATCCAAGATTCTTAAAAGGAATTTTTGTTAATTATTTTCCATCTGCAACATCTCTTTCAGAAGTGATATTAAGGGTCCTTCTGTATAAGAGGATAGAAGCAATTTTACAAAGCCTTGTAATTTGCATATAGAATGGACCCTCCAGACAGATTTATGCATTTTCCTTAGATATGGATGAAACATTTTTGTACAACTTGATTTCTTTTCATGTAGATCTGATGTGATCTAATGTAGTATATCAAGATAATTGGGGCTGATTTTGAGACTTTGCATACAGCCGTCTTCTTGTTCCTCATCAGATAGAACTGTAATCTGGGTTATATATTTTTCATCTTTGATTAAAATATACAATCACATGTTGGAATACAAGGAAACTGAACAAGTTCTAAATATAGAGTTTAGAGCAGGTATCAAACTGACAGCATCATGTTGGGGGTCACATGACATTTTGCAACATTTTTCCTCTTCACAGAGCTAGGGTGGGTGTGCCCTGTGTGTGATGCAATCAGATCACCCCTGGTTTATAGTCACCTCTGGACAAGAATAGTGCAGGGGTGGGTTCCACTTACCTTCCCTACCGGTTCGCATCGTGATCAAAGTGCGTGCTTTGCACAAGCAAAAACATACCCCCATCATACCGCACAAATCACCCTCTGCTCAATGGCAGAAGCCTCAGCACATGTGCAGAGGGTTCTTTGCTGGCCACAGCAACCAGTGAACCGGTTCGGAGGCATGGACAGCTGGCCATTGCTGCCGGTTCAGCAAGCAGGTTGAAATTTCTGCCAACACTATGTGAGAATCGGAACCCACCATTGGATGGGTGGCATAGAAATTTAATCAATCAATCAATCAATCAATCAATCAATCAATCAATCACTGTCGGATATTGGAAATGGACAGGATGATGGAAAAGAAACTGAAACTTTATTCAGGTAAAGATAGTGATATTCCTCTTAAACTACAGGCAATGATAATTCCAAATATGTTTTGTATTATTTTGTAACTTGTTTGTAACTTGTTTTGCATTTGTAACTTGTTAAATCTTATCCTAATCTTATCCTAAGATTTTTATTAATATTGATTGTTTCCTCATTGCTTATTTGACCCCTATGACAATCATTAAATGTTGTACCACATGATTCTTGACAAATGTATCTTTTTCTTTTATGTAGACTGAGAGCATGTGCACCAAGACAAATTCCTTGTATGTCCAATCACACTTGGCCAATAAAATTCTATTCTATTCTATTACCGTATTTTTCAGAGTATAAGACTCATCTCCCCCCCCCCCAAAAGAGGGTAGAATTGCCAGTGTATCTTATATACCAAATGCAGCCATTTTTGCTGTCTTGAAGCCCTGCCCCCACACCTGCATAGAGCTTTTGGGTGCTGGGGAATGGCAAAAATCCAATTTTTGCTAAAAATGGGCCGTTTTTCACCTGTTTTTTTTCCACAAAAATGGGGTGGGCAAAGGGTCCGGGAAGCCTGCAGAGAGCTTCTGGAAACTGGGGGAATGCAAAGATGCCTCCATTTTTGTGGAAAAAATGGGATTAGGGTGCAAGAGTATTCAAACTTTGCAAGCTTAAGACTTGTGGACTTCAACTCCCATTGCTGAGCTAGCATGACTGGAGGAGGAATTCTGGGAGTTGAAGCCCACAAGTCATAAAGCTGTCAAGTTTGAAGTTTGCACAAAGTGTACATGGTTGTAAAAAGGTCTAAAATGGTTATAAAAGGTATACATGTTTGTAAAAGACATTCTGCTACACTGGTATTTTAATATATAATATATCACTACACCATTTGGTTCAGAATACTTTCCTCCTTGTTTTTCACCTTTAAAATCTAGGAGCACCTTATACTCTGGTGTGTCTTATACTCCGAAAAATATGGCCATTCTTTTTTAACATATCTGTAATATTTTCACAATTTTCAATTGTCATTTCATTTTCATCCCAAAATTGCAGAGGAATAATTTATATGAAGCAATTATATAACAAAACTAAAGTACAGAATTTTAATACACTGCTATAATATTCCTTTACTCACAAAGTCTCTCATCTGCTCTTTTGGAACTTCTCTTCTGGATATTTTTTAAAAATGTTTAGAAACTCAGATTCTTTTTCTTTTTTTTTGCATGAAAATCAAGATAAACTCCCACCATTGCTGTTAAATACCTTTCCTTTTTCCTGGGGCAAGTATAATTTCCCTTTAGGGAAGATAAAGAATTCATGAAAAATGAGATAGGAAATTTGTTCTGCAGAAAGAGTGCATATTAATCATTTCTCAAACTTGAATTCATTGACTTAAAAAAGTAGCAATAGGGTTAGCTACTTGCAAAATTAATGGGAATAACTGTAACTGAAAATCTCAAGTCATAATTTACTTCTAAAACATTAAGACTGGGTTTTGTTATAAATAAAAGCTGAGAATAATAGGTATGGTATAAACATAAACAAAGGCAAGTAGGTATAGGTAAATTTGGACAATAGGACAATGGTGCACTTATGCCCACCCTTTACAGACCTTTTGAGAATGGGGTGAGGTCAACTGTAGACTGTTTAAGGTTAAAGTTTTTGGGGTATGGGGAACAAAATACTGAGTCAGGTAGTCCATTCCATGCATTGATCACTCTGTTGCTGAAGTTGTATTTTCTGCAGTTGAGTTTCGAGCAGTTTACATGGAGTTTGAATCTATTTTGTGTGCATGTATTGTTGCGGTTGAAGCTGAAGTATTCATTGACCAGTAGGATATTGTGGTAGATTATTTTATGAACTACATTTAGATCAGATTGAAGGCAACGTAGCTCTAGGTTTTGTAAGCCCAAAATTTCAAGTCTGGTGGAATAAGGTATTCAGTTGTGAGTAGAGGAGTGGAGAACTCTTCTTGTGAAATATTTCTGGACTCGCTCAACTGTATTAATGTCTGATGTGCAGTGCAGGTACCAGATGGGTACAGCTCAATCCTGAGCTGAATTCGAGGATTGATCTGCAAATGTTTATATGCTCTGGTTAGCAATTTAATATTGCCAGAGAAGAAGCTACATAAGATTAGGTTAACAACTCTTTGTGCTTTTTTGGCAATGTTGTTACAATGGGTTCTGGCACTTGGGTCATTAGATATGATTACTCCAAGGTCCTTACAGAGTGAGAATCATCTACAAGGTTGTATCCTCCAAATTTGTATTTTGTGTTCTGACTCTTTTCGCCAAGACAAAGCATTTATTGGTTGATATTTGAAGTTGCCAGTTATCAGACCATTGTGATACATGGTCTGGGTCCTTTTCTTTGTGCTGCATTCCATTTTGTATTCCATTGTGCCGATGTCATAATAATCAGGAAGATCAAGAGCAGCCACATATTTGCTTCAAGCATGTGTCCATGTGTTTAAAAGGTCTGTTTACCCCACTCATATCTACTGCTACTGAATATGTCTTTTCTTATTGTAACATGTAATTGAATGACACTGTGGCTTGTAATATCTCTGATATAAAGCAGAGGTCAAACACTGCGTTTTGTAGTTGAGTCACATCACATATTGTGATCAGCATGCAGATCACACAGCTCCACTTCTATTTACTGTAGTCAGGAAAACAGTGAAAAGATCCTGAACAAGATTCTGAGTAATGCTGGGATGAATCAGGATCAACCATTACAGGCTTCCATTTGGTCACTTTCTAAAGGAGAATAACCAAATAAAATGAGGACAAGGATATTCATGACTACTAATGGTCTGAGACTAAGGGGCTTAGAAGTGTTGCCTTTGTCATGGTCAGACCATTTTCTACTGCGGCTTGACTTCCTGGCTCCAATCCTTCTCCGCAGGGAGGCGGAACCGATTAAGCTGTTCCGCCCCAGACGCCTGATGGATCCAGAGGGCTTTCAGAAGGCGCTTGGGGTTATTCCAGATACACTCGTACACAGTTCGGCAGAGTCTCTGGCTGAGGCCTGGAACAAGGCTGCAGCGGAGGCTCTTGACCGAATTGCGCTGTTGCGACCTCTCCGCGGCACTAGACCCCGTAGAGCTCCATGGTTCAACGAGGAGCTCCGGGAGTTGAAACGCCAGAAGAGATGTCTAGAGAAGCGATGGAGGAAGAGTAAGTCCGAATCCGATCGAACACTTGTAAGAGCACATGTTAAGACTTACAAAGTGGCGCTCAAGGCGGCAAGATGCGCGTATCATTCCGCCTTGATTACATCAGCGGAATCCCGCCCGGCCACTCTGTTTAGGGTGACCCGCTCCCTTCTTAATCAGGGGGGAGTTGGGGAGCCCTTGCAGAGTAGTGCCGAGGATTTTAACATGTTTTTCGCTGATAAAATCGCTCGGATCCGAGCGGACCTCGACTCCAATTGGAATACAGAGTCGACTGACAACGAGTCAGTTGAGGTGACTGGGGCACGTATTTGTCCACCTGTCTGGGAAGAGTTTGATCTGGTGACTCCTGATGAAGTGGACAAGGCCATTGGAGCTGTGAGTTCCGCCACCTGTTTACTGGATCCGTGTCCCTCCTGGCTGGTTTCGGCCAGCAGGGAGGTGACACGGAGCTGGGTCCAGGAGATTGTCAACGCTTCTTTGGGGAGGGGGTCCTTCCCGGATCCCTACAAGGAGGCACTTGTGCGCCCCCTCCTCAAGAAGCCTTCCCTGGACCCAGCCATTCTCAACAACTATCGACCAGTCTCCAACCTTCCCTTTATGGGGAAGGTTGTTGAGAAGGTGGTGGCGTTCCAGCTCCAGCGGTCCTTGGAAGAAGCCGATTATCTAGGTCCTCAGCAGTCAGGATTCAGGCCCGGCTACAGCAGGGAAACTGCTTTGGTCGCGCTGATGAATGATCTCTGGCGGGCCCGGGACAGGGGTTTATCCTCTGTCCTGGTGCTTCTTGACCTCTCAGCGGCTTTCGATACCATCGACCATGGTATCCTTCTGCACCGGCTGGAGGGGTTGGGAGTGGGAGGCACTGTCCTTCAGTGGTTCTCTTCCTACCTCTCTGGTCGGTCACAGTCGGTGTTAGTGGGGGGTCAGAGGTCGACCTCTAGGTTACTCCCTTGTGGGGTGCCTCAGGGGTCGGTCCTCTCCCCCCTACTATTTAATATCTACATGAAACTGCTGGGTGAGATCATCCAAGGGCATGGGGTGAGGTATCATCAGTATGCAGATGATACCCAGCTTTACATCTCCACCCCTTGTCCAGTCGGCGAAGCAGTGGAAGTGATGTGCCGGTGCCTGGAGGCTGTTGGGGTCTGGATGGGTGTCAACAGACTCATTGTACCTACCTGAACGGTCTTCTCGATGCACTGGAAGGAGAGTCCAACATGGGTATTTAACCAATCCTATTGGTAGAGACTGAGTAAAAAATTAACATAATAATAGGTACCACCCCCTTGCAGTCCCCCCATGAGCTCAGTTTTAAAAACGAAAGGCACTTAAGAGGATAACCAAGTTTTATTGACCAATGCAATAACTCATGAACCAACCCAACCTCCGGTGTCCCTGAACTTCAACTACCGGGTGGGTTTGGACTCTACTTCCAGTGCATCGAGAAGACCGTTCAGGTAGGTACAACGGGTCTTCTCCACTGCATCTGGAAGGAGAGTCCAACATGGGATATACCAAAGATCTTTAAAGCCCATGGGAGGGAGAAGGTCTAACTAGGGACTTAGGAGAAACACAAACTCTTTGAAGAACCCTCCTGCCAAAGGCCGCTTCCGCTGAAGCAAAGGAGTCCAACTTGTAATGTCTAATAAATGTTGTAGGGGCTGCCCAGGTTGCAGCCCGACAAATGTCCTCTATCGATGCTTGAGTAGACCAAGCCGCCGAAGTCGCCGCACTCCTGGTTGAGTGAGCCGTCAATCCTTCTGGAACTGTGTGTCCTCCGGCCTTGTAGGCCTCCGAGATACAGTCCTTAATCCACCTACTAATGGATTTTGCCGATAGTCCAAGTCCCTTCCTATATTCAGAAAATGAAATAAAGAGAGTCTCAGACTTACGGAACTCCTCTGTCCTTCTAATGTAAATCTTTAGAGTCCTCCGGACATCCACCTTATGCCACAGTAGCTCCGATGGATGACTCCCATGAGAGCAGAAATCCGGAAGAATGAGTTCTTGCTTCCTATGGAACGCTGTATTTACTTTTGGTACAAAGGTGGGGTCCAATCGAAGAACCACCCTATCCGGATAAAAGACACAGAGGTCAGGTCTCACGGATAAGGCCGATATCTCCGACACCCTGCGTGCAGATGTAACAGCTACAAGGAAGGCTGTCTTGATGGAAAGTAGCCTAATTGGTATAGACCTCAACGGTTCAAAGGGAGGCTTAGTTAAGGCCTTAAGTACCCACGTGAGGTCCCAGGATGGAAATCTCCTGACAGGCGGGGAATGTTTATTCGTGGCTCCCTTAATAAAGTCTCTGATCCAAGCATGCTGAGCTAAGGGACGAGACTCTGGAGTCTGAATCATGGTGGCTAGGGCTGCCACCTGTTGTCTCAAGGTATTAGGGGCTAAGCCACGTTCCACCCCTGCTTGTAAAAATTCTAAAACTGTAATTACAGAAGCTTCCCAAGGGTCCCGTAAATCCTTGTTGCAAAAGTTACAAAACGCAGCCCAGGTCGCCTGATAAATCCGTGAAGTCGATGGGCGCCTGGCAGCCTGCATGGTATCTATGACCTTCTCTGGTAAGTCCAACTGCTTTAATTTATGCCTTTCAAGTGCCAACCTGTCAAGTGTAGCCATTGGGGATCTGGGTGTTTCAGATTCCCTTGGCTCAACGAGATGATCTGATCCGGGATTCTCCACGGGGGTGACACTGAAAGCTCCACCAAGTCCGCGAACCACGGCCGACGTGGCCAGTACGGTGCTAGTAAAATCCGCTTCCTCGTGAAGAATCTTCTCCACCACCTTCGGGATGAGGTTCACAGGAGGGAAGGCGTACAGGAGACCGGGGGGCCAAGATGACAGTAGGGCGTTGGTCCCTTCTGCCCTTGGATCCGGAAACCATGTGAAAAACCGCGGGAACTGAGTGTTCTGGCTGCTGGCAAATAGGTCCACTAGGGGAGCCCCGAACCTCTGGGTCAACTGGTAGAACAGGTCTGGATCGAGTTGCCACTCTGACGGGTCCAGGGTAGCCCTGCTGAGCCAATCCGCTGTGGAATTGCTGATCCCTGCGATATGTTCTGCGGTCAGCTACGCTAGATGGGTCTCGGCCCAGTTGAAAAGCCGCATAGTTTCCTCCATAAGACGTTGAGACCTTGTGCCTCCCTGGTGATTCAGGTGGGCCCTGGTCGCTACATTGTCTGTTAAGATAAGTATATGTTTGCCCTCCACTATGGGAGCAAAGGCCAGTAGGGCTAGAAACACTGCCCTTAGTTCTAAGAAGTTTATATTGACCGAAGCCAATTCCTCTACCGTCCATTGTCCTTGGGCCATATGTCGTCCCAGGTGGGCACCCCACCCGTATAAACTGGCGTCTGTGGTGAGAATGAGACGGTCCTGAGTGCGAAAGGGGGAGCCTTCCTGAATTGCTTCGGTGAGCCACCACTTCAACGACTCTCTGACTCTCTTTGGTAGGGAGATAATCCTTTGTGAGTGGCTGATCTTGGCTCTCTGAGCTGGTAAAAGAAACCACTGAAGGCCTCTTATATGGTGCCTGGCCCAGGGAACTATACCTATGGCTGACACCAACGTTCCTAGCACTTTCGACAACAGTGCCAGCGGGGCCCGTCTGAGGCGGATCAAGTCGGAAACCAGGCGATGAATATTCTCCTGTCTCTCGGGAGAAAGGGTTACCTTGCCTGATATGGTATCGATGATGGAACCCAGGTGCTGTAGTCTGGTTGCCGGGGACAGCTGACTTTTCTCCACGTTTATAGTGAAGCCATGCGCTTCTAGTGTCTGTATTGTTCTGGCTAGGTCCTCTCTGGCTTGCCCGGGGGACCTGGACAAAATAATTATGTCATCCAGGTAGGCCATCAGTCTGATAGAATGAGACCGAAGGTTGGCCGTCAGGGCGTCCAGCAACTTGGTAAAAGTCCGTGGGGCCGAGGAGAGGCCGAAGGGCATCGCCCTGTATTGGTAATGGACGCCTTCTGAACAGAACCTGAGAAATTCCCGGTGTGTCGAGTGCACAGGTACGTGGAGGTAGGCCTCCTTTAAATCTATTGAAGTCAACAGATCCCTGGAGCGTATTGAGGGAAGAATAGTCTGTAAGGAGTGCATGTGGAACCTCCTGTATTTGATGTAGATATTGAGTTGTTTCAAATTCAGTATCATCCGGTATCCTCCTGAAGTCTTGGGTACCAGGAAGATCCTGGAATAAAATCCCCTGCCCACTTCTTGCCGAGGTACCTGTTCGATGGCTTGTATTTCCAATAAGTGTGCAATCTCCTTGCGGATCTGCTGCCTCTTGTGCAGGTCCCGAAGCCTCGGGCAACTTACAAAGCGATGAGGAGGAGGCCCCATGAATTCCAGACGAAGTCCTTCCGATACGGTGGCTAGAACCCACTTGTCCGAGGAAGTGAGCAGCCAGGAGGGGCTGAAGTGTTGCAGCTTCCCTCCTAAAGGTAGAGGCCCGGGGGAGTCATTTGGAACAATGATATCCCCTCTGGTTGCCTCCCCGAAAGGGCCGCCTGGACTGCTGGAAACCTCTGGAACGATCCTGATAGGATCCGCGATCACTCCTAAATGATTGTTGGGAATATTGATTCTGGTGAAAACCTCTCTGCGCCTGTCCTTGTCCGGTAGAAGCGTCCCAATGTGGGTTCTGCCGTATAGTGTAGGGAGTAAAGCGACGGTCCTGGCGTCTATTGGACTTAAGGAGGACCTTCCTCTTGTCCTTGTCCTCAATGAGGACTTTATCCAGAATGTCGCCGAAGAGCATCGATCCCTGCAGCAGAGCTGATGCCAGGCGCCATTTTGATTTCAAGTCCGCTGGCCAATTTCTCAGCCACAACAGTCGGCGTGATGACAGTGTAGTGGCCATGCCTCTACTGGCAAACTTAGCTGCGTGTAGGGTGGCATCGGCGGAAAACTCAGCTGCGGCCTGCAGTTTACTGATATCCTGGCGAAGTCTGGCCTCCTCCGGGCCGAGGCGTGACTGCAGCTCCTGTTGAAGAAGGAGGCCGCGGCAGCCGCTCGGAAACCCCAGCCCGCCATTTGGTGGGTCTTGCGTAATAGGGTTTCCGCCTTCCTGTCCTCTGGTTTCAAGCTTTCCCCCGTCTCTGACGGTACTAGGGCACTAGAAACCAGCGTGACTACCGGCTGGTCAATGGGGGGAAACTCCAAAAGTTTTTCCACCTCCTCGTCGAATGTGTAGAACTTGCGCTCCAAATTCGAAGGCCCCTGGGCCGCTGCGGGGTGCTGCCAGGGCTTTTTAACTCCCTCAACAAAGATGTGCGAGGCCGGGATGTGGTCCGACTCGGGTTGGGGTTCTCGTAAAAGGGAAGCTGATGTCTTGCCGGTCTCTGCTTCAGGTGTCTTGGCCGCTCCTTGCAGGTCCATTACCTGCTTTGCCTTAAAAAGTAGGGTCCGAAACAGTGTAGGTTTAAACAGACCAGCCACTGGTTGTTGTTCTGGGGTGTTCTCATCCTCTGAAAATTCGTACTCTTTGTCACTGTCCTCGCCAAAGTCCGGATCCTCTGAAAGAGACCCCAAGCCCGAGGGGGGCGGTACTGGCCAAAGGTTTCTTGCTTGAGTCTGAGGACGGTTCACCTGCTGACCTGCCCCGGCATTCACCCCTTGAGCATAGACATTCGCGAACATCTCCTGTAGATCTGGAGGCATGTGTTGCCATGAACCAGTCTGGGAGCGCAGTCCCGCCGCTGTAGGAGTAAACGTAGCCGAAGGTGCCTGGGCGCCCCTTCTTGGAAGCCCGGAAGGTTCAGGCCTAGTCCAGGACAAGGCTGGAGACGGGGCCTGTGGCAACGACATGAACTGCCCTTCTGGGGACCAGTCACCCTCCTGTAGGGGCCCCAGGTGTCCAAAGGCTGACTGAGGGGTCCCAGGTTCAGGTGTGGCTGACTGCCTCTGAGTCAGTGGTACTGGTGAGGGGGAGGGGTGCAAGGCTGCCTCCAATTTCTTCTCTAGGGCTTTTATGCGCTTTTCTGCCTCTTTTAATGAGGCCACCGAAGCAGGGGACTGGGAGGGCTTTGACCTCTCCTTATCCTTCCCCTTAGACTTCTCTTTGCTCACCACTGGGGAGCTGGCTTTCTCAGTACTGGGCTTATCCTCCATTGTACTCACAGCTCCGGTGGTTGTAACAGGTGAATTGCCCGGGAAATTGCCTCTCAACAGCTTCGTCACTAATAGAAAATGGCTGCTGCTGCTGGCCTCGCCCTTGCGGCTGCACATTAGAGCCGTAGCCCAATTCGCGCCTCTCAGCTGCCGGAAGCCCTTCCGGTTGGCCCCTTTGCGCTCCGTGGGGGGGTCTTGTCAAAATGGCGCTGCCCAGCATCTTCGCGGGCTTTTGCGCCTACCCCCCGCTCTCGCCGCTTATTCGGGCTCACCCAGCCCGTTCTTGGCCGTCCGGGTCCCGCACAGGCCAGCCGCGGCGATTTCAGCGCTGGCGGCTGCGGCGGCGGCGGCAGCCTCTGCAGCATTCCTCTTGCCGCTTTACAGCTGATCCGGGCTCCGGTGCTGCCTGCGAACCCCTCCGGGGGCAGTCGTCCTCCACGAGCCTCCCAGTGGGGGCTGGGCGGACCCCCCCACCTTCGGCTCGCAGCCCTTGTTTGACCGCTGGGGCCAGGGACTCCGGGCTGAGGTGCTCCTCTTGGGGGCAGTTCCCTCGGGGGGAAGCAGCCCCTAAGGAGATCATTGGGGGTGTTGTCCGCAGAGGACAGAGACCCCTTCCTCCAACGTTGATCAAATCTGTAAGGAGACAAAAGAAACAAGATTAAACTGGTAAACAACAATTAAATTTCTTTAGCAAAACTCAGTATGTCTCTACTCTGGGACTGAGTTTTTAAAACTGAGCTCATGGGGGGACTGCAAGGGGGCGGTACCTATTATTATGTTAATTTTTTACTCAGTCTCTACCAATAGGATTGGTTAAATACCCATGTTGGACTCTCCTTCCAGATGCAGTGGAGAATGGCTGTGGGTTTTGCCTCCCAAGGACAATTCCATCTGTCCGTCCATCACCCTGGGGGGGGAGTCACTAACCCCCTCAGAGAGGGTTCGCAACTTGGGCGTCCTCCTCGATCCATAGCTCACATTAGAGAAACATCTTTCAGCTGTGGCGAGGGGGGCATTTGCCCAGGTTCGCCTGGTGCACCAGTTGCGGCCCTATTTGGACCGGGAGTCACTGCTCACAGTCACTCATGCCCTCATCACCTCGAGGCTCGACTACTGTAATGCTCTCTACATGGGGCTACCTTTGAAAAGTGTTCGGAAACTTCAGATCGTGCAGAATGCAGCTGCGAGAGCTATCATGGGCTTTCCTAAATTTGCCCATGTCACACCAACACTCCGCAGTCTGCATTGGTTGCCGATCAGTTTCCGGTCACAATTCAAAGTGTTGGTTATGACCTATAAAGCCCTTCATGGCACTGGACCAGAATATCTCCGGGACCGCCTTCTGCCGCACGAATCCCAGCGACCAGTTAGGTCCCAAAGAGTTGGCCTTCTCCGGGTCCCGTCAACTAAACAATGTCGGTTGGCGGGACCCAGGGGAAGAGCCTTCTCTGTGGCGGCCCCAACCCTTTGGAACCAACTCCCCCCAGATATCAGAGTTGCCCCCACCCTCCTAGCCTTTCGTAAGCTCCTTAAAACCCACCTCTGTCGTCAGGCTTGGGGGAATTGACATGTTCCTTCCCCCTAGGCTTTAAAATTTATGCATGGTACGCTAGTGTGTATGATTGGTTTTTAACTTTTGGTGTTTTTTAAATTAATTTAAATATTGGATTTGTCTTACATTGTATTGCTATTGCTGTGAGCCGCCCCGAGTCCGCGGAGAGGGGCGGCATACAAATCTGATTAAACTTAAACTTAAACTTACTATGAATGCAGGTCTATATTTCTACTAATATGGAATATATTTTCCAATGCAGTTGCTGAGAATTTGCTACTACTGTTATATACTTTCAATTTGAAAAAAAAATTACAATATATGGACAGGTTAAGATGGTGTGAATGTATCTTACAAGTTCAATCACAATATACACTCCAATCACCTCTTATTGCTAGAAGTGAAAAAAATGTTCCTAAAAATAAATGAGTCAGAACCCCATAGATCAATGCAGAGCCTTGGGCAGGCTTTTCTATTGCTTCTCTTGTATATCTCTTTCTTTAATATCATTTGCTAAAATTTCTATGCCTTAAGCAACACTGCTGAGAAAGTCTTTACATATTTACAATGAATGTTAAGAGATATTTAGCCCATTTTATCAATAATCTCAGTGGTAGTCTTTTCCATAATGAATACTTTTACCTGATCCAGGTATAAAACTTGCCTATTCCTTTTTGAAACAATTAGAAAAAAATTCAGATAAGAATTGAACATATACAGATTAATCAAATAGCTTGATAATTAACACAACATAGATGACTATTGGTTTAATAATAGTATGAGTAATCAGCAGAAGCAGGTCTAAACATTTTCCAAACAGAAGAAAGAAATCAGAATAAAGTTTGGAATTCAAAATATCTATATATTTTGTAACATAAGCACACATACAGTAAAAAAAATAGTTTGGGATAATGGTTAAAGGTGTTGACCTAAAGATATGGAGAGTTTGAATTCTAGGTCAATCATTCCTTCTCAACCTTAGGAAGAAGGCAGTGGCAAACCACTCCTGAACAATGTTGCCAAGAAAACCAAATGAGCCAAATCACTAGGAATTAAGACTCATTAAAGGAGATACATGCAACACCTGTACAGTAATACCCCGGTTATTGCGTCCCCGACCATTGCGAACAGGGTAATTTGCGATTTTTCAACCCGGAAGTCAAAACACCATCTGCGCATGTGTGCCCTTTTTTTCTATGGGCACGCATGCGTAGATGGCGCCCGGCAGATCAGCTGCTGGGCGGCTTCCCTGGGTCTTCCCCCTCTTGCTGGCGGGAGGGCGAGCAGCGGGCATCAGCAAGGAGTTTCCCCACCGCCCACGCAAACTCCTCGCTGCCGACCGCCCTTCGCCCGCCCACGCCGTTCATTCTCGCCGCTTTCGAGCTGAGTCCTGAAGCGAATTCGCTCCGGGACTCAGCTCGAAAGCGGCGACAGCCAGCGCGGACAAGCCGTTCGCTCGCGCTGGCTGTCGGCGCTTTTGAGCTGAGTCCCGGAGCGAATTCGCTCCGGGACTCAGCTCGAAAGCGCCAACAGCCAGCGCGGAGAAGCCGTTTGCTGGCGCTGGCTGTCGGCGCTTTTGAGCTGAGTCCCGGAGCGAATTCGCTCCGGGACTCAGCTCAAAAGCGCCGACAGCCAGCGCCAGCGAACGGCTTCTCCGCGCTGGCTGTCGCCGCTTTCGAGCTGAGTCCCGGAGCGAATTCGCTCCGGGACTCAGCTCGAAAGCGGCGACAGCCAGCGCGGCGCGGCTGTTTTAAAATGTCGCCGCCGGCATGGGGGGCTTGCCAGCACCCCCCGGACCCCCAACCCAGGTTTGGGGGGCTGCTAGGAAGCCCCCCATGCCGGCGGCGACATTTTAAAACAGCCGTGCCGCCCCCAATCTTCGGCTCCTCGCTAGCGCTGCGGGAGTAAAAACACCATCTGCACATGCGCAGATCGTGTTTTTACTTCCGCAGCGCTACTTCGCGAAAACCCGCTCGTTGCGGGGGGTCCTGGAACGGAACCCTCGCAACGAGCGGGGGATCACTGTATACATCTATATGATCACACATTCTGAATTTCTTTTATAATGATATGGTCATACACTGGATCATATTGTTGGCCATCCAAACATGGAAGATTTGGCTGAAGAGAGTGTCACGCTGAATATTGCCAGCCCTAGAGACATTTAGTAATTAAAGAGTTAACTTTGTGTGCCTTACTAAGATCCTCCTATTATGATGTAATATCCTGCCAAATCTAATATCACTTCCTTCTTCTTCATCCTAAAACTCCATTCTCTTTTTACCTCTATCATGTGAAGACATGTTTGTTATGTTGTCCCTCGAGACATGTTTTATTTTTCTACTTTTATAATAAAAGAAATCTTGTTTTGAACAAATGACTGAATGCTTCATCTATCGCCTCCGCGGGGTTAATGTTCTAACGGACTTTAATCACTTACAAACCGCAACAGAGAGAAAAATATTTAATTCACTTTTAACCAAATTTATACATTTTTTTTTTTAAAGGAAAACATTTGAGACTAGTAGAGGATCTTCTCTCTGTTGGCTTAAAGAGTATTCATGAAAACATAATGAAGTGAAAACCATGTGCAAGGAATTCCAGAGCAAGAACTGAGTGAAATGAACAACTAGAAATGTAATGGGCCTAGAGAAATGGGGAAAATCCCAGAGGAAAAAGATGCTGAGTCATGGGGAGGGTACTGAAGAGTTAACCCATGAAGGCAATAGCACTTAACCAATCACAAGAGATCTGAAGTAGTAGAAACAATTAGAGCAAGTCCCTTTTCGAAGGATGAATGGATGATAAGAGGTTTTTGATTACAAATGGTTATAAGTCAAGGTTTACCTGTGTTCAGTGTCCTACTTAATTTTTTTATGTACACTGAGAACATATGCATCAAGAAAAATTCCTTGTGTGTCCAATCACACTTGGCCAATAAAATAAAATTCTATTCTGTTCTGTTCGATTTCTATTCTATTTTTGTCACAAAAGAAGACCTGCCTAATATCCAAAACATCAGGAAATATTGTGAACCAAGAACAAACTTTTTCAGATTATGAACTAATAACAACAACAAAAATCTTATTTTTCTATAAAACTCAAGAATTTGATCATTGACTGCCAGAAAGTTGAACAACTGAGGAGGGAGCAGAGGTGCTTTATATCTACCTGAAAGTCAAACAATAAATTAAACATTTTGTAGAATGTAGGATGTTTTCCACATGTCTGAAAAATGCCAAATTCTCAGTTGTGCTATTAAATATATAAACATATTTTTATTCAATTAGTTTGTTTTAAAGTTATTAAAACATCTCATTTATCTAGCAATTTTGCCTCTGTTAGTATTATCTGTGGCTTGAATCACATTCATCAAATCTTTCATTTGTTTATACTTAAGATACACTTCATTGCTTGTTTATGGTTAAGCTTATTATACTTTCAGCTTGTTCTTTAATATATGCATTTTGAGAAAATAGTGATTCCATGCCATTATGTCAAAGTTTGGACATTTCTTCTCAATTTTGGATTTTCTTCATTGTGAAGGAAATTGAAGAGGCCTTTAATAATTTTCCATTTAGACCACAACAAAATGACTTGTCACTTATTTCTCTGTTCTAATAAAAAAAATACCACTCTAATAAATAAAAGGAATAAAGCAGAAGCAAAAGATTTGTTGCCTGACTACACAGAGTTCTTGATGATATAGCAGAATCTTCTACTGTAGCTGTTTTATTACAAAATGAACAAACATCAATTCAGTCTAGCAATTGCTCCCCCCCCTCAAGGTGATAATTGAAGAGGTCCTTTTGAGATCTTTTCTTAAACATAGGTACTACAATGGATTTGTTCCATAGCTCTGAGACTTCCTCTATATTACTGATAGAAGCAAAAAGACTAGCATCGTTGGTTTTAATTAAATCTGGAAGCATAAAACCAACTTTTCAAAAGTCCTATCAGAAGCTTAGTTTCCTTTGGGAAGATGATAAGGAAATCATGTCAGAATTTTACTGTAGCAAGAAACACATTGAATTCTCACTGTAAACAAAAAATGTCCCCCGTTTTAGCAGAGATTTTTCATATGGGAATTTTTTGAATAATTTCCATAATCCTGCAAATAATTATCTAGTAGGTTTGGTGTCTCTATTTCCAGATGCATCAATAAGCCATTCCCAAGTGGTACAGCTTCTTGATAAGATTTAAAAAATATTTATGCTGTCTCTTTGTTAAATGTTTGAGAAAATCACATTGCCTGCTCTACAAGTTTCATTAATGGTACAAAGCTGTTTACTTATACGCCCACATCTCACGTTAAAGCACTTTTTTTTTGTATTTTCTAGTTTATATGAAAAAAATACTTTAGAGACTATGCCAGCAAAATGTCTTAGGAGGAATAGCCAGATTTCTCTGAAGAAAAATAATTTCAGATGCTCAGTCACTTCCATAATTATGTTTCATAATACAGTGATCCCTCGGTTATCGCGAGGGTTCCGTTCCAAGACCCCTCGCGATAATCGATTTTTCACGATGTAGGGTTGCGGAAGTAAAAACACCATCTGCGCATGCATGCCCTTTTTTCCATGGCCGCGCATGCGCAGATGGTGGAGTTTGCGTGGGCGGCGGGGAAACCCGGATCTTCGTCTGCTCGCTGCTGCTGCAGCAGCGAGCAGACGAAGATCGGGGTTTCCCCGCCGCCCACGCAAAGGGGAAAGCCCGATTCGGCTCCTCACTGCTGCCGCCGAGCAGATCAGCTGCTGGGCGGCCGCAGCAGCAGCGAGCAGACGAAGATCCGGGTTTCCCCGCCACCCACGCAAAGGGGAAACCCCGGCTCCTCGCTGATGCCCCCGCTCGCCCGCCCGCCACCCGCCGCCCGCTAGCAAGAGGGGGAGAGATAGAGAAAGAGAGAGAAGGAAAGAAAGATATGAGAGAGGGAGGAAGAGAGTGTGAGAGAGGAAGAAGCAAGATAGAGAAAGATAGAGAGAAAGAAAGCTGAGAAAGGAAGGAAGAGAGTGACGTCATCGGGTGGAAAAATCGCGATATAGCGTTTCGCGAAGAACGAGATCGCGAAAATCGAGGGATCACTGTATATTTAGTTAGTATAGATGCAACTACAGTGACTATATTAATTTTATTTATTTTGAGAATCATAACCCGGTTATACTATTTGATAAATGTATAAGGCTGTAATGGGAAGAAAGAATAACTATGAGGAAAGAAAGAACAGTGCAGGGGTGAAATTCAATTTTTCCCCCCTACCGGTTCTGTGGGCATGTTGTTAGCCTCCCCGAGTCCACGGAGAGGGGCGGCATACAAATCCAATCAATCAATCAATCAATCAATCAATAATGCAAAATCTCCATTCCCACCCCACTCTGGGGCCAGCAAGAAGTGATATTTGCCAATTCTTCAAACTACTCAAAATTTCCACTACCGGTTCGTCAGAACCTGCTGAATTTCACCCCTGGAACAGTGGCAACTAATACAATGGTCAGGTTAAAAAAAAAGAAATCTGTACTCCGAGTGAGTATATCAGACATGACTCTCCCTGGCTCTCATGAAGAAAAAAAGAAGGGGGGAAGCACATTGAGATAATAACATAATATTAGCCTACATGACTATGATTTCTACTCTGGTCTGCTTTAATGGATTGACATATGTCATAAGATACCACTGCAGCTCCGCATAGCATTCATCTTTTAAATACCATACAATGTGCAAGCAGCCATCACCCAATCTAGCCTAAAACCTGGCAGAAAAGAATGATATTGAACAAAGTCATGAAGTGAGATAAATGAAATTAGAAAGCTGCATTCTGGCTCAGGCACTGGGTTGACTTATATCCAATAAGTCCATATAACTTGGTGAACGGGGGAGAAAATTTTCAGTGCATTCCCTCATCATAATCTTCAGCCTATGGGTGGAAGGCCAGATTGATTGATTGATTTACTGATTTACTGATTGATTGATTGATTGATTGATTGATTGGATTTATATGCCACCCCTCTCCAATGACTCGGGGTAGTTTAATACCTGATTTGTCTGAAATCTAACAAAGGAACCAAACCTTATTGGTCTTATTGTGCTGGTTTCAATTTTGGCTTCTCAGTTGACACTTGCTTCCCTTTAAACATTTTTAATTATTTTTAATTTATTATTATTATTATTATTAATAATAATAATAATAATACTTTAATAATAAATAATAATTTATAATTTATGCAGAAATGGACAGGCTAACAATGGACCTCAAATGGCTAAATAATTCAGAATACTATGAAACATGGAACAGATGGTACAATTGGGTTAGGGGGGAAAAGAAAGGATTGCGAAACAATGTGAAATGACTGAAAACGAAATCAGAAATATGTAAATATATGACACTTGCTTCCCTCTTTCATTCCTTCAAACATAGCCACCATCACTATGATCATCAGAAGAGCTTCTAATTGAGAGAGATTAAAAATTTAAAACTTATTTAGGGGTCTGTTTCCTCATAGTTACGCATGCCCCAATCATCTCTCATTTGGATTATTGCAACACACTCTACTTGGGGCTACCCTTGAAAAATATTTTGAAGCTACCATTGGTCAAGAATGTATCAGTGTAGACTAAAGTGACCAGATTGTAACCTCGGCAAAGCGGGACACCACTGCGGGGTGGGGGGCGGGGTGGGGTGGGGACGATGCCAGCTTCTGAGGGAGACGGGTTGGCAAGGCTGTCTACGCTGACTCACCAAGAAGGGGAGACGGAGGAATAGCACGAGGACCAGCAGGCCACTTGGAGGGTGGAGGAAGCACTGAGGGGCTCCTCCTTCTCAGAATGCAAATAAACCATGCCCCTTTTAAAACCCAGCCGATGGTGCCTTCCCCACCCCACACTTCTCTCCCCAAAGTTTCCCCGTGGTTTGATTACAAATTTGGTGTATATGGAGCAATATATATATATATCTTTCTCTCCCTCCCTCTCCCTCCCTCCCTTCCTCTTTTTCTCTCTTCCTCCCGTTCTCTTTCTCTTTCCTTCCTTCCCTCCCTCCCCCTCTTTCTCTTTCTCTCTATTTCTCCCTCCATTTCTCTCTTTCTATTTCTCCCTCTCCATTTTTTCTTTCTTTCTTTTTCTTTCTTTCTTCCTTTCTCTCTCTTTCTCTCTCTCTCTTTCTTCCTCCCTTTCTCTTTTTTTCTCTCTTTCCCCCTCCTTCCCTTTCTATATCTATCTATCTATCTATCTATCTATCTATCTATCTATCTATCTATCTATCTATCCTGACCGGCTCGACAGCTCCGCGGCTCTTTTGCAAAGCTGACAGCCGGGCGGCAGGGCTTCTCAGCGTCCTCCTGAACCCGAACGCTGAACCCAAACTTTTGCCGAACTTCCGGGTTTGGCATTCGGGAGGCCGCTGAGAAGCCCTGCCACCCAGCTGTCGCCTTTTGAAACAGCTGGGGGGCTTCTCGGTGTTCTCCCGAATGCCGAATCCGGAAGTTCGGCAAAAGTTCAGGTTCAGCGTTCGGGTTCAGGAGGACGCTGAGAAGCCCCGCCGCCCGGCTGTCAGCTTTGCAAAAGAGCCGTGGAGCTGTCGGGCCGGTCGGGAGGCTCAAACGGAGGTGTGGAATCCCAATAGGGAATTCCATGGGCGGAGCTTTGACGTCACGAAGACATCCTTCCTGGCTGGCCGAAACGTGGACACCAGGAAGTCCACGTTTCATTCCTAAATGTAGTTCATAAAATAATCTACCACAATAGAATAGAATAGAATAGAATAGAATTTTATTGGCCAAGTGTGATTGGACACACAAGGAATTTGTCTTGGTGCATATGCTCTCAACGTACATAAAATAAAATATACATTTGTCAAGAATCATGTGGTACAACACTTAATGATTGTCATAGGGGTCAAATAAGCAATGAAGAAGCAATATTAATAAAAATCTTAGGATATACGCAACAAGTTACAGTCATACAGTCAACATGGGAGGAAATGGGTGATAGGAATGATGAGGAAAACTAGTAGAATAGAAGTGCAGATTTAGTAGAAAGTCTGACAGTGTTGAGGGAATTATTTGTTTAGTAGAGTGATGGCGTTCGGGAAAAAACTGTTCTTGTGTCTAGTTGTCTTGGTGTGCAGTGCTCTGTAGCGACGTTTTGAGGGTAGGAGTTGAAACAATTTGTGTCCAGGATGTGAGGGGTCAGTAAATATTTTACCCGCCCTCTTTTTGACTCGTGCAGTATACAGGTCCTCAATGGAAGGCAGATTGGCAGCAATTGTTTTTTCTGCAATTCTGATTATCCTCTGAAGTCTGTGTCGGTCCTGTTGGGTTGCAGCACCAAACCAGACAGTTATAGAGGTGCAGATGACAGACTCAATGATTCCTCTATAGAACTGAATCAGCAGCTCCTTGGGCAGTTTGAGCTTCCTGAGCTGGCGCAGAAAGAACATTCTTTGTTGTGCTTTTTTGATGATGTTTTTGATGTTAGGTGACCATTTTAGGTCTTGAGATATGATAGAACCTAGAAATTTGAAGGTCTCTACAGTTGATACTGTGTTGTCTAGTATTGTGAGAGGTGGAAGGGTGGAAGGGTTTCTCTTAAAGTCTACCACCATTTCTACAGTTTTGAGTGTGTTCAGTTCTAGATTGTTCTGGTCACACCACAAGGATAGTTGTTCAACTTCCCGTCTGTATGCAGATTCATCATTGTCTCGAATGAGTCCAATCACTGTTGTATCATCTGCAAACTTCAGTAGTTTAACAGATGGATCGTATGAGATGCAGTCATTAGTGTATAAAGAGAAGAGAAGTGGTGAAAGTACACAGCCTTGGGGGGCACCTGTGCTAATTGTACATATATCTGATGTGATTTTTCCTAGCTTCACCTGCTGCTTCCTGTCTGTTAGGAAGCTTGTGATCCACTTACAAGTGTGTTCAGGTACCGCTAGCTGATTTAGTTTGGTTAAGAGAATGTCCGGTATGATGGTATTGAATGCTGAACTGAAGTCCACAAAGAGGACCCTGGCGTAGGTCATTGGAGATTCAAGATGTTGCAGTCAATGAATACTTCAGCTTCAACCACAACAATACATGCACACAAAATAGATTCAAACTCCATGTAAACTGCTCGAAACTCAACTTCAGAAAATACAACTTCAGCAACAGAGTGATCAATGCATGGAATGCACTACCTGACTCAGTAGTTTGTTCCCCCAAAACTTTAACCTTAAACTGTCTACAGTCGACCTCACCCCATTCTCAAAAGGTCTGTAAGGGGTGGGCATAAATACACCATTGTGCCTACCGTCCCTGTCCTATTGTCCAAATTTACCTATACCTACTTGCCTTTGTTTATGTTTATACCATACCAATTATCTTGTACATGTTTTGACAAATAAATAAATATAGGAAGGAAATGCAGTTTCTGCCAATATAAATTACTTGCAACTGTCAGAAATACAGTATTTTATACTATGGAACAACTTTTGCCAAACATCCGGGTTCAGCATTCGGGCGGCGGGTTTGTAAGATGGGAAATTTTGTAAGAAGAGGCAAAAATTTCCCGAACTCCGGGTTCGTATCTTGGAAAGTTCGTATGACGAGGGGTTCGTATCACAAGGTATCACTGTATAAGTATATAGTATATAGTATATAATTAAAGTATATAGTATATAATATATACTATATTATATACTATATTATAGTATATAATATAGTATATAATTATGCATGCAGACTCTCCCCAATGCTCTCCCACTGTTTGGCACATGAACCAAAAACGTTTTGTCATCACTATAGCATAATATACATATGATGGTTAAAAGTATATAGTATATAGTATATAATTAAAGTATATAGTATATAATATATACTATATTATATACTATATTATAGTATATAATATAGTATATAATTATGCATGCAGACTCTCCCCAATGCTCTCCCACTGTTTGGCACATGAACCAAAAACGTTTTGTCATCACTATAGCATAATATACATATGATGGTTAAAAAAAAGAAAGAAATGCGGCTATGCTATTGGTCAAACACTAGAATCATCCTAAAATCAGAGTCATGGTTTCTCCTCCCCCCCCCCCCTTCATTTACATTCCTATTTGAAATTAGAATCCAATATTTCAATGGAATGAATTTTTTTAAAAAAAATAAAAAAGCAAATTGGAAAATACAACACACAAGATTAATTTTAATTTTTTTTAATTTATAATGAAGGGCCATATGGTAGTTAAGGTACCAGATTAGAAAGTGAGAGATTGTGAGTTCTTATCTCACTTTAGGCATGAAAGCTGCCTGGGTGACCCTTGAACCAGTCACTCTCTTTCTACCCAGCTACCTCACAGGGCTGTTGTGGGGAAAATAGGAGGTGGAAGTTGTGTTGGATATGCTCAGTCCCTTGAGTTATTTAGAAAAATAATAAAGGTGGGATTCAAATAAATAAATAAATTTCAAATAACTAACCAATATTTTTTTTCCTAGTTAAAACCTATTTGAGAATAGATATATCCTTCTGTAAGTTGCAGCTGACAGACACATCAGCCAAAGCAGATAAAAGACAGTCCTGGATTTTATTTATTCCACAATCAGTGGGAGTCCAGGACACTTTTCAAGCTGTGGAACTGATCTTTAAAAAGAATATAACAAAAACAAATCCAAAAAGAGTAGATCATGCTCTTAGTCTGATCATATTTTTCTTCCCCAAATATTTCTATTTTATCTATATATTGAGTTCAAACATATTAATTTAGAATGATTTTCAGGGGCATAAACATTAATAGAAATCTACTATCCTTAAAAAAAAGGAAATATTTGCAAAATAGACAGGATGAATTAACTTTGTTGTAATGTTTATTACATTTAATTAGATGTGAACTATCCAAATTGCATGGAATATTAGGTGATAATACAGTTTGAAATCAGTAACCTGATGTTTATTATTAAGTCAGCTATTATTTAATTAAGTATTTGAATTTGAGTTTTAAAGCTAATATTTTTTAAATGACAGAACAATTTCTTAAACTCTCTCCTGTATCTCTTTCCTCTATTATTAAATAATGTATTTTGCCATAACTGTTGTTGCTCTGAAATGGAATGGACTGTTCTAAATGACAAAATATTTTTCTTTTAAAAATACTACACTGTATATAGAATATTTTATTTGATATAAAATATTACTCCATCTTCTAAATTATTTTAAGCATGAATGAATTTATGAATTGTGTTTTTAAAATTTGGATATTTGCTTGGCAGCAGCTGTTTAGAGAAACGATGACAAATTTGATGGTGCCATCTTGTGGCCCTCTCATAAAACATTGATTATGCATCACATATAAAACTTGTGTAACTATTTAGAAATTTATGTCCGGAAGACTCTTCCGAGTTTTTTCATTTAAATTGATAATTTTTTTTACTTGCCCTTTTAAAAACATAAGTTGTATTTCCCAAACAAACCCATAAATTCCAAAGCAAATAATTTTTAATATTTCAGAATGTGTTATCAAATTTAAAGGTAAAATTGCAGATCAAACAAAAATATGTACAAATAAGTATATATAGGTGAAAACAGCAGATATACATAACCACTATATGAAAATTCATTTTGATTGTTACAGTGTTTTCATAAAAATACTGAAGACATATTGCAATTATTTTTTTCCTTTTCTCTTAATTTTTTAAAAAAGACTAAATTCAAAATATTATATTTATATCTTACTAGAAGAATGTAAGAACTGCTTTTATTTAAAAACAAAACAAAGCAATATGCCACACACAAAGTCTTTTAAGATGCTGATGGAGCTACTGATTATATTGCGGCGCAGGCGGAGTAACAGTCGGACACAGATGGTTGGGTATAATGGGGTCACTTTATTAAACCAAATCTAAATTAACTACTTAACCAATTAAACCACGTGACCTGCAGGGGTGCATAAATCAAATGGGGGCGGAGTTAACTTTCAACAACCTCATCTGAGCAACTCTCGGGCGAAAACTCCTTGCCTGGGCGTAGGGGACTGGTAACTTACACCTGCCCCCTGCCCCATGCCACGCCCCCATGGCGTGTGGGATGGCTCGCCCCTGGTCTCTGGTAAGCCCCAGCCAGCGAGCCCCAGGAGCAACCCCCTCCCCGCACCCAAGCGGGTCGAGCCCTGTAATCCGAGAAGGAGATCGCCCCTCAGCTCACTAGAGGTGCCCCTAAAGGAGATCACACAGTTGCTGCTTACCCCCATTTCTGCCCCCTATCGGCCTTCCCCCCCCAGTGACCTTGGGGGGGGCTCTAGTTGGTGAGTCCACCCCCTAACCACACTCCCACGCACAGAGTGGAGTAGGCGAAAAAAAGTCACAGTTAAGCCAATTCGCTGTGACTGCCAAAAATTCCTACTCGGCCCCCCGAGGGGCGACCCATCATATGCACCCTGTAACAGAGGGAGGGTGGGCGGGTGACCCAAAATCCAGGAGAAGAGGGAAGGCACCACGAGGCAGCCCCTTATATAGGGCTGCCTTCCTCATTGCCCCACAGCCAATCGGAGCCGCGCGCTCCTCAATGACATCACTGCGGCCCCCGGTGCTGACGTGGGGCCGCAGGCTCCATCCACAATGGCAGCCTCCTTCTCCTAACCACGCCGCAAAATCCGTCAGCTGGGTAAGTCGCCGACGAGCCTTGTCATCCAATGGCTTATCTACTAAAATTATTCCTGACAGACATTACTGGCCATATTACTCTTAGTTTAGTGTCATTTGTGAAAATATTTGTTAGATTACTTTTTGATAAACCCACTTTTTCAAATCTCTAGCAAGGGAAAGGAATTAACAATTGCTTTATTTTCATTTGGTCTATTTTTGTTTCTTATCTATTTAAATAAGTAAGCATTATCTCAATATTTTCCAACAAAATATGAAACAAATACAGAGATTTTCCTGCTCTTGTTATCAAATAAGAAACCTTGACATTTTCTATATGCAAATAACATGTTTTCCAGCTGATTTCATTTTGGAAGTACAGCTATTGTGCTTTTCTCATGAAACTAACTACCTGCAGCAAAATAATTTGTTAATCTGCTTATGCATTTACCAAACCCATCTCTGTTAATAGATGTCAACTAAGAACCTTTTGTCCTAACAGTTTCAATAAACAGTTTCTCTACAGATTCAAGGATATTTTCAAAGTTATTGCCAAATGGAAAGAAATTGATATATTATTACAAATAGGTTTGCTTTAGTATAATTGAAGCTATACACCTAAAGCGTTAATGCTATGATTATACTATACTAACAGAATAAATAAAAGCCCTTTTCTTAGTAATTAGAAAATTATAATCACATGTATAGCATGTGCTTCAATATATTTTAGAATAATTAAGTCAGACTGCCATTAGTTTAATTAATTTTTTTACACCTTCTTGATTAGACAGCCAGTTTAATGACATCTTCCACACTTTGAGCTGTGAAGTGTGGCTTATTTTTGAATTCTGTAATAAGAAAATGTAAATCTGATGAACATCTTCCAGACACATGTAAAAAAGAAAACAACACTATTAATTCATAGTGATGGGGAGAAAAAGAAAAAAAATAAGCAGATGATTATTGTTTTCTCATGAATTGCATTCATATAAAATGATGGTTTGCCTGTGGATAAGTAAAGACTAAAAACATTCTAACCTACTGTATTTTTCAGAGTAAACGATGTACAGGAGTATAAGACGCACCTTAGTTTTGGGGGAGGAAAATAGGGAAAAGAATTTGCTTATCAGCTATTCATCTGGCTTGCATCCTTAGCCAGCACATTATTTTATCTCCTGGTTAGGACTTTTAAAAAACTTTATTCAGAGAGAGTAACAATGAAAGAGCTCGCAAGCCAGTAAGAGCTGGGAACATCATTAGCACCTGGAAAGAAACATTTGGGACAAATAGAGCAATGGTAAAAACCGTGCAAAGACTTAGGGCCTGAAAAACATTCTTCGTAGACAGTGGCAATGAAAGAGCTTGTAAGTCGGTAAGAGCTGGGAACATCGTTAGCACCTGGTTAGGGCTGAAAATAAACTTATTCGGAGCAAGTTAGAGCAATGAAAAAAAAACTCTGGAAAGACTTAGAGCTTGAAAAACATTATTCGCAAAGAGAAACAATGAAAGAGCCTGCAAGAAAAGCTACATTCAGAGTATAAGATGCACCCAAATTATCACCCTATTTTAGGGAGAAAAAAGGTGCATCTTGTACTCCAAATATACGGTAGATGGAACCTTTAAATCAAAACTTGTATACTGTTTATTTTGTAAATTAAGTAGCTATCAGTCTATGCATTGGAACTGAATGCTCATAATACATTTAACATAGCGACACCTTTTACAAGATATACAAACCACAAATGCCTTCACTTAACCTGGCTTTCTTCCCATTAAAGTATGATAAGTTAAGTGTTCTGGGGCTTACATATATCAGCAGATAGAATAATACATGAGACCATGTTACAGAGAGGATATCTTTGTTAAAATGCAGAAGAGCACACACTTTTATATATGGGTAACCAATCTGAACATAGAGTTGGGTATCTGGAATACAGCCTTTCTATATACAAGTGGTCCTCGACTTATGATCATAATGGGCCCTGCCCATCACAGTGACAAGTTATGAGCCACACTGACCCAATTTTACAATGTTTTTTTTTGCAATGGTTGTTAAGCAAATGTCATGACTCCTCATTGAGCCAATGATTCCTTATGGGTCAAAACACGGAAATAAATGCTGAGTTTTGGCAAAACTGTCATAGACCAGGGTCACATGCTGAAAATGTAGCTTTGAAATGGAGATGAGCAGAGTTGGATACGATTAGCACATATGTGAGAGGGAACCTTTTCCTTTATTAATCCACTAGTGAAATGACATCTGGTAGAACAGTAGATTTCTTCTGTTTCTTTCAGGCTATTCCGTTTGTTTTTGCCATCCAGAAAAACATGGTCTGGGTCTTTGAGACCTTCTGGAACAGGTTTTATAGAGTATAATAGACATCAGGAAAAGATAAAATTTTCTGTGGGCGTAGAATCTACTTACATACAGTGGTCCCTCGATCATCGCGAGGGTTCCGTTCCAGGACCCCTCGCGATGATCGATTTTTCGCGAAGTAGCGGTGCGGAAGTAAAACCACCATCTGCGCATGCGCAGATGGTGTTTTTACTTCCACCGCAGCAGCGAGGAGCCGAAGATTGGGGTTTCCCCGCCGCCTCGCTGCTGCTGCTTATCCGCGCGCGCCGCCGGGGCTTCCCCCACCCACCCGGTTGGTGTTGTTGCTTCCCAGCTGGGAAGCGGGCCTCGCGCGCACGCCGCCGGGGCTTCCCCCACCCACCCGGTTGGTGTTGTTGCTTCCCAGCTGGGAAGCGGGCCCCGCGCGCGCGCCGCCGGGGCTTCCCCCACCCACCCGGTTGGTATTGTTGCTTCCCAGCTGGGAAGCGGGCCTCGCGCGTGCGCCGCCGGGGCTTCCCCCACCCACCCGGTTGGTGTTGTTGCTTCCCAGCTGGGAAGCGGGCCCCGCGCGCGCGCCCACGCCGTTGCTCGCACCACTTACCGGGGCAAGAGGGGGAAGACCCAGGGGAAGCCGCTCAGCCCGGTGGGGAAACTCCACCATCTACGCATGCGTGGCCATAGAAAAAAAGGGCACGCATGCGCAGATGGTGTTGTTTACTTCCGGGTTGAAAACTCGCGATATAGCGTTTAGCGAACATCGAGATCGCGAAACTCGAGGGATCACTGTATTGTGAAATGTATTTTGGTATAATCAAAAACTATGTTGCCAATATGTATAAAATAGATTGGCCAAGCAATCTATGATGCGGCTCAGGGCAAAGGAACCTTTTTTTCCTATCCTGACCACATTGTTTAAAGATTTTGTTTCAGAGAAGTACACTCAAGCCCTATCAAGAATGTCAAAAATGTTTTCTTACTCATTGCTGCCCCAGCTGAATAATTGAAATATTTTATTCAAAGAGATATGGTAAATCTAGAAAAAAATAATGAAGTTTAAAAATAAAAGTTCACCAACCCCAAATGAATAATAGAAACCAAATGGCATATATTTAGCAAGATTTAATTCTAAATTTTGAAATATCACTGATTTCTATGATTTAGTTTAACAACGTCATGTTTCTCAAAGAAATCTAAGAGTTATTGACCATTATCAATTAATTATTTGATTTATTCATTATAGCAAGAATCATTCCCTAGTTCTCTCATGTTTTGTTCTAATTTCTCAGGAAGCTAAGAATTTGTCATTCTTAGGGGTATTTGATTTTCAAGCAAGTATTTTAGATCTCATGCAAAGAGGAAATATCTTCCTATTGAACAAAGTCTTTCCTCTCCTCCCCTCCCAGAAGATTTTATACAAGTTTCTGAATGCTTTAAGCTTTAATGAGTGGATTACTTAAATCTGTGGGAACAGATTAAATTAGACACGGGACTAAATAAGCAGATAGATAAATAGATAGATAGATAGATAGATAGATAGATAGATAGATAGATAGATAGATAGATAGATAGATAGATACACATACATATACTAATATATAAAAAATATCCACAACAAAATAGGAAAGTTGATCCTAAACCTAATCTAAAATAATATGTCTTCCAAAATGACAGTTGAAGTGAAATAAGATGTTTATGCCTTCATTTAAAAACTAACATGGCCTATAGTAATTCTGTTGGATAATTTCATCTTCAGTTAAAATATTAAACTAAGACTTTAAATTAAAGTCTCCATTTAAAGAACTTAATTTAAAATTTAAATTAAGAATCTTTTATCAATTTTCTTTCATGAAAGGTCAAAAGATGTCTATAACTACTCTAGTTTCTTCTATTGCTTAGCATACATAAAACCAATGAATATCCTTTCACAATCATATCAACCTAGGTTGGGAAATATTGGTTTATCCATTTACCTCTAAATCTCCAATTACAGAGCTATTCATTATACATACATTCCCAAACTATTATATCCTCACAAATGTGAGGCACTTTAAAAACCCTGCTGTTCTGTTCGGGTCTGTGAGACCCGAAATCAAAGTTTGAGACCCTGTAAAAAATTTTCCCTGCATATCTGAAACTTGAAATTTCACGACTTTTCATCATTTCAGGGGTTCTCTCTATGAGAATTTTTTTGGGGGGGTGGGGGGCTTAGTTTTTGCTGGGCAAAAAAACTCCCTAATGTTATGTTCCCGGGTCTATTTGACCCGGACTGCAAACTGACCAGTTTAGGTACTTATATGTGGTCTTTTTGAAAGCTTTTTTCACCTGGAAACATGTTTGAACATTTCTGCACACAATGGAATGAAAATTGAACTGAAAAAATTAATCCTTATTGGTTTATTTTGCACATAAATGTGCCTCCCCCCCGTTTTTGTGAAAGTTTTTTTCAATTTATGGATAGTTTTGCTTGCAAAATGCATTCTATTTTACTGGAGTTGGTGTGGAATTGGTAGCTTGAACATTTCTGAATATAAGAAAAATATAAAGGAACTGAAAAAAATGATTCTTACTGGTTTTTTAACATCAGAAATAAGGCTCCCCCCCCCCCTCGGCTGCTTGCAACCATTTTCACTTTTTATTTTTTTATGCTCCAAATCCGAAATATTCTTTAAAATCTTAGGCATCCATTTACTCAATTTAACAATGCTGATCATCAAAAAATATTTTTGGGGTGGTGGCTAATTGTTTTTTCTAGGCAAAAAAAAAGTCACACTTAGTCTGTTCGGGTCATATAGACCCGGACCAAAATGATTTTTTTTAGGTACTTGAATTTGGTCTTTTTGAAAACTTTTTCAACTGGAAAACTAGTTTGAACATTTATGAACATAATGATATGAAAATTGAACTGGAAAAATTGAGACTTATATTTTTATTTTGATCAAAAAGCCCCTCCCCCCATCCTTTTTTAATTTCGTGTCAATTTCTATTTTTTAAGGCTACAAATCCCTAAGGAATTTTCCCCAAAAAGGTTTGATATACTAAATTGAACATTTCTGAATATAAGAAAAATATAAATGAACTGAAAAAAATGGTTCTTATTGGTTTATTTTTGCCACAAAAGGGCCACCCCCCCTCGGCCTTGCTGTGTGCCATTATTGTCACTGTTTATACATATTTGTCTAGAAATATTTGGAATATCCTTTTGAAAATCAACCACATTGTAGCCAGAGAACTAATTTTATGAAACAAATCCATTTTACTAAAAAAAAGTATGTAAGTTTGAAATTAACAGCATAATTTTTATATAAATTGAGATAATTGAGGCATACTTTATGTGCAAAATAAACCAATATGCATCAATTTTTCCAGTTCAATTTTCATATCATTATGTTCAGAAATGTTCAAGCTACCAATCCCACACCAACTTTAGTAGAATAGAATGTATTTTTCTAGCAAAACTATCCATAAAGTGAAGACTATTTTAAAAAAACGGGGGGGGCGTGCATTTCATCAACAAAATAAACCAATATGCATCAATTTTTCCAGTTCAATTTTCATATCATTATGTTCAGAAATGTTCAAGCTACCAATCCCATACCAACTTTAGTAAAATAGAATGTATTTTGCAGGCATAATTATCAATAAACCTAAAGAAAATTCACAAAAACGGGGGGGGAGGCATATTTATGTGCAAAATAAACCAATAAGGATTAATTTCTTCAGTTCAATTTTCATATCATTGTGTGCAGAAATGTTCAGACTACTTTCCAAGTGAAAAAAGTATTCAAATTGACCAAACATAAGCACTGCAAATGAAGAGTTTTCGGTCCGGGTCAGGGTGACCCGGGAACAGAAGATTTGTTACTTTTCTTAAACAGAACAGCAGGGTTAAGAAGAGGGGGGGGGAAATCTTGAACACCCGGTTCTTATCTAGAAAAGTTCTTAACTAGAGGCGTTCTTAAGTAGAGGTACCACTGTATTTCTATAAAATGTTATGACTTGATAAAAGGCTAGATAAAAACCCATCATCACTGTACTGAAAAGAAATGCTGTGTCTCTTGTAAAATATGGCTATAAAACCTGGACCATCAGAAAGGCTAAATAAATTAAACTGTAGTCCTTGAGAACATTAGACTCTGGACTCCAAATCATTCAATACAAGATGAGGTAAAGCTAAAATGCTCAGTGGAAACACTAATAACGAACCTTAAATATTCTGGACATTAATGTTAAAGCAGGATCATTGGAGAAGAAAGTGTTCCTTGGAAATTGTGGGTGATTGTAAGAAAACAGGGTGGTTATATGTGATGGAGAAGCCACACACATTAGCTTTCAAGGACTCAAAAATGCTGACAATTTACGGCAAATTATGTCCATCCAGTCATATAGAGTTGAAAGTAACTGGACAAAAAATATTATGCTTCAGGCCAGACTGTGAAAAAGGCATGACAGTGGTAAATAATCCCTTGTATACAATTATATGCTACTTTACCTTGAAACATTTTTCAGTAAGCATGATAGAGTCTAGTAAATTGCTGACCATGAAATGTATATGAGGATTAAGGGAAAAATAATCTACATTATTTAAAATATAATATGATGTACCATTTCTAAGGTACAGTACATATTCACATGTATATAATTCCTTTTTCACCAACATCGTAATTCAGATAAACTCGGTGGCTTACATACATTTGGGTCAGAGTCACCTCACTTATCATATGACTTTTAGTTTTCCTGTGATGACATTAACAACATTTAAACACATCCTATTTTAATCTGAACATTTCTTCACTTAGCATAAATTAGTATACCAGATGTCACCTTTTAATTAACACATTGGAATTTGGAAGCTGTAGATTTCTCTGGTAACAAACTTTCCATCATGATAACATCTGTGATTTATCCTTCCAACTTGTATGCAATGTATTTACATAATCTTTTTGATTTAAGCAAAGATAATATATTCTTCTTATGGTTCTATAGGGCTGATTCCCTAGAGGATAGTTAAAACACAATCAATGTTTGGCTTAAAGCTTCTTATTTCGATGCCATCAAAGCGTATGGGTTTGGCAGGGTAGTGAAAGAAATTGTATCAAGTCTTCTGTTAGCTTGTAGCATGAAAAAAGAAAGAAAGAAAAGGAAAGAAAGAAAGAAAAAAGGCTGTTTTCAAATCAGAAGCCCTAGAAACAACTTAATTTTAAGTCTTCAAATAAATGCATTTGTTCAGCAGCAAACCAATCCTCAGAGTGCAGACTATTTGATAAGTAAGCCATTTATGCCACCATAGTGCTTTGTAAAAGCCTGCTGCTGTTTTTGCTCAGAAAAGAAGACTGACTGGCTTTCTTGGGACCACACTAAGCACATGGGGTCTGCATAATGCAGCTATAATTATGACCCACAGCAGGTGTAAGGCTTGGCTCTTTCCAGGTGCTGTTTTAAAAAGATTGGCAATCAGCATTCCGTGTTCCATGCTACTACATTGTATATATGTAAAAAGGGAATGCTCCCTTAAAACTTTCATTATTTCCCTTTGAACACGCACATACAACACAACTTAGCTACAATGCATGTGGCCTTAAAGAAAATGAAACGACATAAAAAGGCCCTTTAGTGCAGATAGAAGATTCATCTGCTAGGCCCACTTTCAAAGCAGCCAGAAAATCCAAATCGGTTTTATAACCATCAGTTTCCCTTGCTGGAAGTCTTCAGCATGTGGCATGAATTACAAAAATACTATATTGTGCAAACATACTGTGTTTGAACTTGGAAGAGATATAGTATACAGTGATCCCTCGAGTTTCGCGATCTCGATGTTCGCTAAACGCTATATCGGAAGTAAACAACACCATCTGCGCATGCGTGGCCTTTTTTTCTATGGCCACGCATGCGTAGATGGTGGAGTTTCCCCACCGGGCTGAGCGGCTTCCCCTGGGTCTTCCCCCTCTTGCCCCGGTAAGTGGCGCGAGCAAAGGCGTGGGCGCGCGGGCGGGGCCCGCTTCCCAGCTGGGAAGCAACAATACCAACCGGGTGGGTGGGGGAAGCCCCTGCGGCGCGCGCGCGAGGCCCGCTTCCCAGCTGGGAAGCAACAACACCAACCGGGTGGGTGGGGGAAGCCCCGGCGGCGCGCGCGCGAGACCCGCTTCCCAGCTGGGAAGCAACAACACCAACCGGGTGGGTGGGGGAAGCCCCTGCGGCGCGCGCGCGAGGCCCGCTTCCCAGCTGGGAAGCAACAACACCAACCGGGTGGGTGGGGGAAGCCCCGGCGGCGCGCGCGCGAGGCCCGCTTCCCAGCTGGGAAGCAACAACACCAACCGGGTGGGTGGGGGAAGCCCCTGCGGCGCGCGCGCGAGGCCCGCTTCCCAGCTGGGAAGCAACAACACCAACCGGGTGGGTGGGGGAAGCCCCGGCGGCGCGCACGCGAGACCCGCTTCCCAGCTGGGAAGCAACAACACCAACCGGGTGGGTGGGGGAAGCCCCTGCGGCGCGCGCGCGAGGCCCGCTTCCCAGCTGGGAAGCAACAACACCAACCGGGTGGGTGGGGGAAGCCCCGGCGGCGCGCGCGCAGATAAGCGGCAGCAGCGAGGCGGCGGGGAAACCCCAATCTTCGGCTCCTCGCTGCTGCGGTGGAAGTAAAAACACCATCTGCGCATGCGCAGATGGTGTTTTTACTTCCGCACCGCTACTTCGCGAAAAATCGATCATCGCGAGGGGTCCTGGAACGGAACCCTCGCGATGATCGAGGGACCACTCGAAATCAGCTGTGCATGTATTTAGCTATGTCTAGTTGTTATTAATAGACCTATTTTTTGTGATTGTAAAAAGTTTTACATTCATTTTAAATCAGTAGCTGCTACATTTTGTGACAGCATTTCTAAATATTATATTATGCATCAACTTGTATTTTTGCTAGACACCAATGCCAGAATCTGCTTTATTTTGAAAAAAATCAATGACAACACTTTCTCAACTCAACTTATAAAATATATAAAGAATCCCTTTTTACACAAAATATTAGACCAGAAAAATATTCACTATTTAATATGTGTTAACTAAACATTAGGTAAATGTGGGATAAAATATGAAAGAACTCTTAATATTCAGCAAATGAAACAAAGATCATTCCCAAATGTTTCAAGAAAAATGCACTGGGAGATTTATTACGTTTAGTACTAAACAGGCTGTTTATTCTGTAGTAGGTATCAAACCTCAGTAATTGTGCAATTCATGGCACCCTAGTAATTTATTTTCAAGCTTCTTTTTTTCATCCTCAGAAAGGGGCAGCATACAAATATAATTAATAATAATAATAATAATAATAATAATAATAATAATAATAATAATGGCGGCACAAGAACAGGCCATTAGAACAAATGCTGTCAAAGCCAGAATTGAAAAATCAACAGACGATCCAAAGTGCAAACTCTGTAAAGAAACAGATGAAACAATCGATCACATACTCAGCTGCTGCAAAAAGATCACACAGACTGACTACAAGCATAGACATGATGCTGTGGCACAGATGATCCACTGGAACTTGTGCCGGAATTACCATTTACCAGTGGCAAAGAACTGGTGGGATCATAAGCCTGAAAAAGTGGTCGAAAATGAGCAAGCAAAACTACTGTGGGACTTCCGACTGACCAAATTCTGAAGCATAACACACCAGACATCCTGATTGTGGAGAAAAAGAAAGTATGTATCATTGACATCGCAATCCCAGGGGACAGCAGAATTGAGGAGAAGCAGCTAAAGAAATTAATGAAATATGAAGATCTAAAAATCGAGCTGCAACGACTCTGGCATAAGCCAGTGAAAGTGGTCCCAGTGGTACTTGGCACGTTGGGCGCAGTGCCAAAGGATCTCAGCGGACATTTGAAAACCATCGGAATTGACAAAATCTCCATCTATCAATTGCAAAAGGCCGCTTTACTGGGATCGGCAAACATAATTCGCCGCTACATCACGCAGTCCTAGGTGCTTGGGAAGCGCCCGACTAGTGATGAAATACGAAATCCAGCATAGTGATCTCGTTTGCTGTGTTGTATTGACATACCGTAATAATAATAATAATAATAATTATTATTATTATTATTATTATTATTATTATTATTGTAATTATTATATAAACTTAGCTATGTCTGTTTAGCTGAGGTGAGACTGCCGCAAGAGGGAGCTAGAGTTCATAATTTATATAACTGGAGACTCTTTGTTTCCCCTGTGTCTGGTTACTCAGTGTTTAGTAAGCTCTGCAATGTCTCTGCAACCCTCTGAAATCTCTCTGTGTTGTAGTTATATATTATAGCTAAAATGTTTCTAGTCTTGATACCTTTGTTTACTGATTATGACAAAGACAACTGGTAGGAAATATTATGTACTTAATAATATTTGGATTGTTATTCTGACTATTATGTGTATGATTTTGGACTGTTTATAAGAACATGCTATTTCTCAAAGTAAACTTTAATTCTAGTTAGTATATCTGTGCGTGGTTGAATAGTTATGCACAACTAATCTCAATATAAACGTTTCTCTGTGTGCATAACCTTGGTAAACAAGGATTATGCTGCACATACATTAACACCTACAAGAGCCAAGTGATGGATGGAGCAGGGATGGGATCTTCTACCTGAGAAATGAATGGACTAATATGTATCCATATATCCCCTCTTTTTCTTCAGATGCCTTTTGAAACTCCAAAATATTAATTTTATAATGCTATTCTGGGCCACTTGTGAAGAAAGAAGTCAAAGTGCACTACCCAGAAATTGGATCACAAGAAGAAACATCATTGATAACACTGTTTATCACTTATCCCAGGAGTGGATTCTACTTACCTTCCCTACTGGTTCACATCGCGATGAAAGTGCATATTTTGCACGCATGCGAACTCATTTCACTTGCGTGTGCATCACATTACAGAAATAAACCTCTGCGCATTTGCAGAGGGGGTCTTTTTGCAAGCCGCAGCAACCAGAGGACCAGTTCAGGAGCATGGTCATCACCGCTGGTTTGGCAAGCAGCAGCAAATTTCTGCTACTGGTTCTAAAGTACTGGTCTGAACCGGCAGCAACCCACCACTGACTTATTCCTATTTTTCACTTCACTTCTAAAATATTCTAGGAATATCAGGAATATCTGTCCCCAAATCAAATATGGCACATGGTGATTCTTCTGAGCTGAGCTCTTCATTGTTTTATCAGGCTCCAGACAAAATCTTGCAAGATGGTCTTCATCCCCTTTCTCTGACACATAATATCTGAACTGAGTTGCCTCTTAACCCCTCTTGACTATACCTCCTTCCTCCTGGGAACCCACATTACTACATTCAGTCACAAGGATTCCATAAGCATTTCTTTCTGTTTATTCTTTCTATTCACTTAACACTTACCCATTTCTTATTCTTCATACATAGAAAATAACCGGAGATATTCCATTATAAATACTGAATTTGTGAGAAATCAACATTTAGCAATTTGTTCAATCAGACACACTTTTAATTGTAATCACAACTTAATAAAATCTGCAAATTTCTGAACAGGAAATTAAAGAAATTCAGATGGGAAAAAAGCCTGACACTTCTCCAGTCAGTGTCTGACCTCTAAAACAAGTTAAATGGTGCTAAATTATTTGCTGTGAATTTTGTGGGGGAAGAAACAGAAGCCTGTTGCTTTGTCAGCTGTGACACATCCTAATGCAACATCTTCCTTATACAAAGAAAAGTGACAGTGCACCCAATACAAAGAAAAGTGACAGTGTGAGATAAGTAGATCAGAAGTTACAAAGCTATAGAGTAAAACACACTTTTAAGTATTATTTGTGATGTGGAATCTATGGTAACAAACGTAAAAGCCAATTTTCTTCCAGATTATGCAGTATGCTACTGGCATGAGTTTATAATTGATTTGAATTTTGTTTATTTTCCAAACTATAACCAATCGGTATAGGACTACTATAACCAAACAGTACATTGGACTACAGATTATAATTTTAATGCATTATATAACACCGTACTTATCCAGCTACTTTAAAATATAGATCATAAAATCATAGATATTTTTAAAGATGAGGCTTTTTAAATTGTTTACAACAGACACAAATACTTTTCCTGCAAATTTTATATTGAAAAATGACTTTTTTCCACAGAAAAAGTTTATTTTCTTGACTTTCAATATTGAAGCTTTACTACCATAATTTTCATCTTATGTGAGGAAATTTGGGAGATAGAATAATAATTAAAATATTTATAATTCCAAAAGGGAAATGCAAATTAATTTGGAAGCCTATTAATCACTCTAGATCACAGCTGGAAGAAACATCCTATCAGGTCAGCAAGTTCAAGGTTATCTGTCAAAAGCAACTTTTGTGATATTAATTTATCTGAGATATATAGCCTAAATCTTACTAATGAGTACTGTGAATGAAAGAAATGTCCACCTTGAAGTCCAAACTAGCTATTTATGAAGAAGATTAAGATGAGCATTTAAATCTGTGTGTGCAAAAATAGTTTATTGCAGAGGTCTCCAACCAACAGGCTGCAGACAGAAATCAGGCCATGCAAACAAGTGAAGCCCCATCCATGCATGCCCAGGGTTCAAGCAGCATGCAAAACCATGTCCTGTCTGGAAAAAGCTCACTCCATGGAAACTGTCTCCAGAGCCCAAAAGGTTGGGAACTGCTGGTTTATTGGATCAGGGATGATAATCAGAAATTTTATAAATAAATACCAGACATCTTCTTATTTCAAAAATATTTAGTTATCTTGTTCCACACGATGCTGACATTACCTGTGGCCTTATTGTTTTCAGCCAGTTTTCTCCTTATACTGTATCTTTTTGACTGCTCATAACTCATAATATACAAGGTATCAGAAATCTTATTTAAACATGCAGGGATCTCATACAGACAGCAGTGAATATTTCTGGCTCTTAACAGCTATACAAAAAATACTCTCTATAGAGTGATTGAATGTGAAAGCAGTCACCGCATGATTACTCCTGTGAATGAATTGGACTTAACATTAACCATGTGAATAACTCACCCTTAAAATGAATTAGCTGAAGGACATATAACATTGTAATTGATTCTTCTGAACTTACAAAAGATGTCTCTCTCTCTCTCTCAGAGAGAGAGGAGGAGAGGGGAGACAGATATAGACAGAGATTTCTAACAGCATAATTACTTTTTAAAGGGAAATGTAATGTATTAAAATAATTATAGTGTAAGGCTTAAATAAATGATTAAATGAGCTATGTTTAAAAGTATTGTCCTTTTATTTAATTGAACCCTTGTGAAAGGGGAATTCAATAAATGTAATATTATTTGTCTCATTGGTGTTTATACTTCATTGACTATTTAATGATTATTTTTATTTGAATGATATATAAACAAAGTTATGACCACTAAGAAACTAATGTTATAAAGCAATATTATGCTTTGGATAGATAATTTTCATATAAGGAGATGCAGGCCTTGAAAAGTTGAGGAAATAGATTTATTCACTTAGATGGAGTGTTGGTCATATGTGGGTTCCTACCATTTCCAACCTATTCTTTAGAAAAGGGGTCTCCAACCTGGGCAACTTTAAGACTTGTGGACTTCAACTCCCAGAATTCTCAAGCCAACATGGCTGGCTGAGAAATTCTGGGACTTGAAGTCCACACCTCTTAAAGTTGCGAAGGTTGGAGACCTCTGCTTTAGAACCATTAGTAAACCTGCAGTGATGCCACAGAGCCAGCTCTGTCGGTGATGGTCTATGAGCGCTACCATCTTGGATTTTGCTATTTTTGCGCAGAAACTATTTTTTGATTGCTGTGGGGACACATGCGCACACGTCCAGCACGACGCTGAGTGAACCAGCAGCAAACGAACCCATTCCTGGCCTGGCCCTACCTGATACACCCTTTCTCTGAGTAGCTCCAGGAGAGTCCAAGAATGGGTTAACTCGTCTGTTCCATCCAGAGATTGAGGTGTCAACTTTGTGGCCACACACCCATCAACCCCTCTCTGGCCTAGTTTTGGCGAGGATATAACTGTGAAACATCTCAACTATGTTAATTGTTAGATCCTGGACTTCAGATCAAGTGGCCGCTAGGGAAGGTTTGGACTCTCCTGAAGCTGCTCAGAGATGGCATATCAGGTAAGACCAATCGCCCTTCTCTTCATCTTGGTCTACAAAAGTAGCAACTTCTTGCTCCACGAAAGGGCCATTGTTGTTGTTGTCTGTGCTGGTTGCAAAACACCACTCTGGCTGGCTGGCATTCAGACCTATGAGGGAAGAAACTATGGTGCTGGGGAAAATCCAAAACAGGTGGCCAAAAAAAGGCTTGTAGTAGTAAGGCAAGGGACACTGATCTACCCATTTAAATGATGATGGAAGGACCTTTCGCTTATCCTTATTTTCAAGGACCTTGACCAATACCAGGGCCTCCCCAAATAGCATGCCACCTGAATAGTGGGCAGAGATTAGCCTCCATTTGGATTTGACATCAGCCTGCCAGTTATGGAGCCACAGTATCCTTCTAGATATCCTGAAGGATGAAAGAGCTCTGGAGGCATATTTTGCAGCATTCAAAGTAGTATCCACCAAGAACTGAGTAGCTGCAATTAATTTATTGAGGTCCTGATGGAGTCTGGCCTCGTGTGGAGGAAGCTTCTGCCGAAACTGGCAAAGCCAGATTAGTGAGGTCCGGTTGAAAAACAAAGTTTGTTTCCAAATTTCCGGTTGGGCCATTGGGTCCATTTTTGGCCATCCACAGGCTCTGGAGGCTTTCCTGAAGCCTGTGGAAGGCAAAAACTACCTTCTCCTGCCCTCTGGAAAGGCAAAAATCAACTGGAATCCATTATTTGGCCTTCTACAGACTCTGGAGGATTCAGTGAGCTCTGTGCACATGTCCGGGGGAGTTGTGAGCGCATGCACATTGCTTTATGGATTTGACCATGCACGCATGTGCTATTGCACACACATGCACCCTTTTGGCACTCAAGCAAAAAAAAAAGGTTTGCCATCACTGCTATAACAGGTATGCCTAGCCAAGACTAGGCAGGGACTTTATGTCCTCCTGAGGCTATCCTATAACAGGTGTGCCTAGTCAAGACTAGGCAAGGACTCCATTTCTTTCCAGGGCTGGCGGAATAAGCCACTGGAGGCAGTGGCAGCTGAACCAGAGGACTGGGAGTCAATGCACATGCTGAGGCACACACAGGCAACAATATGTGGTGGCATTGGTATAATCAGCTACAGCTGCCTTAGTCACTTATGATCGTCGTCTTCCTAGACCAGTGATTTTCAACCTTTTTTGAGCCGCAGCACATTTTTTACATTTACAAAATCCTGGGGCACACCACTAACCAAGATGACACAAAATGACATTCTAACATAGTACATATTATACATATAGTTAATAATATAGTTTCTAAATGTATTTATATTCACTTAGTGTGAAACCTGGGCCTGTTTCGATGAACGCAAAAGGGCAGGAATGGTAGAAAGACACACACAAAGCTTTTCCTCAACAGTTCTCAGTCTCTCTCTGTTTTTAGTTTTTATCGCATTCAAGCTTGATAAGCTCAGCTCACATAGATACGTGGTTGAAAATGGGAGCAATCTTTATTGGCCAGAATGGGGAACTCCTTGGCAACAGATAACCAAAAACTATCCAAAGGAAGATCAGCAAACTTTAGCTTTAAACCACGATTAGAAATCGGGACCACGGGGAGGAGTAGCAGCTTCAACTATTCGCCATGGCCACACAATGACAAATGCATGGCAGCCCGAGCAGGGAACTTCCTGGATGTTGCTGAGAAGCAGCCTGCTATTGGTTCATCGTAGTGGTCGAGATGAATCCTAGAAGGTGATTGGTCAGTGAGCATTCCCTGTGCCTCCACTCTTCCTGTTGCTGATAGCTGGAAGGATTGTGAGGGGAATGTTTATATTCAGATGGAGGCGGATGGCAACGGGCTGGATAAATGGCCTCCGCAGGCCATATCCAGCACACAGGCTGTAGTTTGGGGACCCATATTTAATTTCCCCACGGCATATCTGACCATGTCTCACGGCACACTAGTATGCTGCGGCACACTGGTTGAAAAACACTGTCCTAGACAATTGAAGTGCAATCTGACGATCCCACTGGGCCAATGGAGTATGTGGCGCTGCGTCATGGCAATCTCAAACTGTTGAATGCTCGGAGACAGGCCCGCGGCTCAATCAAGCAAATGGAGCAATGGTGAGGTGCGGCTCATTCAGCAATCTCGCAAGTAACTTCAAATGGAAAGAAACCTGCTTGTGAGAATCCAAAAATTTCAGTTGACATGTCTGTTCAGAGCTGAGACCGAGCCGAAACTGGGCCAGAGAGATGATGATGGGTGTTTGGCCACAAAGTTGGCAGTTTGGTCTTTGGATGGAACAGACAAGTTAACCCATTCTTGGACTCTCCTGGGAGCATTCAGGAGATTTTGATTTTCTGTCAATTTACAGTGGTGCTTCTCTGCTGAGATTACATTCTTTTTTAAACCACTATGATCTGAATAACTTTAAAAGCCAAGTTGCGTTACTTCGTGCTTTCTGGAATCTCTGAAGCTGCACAATGATCCCAGAGTTTCAGGACATGGTGGAACTTTCTCTTTAAAAGATACATAAACATTTTCAAATCAGGTTGGCTCAAGATGCAATATGTGTCCAAACTAAATGTATAACCGTTGGCCTTCAGCTTCAGTTTTCAACACTTCAACCATGGACTCAAACAGTGCGTTAGCCCTGAGCTAAATTTCTTCTCAACTGCATAATTCTCTCAGAAATGGAAGATTCTATATTAAAACCTAACTATGCAGTAATTTAGAAGTTTTCATTAATTTTCTAATATTGGCTTATCCCCAAAATGCAATGCAGGTTTAGGTATGAGAAATGTTTAAGAAAGGTTGTTTGCAGTAAGTCATCATGAACTAAAGGATTCTTTATATCTTTGACCATCTTTACACCATTTCATTTTATTCTAAGATTTTGAACTTATTCATACCCACAAAGTTAAGTATCTATGAATATTAAATTTTGAATTAGCTACACAACCTTTGCCAAAGATTCGGCTGTTCTTATCAATCAAAAGAAGAGCCTTTTGAAGAGCCGTTGTGAAGCAGCTATTTTGAATGCCTTAGTACTTGGATGAAAAAATATCAGTCAATCCCTGGACTATAAAGTAGCCTGGGAAATTGAAAGCGATACAGAAGAAGAGAATGAGAAATTAGTTACATACTGATCTTGAGAACATGCCATGGATGTGTTTATTTAATCATTCAGGATTTCAGTTCAACCGTTTTGAGACCCACATTTTCTCCTATATCTGCACAATTAATCTCATCAATAGATGCGAGAGCATATCCTTCCATCAGCAATAAATACTGTGCAACTGTGATTTTGTTAAAAAATGAATGCCTATTTATGTGTTTTTTTAGAAAACTCTAAGTCTTGTTTTATTTTATAAACTAGTTACCTAGTTTAAAGAAAACTTTTGCAACATGTCTTTCTCAATTTGCCCTGGATTTTTTTTTTAAGTTTCAGACAGGGCATCTCAAGAGATTGCCACCTGACATCTACCTGAAGACAGAGAGTATGAAAAAGACTTTGGTCTAACTGTAGAACATGAGGCCTTAATGTTTTATGATAAGCACATGTTCAATCAAGAATTGGACCCTGCTGTAAACATAAAATCAGAAGCTACTTCTTATGATAAGCTTGGTGCAGTATTAGTGTATATGTAGGTTAAAACTAAAGCTATGGTATCTTAACAAGTTTAGTGTGGAATCAGTTAAGAATAGTGATAGATTGATTGATTCCTGTGTCTTCATTTTTCTACATCAGCTGTCAATGGTAAAACATCCATCAATTATTTTCCTTAGTGTGGACTAGGGTCAGAGCTGGCAAGTGGTGAATTTGACAGAGGGTAGATTTAGCTATCTTAATGGCATTGTTTGATTATTGAAATCTAGGAATTCAATCCTTCCAGTAGCCGTAACCAAAGTGATCATGGAGAACAGTAATTGGTGATGAAGGGGAATAAAAAAGTCTGCAGAGCCTCAATTAACCAGTAGAAATTGGGCATATCCTTCATCACTAGCATTAAGAAGGCATCTCAGATTTCTGATATAGAAGGCAGGTATGATCAAAAGTAATCACTTCTTCAAAATGGAGCAAATATATATGAATATGGACAATAGGTTGGGGTGAAACATTGTACAGAGTAAGGAAGATGTGACTGGCAGACATATGTAGAAATTGTTGCTGGATAAAAGAGGCTAACATATTTTTAAAAACACCTTTCCCAGTCTGGTTTACCTAGAGGGTCTGACAGCAGACCACAACTTCCTTTATTTTTTAGAATTATACCCCATTCTTCCTTTATAAAACACTTGTCACAGTCTCCTGGTTTCTGGCTTAGCATCTTTAACCTTATACCAAACAGGGTTTCATGACATCATGAGACTATTTTTCAAATTATTAATGAGGCATAATTGTACCAAGTTACTAAAAAGCCCACAGAATTACAATTTGTTGATAACTAAAGAAATTATATTAGCCCTTTTTGTTATGATTGTTGTTTTGGCAGCTGGGGATTACATACAAGGTCTTATTCCAAAGGAATTCAACTCTACACAAATCAATGAAAGATTAATTTGTTTCACCTCCATTTACACCTGCAATGCTTTCCTAGATAGATGCCCTTTCAATCCACAGACATTTATTTGTGACAGCGAGAGTATTTGATTTCTCAGTAGATGGGTCTTAGTTTTAGCATTTTTTTCTCATCTGAGGTTCATCTCATCACCATAGAAACTTTTTTTTTAATGCAACACTGTAATTATTTTTTTCAGGAAGACTTTTTAGATGTATGTTGAAACAGCTTGATACAATTGTTACCATTTGTTACTGTTAGCAATGTAGGTAGTTTAAACTTCCCCCTAATATTTCTGAACTGATGTCAAAATTGGAACTGATGCATATTTAGTAAGTTTGATACATTTATGTACTTAATCTTACCATATCTATTTCTATCTCTCTCTTTCCTGCAAAACATAAGGTGCACAATGGCAATCAACAACTCATCAGTATTTTTAAAATTCAATAAATACACCATTTCTAATAAGGACTGAATTCAAAATGTCCAGCCCTGAAAGAAGTTAGTGCTCAATGCTATCATGAACTGCCAAACAACTAATCAGTTAAGACCAATAATATCCAGACTATGTCCAACAGTGATCCCATCTTCTCCAATTTATATCCATAATCATTTCTTCAGTAATGTTTCTTTTCTCTTTCTGATACTGTCTTAGAATATCAGACTATTCTTGGTCTATTGTATTATTGTATTCTCAATAATAGCTACATAGAAACCCACAATAATTCCATGAAGACAATAAAACAGAGCCAGACTAAAAAAAAGAATACGTAATTTAAAATTATAGTAACAGGAAAAGGAAAGGAAAGAAAGAATGTACAATTTGATTATTATCTTTAGCATTTATCTTTTGGAATTACAGGTATAGATATCAACCCACTGCTGTCAACTGAATAAATAAGTAAACAACATGCCTTCAAATAGCAAACTTATCTTGACAAAATATTATTCAAATGGTTATCATGCGAAGTGATTTTTTTCCTGTTTTTTACTATTTTAATTCAAATAGATGGAATGGAAATTATTTTCTGTTTTCAAGAAAAAATATCCAAAATGTTCATGTGACTATAGGATTTGCATAAATATTCTGTCCACAGACAACTCATCTCTACCAGGGTGGCCTAGAAATTCAAATAAATTCAGATTCAAAATTCAAATTCACTGACCATGAATAGTCTGTTTTCATTTAATTCTCTACAGAAAATATCATGCAGAGGCTCCCAAATTAGAAATCACAGGCAGCTAAGGAGGGTACACAGTAATAAAGCAAAAGGAAAACTAAAAGTACAAACATTTTATCACATCACAGTAATAATATAGGTCAAACTAATAATTTCTAAAGCACAAAGAAATTAAGTGGGAAAGAAGTCATTTTCTCAAGGAAAGAAAACTTTCAGTAAAGAAAATATTAACTTAATTTATATGTTGTCCTTCCTGTTTTCTTTTTAAATTTATATTGTGAACATACATTAATACTTGAAGAAAGTATTTTTAAAATGGCAGGATTCATTTGACATGGAAATCTGTCACTCAGACATGCAATTATAGGGAAATTATTCTAGATAAATTAGTGGAAAATCAGTGAACAGTGAATGCTGAGGGACAAACCATCACTGAAGGACAAGCAAAAAGAAAAAGAAAAGACCTCACTTCACAACATGTTATTTTACAAGGTAATAATTTTGAAAGCATCCAGTCTCAATATAAGCAATTTAATAACATTATGCTTGCCCTGTTATTACCAGATTAAATAAAAAATTGATAAAATCTTCTTTAAGTATACACTCATGGAATTATGTTATAAAGAGGTTAGTAACTTACTAAATGAAAATGCAAATCTAAGCAAAACTAGATTTTCAGTGATAAACAAGGTATAGTTTCTTTAAGTGATAAAGGGAAATGAGAATTTATCTGTAATTTGTTACATGTAAATTTAAACATTAAACTACTGGTTAAGCTTTTGAAATTCATATTTTAACTGGGTAACTGCATTCTACATTGATACCTTTTTGAATGATCAGAGATGTACTTCTCTGATAAATAAAGTGACCAGATGTCCCGCCTTCCCGCCCTCAGAATCACTGAGGCTTTCAATACCAGAACAACATTGTTCTGAGATAGGCAGAAAGCATACTATATCTGATCCCATCCTTCAGATAAGGTCAGAATTGAATGCCCACCCTTTCTGTCAAACATCCCTGAATTTTTTTAATAGTTCATATAATTAAGCTATACAGCTATACCTAAGAACACCTCTACTTACAAACGTTTCTAGATAAGAACTGGGTGTTCAAGATTTTTTTGCCTCTTCTCAAGAACCATTACAAATCCGAGCCTCCGAAACTGTAACCTGAAAAGGCAGGGAGAAGCTTCCGTGTGGCTTCTCTAGGAATCTCCTGGGAGGAAACAGGGCCTCCACCCTCCCTGTGGTTTCCCCAATCGCTTATTTGCTTTTACATTGATTCCTATGTGAAAAATTGCTTCTTCTTACAAACTTTTCTACTTAAGAACCTGTTCACGGAAGTTCGTAAGTAGAGGTACCACTGTATTATATACAGTGGTCCCTCGATTTTCGCGGGTTCGATTTTCGCGAAACGGCTATACCACGGTTTTTCAAAAATATTAATTAAAAAATACTTTGCAGGTTTTTTCCCGATACCATGGTTTTTCCTGCCTGATGACATCATACGTCATCGCCAAACTTTTGTCCGCCTTTAATAAATATTTTTTTAATAAACTTTAATAAATAAACATGGTGAGTAATAATCTAAATGGTTGCTAAGGGAATGAGAAATTGCAGTTTAGGGGTTTAAAGTGTTAAGGGAAGGCTTGTGATACTATTCATAGCCAAAAATAGTGTATTTACTTCCGCATCTCTACTTCGCGGAAATTTGACTTTCGCGGGCGGTCTCGGAACGCATCCCCTGCGAAAATCGAGGGAACACGGTAATACTTTAGGATCTATTATTTCATTGAATAGCTTACACTCATGGGTATAGTTCTATGGGTATAGTATGAATAACTAATGAATCTAATAAACATAATCTACTCATTTCCTCTAAGTAAAAGAATGGGAATAATCACCTTTTTCACTGATTTGCAACAAATAAATAAATAAATCCTGAGAATACGCCTTTCATTCTGTAGAGACTGTCTGGTAATTGTTTACCTACTACATATTCACTTCATCAACATTTTATTTCCTTGCATGATTTCTCTAGAATGGCATGTATATTTCCTACTTGAGATGATGTATTAGCCGTCACTGGCAAATCAGTTGTTCCAAGGATTATTTATCCTCTAAACTCAGCAAGTTCCCCCTTCTGTACTCCAGACCTTCTTCCTTCTACCGTGCACTGCAGTCATAATGAAGTCATTCATCCTCTTGACAACAAGGCATACTTTAACCCTCAAAAAGAAATAACAACCTTACCATTTTTGCATCTGAAATAAAGGCTTGCTTAAAAAAACCCGCCTGAATACTTTCAGAGGCAATACATACATCTTCTACGATAAGATGCTTATGAAAAATACATTGTAAATATTTGGGTATTGTTTATAATTACATAGTGAACGGAAAATATGTACATGCTAGGTATCGTCGCAGATCTAATATTTAAAAATTAAATATCAAAAGCACTTAAAAAAAAAAGACATAGGTAGTTGTCTGTAAACCTGGAAGAAGAATAGGATTAAATAGAACCAAGCTAAGAAAATGTACAAATTTTATGATATATGACAAGAAAACTAAAATGAATGTCCTGTCATACATATAGTTAATCTATAACAAGAGCAATGGTAGAAAAGATAAGTGTAAAAAAATAAACTTCTATAATTTCCAGTCTGACCTTCTAAAAGTATCCTCAATTTCTACCATCAAAGGCACAAATACATATTTTACACACCAATTTAACAGTGGTTTGGAAATTTGGTTCAACAGTTTGCGCTTTGGAAGGTATAGCATTTTACAAAGCAAGAAAAAACTCTGAAGAAGGTTATAAAAACAAAGTAAATCATTGGATATTTATTCATTCATTCATTCATTCATTCATTTATTTAAATTATAAATTAGATTTGTCTTCACAAGGGCTGGAGACAAATGCTCCCAGTTCACCCATGCCTGTCAGTCATTGGAGAGTTGGTCGTGAAGACAGGGTGAGACTCCACCTATCTGCCCGGACACTGCCATTTGGGTTCTTTTATCCTCTGTGCATGAACAGAATACTTTGAGCACGCACAAAGGGTAAAATAACCCAATGGTGGTGTCCAGGTAGATAGGCAGAGCCTCACTCTGCCTTCATGACCAGCTCTCCGCTGACTGACAGGCATGAGAGAACTGGAGCATTTCTCCCCATACCTTGTGGAGATAAATCTAGTTTATAATTTAAATAAACAAATATCTAATGATTTAAATATTTATTTAAATATCTAATGATCACAACCAACTCTCTGACGACGGACAGGCACAAGCGTACTGGGAGTATTTCATCCCTGGACAAGAGGCAATGGCAAGGTGAATGTAACATCAGTAACACACTAAATCATCACCCCCTACACTACCATCATAACCTTAAAATATAAAGAATATTTTATTAAATAATAAAAAAAACTCTCAATCAGCAAAAATTTCAAAGAAGAAATAGGCACTTGGCAGGAAAGGAGCATTTTTATTAGATGCTCAAAAAAAGTAGATTTTTTCAGAAAATAGTTTAGGCACAACAATATGTTACAAAGAAATCTCTCAATTCAAGACAACTGAACCATTTAATCACAAATATGAATATTCAGAATACAGCATGCAAAACATGTTAGGCTAAAGGTGAGATAGTGCTAGCAGCTCCAATTACAACCATGGCCATTGGACTAATGCATTTTTCTACTGTATATCTTTGTAATAACATCTTTCAACAAGCTCAGATAAAAAGATTATACATTATATTAATAATATGTCCCTTATTAAAAATTAAATATATAAGTCATATTCATTTTTAAAATAATCTTTACTGAAATTTTAAATGTATCCATATAGAACCTGAGAATATAATTGTATCTTAAACTGCTGATTATTGAAACCTTTGGAATATACGGAATATATTCTATGATGTTGAAAACAAACTAGAAAAAGGTGGTATTTGGGAACACTATAATGCAAAGATTCATTTCATTTTTGTAGTAAGTGCAGAAGCAAAAACATTTAGTAAAAAGCAGCACTAATTCAAAAGAAAATATATATATAAATTGAAGACATTTAGCATAGAGGCCTGGCAATATGCAGATTTTGAAATAATTCAAACATTTTGTCAGTTTTTGAAGACATTGTGTGCTTGAAAAGGGTATGGAATCCCATTGTCCTTAACTGTATATGCTCTAAATATATAACTATTTAATGAAAGAATTTCCATTAATTTTGGTATTCGTTTTTGCTATCCTTTGAAATATTCCAAAATAAATGAACTGTCACTAATTCTTTAAAAAAAAAACAAATTTCCATATTTATTCAGAGGAATGATTTTTTTTTATTTGTTAGAAGTATATATAATCATCAGAAAAACAAAAAGGACTTTTCCCCTTGTTCTGAATATGCATCAGAAAATACAAGACAAAAATCTTCAAAAGGTATGATTTAGAGTTCATGTAATTTTGTAATCCCTGAACTTGTTTGGAAAAAGGAAGCAGTGCAAAGTTGTGCTTTTTATTCCACTGAATTAGCTAAAGCATTGACAACTTTCTTCTCTGGTGGTTGTTTTAGTTGAGAAGTCATGTCCAATCCACTCAAGCCCATAGACATTGTTCCTCCAAGCCTTCCTGTCCTCTACCATCCCCCGGAGTCCATTTAAGCTGATGGCAACTGCCTCAGTGATTCCATCTAGCCACCTCATTTCTGCCATCCCCTTCTTTTGCCCTCGGTCTTTTCCAGCATTAGGTTCTTCTCCAGGAGTATTAAGTTTTAAAATTTAGCTAAATATGATATCACAACTTCACCCTATCATAGAAACATAGAAACATAGAAGACAGACGGCAGAAAAAGACCTCATGGTCCATCTAGTCTGCCCTTATATTATTTCCTGTATTTTATCTTACAATGGATATATGTTTATCCCAGGCATGTTTAAATTCAGTTACTGTGGATTTACCAACCACGTCTGCTGGAAGTTTGTTCCAAGGATCTACTACTTTTTCAGTGAAATAATATTTTCTCACGTTGCTTTTGATCTTTCCCCCAACTAACTTCAGATTGTGTCCCCTTATTCTTGTGTTCACTTTCCTTATTTAACCCTTTAACATATTTAAATGTTTCAATCATGTCCCCCCTTTTCCTTCTGTCCTCCAGACTATACAGATTGAGTTCATTAAGTCTTTCCTGATACATTTTATGCTTAAGACCTTCCACCATTCTTGTAGCCCGTCTTTGGACCCGTTCAATTTTGTCATATCCTTATCTATGGTCACTGTGAACAGGATTGGCAGACATATTAATTATACCAATGTGTGTGCATTTGTGTGTGTGTGAATGTGTGGACTATGAGTTGAACTGTGTGTGTTTGTTTGTGTGTGTGTGTGTGCAAATTATGGTTTGGGAAGAGATTTTAGCTCTGTTTGAAGACGATACTGTCCAGGATAAAAATAATTCAAAAATGTTATAGTACTACTTGTTATGTAGTAGCATTGTTTCCTCTCTTTTTTTGGCTAACTCAGGCATTTCTATAATGTACAGTTTCCCAAACTTTCCTTTTAATAGGCTGCTTTTCAAAAAGGCACTTTTTAAAAGTAACAGTGAATAAAAACAAAAGCATTACTACTTTGTCATAGAAACTGATACTATAATTTATTGATAATGATTCTGCATACTCATTAACAAATGATAAGGTTTATATCCGCCATTAGGTTGCTTTAAGCCAGGTAATACTATCATTTGGACTAAAGGTCATTCTCAAAAAATGTCTACCGTAGGAAAATTGACTATTTAAAATTACTGTCATGGTGGGCACAGTCCCAAGATAACCATTTAACAAAAAGTCAGCCAATATTCCACAGAGCCTTACCACCATTCTTTTGGATCTTCAGGATGTTCTCTACAATCTATAATTATTATTTTTTTTGTTAAAATTTCAATACTGCAAACACTGAGCCAAAACCTAGGAGATTATGATTTTTTTATCCTGCCTTAGGCATGAAGTCAACTGTGTGATTTTGGCCAATCATTCTGTCTAATCCCTGGTAAGCAGGTAATGACTTCCGAAAATCTTACTAAGAACAACAGGGAATAGTCTGAGAGTTCCAGTAGTCAACATTAATTCAAGGGAACCCGCCCCCGTGAAAACCATATACGGATAGTCTTCAACTTACAACACAATTGAGCCACAAATTTCTGTTGCTCAGTGAAAAATGTGTAAAGTGAATTTTGCCTCATTTTACAACTTTTCTTCCCACAGTTGTTAAGTGAATCACTGCAGTTGCTAAGTTTATAACATGGTTGTTAAGTGAATCTGGTTTCTCCATTGACCTTACTTGCCAGAAGGTTACAAAAGATTATTACATGACACGGCTACGACCGTCATAAACATGAGTCAGTTGCCAGGCACCTGAATTTTGATCATGTGACTATGTGGATGTTACAATGGTCGTAAGTATGAAAAATAGTCATAAGTCACATTTTTCAGTTCCATTGTAACTTTTGTAAGTCAAGTATTACCTGTATAGTTAACAGCTATTGTAAGAATGAAGAAGCTAAAGAATATTCCATTGTTTTGCATATAGTCTTCTTATTCAATTTGCTTTAATTAAAATAATGTAGTCCAAATAAGGCAAGAAGTTTAGCAGTCTCTAGAGGAGGTATTTTCAGGCACATTTCTGCAGGCACCATGCTGTCTTTTCCTCTTTTTAGGTATGTACAAAGTATTCATGGTTAGCATTCTAATATTCTACTGCATTATTAAAAACGAGAATAACGCTTTATTTGACAAAAGCTATTTAATGGGGATTTTTTTTGAAGCATTTTGGGAATGATGTTGATATTTTTTTAAAAAATATTTCCCATTTATTGTTTAAAATGTTGAGAATTAGCAGTGAAAGCATAAATTAGGCAATTAGGCATTTACTGTTAAGATATGAAATTATATACTTCAATTTAGTAATTTTAAAAAAATCCCTTCCAAAACTAAGCATGCCACTGATTTGGTGAATGGAGCTTCTATGGAATCTTTCAGACTATTCCATAGTCCATTGCCTCCTTTCTGCTTTCAAATTACTATAATGGTGGTAGCGTGCATTGAAATGGCATTGCTGACAATCATGAGATGTGGGACTGGTCATGACCTACTGCAGGGGGTAACTGTGACCCTTTTATGATTTGTGGACTTCGCCTCCAAGAATTCTTGAGCCAACATTTATGAAAGTCTTTATGGCTAACTGAGGAATTCTGGGAGTTGAACTCCTCAAATTATAAAAGGACCATAGTTCTCCATCTCTGCCCTACTGGAACACATAAAATGTAAGGCAGCTTTAATGCTTTGAGAAATGTAAGACAGATCTAATGTTTTGAGATGCCAACTATAATTTTAATAGAATTCCATGTTCTGATGTTTGCTTTTGCAGAATTTTTACTTAGGACCCATTGGTCTCATAGAAAGAAATATTTATTTGGTCTGGAAGGCGCCAGAAACATGATTTCTAGCAAGTCTAAACTATCATTGTTACCTTTCCATAGGTGTTCTGCCGGGCTCTATGGTATGAGGGTAGAAATTTCAGACACACACACACACTTGAAAGTTCAAAAACAATGTTCTTTATCACAAAAATTCAAAAGAAACAAAGCACCCTTTATGTATTGCAAAGAGCACTCGTCCCAAAACAACCTGGTAGTCTGTACAATCCCCTTAATCAGTCGCTAAGTACTTAGTTAGAAGCTGTGAAGGAACGTTACAGCCCTCCTTCTTCCACGAAGTGAGCCCCCCACACTTTGCTCTGCTTTGGTTTCAAAGTCGTGAAAAATCAACAAACAAAGTCTGGAAACAGCAAGGCACGGTCCTGAAGAAAAAACAATCAGATAATCTTTCACAACGGCCAAGCCAGCACGCTGCTATTTATATCAGCAGCTCTAATTACTGGAGCCCCACCCAAACACAGGTGGCCTCTCTTATCTCCTGTAATATTTCTTCAATTGGTCTCTTCGATGCATAATTCTGCACATGCGTGGGTCTAAGACTTCCTCATCCGAATCAACCGAAGATAATGGAGATTGGCTTCCTGGGCTGTGTGCCAAACCCCCCTCTTCCAAGTCTCCCCCACCTTCTTCTTTGTCCGAGGAAACTGCACTACCTGACTCTGTCGTCAATAAAACAGGCCTATGACATGTTGATGTTTCCCCTGCATCCACCTCCACATTCCTTGGGGCAGGAGCTGGGCCAGAGCCAACATATAATTATACAAGTTACTGTACATTTAGAAAATCTAATAGTTCACAACAATGACAGATCCAAAGTGTATCTTCTGAATGGTATCAGTGTGTGATTGAATAAATGTGTTTTCCTTCAAGGTCAGGAGGCTCTTAGCTTCTTTTTTAGCACAACGTTCTAGTCACTTTCTAAATCACCCCAGGTTGTATGACGGTCTGATGTAAGTTGTTTGCATATTTGCAGCAACTGAACAGGGCTAAAAAAATGTGATTCAACTGCATTTTTATCTGTACATGTTAGAAACTATTATTGAAATATACCAAATGAAAAATATTTGCTTTATCAGTAAATTTATTTTCTTACCAATGTACATGTGTTAGAGTTAGGGTTAAAAGCATATAAATGTTTGCTACATTTTATTTACATTTATTTGTGGGTTTCCTGATCACTGATCTTAATAAAATATTAGTTTCTTCATACTGTATTACCAAAAGTTATAAATATATACATGTCCCCATTAAAGTCATAGACAACAAGGAGCTTCCAAGATTACATTTGTTTCCAATGCTGTGGAACAATTCCTTTATTTTTTTTAAAAATCCACAGGCATCTTATCTCCTGCAGTCTTTATTGTAAGTCACATTTTCAAATCAATTTCTGCAGTAGTTATATACATTCAACATCTAAACTATTTGAATTTGGTTTTTTCCATTATAGAAAGAATATAGCATTAGAACATACATTCTAAAAGAATATGGTTTCAGCATGACTAAAGTTACTTTTAGAAATACCCAGGTTGTCCTAATGTCCACAAAAGGCTGTCATTAATGTGTGTACAGAAAACATGCAGAAAATATATTTTCTTTTTCCTTCTCCAAGGAGGTCCAGTAACATACTTTGGACCAAGTTGCAATGGCAAATCTAATGAGTCACTGTTAACTGCTAGTGTGCCTGACACTCTCCATAGTGGATCAAACTCCAAATGGAGGAAGATGATTCTACAGCACAATGTTTTGAGTGACACAGCAGCATTCACCAATATCTAATGAGATAGAAAATTGTTTCAATTCTCTCTCTCTCTCTCTCTCTCCCTTTCTCTCTACCTCTCTCCCCCCCTCTCTCTTTTAAATAAACTTTATTTGGTTTTTTTCTTTAAAAACAACATATAAAAAGCAAACATTCCAAAACACATGACAAAAACAAACACAGAAACAACTAAGCACTTTTGCAGCTTTTTTGTAACGTTTTCATAATTATTTACATTTTACAGCATTGCTATTTTTATTTCATCTACCTCGAATACCTATACTATTCTATGTTCAATGGATTGAATCTCCTAATGTGTTTCCAACTTCTATTTATTCTATTTTAATTATATACATATATATCTGTTTCTCTCTCTCTCTCTCCCTCCCTCCATCCTCTATTTCCTTCTCTCTGTCTCTTTCTCTTTGTGTGTGTGAGAGGGGGGGTGGACACAGACAGACAGACAGAGGCAGAGAGAGAGAGAGCAACACAGTTACATTTGGCATTTTCCAAATTTTTGAAATACAGAGCACAAAAAGGTTCGCTATCACTGTTGTAGGTTATCATGAATTTACTCTCATCTTAATTGTACCTGTTTCTTATCAGATGCTTAAAACTATGTTACCTAATTCTGCCTAGGTTGCTATATAAATTATTTTATCCTTTTAAATCTTGATATAGCTTTTCATAATAATACTGTATGTATTTTACAATTCAAGTATTATAAGAACTCTATATTGCCTTGGAATCCACTGGCTACAAGATGCATAATTTGGTATTGAATTTTGGCTAGGAATAATAATTTGTGAACTGAAATGTTAGAAGGAATAATATGGGGTTTTTTGTCAATGTTTTGCAATACAGTATTGTTGTTTCAGCTGCATAGCCAAAGAAAACAGTAGCAATGATTTAGAACTTTTAAAATTTCTAGATAGGAAATATTTGATCATTTTGATTTGGTTCTTTGTATCAAAAAGTCCCATGGTAAGGTTTTCTGAAGATTCTTTTTAGATTATCTGAAATTTCAGGATATACCATAAATAACCTACATGTTGTACAATAAAATTGTCATTGGATAAATAAAATAAGCAGATACTTATCCTTGACTTTTTATAATAATTTAGACATAAATATTTTAAACGTTGTCTAGGTAGGTACTTAAAATCTGAAACAAGGCAATGTTTTATATATTTTTTTCTTATCCTTTTGTTCTGCTTCTATGTAAATTGGTCTCTTTATCTACTTAGTGAGTAAAATTCAGAATTAAGCATTGCTTCAGCAATCCACTGCAAAGTAGGTGCATTCTTGATACATTTTCTCTTGAGATTTACAAAACGTTTGTACATAAAGCCAAATGAAATGTATTTTTCCACATAACTCATTTTCTTATATTCAACTTGCTGGAGCTTAGTTCAGTACTATTAGTGTGTGGTATTCTGAAGCTGTAAACATCTCTTTATTTTAGCAGCAAATCTTACACATCCATTTCATGGCTTTTATAGCAATAAAAAATGGGCTACGTACATCATCTAGAGTGGGCTGCAATGCTATTGTTTTGCTTATTGCTCTTTTCTGCAGTGGTCAAATAGTTCCTTTGAGACCAAATATTGGTACTTTGGCATCTGTACAGTCTCTGTTAGGCAGCTTGTGTCAAATGAAGAACTGTGACAAATATTTGTAACAAGCATGCTAATTAATAAAATAGTGCTGTTCGGAATTGTGAAGGAAATAATATTATTAGCAAATTGAAAATAATTTGTCAACTTTGTTCTAATTCATTATGATGTTGCTATCTAGAAATATGCTGATGGCAGTGCATTTGGGAACAGCTGAAAAGAAATAAATTTATAAACAATTTTGTTAGTGTTGAAAGCCCCTCCTCTATCTACAGACATTACTACAAAGAGGATCAAAGCGGTTTTGTGCTAAGAAAATACAGTCTTGCCCTTGAATAATGTTTCTACCCTTATTGACCCTACTAAGTTTGGGGAAAAACGTATTACTTAAATCTAGTATAAATTACAATCTAGTTCAGAAATAGTGAGTGCCTTAATTGCCCAACTAGATTAATTTTCTGAGGACAGAATGTAAGAATGCAGTTTCTTGCATTTTTCGGTAGTGCATTTATTTTATTTTCAGCTCTGGAATTGCAATATTCTGTTCCAGTTCCCACACGCCCATCCACTAATTTTACATAGAAATGTACAATGGTATTTGTCTAACTTTTCATCTACTAAGTCTCTCTTATCTGTTTTACCTATATCATATTGATTACCGAGCAGGATTTTCAGTGCTACTTGGATTTTTTTTTTCTTTTTAATTCATAGACCTGTGCAAGTAGAACAAAATCAGGTTCATAACGTTTACTGTTTACTTTGTGAGATAAAAGCTTCACCCATCGGTTCCTCTCAATCCAATCCAAAGTGTAATTGGCCAGGTTGGAATTAAATTCCTGAAGAATTGAGGCAGGACACTAACAAAGAGCACTTATTGTGTTTCCTAAATACCCTTTCTTGCGTCACTCTCTGCAGTTCGAGTTGCTGTCATAAACTAAATGTCTGAAGTTCCTACCATTTTCCAAAGTCAGTAGGGAAGCCAGCAGGAAATTGAAAATCCCAGGTCAGTAGGAAGAGAGGGAAGGGCACAGAAGAGAGGCAGTGAAGCCCAAGGAGTATGTATAAGAGTGTGGTGTGTGTTGGGAGCACATGAAAAGCACAGCACAGCCTGGATCAGAGAGGGTGTGAGGGATGCAAAAATAGTCAGGGAGGGCACACTAAGGTGTTACCAAAGTCATGGAAGTTGAGCAATGTAGGTTGGGGAGGATCGTGATGCTGTTAGGGGCTGTGCAAGAGGTACAATGTCATGAGGAGGGTGGGTGTGACATATATTGGGAAGGGCATGTTGGGGTACAGCAGGAGTTGGGAAGTGTGTGGTAGTGCAGTGGGCATCAAGGAGGGTGCATGGGACTGAGTGAGTGGCTGGTTTGGTATGAACACATAGTGTCAGGGAGAGGGTGCGCAGATGACAAAGTCTTGCCCCATCAATTTGGGACCTTCCCTGCCATTGCAAATGGCAATCTCATCACTGCAACTGGTCCTAAGTGTGAAACAACTACCAAATGAATACCACAGAATTGACCTATTAGTTCCCAAAGATTTAAAAGTATAATTATGTTATTCATATAACTAACTGAACTTAGTTCCAGGATACAATTAAGTTGTTATTCATATGATAAGCCCTGACAAAAGTATTACGACTGCTGCAACACAATTATATTGAGTTCCTTTAATGGTATGTTAACTCTATATTAAAGCAAGATATGAATCATACTATATCAATTACTGCATCCTTATTTCTACTTTTAAGCAAATTATTATGCTGTCATCCTTTTTCCAATATTGAATCAATAGTAGATACTACTGCATTAACCTCAGTTAGATCCAATTGCTGATGTCATGAAAAAAAGTCTTATATACACTGATCCTTTGTACTAAGAATAGCTTCCTATTGCCAATCTCTTTTCAGTTCAATATCATCCTATATGGTATTATAAAACACTATAAATTTTTAATGAGATCACTGAGAGCATCTATTTTATTACTTACTATCCAGTCATCGCTTAGCTTTAATTGCTGTGTTACAATAACAGAAAAGTAAACAACATAAATCTCAACTTTTTTAGTTAAAGTGCATTCTATATTAAATCTGTGTGGTTTGCTAGAATATGACCTTACCGCAGCAGACATTAGTTCAAGATTTCAACATTGAAAAACCTGATGGTCTGTTCAAAAATCATTGGCAGTAAATACTTTTCCAGAAATTCCAGCAAAAGCAGAATCTAGTCAAAAGGGCATACTTATGAAGGTTACAAATAGTATTGTTTGTTTCTTTAAAAAATAAAATGCATGAATTATCATTCCAATATTACTGAACATGTAAATTAATTTTCGGATTAATGGAAAACTGAACTGAATGCTCCCTATTTGTCTCAATCTATTTGTCTCAATCTTTATTTATGATTATTTTTTGCTCTTTATTGTTACCATTTATTATGCCACCTGACTCCCAACTAGTCTTCACTGGAGGTGGAGAACAGTCTAATATAGTCCATAACTGGGAGTTGCTTTGTATCTGCCTTGAAGAGAAGTGAGCATGCCCCGATTAGACTGGGCACTAGTAATCGGAAATAAGGAATGGAGTTCAGAGCACTTCACGTTTATTACATGCTATCTATACACAAGAATCTGACCTTGTTCTGAGAGCTCTTTATCCACCTCTGGTAATGTCAGATTCTGAGGAGGATGAGCCAGGCCCCTCTGGATACCCTGGTCCAGTTGGGTTGGCAGCTGATACAGCGTGAGAGTGAAGAAAGTGGCCTGAATGAACCTGAGGAACCACCAAAGGGGGCTGATATAACAATGGGGGAGTAGCCTCAGTTGGAGGATGAAGCAGACATTAGAGCAGTGGTTCTCAACCTGGGGGTCGGGACCCCTTTGGGGGTCGAACGGCCGTTTCACAGGTGTCGCCTAAGACCGTGGGAAAAGACAAATTTCCCATGGTGTTAGGAACCAAAGCTTCTATTCTGGCGCCTTGGAATGTATTTTTATAATCCGACCAATCGGGCGTTTACAGTGGGAGTGTCCCTCTGACCTTCCTGCCAATCAGCTTAAAGCTCTGTTGGGAGAATTGACGCTAGATTTATGGTTGGGGGTCACCACAATATGAGGAACTGTATTAAGGGGTTGTGGCATTAGAAAGGTTGAGAACCACTGCATTAGAGGAAATAACCCACTCTTAGATGCTAGATATCGTAGGTTTCTGAGAAGACAACAGGATCTGTATAGTAAAAGGAAATAAGCTTGCAGCTTTACCTCTTGGGGTTTTTGATGCCACTCCCAGCCAGTATATAAGCAAAAGATCTTGGGAAATTAGCGGTGGGGTTTCAACTTTGTTTCATGGAAGCTGTGCTAGAGTTGGTGTGTTCGAAAAATGCCCCCAACCCGGAAACCTAGTTCCTGCCTTGTTAAAAACTCTTTGCCAGACATTGTTGAATATTAGAATTTTGATGAGCTGATTTATATCTTCTATAACAAATTTCACTGCCCTATCACAATGGAATGACATGAGGGCAAAGTTGACACCTTTCCCAGAACTTTATCTGCTTTTCACCTCAGAAATATATAAACAGTGATCCCTCGAGTTTCGCGATCTCGATCTTTGCGAAACGCTATATCGCGATTTTTCCACCCGATGACGTCACTCTCTTCCTTCCTTTCTCATCTTTCTTTCTCTCTCTCTTTCTCTATCTTGCTTCTTCTTCTCTCACACTCGCTTCCTCCCTCTCTCATCTCTTTCTTTCCTTCTCTCTCTTTCTCTATCTCTCCCCCTCTTGCTCTCGAGCGGCAAGTGAGCAGCCGGGCAGGCGGGTGAACGGGCAAGCGGCAAGCGAGCAGCCGGGTGGGCGGGTGAACGGGCAAGCGGCAAGCGGAAGCCGGGCGGGCGGGTGAACGGGCAAGTGGCAAGCGGAGCGGCCGGGCGGGCGGGTGACGGGCAAGCGGCAGCGGCAAGCGGAGCGGCCGGGCGGGCGGGTGACGGGCAAGCGGCAAGCGATCTTGGGGTTTCCCCTTTGCCTGGGTGGCGGGAAGACCCAGGGAAGGTTCCTTCGGCCGCCCAACAGCTGATCTTCTCCGCAGCGCGGCAGCAGCGAGGAGCCGAAGATGGGGTTTCCCGGTTGCCTGGGCAACGGGGAAACCCCATCTTCGGCTCCTCGCTGCTGCCGCGCTGGGGAGCAGATCAGCTGTTGGGCGGCCGAAGGAACCTTCCCTGGGTCTTCCCCGCCGCCCACACGCAAACTCCACCATCTGCGCATGTGCGGCCATGAAAAAAAGGGTGCGCATGCGCAGATGGTGTTTTTACTTCCACACCGCTATATCGCGAAAAATCGAGTTTCGCGAGGGGTCTTGGAACGGAACCCTCGCGAAACTCGAGGGATCACTGTACATATATATATTGATTTTACTTATACAGTATCTGGACTTACGTAATCTTCTTGTATATTTGTGCATATATATATGGCCTGTGTTTGCTTTACTGTAAGAACCACAGTTCCTTTTCTTCCTTTATTTCATTATACTTCTCATACAAACTATTCACAAAATATCATCATAAAACATAACATTTTTAAAATGTTTGCACATATGTGTCTCAATAGTTTTCTCAAATGTTTTTGTTTCAAGATTTTCTTTCTTAAAACACTATATTTCCCTCTGTGAAGTAATCGTTGTAGTCTTTCAAGAACATGGAAGGAAACTACAAACAATTCTTCTTAAACAATATTGCTAAAATTCTGGATATGGTACACATTAGGAGATCTGGCCTACAGCAAAAGATTTCAATAGGATTAGCACATCTCCACTGAGAATTGATGCAGCAAATCTATCTTAATGGAAATTATCTTCAGGGACATACAACATAAATAACAGCTAAAAAGTTCACAGTTTAGTACTACTTGCTAAGTGGCACTGAGAAAGAACAATTTTAAACATAGAGGTAGCTCTTTCTCTTTCAAGCAAAAATAAATTATTAATTTAAATGTGTTTTAACAAAAAATAAAAGGCAGGGCTGCATTCTTCCAGTTAACTATTTATATAAACCTAAAAGTGTTGTTCAATTTGATGTCCCAAAGGCCAGACCAGACTAACTTTGGGTGGGATTGGAGGTTAGCTTTACCCTAGAAGAAGAGGCATATTAGGTAAGACCAATGCATTTTCTCCATAGTAGGTGGAGCTAACCTCCAAGAATGGGACATACCAAACCAGTCTGTCTGTTGGGAGGGTTACGTCTGGCTGGGTTAACCCTCCGGGGTGGGTGGGTCTATGGCACCACATGTCACAGGACCCTGTAACCAAAGGCCACCTTCACCGATGCAAAAATGTCAATTTTGTAGTGTCAGATAAAAGGAATTGGAGAGGCCCAAGAGACTGCATGACAGACCTCCTGGATGGAACTTGAGTGGACCACACAGCTGCAGCACTAACATGTTGAGTATGCAGTCACTCTGGTAAGTCGTGGCAAAGACTGCATATCATAAGCCTTTACTTTTACACTACGCAGCCAGCACCCCATGGTGGCGGACATCTTTTGTCGCAAAGGGTTGAAGGGAGACGAACAGCACCTCCATTTTGTGGTGGGAGGAGGTGCGTTTGAGGTAGATCTTCAGTGCCCTCCTAACATAAAGCTTGTGCCAATAAAGATTGTGAAGAATTGGGGTAAAAGCTGGGCAGGGCAATTTCCTGAATATAAGAGGTTATTTTTGGGACAAATGAGGGGTCCAATCGGAGGACTACTCGATTTTAATGGAATATACAGAGATTCCTCCCTAACAGACAAGGCAGCAAGCTCAGAGATCCTCTCAGCGGAAGTGATCACCACTAGGAATGCAACTTTACAGATTATATGGCAAAGCAAAGTGGTCCTCAAGAGCTCATAGGGGGCACCCGTCAGCGACAGGAGAACCTTTGAGAGATCCCAGGTTGAGTACTGATGGCTGATGGGAGAACACAAATTCACAGCCCCTTTCAGGAACCTGCGTAAGAGATAAGGAGTGCAGAGACATCAGAGCATGTTTGGGGAAAAACACTCGTTAAGGCCATGCTATGGGAATTTGAGGATGTCGATGATGACTAAATCAACAGGGGGATACCCCATCTGTGGCCAGGAGTAGAAAATTTTTCAGGTGGCCAAGTAGTTTCTCTCAGTAGACAACTGCCTCGAGAGTCCAAATGATACAGTCTGGAACATTGTGATGCAGGAGAAAGTGAACTGGCAGCAAGATAAGCCAGAATCCACCCCTGCTTCAAAAAAAATTTCAATATATGAATAAAATCTAGAAAAAGCCCAAAGGAAAACCAAATTATTAAAAGACAGTTTTGTTACTGCTGTTTTTCCTCTTTTAATCCCCAAACACATATTGCACATGTTAGTGAAAACAAACAGAAAAGAGAGAGAGAGAGAGAGAGAATAGGCGTTGATTGCTTACCTGAACGCCTCTTCTCGTACGGTGAGCGGGTACAGCAGTCACATGGGTTGCTCATGTCCAATCCGGTGGAACTGAGCCTAGTATTAAAAAAGCTTGCCGGATCCGCCCCTTCCCCAGAATTCGCGAATCCATAGACTAGGCTCAGTTGTGAAGCTCTGTAGTGTTCAACTCTCATTGTTAGAGGAAAAAAGATATAGAAAGGTAAAGAAGACACATACAAGGGCGGGAAGTGACTGCTGTACCCGCTCACCGTACGAGAAGAGGCGTTCAGGTAAGCAATCAACGCCTATTCTCCGTACTGAAGGAGCGGGTCCAGCAGTCACATGGGACATACCCAATAGATGGTCCCTAGGGTGGGAGTAGCTTGCTATCGTGTGAGATAACGGATTGGAGTACCCTTCTGCCGAAGGCAGCGTCCGCTGAAGCGTAAGAATCAATCTTGTAGTGCCTGATGAAGGAATTTGGTGAGGCCCAAGTGGCTGCTTTGCAGACCTCCTCCAACGGGGCTTGAGTCGCCCAGGCGGCCGAGGTGGCTGCGCTCCTGGTGGAATGCGCTGTGATGTTCCTTGGAACTGAGAGGGAGGCCGACTCATAGGCCTTAGATATAGTCCCTCTGATCCAACGGCCTATTACTGTTGAAGACACTTTGGCCCCCATGACTCTGGGATGATAGGCTACAAAAAGTGCTTCTGACCTCCGAAAGGGTCCTGTGCGTTGGATATAGATTCTCAGCGCTCTGGTGAGGTCCAGGGTGTGCCATCTAATTGCCAAGGGATGGTCTCGTTGGAGGCAGAAGGAAGGTAGGACAATATCCTGAGATCTGTGGAACATGGAACTGACCTTGGGTAAGAAGGTGGGGTCCAGTCGCAAGACTACCTTGTCCTGATGGAATTGACAAAGGTCCTGCCTGATTGAGAGGGCAGCCAGCTCCGAAATGCGTCGGGCAGAAGTAATAGCCACCAGGAAAGCTACCTTAAAGGATAGGTACCTGAGGGACGCCGATTTTAGGGGTTCGTATGGTGCCTGCGTGAGGGAATGGAGAACCCGTGGCAAATCCCAGGATGGATACCTGTGGACCTTGGAAGGTCTGAGGTTGGCTATGCCCTTGAGGAATTCCTGAACTTCAGGGAAGGATCGGAGAGGCTGTCTGCGGGGACCCCCTAGGACAGATGAAATGGCTGCCAGATGACGCCGGAGGGTGCTGGTGGAAAGTCCTTTATGGAAGCCTTGCATAAGGAAGGAAATAATTCTGTGTATGGGGATGCACAGAGGGGAGAGACCTTCCTGTAGACACCACTGGTGAAACTTGGACCACGTGTGGTCGTAGATTCGATTGGTCGAACCCCTTCTGGCCTTTAAAATGACCTCCACTGAATCGGGGTCATGACCACGCAGTTCTAAATCTCTCCTGATAACAGCCAGGCGGTGAGGTGGAACCACTCCGGGTCTGGATGGAAGGAGGCCCCCTGCCGCAGCATATCCCCCGAAACGGGGAGACGCCAAGGGTCCTGGACGGACAGCTGTTGGAGATCCGCGAACCAGGGCCGGCGGGGCCAATGAGGGGCGATTAAGATTACTCGGGCCCTCTCGGTGAGGACCTTGTGAATCACGTCCGGGAGGATTGGAATTGGAGGAAATGCGTAGAGTAGGCCTGGAGGCCATGGACTCCGGAGGGCATTGATTGCTTCCGCTCCCGGGGATGGAAATCTGGAATAGAAGCGAGGGAGTTGGGCGTTCGCATTGGTCGCGAAGAGATCCAGGATTGGTAGGCCGAATCTGAGGGTGATTTGATGGAACAGGTCTTGATGGAGGTTCCACTCTCCTGGGTCTATCGTTGCTCGGGATAGCCAATCCGCCTGGACGTTGAGACTCCCCGAGATGTGATCGGCTAGGAGCGACTGGAGATGTTTTTCCGCCCAAAGGCCCAACTTGAGGGCCTCCCTCATGAGAGCCTTGGATCTCGTGCCCCCCTGTCTGCAGATATGGCTTTTTGTGGCAATGTTGTCGGTGAGAATGAGAACGTGCCGGTTGGGAATGCGAGGAGAGAAATGCTTCAGAGCCAGGGAAACGGCTCTTAACTCTAGCCAATTGATTGGCCTGGAAGCTTCCTCCGGGGACCACGTGCCCTGGGCTATCATCCCCTGGGCGTGGGCGCCCCATCCCGATAGACTGGCATCTGTGGTGATGACAAATTGATCCGGGCACCTGAACGGGGATCCTCTGTCCATGGCCGGAGACTTCCACCACTTGAAGGATCTGCGAACACTCAGTGGGATGACAATGCGTCGATTTGAGTTGCTGTGCCCCGATCTCTGAAAAGGTAACAGGAGCCACTGGAGTTCCCTAGCATGAAGGCGAGCCCAGGGAATGATGCCTATGCATGACACCATCTTCCCCAAAAGGGAAGATAGAGTAACTATGGATACTGAAGAATTAGATAAAATGTTAGAAATTAACTCCACTATACTGAGTTTTCTCTCGGGAGAGAGAAAAACCTGGGAGGATTCTGAATCAATAATGGATCCCAGGTGAGAAATGGATGTGGAAGGTTGGAGGTGACTTTTTTCAAAGTTGATGGAAAAACCATGGTCCTGAAGGACTGACATGGTGACAGAAAGGTCTGTTTTTACTTTCTCTAGGGAGTTCCCATGAATCAAAATATCATCAAGATAACATAAAATGTGGATGGGAGACGCCCGGATATAGGCCGCCAGGGACCCCAAGAGCTTTGTAAAGACCCGAGGGGCCGAGGAAAGGCCAAATGGCATCGCCCTATACTGGAAATGCCTGCCTTGAAAAGAAAAACGTAAAAATTTTCTGTGGCATTTGGCTATAGGAATGTGAAGGTAGGCCTCAGTGAGGTCTAAGGAGACCATGAAATCTCCCGAGTGAATGGCGGCCAAAATAGAAGACAAGGAGTGCATCTTAAACTTCCTATATTTGATGAATAGGTTTAGTTTCTTTAAATCCAAGATAGCTCTCCAACCTCCGGAGGACTTTGGAACCATAAATAGGATGGAGTAAAAACCTAGGCCCTTCTGACCAGAAGGGACCGGTTGAATGGCTCTGATGGACAATAGATGAGAAATGGCCTCCTCCATACGGTTACAATCTGAGGATGACCTGGGAGAAGGGCAGGAAATAAAACGTTTAGGGGGAGGAGAAATAAATTCTAAAAGAAGGCCTGTTTGAACAGTGTCAATGACCCAAGGGTCCTTGGAGGAGAGACGCCAATTAGAGGCGAAATGAGCTAGGCGACCCCCTATGGGAATAGAGGTAAGATTACCATCTAGGTTTTTTTGAAGCCCTGTTAGAGGAAGCTCCCCTTTGGAAGCGAAACCCTCTACCCCTGGAGTTCCTACCTTGGGAACGAAAGCGGGGGGAATACTGACCTGGAGATCTCTGATAGGAAGCCGCTTGATCTTGCTGGCGCCCTGGGCGACGAAAGGACTGCGTTTTGGTAGCCTTTTTTGTGGTGGGACCCAAAACTTTCTTCTTGTCCGTGGTTTCCGTGAGGAGTGGATCCAGAAGATCACCGAAGAGAAGGTCGCGCTTTAAGGGACCCTGGGATAATTGCCACTTTTGGCGAACTCCCGCTTGCCAAGGGCGAATCCATAGGAGTCTTCTTGCCGTTGTAGAAGCTGCAATAGACTTAGCAGAAAATCTAGTAGATTGCAAGGTGGCATCAGCCACGTACTGGGCAGCTGCAAAGACTTTGTTGAAGTCTTGTTGACCTCTCAAGTCATCGGGAGGAATATGCTGTTGAAGTTGGCGAAGCCACAGCAGCATGGCTCTGGAGAAAAAGGAAGCCGCTGCTGAACTTTTAATGGCCCAGGAATCAGCGGTGAATCCTCTTTTGAGCATTTGCTCAATGCGCTTGTCCTCTGGGCGGAGGACTTCCTCCGCCTCGCCTGGCACAGCCGCTGCCGAGTGAAGAATCTTGACAGGTTCATCCGGTTTGGGAAAGGATAGAAGCTCTTCATAGGAAGAGGAAAGTTTGTACAACTTTCTGTCCTTGGTGGAGGGATTAAGGCCAGAGGCTGGAAATTCCCACTGTTTGAGTAAAGCATCTTTAAACAATTTAGGCATAGGAATTACCTCGTTATCCTCCTGTTCCTCTGTGAAGTAAGGTAAATTCTCCTCCGGGGGATCAGTGGAAGTGGAGGCTTGTTTCTCCTGGGCCGCTAATCCCGTAGAAATTCTAGCTTTGAGGAGGAGAGATTTGAATAATTGAGAAGGAAAAATAGTAATTGGAGGAGGAACCTTTATTTGGGATTCCTCATCATCTGATAAGCCTTGAAAAGGGTCCTCATCATCCTCTATATCCTCATATTCATCCTGGGAGGAATCTGAATCCTCCTGAATAGGAGCTCTGACCGCTGGGGAAGAACCCAAGGGGCGGGAGGGACGAGAAGGAGGAAGAGGTAAGGAAAGCTCATTGATGGTGGAGAGTTTGGCATCAATGGCTTTGGACAACACAGCAAAAATAGACTGGAACTCAGGAGGTAAACTGGAAATATCAGCAGAAATGGCAGAAGAATCCCTAAAGGCCTGGGAGCATCCTGGCTGGGGGGAATCTTCAATAATATCTGGTTCCTCTGGACCTATGCCCCATAGGTTAGGTTGGGGTCTGTCTAGGTTTGGCTCATCCAGAGATAACACAGGGACCCCAGAAGGAGGTAGACTAGAAGCCTCTGGGGGGTCTTGGCTACTGATCACTTGGGCCTGCACTTTCAAACGTTTTGCTGATTTGTCATGGATTTTTTGTAGGGCTAGGTCCCTTCTCTTCTCGGCCCTGGTGACCTTGGTCGAGGGGCGGGCCCCTGGAGAAGAGGAGGAAGAGGCCTGGGGGATACTAGTAATCTCATCGCCTGTAGGCCTGGCCTCTCTGGGACCTTTAGTTGTGCCTCTCTTGGGAAAAGTAGCCATAGTCTGACAATTAACAGAAGACAAGGCTGAGCCAATAACTAAATAATAAGGAGAAGAATTTCAAGGACTTCCCAAGAGGAATGGATCCTGCTTCGAGGCCTCGAAGCTGCTGAAACTTGAGGACAATCTGGGCAAACCCAGAGTTCGTGCCCCCAAACCCAGCGGGGCCAGCCTCCCTAAACTTTATAATTAAGTAAACCAAGGCACTCTGGTTGGAGGCTTAGCCGGTGGAGAATTTAGCCTGGGACCCCCAAGGCCCGCTCCGGGATCCAAGCGGTGGACTGAGGCCTACGCGGCTGGCAGGAGGCCAACACGAGAGGCCTAGATTTAAAAAGGGCGCGAAGGCCTTCGCGCCGAAAAAATCGCTCCGTAAAATTTCTTAAAGGGAAAGCGATCGACTAAGTCCAGGAGACTAGAAGGCGTCTCACTCCGCAGGAGGTATTTTTAAGCCCTTAAATATATTGTATACAATAAATAATCAATAATTCAATAGATTAATACTTGCACCAGGACCTCCAGGCCAACGGATTAGAAGAATCCACAAGCGGCCGCAGGGATCGTAACCGGCAAAACCGCCGGGGAAAACGAAACCGCAACTTCTCCAAAAGAAAAAAGCCGAGCCGCAAACGGCTGGCGCTATTAGTGCAAGTAAATAATAATGATAAAACAAATCTTACTACTTTTGAAGAAAAGAAAACGAAGGGAAGGTGTTAGAATGTTGAACGAGCTATCACAATACAACCGCAGGATATGCGAACTGAGCGAATTCTGGGGAAGGGGCGGATCCGGCAAGCTTTTTTAATACTAGGCTCAGTTCCACCGGATTGGACATGAGCAACCCATGTGACTGCTGGACCCGCTCCTTCAGTACGGAGAATAACAGTTTAGAGACAAAGAATGAGTCCTTCATGAGTGGACGTCATACAAAGGAAGGAAGGAAGGAAGGAGGGAGGGAGGGAGGGAGGGAGGGAGGAAGGAAGGAAGGAAGGAAGGAAGGAAGGAATTTCATGGCAAACATCCTAAATAAGGCCTGACGTCTCACAAATAAAATCTGATTGATTTTTTTAGAACTGTGCTGCAAAATGCATACATTTCCTGATAAACCTACTTACTGCTTTAAAAGAGTTACAATGAAAAAGATTGTACAGCAAATTTGTTTAAAAGTGGGATTACCATCTTTAGAACCCAGTACAGATAATCTTTGAGTTACAACGGTTCATTTAGAGATCATTCAAAGTTACAATGGCACTGAAAAAAATGTGTTTTTTTCATACTTATGACTGTTGCAGCATCTGCTTCATGACATGATAAAAATTCAGATGCTTGGCAACTGACTCATATTTATGATGGTTGCACAGTCCTAGGGTTATGTGATCCCCTTTTGTAACTTTCTGAAAGCAAATCCAATAGGGAAGCCAGATTCATTTATTAACCATGTTACTAACTTTAAAACTGCAGTGATTTGCTTAACAACTGGAAATGAGAGTCATAAAATAGGCCAAAATCATTTAACAAAAGTGTCACTTAGCAACAGAAATTTAGGGATCAATTGTGGTCATAAGTTGACTACCTGTATTTTTGTGAAACACTCTCCTTTAAAAAGTAATGCATAATCCATATTGTTTAGGGAAAAAACATTGTAAGGACTGCTGAGAAGAGCTACATGCATATACAGCGTAGGATACAGTGAAATAGAATCCAGACTTCCATAGTAAAATGAGGTGATTTAGATTATATCTTGATTTTTTAAAGTAATATTCACTGCCTTCATTGTATTTTTTTCTTTTGTTAACAGAATGCATCATTGTAATTTTTAGAAAGTTATGTTTTAAAAATCAAGAGGTCATAATCTATCTCTAGCTTCTGGCTGGTTATGAAAGATATCATTAGTCAAATGACAAAAATATTTGTCTGTGTGCATTATCCTTATTCTAAATATGTGAATATCTCATGTTTCCAAATAGTGCTTTAAATCGCAGACAAAATATTGCAAATCTCCGTAATTTCAAGATTGGTTTTGCCACCTGAATTCACTTGAATTTTCACTTGTCACTGTGACATCAAACATTTTGTCTTTTTAATAAAGCAAGTTCTAAATAAAACTTCTTTTTATCTGTTGCATTATCATTGCCAAGTTACTTTTCAATTTTGCAAGCAAAACCTTTCAGACTCAAAATCTGAAATACAGTTACTAGCATCCTATGTCTCAGTAAAATCAAACTCATACAATCCACTGCCTGCTAAACACACACACACACACACACACACACACACACACACACACACACACACACACACACACACACTTACTTGACTGTTATTAAAATCACCAGGGGGTTCTCTGGTGCAGTTCTTCTTTATAGGCTATTATGTTTTCAGTGAATTAAACAAGAATGTGAAAGCATGCAAAACAGAGAAGGAAGGTTTCAATAATTTCCCTGTAGCCCAACACTTCTTTACACCAAAGCCTGTGGCAGTATAAACACATCCAACAGCAATGAGCAAAAATAGGGTTTTCAACTAGCTTTATTTGACCGTGACTACAGTTTAAATACAGAGAGCATTTTATGACCATGTTTACAAATGATTGCTATGATAGGCAAACCACAAAATTAGCAGAAATGAAACAAAGCATGGAACTATAGTCACCGACAATTTAATTTTCTAAGCATATCTCAAACGTTTATCTGGGGCTCAGAGACATAGTTGGATTCACAAATGTCTGAAGCAGTTGCATTACTATACAAAATACCTGTTATCTATTATTTCATTTAATTATAAAAATTTTAAAAAAATAGGACAAGGAGCTCTGTTGGTGTTGTGGAATGTTTAATCAGAAGAAAGACTATTATCTGGGACATGATGCTGGGATCCAGGAATTACATAACAAACAATCAGAACAGAGCTAGAAGGGACCTTGGAAGACTTCTGTGCCAACCCCCCCTGTTCAAGGAGTACACCCTATACCAGTGATGGTGAACATTTTTTCTCTTGGGTGCCGAAAGAGCATGCCTGCACACTATTGCGCATGCACAAGTAATTCAATGCCTGGGGAGGGCAAAAACAGCTTCCCCTGTCCCCCAAAGGCCCTCTGGAGGCTGGAAATGGCTTGTTTCCCAACTTCTGGTGGGCCAGGTAGGCTCGTGTTGTACCCTCCCCAGGCTCCAATGGCTTCCCTGGAACTGGGGGAGTGTAAAAACGCCCTCCCCCATCCCCCTGAGGCTCTCTGGAAGCCAAAAAACATCCTCCCAGAGCGTCTGTGTGAGCCAAAAATCAGTTGGCTGGCACACACGTGCACATTGGAGCTGAGCTAGAGCAACAGCTCGCGTGCCAGCAGATGTGCCATAGGTTTGCCCCCACTGCCCTATACCATTTCAGACAGATGACTGTCCAGTCCCATCTTTAAAACCTCCAGTGATGAAACAGCTATAACCTCTGAAGGCAAGCTGTTAGGATAGCTCTCTTTAGTTCCAGGTTGCTTCTTTCCTTGATTAGTTTCCATCCATTGTTCCTTGTCTTGCTTCCTGGTGCTTTGGAAAAAAGTTTATGTGGCAGCCCCTCAAATAATGGAAAACTGACATCATGTCAACCTACTCCTTCTTTTCTCTAGACTGGCCATATACAATTCCTGCAATTGTTGTTCATATATTTTTGTCTCTAGGCTCTTAATTTTCATAGCTGCTCTTCCTTTTTTTTTCAAAGTCTGAACATCTTTTTTGTAAAATGGTGACCAAAACAGAATGCAGTATTCCAGTAGAGTACAATATCTTAAAAACAGAATGCAGTATTCCAGTACTAAGGATTTATAAATCAATACTAATACTGTACTTCACCTAGTTTTGGTTCTATGCCTCTGTTTATATAACAAGGATTGTATTAGCTTTTTTTGGATGTCGCTTTATCCTGCTGGCTCATACTTAAGTGATCATCTACTAGGACTCCAAGGTCCCTCTCACAATTACTGTTTTCGAGCCGGGTTTCACCTAATATGTACTTGCACATTTGATTTTTCCTGTCTAGGTAAAACCTTGCCTTTCTCCACATTAAATTCCATGTTGTTGGATAGGGTCCATTGTTCAAGTCTCTAAAGATCTTTTTGGATCCAGATCTTGTCTTCTGGGATGTTGGCTATTTTTGCCAGCTTAGTATCATCTGCAAATCTGATGAATTCCTCTTCAAGTCCCTCATCTAACTCATTTATGAATATATTGAAGAGTATATGGTCGAATATGGAACCTTGAAGGTTCCATATTACTGCTTACTTATCTCAATGTAGATGTAGTACCATTAAGGACTACTAACTTAATATGGATTGTCAGCAAGTTATAAATCCATCTGGTGGTGATGCTATCTATCCCCCATTTTTCTACTTTACCAAGAAGGTTGTGGTCTACTTTGTCAGATGCCTTGCTAAAGTCGAAGTATATTATATCCACAGCATTTCGTTGGTCTACTAATTTAATCACTTTGTCAAATCTAGATCTATTGTCAGATCTATTTTTAACTAACCTGTGCTGGCTATTAGTTATACTGTAACTCTATTTGTTTCTATATGTTCACATATCTGGTTTTTTATTATTATTTTTCAGTATCTTCCCAAGAATTTATGTTAGGCTGATTGGTAGACAGAAACAAGGTGGAAGGTATGAACTATACTCTAAATTTTTATTATTTGAATTTGCAATCCTCTTTTACAATATTAATAATTTACTTCAGATATGTTTAAGAAGACAGAAAGCTATTTGTGTGAACAGAAATGAAGCTGTGGAATTACAAAGTGTTTATACAGTAAAATAAAATGGAAAATAATTAATTTTGTTTGGAAAAAATGAGAAACATATGGGCTTGTCGGTCTTGAAAATAAAGTAGTACCTCTATTTATGAACTTAATTCGTTCTGTGACCAGGTTCTTAAGTAGAAAAGTTTGTAAGAAGCAATTTTTCCATAGGAATTAATGAAAAAGCAAATAATGTGTGTGATTAGGGAAACCAAAAGGAGGGTGGAGGCCCTGTTTCCTCCCAGGAGATTCCTAGAGAGGCCCCATGGAGGCTTCTCCCTGACTTTTCTGGCCCTGTTTCCTCCCCGGAGATTCCTAGAGAGGCCACATGGAGGCTTCACCCTGACTTTTCCGATTACAGTTTCGGAGGTTCAGATTTGTAAGTGGAAAATGATTCTTGAGAAGAGGGGAAAAAAATCTTGAACACCCGGTTCTTATTTAGAAATCTTATCGAGAAATATTTATCTTTGGCCACATCCATTTATCTTCTCACTCACTCACCCTCTCTCCCTCCCTCCCACCCCCATCTCCCTCTCTCCCTCCTTCCCTCTCCCTATCTAACACAATCACACACACAATCAAACACACATATACTGTACTTTCAGACCTTTCAGTTATAAGCTTTACTGCATTCTATTATTGTATTCAACTATAACACAGAGACAAGGTTTTATTTTACACAAGTCCTTTGTTAAAATCACAAACATTTCACAAAATCTTGTATCAGCAAATATGAAGCTACCTCATACATTTTTAACAAACTTTTGATCACTGCTCATATTTCCCTCCCTTCTTCCCGGTCTGCTTACAGTTTTAAAAAAATACATTCTGGGGACTATGTCATTATTTCTGCTTCAGTGATCTGTAAGCATCCCTGATTAATGTTTGGCTATTTGTGTAATGGATTTCTCTGACAGAATAGCAAACTTTTATTCCTGGCATTAAGCAATACAAACAGTCTTTCAGTACTGTAGAAATAGAAAGTAGCTTATCTCTATTCCTTAAAATGATTTTTGCTTTTTGATTGCAGATACAATGATGATGATGATGCACTTTCTGTTTTTAAGCATAGTAATAAAAATGCTTGAAATAATTGGGTACTACCCTGCTAACTCCCCCAAAATAAGACATCCCCTGATAATAAGCCCAACCAGGATTTTGAGTGCATGGCAATAAGGCCAACTGCTTATTTAAGGGTTCAAAAAAATACAAGTCAGCATCTTATTTTTTGGAGAAACATGGTACTTTTCACGACTTAAATGGAATAGTTTATGATTTAAAGGTTATAAAAATGAAGAATGCAACGTTCTTTGAAAAATAAATCACATAAAACAAAACAGGGCTTTAGTGTTTAATTGGAAAGAAATATGAATTTTTAAATATAATTTAACTAAGTTTCATGAATACTGGTCTTCATTTGTGTCTTAAAATATTTAATAAACCTATGCTTATAAAGAATATATCTATTATTTAAATTAAAACATGAAAATAGGTGAGAATTTAAAAAGTTAACATCATGGTCAGTATAATATAATATTGTGAACTTTCCAATAGTTTAAAGATTTTAGATATAGTGTACAATATAAACAAAGACTTAACTTGTCACCACTAACCCCCTTTTTTATGCATATGTCTTTTTCAGGACAGATCTGATTTCATCAAATACAGTGGTACCTCATGATACGAACCCCTCGTCTTACGAACAACTCGAGATACGAACCCGGGGTTCAGAAAAAAATTGCCTCTTCTTACGAACTTTTTTCGAGTTACGAACGCCAAACCCGAACTTCCGGGTTCGGCGTTCGGGAGGCTGCTGGAAAGCCCCCTGGCTGTTTTAAAAGGTGACAGCTGGGCTGGGGGGCTTCCCAGCAGCCTCCCGAACCCCGAACCTTTGCCGAACTTCCGGGTTCGGGGTTCGGGAAGCTGCTGGGAAGCCCCCCAGCCTGGCTGTCACCTTTTAAAACAGCCAGGGGGCTTCCCAGCAGCCTCCCGAAGCCGAACGCCAAACCCGAACTTCCGCGTTCGGCGTTCGGAGGCTGCTGGGAAGCCCCGCCGCCCGGCTGTCACCTTTTAAAACAGCCTGGGGGCTTCTCGGCGGCCTCCCGAACGCCGAACCCGGAAGTTCAGGTTCGGCGTTCGGGAGGTCGTTGAGAAGCCCCCAGGCTGTTTTAAAAGGTGACAGCCGGGCGGCAGCGTTTTTCCTCGGGTTTTTTTTTTTGGTTGCACGAATTAATTGACTTTACATTGTTTCCTATGTACAGTCATACCTCGTCTTACGAACCTTTCGTCTTACAAACCTCCCCCTGGAACCAATTAGGTTCGTAAGACGAGGTATGACTGTACATAAAACATTGAAGCTCAAAAGATATGTAACATGTACATATTATATACAATGAGTAGTAAAAAAGAAAGTGAAAAGGCAAAGCAATATGAGTCTTTCTAGAGAGCAAATGAGAATAAGAATTGCTTAAACAGAGAAATGTCCAAAATGTACTCTCATCTTATAATACATGAGTATATCATAATAGATTATGCACAATAGTAACAAAAAGAATCAACTCTGTATGAAACAAGTTGATTATTTTCCAACCCTTTTAACTTAAAGCTGTAAAAATCAAATTGGCTGCAAAAATCAGTATCTCCAAAGATGAAAAATGTCAGTTTACTTCCTTCTACATTTAGATAATTTGATTCATTTTTTAATTTCTACTTCTGCAAAAAATGAAAAAGAAACTTAATCACAAATTATCATAATTTACATTACAAAAATGGAAGAAATATTCATTTTGGATATATAAGTGTCCTAAATAATTTTCCCTGCCTCCCTCAGAGAGATGCTTCAAGAGGCAGGAAGAATTATGTAGGGCTTTTTCTCACGGAGATAAAGAATTTGACAGCCTTAAACTTTAATAGTGGAAAATTAATAACAGTTTCCACAACCCAGGCTTTAATGAATCCTCTCATGAGGACTCAAAATAAAGGGGAAATTAAAACTCTGGCAACTACATTCTCTTCACCTCTATCACTAGATGAATTTCTTAGAATCAAGGGGAAAAAAGAAATAAGCTTTATCCTAAGGCCGAAGACTTTTTAAAATGGCAGTTCCAAATATTGATATCTGTTCATTGAAGGGGGTAACATCTCAATCTTTTCCCATGGATGCAAGCCACAAGGACATTGTTCCTTGGAAATGAAGATACTTTTTCTGTAATGTCCAGATGGACCAGGAGTTCCAAATATAAAGCAGAGTTGCTTTATCCCATCCTATAAACACTGAGACCATGCCCCAATACAAAAATGCTCTGTTTTCCATTTTCTGAAGACATGCCTTCATTATATCATTTCTATGGTAATATATATTCTCCTATTAAGTAGTCTGAAAATGGCTTTAGTTGTTGTCATATCAAAATAGTATTTACCGACTTGCATGCACGCTCATGCCAGACGTGCAGGTGCCCGCAGCAGCCTCGGAGGGTGCATCAATAGCGCCAAAGACGACAGGCCTTCGCTGGACTGGATGCTATCTCCTCCTCAATGAGTAGTAACGTATCAGGTAAGACCAACACCTCTTCTTCATAGTGGTGGAGACAGCATCCAGGAATGGGACATACCAAAAGTGGCTGACCTATTGAGGTGGTTGAGTCAGTCCAAAGTCCCCTGCTTGGACACTCTGAAGTACCTGCCTGCCAAAGCTGAGGCTTAAGTGTTCAGTTTATAGTGGCAAATAAAAGGGGATGGAGAAGACAAGAGCTTGACAGACCTCCTCTATAAGGACCTGTGTTGCCCATGCTGCAATGGTGGTAGAGTGGGCAGTTTCTTGGCCAGGGAGCTGCAAAGCCTGGCTCTCATTGGCTAGCGATACATGGCTTAATCTACTGTCCCAAGGTTGAGGGGGTAACATTGTTGCCCAGCATGGCAAGCTGAAAAGAGGCAAATTGGGATTCCATTTTTCATAGGGTGGAAGTCCTTTTGATGTATATGCAGTGTCCCATCCACATGTCCAAGGTATGCTACTATGTTCGAAGTTGTGGACTGGCTCAGGACAGAAGTTCAGCACCACCAGTTCCTGAGCCCTGTGGAACTGTTTACCGTGGGGCTGAGGGAGGGATCCACCACAAAACCACCCTGTCAGAATGGAACACACAAAGGTCCTTCTTCACTGACAGAGCTGACAGAGCCACCTGGCTGATGTAATGGCCACCAGAAATACTACCATACAATAAGGTAGCACATGCTGACCTCTCTTAAAGGTTCAAATAGGCCCCAGTAAGGGAGTTTAAGACCTTGGCCAGGTCCCATGTTGGGTACCTGTGCACCACTGGTGGCCTCAGGTTGATCATTCCCCTGAGGATCCGATGGACCATAGGGTGCTGGGAGAGGGAGTTCACAGCTCCACATTCCAAAACCAAAGACAGGGCCGCTATCTGCTTCCTGATTATATTCAGGGATAACCTGTTATCTAGTATTTCCTAGAGAAACTCCAGGATCCAGGCTATGGAAACCTCCATGGGAACCAATCCCCCTTTGGGCACACCCCACAAAAAGCCTTCCACATGGTGTTATACATTCGGTTGGTCAGGGCTCTGCACGAGGCCTGAATTGTCTTAATGACCCTGGAGGAAAAATTGTCCCAACTCAGAAGGCTCCATTGAAGTACCAGTTGTCAGTTGAAACCACTGTGGGTCCAGATGGACCAACGCCCCCTGGCTGAGGAAGACCCTGTTCTGAGGGATCCTCCAGGGTCAAGCCACAGGCAAGTTCACCAGGTCTGCAAACCAAGGGCTTCTGGGGACAATGGGGACCCAGAAGCAGAAGCTCCTCTTCCTCCAGCAGTTTCCTGATGACATTCAGAATCAGCAGGAAAGGAGGGAAGGCATAAAGCAATCCTGGAGGTCATGGGCTGCCCAGCATATCTACACCTTTTACCTCTGGTATCACAAAAAACTTGGGAGTTGGCAGTTGTCTTGGGTGGCAAATAGTTTGACTGTCAGGAAGCCAAAGCGTTCATCATTTTCCACAACAGGGGGTGCAGGCGTCACTCTGTATGGTCAACTGAGACTCTGCTGAGCTAGTCTGCCTGCATGTTTGCCACTCCTGATATCTGTGCTGCTCTGATGGGCAGTAGATGAGTTTCCGCCTGCTCAGCCTCTTGCATGAGAAGACTGGAGTAGGTCCATCCTAAGTGGTTGATATGGGTCTTGGTAGCTACATTGTCTGTCAAGACCAAAAGGTATTGGCTTCCATAACTTACTCCCCTCAAGCGCATCTCCTGCTTTGGTGCAATGGCATGAAGATTTGAGTCCTCCAAACCCCAGGGCCAGCATTGTGGAGCTAGGTTCATGAATGCTGCCCTGTGACACAATCCAAGTTTGGGAGCTTAGTGGTGCAGCAGGGGTCCATCTCACTAACCCCACTGTCATATGCAAATTTTGCTCCAATGACTGTTCTGGTTTCAAATTCAATTCAACTCAATTCAATTTATTAGATTTGTATGCCGCTCTTCTCCAAAAACTCGGGACGGCATACAAATGGTGTGGCAGGACTTCCTTGTGCCCCAGGCTAGCATTGCAGAGCTATGCTCATGAGCCCTGCCTCACCTATGCTGCAATCAGGCAGCTCCCAGGTAATCAAGCCAAAAAGGAGTTGTTGAATCAAGCCCCGGGGTCAGTTTGGAGCAAGGCTACCCTGTCAGATCTGGTGGCCGACAGTCTGATAGTGGGGTCAGGCTGAAAGCCTTTCACACTAGAATAAGGTATGATATAATTTCTCTGGATTTGTAGAATTTGTGTTGAAAATTCAACACAATCGATTAGCTAGTGAAGGGCTACCAAACCTTTTACTACCACACTGTGGGTGTGGCTTATGCAGGATACCCTGTATTTTCTTTTAACATCTTTCAGTGCAACTTGGGTGCTTTGGGGTGGAGCTCCATTTTGCTACCCCACTGCATTTCTCCCCCCCCCATCCAAGCAGCAGCCCACCCCTGGTGTAGGGTCTCTTACTTGAGCAGGAAATTGGACTAGAAGTCCTGTGAGATCCATTCCAACAACTCTATTATTCTATTTTCTAATATCTTAGCAAAGAAGGAATACCAAAGTATAATAGGAAGCTCTACTTGTTTCAAGTTAATTCTCTTCTAGCTATCTCAGAATCAACATACTTTGATGACTGTCCAAACTTTGGCAAGTAATAACATTTATATGAATGCTGGATATTCTAAATTAATGAGATGTAAGAACAGCTATGTTTTTATAAAATATAATATAGATCAATTTTTTTCATGAAGGAGAAAGAATTACTGTAAGCTAATTTATTAAAAGAACTTTAAGTCTGAGAAAAACTGAAAAACCAAAATACTTCTATTTGTGACCTAGCCATTAACCATTAAATAATTATCTTATTTAATGGCCATCAGAATTAATATTTATCTCTGAGATTTCTTGGGGGAGGATTTAATCTATATGGGATTATTTAGATTTATCCAAATATAAAACATGAATTTTAATTCATATACATTATATTATTAGTATTATTAGCAACATCATACATTATTATATATTATTAGTGGATCAATTTTAAAGAATTATATGCAGCTCTTACATAATATATTATAGTACAGGAAGTCATCAAATTACAACCAGTATTGAGCCCAAAATTTACATTGCTAAGTGAAACACTTGTTAAGTGAATTTGCCCCATTTTACAACTTTTCTTGCCACAGTTGTTATGCGAATCATTGCATTTGTTAAATTAACAACATGGTGATTAAGTGAATCTGGATTTCCCCATTTACTTTGATTGTCAAAGGGTCACAAAAGCTGATCACATACCCTGGGACGCTATAGCCAACATAAATATAAACCAGTTCCAAGCATCTGACTTTTGATCACATGACCACGGGGAGGCTGCAACAGTTGTAACAGTGTTGGGTTCCTATTAGTGGATGGGACTACTCTGGTGCCAGTCAATCAGGCGGCGCCATCTTTTTTCTTGATTTTTTTCAGCTTTTTTGCTTTCTGTGCATGTGCAGAAGCAAAATCTCACGAGGGGACACTTGCACACGTGCAATTTTGGCACAAAAGCAAAATAATGCGAGAGACGTGTATGCAGGAATGCCCAAATTAAAAGGATGCATGCGCAGTGCATTGGTTTTCAGGTAAGTGCAACCCACCACTAAGTTGTGTGAAAAATGGTCATAGATTACTTTTCCTAGTGCCATTGTAACTTTGAATGGTCACTAAATGAACTGTTGTAAGTCAAGGGCTATCTGTATTTTTTAAAGCTATGTAATGTAATTTAAGCATAAAACAAGTGAGGAGCTTTTTGCAATACAAATCAGTGGCTGAAAGTTGAATAGTACAGTGGAGGGAAAACATTTTCCATGTTGATAGAAGGGATCGAAGATACCCATTACCCAATTAATGAGGTGTTTCGAATGAAATGTCAACAACCAGATTACATAGACATGCCTTTGTTAAAGTCAGAACTCAAAGACATTTTTTCCAGTCTCTCAAACAATGACTACACATGCTTGAAGTGATAAAAAAAGGTTGTTGCATTTATTACAGCAATAAATAAAATGTATTTTTACTGGGCCTTAACCCAAATTAATTCTCAGAGATTTGGGAATAAATATAGTATGAGGCAAACAATATTATATTGTCACAATGTGATTTTCTCCCTCATTGCAAACATTACAACTTTCTAAAGTAGAATTTTATTCAAGATAACATATGCATATTTGTGTATTTCTCTCTGTGCACATTCAGTGAGAGAAGAAAAAAAGCAGAAACAAGAACTCTTGATCTCATCCACAGACTGTGAAGCATAACTTGTTCTAAACAAATAGAAAATATTCTACAAAAGAGATTAATATTAAGACTGTTTCAACATTATGACTTTTTCCAACATGTCTGACAATCTTAATACCTAATACAAAGTTATAACCACATTTGATCTTTGTTAAGTTAATAAAAAAATCTGCATTACAACATTCAAGTGAAACATTTGCAGCCAAACTAAAATCCTATTAAAAAATATCTGAAACTCCAGTATCACAGAAGAGTTTAAATTCTCCAGATACTTAAAGTTGGTCTCAGCACAGTAGTTGTTGGCTGATCAAACTGATTTACTAATAAATCTGGGCAAGAAAACTATACAAGTAGGAAATTCTCCAGTTATCAAGATAGCCATCTGGTATAGTTCCTCTTTAGGATTCTGACATAGCTGTGTTCTCAAACTCTTTTCTGTCCTTATTTGATGCAAGACAGTTTTCAAACTGATATAACCATTAGCTGACAACAACTACAGAATCTGTCACTAAAATGAAACTTCCATTCTAGTCATGAACTGGCACATGTCAATGAAAGAATATATCAAAATAAGGCAAAATAATATTGAAATTGAATGTTTTTATTCAATAGTTTATGATAATGATCAGGTTCAAGATATTGTGCTGCTAATACAGATCACAACCCAATAATACATTATTTACAAGGATATTCAAAATATTTTAAAATCCAAATCATAGTTTTAGAAATGCTTATTTCCAGCAAGAAAAATATGATAACTAATTAACCATGTAACTAACTGAATAACTAACAGAGGCAGATGCTTTTCTTCATGGACAGCACACTGGGCTTATTTCTCTTGTCCAAAGATAATATACTTTTACCATAGGTTGAAATAGAGACTTTCATAAATGCTTATTTTAACTTTAATAATGTTGAATAAAATATACAGTTATAAGAATCCTTATTTAAATAAGTCCTGGACACATGTGCCTTATGTAAACAGAATTTAGTAAATAAGCATCTTATTTTCCTTAAAAATAAATCTGAATATGATTTAGAGAATGGTTGTTTTTAAAATACATCATTTTATACTTTTTTGCCCAATTTATTTGGTTACTTTAAAATGCAAAATGCCTATATATTCTAAAACATAGAAAACAGTAAAACATTTAATAGACAGCTATTTATTTATTTGTTTGTTTGTTTGTTTATTTGTTTTATTAATTGGACTTGTATGCCGCCCCTCTCCGTGGACTTGGGGCGACTCACAACATATCAATAACCAACAGTATACAATAATACAGCTAAATACAATTAATATAAATAGTTAATTTAAAACATAAAAAAGCTAAACATTAAAATCATTCATACAATTACAACTGTAAATATATTAAATATTAAATGGCCAGAAGCTGGGATCTGATGCCCCCATGCCTGATGGCATAAATAAGTTTTCAGGTTCTTACAAAAGGCAAGGAGAGCAGGGGCAGTACGAATCTCTGGGGGAGCTGATTCCAGAGGGCAGGGCCCCCCACAGAGAAGGCTCTTCTCCTGGGTCAACTCAAACGACAATGTCTAGTTGATGGGACCTGGAGAAGGCCGACTCTGTGGGACCTAACCGGATGCTGGGATTCAGGTGGAAGAAGGAGGTTCCATAAGTAATCTTGTCTGATGCCAGAACACTTTGAATTGTGCCAGGAAACCAATTGGCAGCCAATGCAGTCCGCGGAGTACTGAAGAAACATGGGAATACCTTGGGAGGCCCATGACTGCTTGTGCAGCTGCATTCTGCACAATTTGTAGTTTCCGAACACTTTTCAGAGGTACCCATGTAGAGAGCATAGCAGTAGTTGAACCTCGAGGTGATAAGGGCGTGAGCGACTGTGAGTAGAGACTCCCTGTCCAAATAGGGCCGCAAATGGTGCACCAGACAAACCTGGGCAAACGCTCCCCTCACCACAACCAAAAGATGATGTTCCAGTGTCAGCTGTGGATCGAGGAGGACACCCAAGTTGTGGACCCTCTCTGAGGAGGTAAAAGAGTTTCACACCGCCCCCCCCCCCAGGGTAATGGATGGACAGATGGAGGTGTCCTTGGGAGGCAGAACCCACAGCCACTTTTAGAGATTATACAACTATTATTGAACTTATCCATTTAAATCAATTTTGCTAATCCAAAACAAATAAAACAAAAGATAATGGCATGAAATTTGAACAATTATTGTCTCTAATGTTGTTATTAATTTGGATTCTTGAATCCCATGCTTATATATTCATCACTGTTTTCATTAATGACTCTGTTTCAGGGGTGGGTTCCACTTATCTCTGCCACGGTACAATTCTGCTTCCATGTTTGCCCAGTAGCTTTAATCAACCAGAAACACAGCTGAGGAGCTGATCAGCTGTGCTTCAGGCAAAGGAATAAACTTATGTATAAACCCAGGTGCGGGCAGGTTTTTTTGAGCAACAAAAACTTCAAAACAGTAAATAATTTGGAAAAAAATCTGATAAAAATGATGGCAGTGCCCACAGACTGGCACCAACCGAACTGATTCCGTGACACCATCATGACATCACCAGCAGGTTCCTACTGGTTTGGGCAATTCGATCTGAACTGGCAGGAACCCACCCCTGATTTGATTCATCAAATGTACATCCTTAACCATAACCATCTTTCTTTTAAAATAAGGTTGGACTATGTCCCTTTTATGAGTTGTAGATTTCAACTCCCAGAATTCCATAGAGACTTTGATAAATGCTGGCTCAGGAATTCTGGAAGTTCAAGCCGACAAGATATAAAAGGGCCATAGTTCCCCACCTATGTTTTAAAAAGACAAATACTCTGAATTTTTTTTTACCATATATAAAGAAGGCAGGCATTCTTCTTGAAGTTTCTCAGGTCTTTTCTATAAATTGCAGGAAAAAATTCTGTTTTATTTATTGCTATTGATATGATTTCATCAAGCGGTATGTACTCTTTCAATTTGATTCTTTTTCTTTATTTTCCTTATTTTTTTTAAAAAAAATATTAGAATACAGTACTTAGTTTTTGGCGATTTACCTTTCGGTATATTCCATTTTTTTATGTACAACTCTCATGATTAATTATTTCAAAAGTAATTATTTTAATTCTGATACCCCCAAATAATCAGAGGTGTACTCAAAGAGGGTAGTTGGGTGACATCTTGCATTTGGTGTGAAGACCAAAAGACACTGTTAAAAACAAACAGGTGGAAAGTGCAAATAATTTGTAAACATAATTTCTGAAAGTACTGAAGATCATCTATATGTTCAGATGAGCTACTTTAATCCTTCTCTCCCTTGTCTTCCTCTCTTCCTTCAGTTGCTTTTACTCCCCATTTCATTTCTATTCAGGTTTGTTCCATTAAACGTTTCTCCTTAGCTTAGTTAGTTTTAATTCCATCTCCAACCTATCACCACCACCTCCTCCTCTCTCTCTCTTTTGTTATTTCAGTATGAAGAAGGGGCAGGGAAAAATCCATATGGGTCTATGTGTTAGTCAGTGCTTTAAACATGTGATTTGGCTGGGAGACAGATGGGTACTCTATTAAATTTATAATATAGAGTCATATTTTACAGGCAATTAATTTTAATTAATTTTAACATAAAATTTTAATTAATATTTGTACTGGCCATGCCATTTTCAAAGCGTGGTTCCCAAAAGTACACACACACACACACACAACACACACACACACGTGAATACATATAAGTACATCATATACCTACTGATACATTTTTATTGGAGAAGGAAATTCCTGGAATTGGACTATCTAAATTTGGCAGATACACTTGACAAGTTATAGAAGTAGGGCACTGTATCAGATGTTTCCCTATGAAATTATATACTTATATTCATAATCTTTCTATCCTTTTATAAACTCTATTATTTGCATGGATATTCTTTTAAAAAATTATGTTCAATCACATTTATTATGTATCCTTTAAAGTGAGTATTGTTATTAGTACAGTATTTGTAAAGTTACTGATTTCATTTACCGGTATATAGTTAGCATCATAATTAAAGTACATATGTACAGATGAATTCAATCACTTTCAGTAGCAATTCCCTTTTCCCATAGGAAAAGTATACAGGTTTGGCTTCTGGAATTCACTTACATTGCCTTATTAGTAGCGATTGTAGGACCTACACTGTTGTGAAATATGAATGTGTTAGATCTGTGTCTCTGTGTATCTGTTTTTGATCTTCTCTTCTATTCTATCTGCATCTGCATTAATGCAAGGTCAAGTACTGTAGTTCCATATGCTTCTTTCTGAATGAATTGAAGGCATTTGCTCAACTGCCTCTCCCAAAAAGAGGTGTTAGAGGGAAATTTTATGTAATATTTTTCTTTGGAGCTTTCAGCCTCATCTTAACTCACTCTTTCTTTCTACTCCACACAAAAGTTGGCCTTATTTATTTTCCAAATGTCAGTGGATTGGAAGCAATAAACTTACCTTTAGAATAGAATAGAATTCTTTATTGGCCAAGTGTGATTGGACACAAGAGGAATTTGTCCTTGGTGCAAATTCTCAGTGTTCATTTAAAAAAGATACATTTGTCATGAATCATGAGGTACAACACTTATTATTGTTATCGGGTACAAATAATTATTTCTCTAATTTTATTAATATTTATTTATTTATTTTATTAATAATTATTTATTAATAATTCTTTCTCTAATTTTATTTCCTTGAAGGTGTCCTCTACTACCTTCATTGTGTATTATTGTGTATTGGACAAAATAAATAAAGTAAATAAGTAAATAAATAAGCAATCAGGAAACAATCAATATTAATATAAATCATAGGGATACAAACAACAAGTCATACAGTCATAAGTGAGTGGAGATGGGTGATAAAGACGATGAGAAGACTAATAGTAATAGCAATGCAGCCTTAGTGAATAGTTTGACAGTGGTGAGAAAATTATTTGTTTAGCAGAGAATTGGCATTCGAGGGAAACTGCTCTTGTGTGTCTAGTTGTCTTGGTGTGCAGTGCCACTACAGCATCATTTTGAGGGTAGGAGTTGAAACAATTTATGCTTAGGATACGATTAATAAAGGGCAAGTGGAAGATTCTACTCTGCTAATAGGAAAATAATTTCATATTAGCTGAGTATGTTGTCATGTTGGAAGCAGTTAAATCAATAAGATAGCAAATGATTCATCTTTCATTATTTACAAATTAAATGTCTCGTTCATAAATTGGCTAAAGGGCAGAGTGGTGTTTATCAATTAACTACTTTCAAAGAAAGTAACAAAGGCTTCAAGGAAGAGGGAATTATTATAATAAATTTATCAAGTCATATTGATCTCTCTTTCAAACATAAATGGTTTTGTTAATTGGTATCCAACAAAGGACAAATAATGCACCATGCCATTTTTATCTAAGTGGAGAATATATATGTTTACTCAGAAATAAATGAGTGTTTAATGGAGCTTGCCTCCAAGTAACTTATTTGATTGCAACCTTCGGTAAGAAATCGAAGATGTTGGTAGAAAGAAAATGTACATTTAAGTATTTTATAGTTTCTTTGGGGTCAGGGACTGATTTTTTTTTACACACACACACACACACACACACACACAGGTATATGGTTGTATTACTCTTATCCTTCTCACCGATTATCCAGTGGGTATTTAATGATTTATATTAACTTGTTATTTATATGTCTCCTTGTTGTTTGTATGTACATTTTTGTTTCTATGTTTGTACATACACTGATGACTATTATCTTGTTGTTTGTATGTACACTGAGAGCTTATGCACTGGAGGCAAGTTCCTTCTTTGTTTAATCACATTTGGCCAATAAAGAATTCTATTCTATTCTATTCTATTCTATTCACTATACTCTATGAAAATGCAGTACATTTCCAATTATTTTTTCAATGTTTCAGTTAAAAGAGATAATTGCCATTTGTAGTAACAGGAAAAAAATAAATGTTGCACAGCAGGACCATTTCATGATGTAGTTTGTTCAATCGCTGTATTCACTAAGTCTGTTCTGGAAACCCACCCCCTCCCACCGTCCCAGCACATTTTTCAAAATACTTATAGAAGCACTGAAACGTACAAGGGAAGTGGACTCTGTGAGATACCAGACCAAATTTATTTAAAATATTTGAATTACCTCTTGGAGTAAATTTTTGAAATTAATAAAAGTACGATAATTAAAGTAAAAATATATAAATCAGATTAACTACACATATGAAGTCTTTGGCAACCATTTTAAAATTGTGAGATTGACATGGATTAGTCAATAGTGACATGGAAATTAATCAAGAAGAGAACCAACCTAGAACTAAGAATAAATTTCCTGACACTGAGAACAATTAATCAGTGAAATGACTTGCCTCTAGAGGTTGTGAGTGCTCTTAACACTGGAGGTTTTTAAAAAGGGATTGGATAACCATTTGTATGAAATGGCATATCACTTCCTGCTTGAGCAAGCTGTTGGACTCGAAAACCTACAAGATCCCTTCTAATTCTGTTATTCTATTATTCTGACACGATCAATAAAGGCGGCTTCTCATATCAGCTAAGCCTGCTGGCTGAACTGCTGAATCCTGAGAAAACAGAACCTGGAAACTGGCAGATTCCTCATTGTGCTCCTGAGAATTAAGCAATGAAGAGATCAGCTTTCAACGATATTGACATGGGGGAGGGGATGAAGTATGGATGGTGTTAGGCACTATTTGGCAAATAAAAGGGAGATGTTATTCAAAATTGCCCAATTTATTTTGGACGTACGGTTGTTTCTCAAAAAATTAAAAATATGAAAATAAAACTCAAGTACATATATTCAGTTTTTTAATACCCAATTATTAAAACTGTAATATGTAACATAATTATTAAATAATAATGGGTTACATCCTTTGAAAAGTAAATGCATTCAAAAAAGGAAAAATAGCCTTTGTGCAATTTATTAATTGTTTTATTTTAACATCACATTTCAAATATTGTTGTGTTCTAGCATAATTGCCAGTGATTTCCAAATAAATAGTTCCATGCAACTATTAAAACAGTATTTAGTAAATGTTTTTTAAAAAATAAAGAAAAACATCTGAGTACGTAACAGTATCCCCTTACTAAAGTATAATATGATGGTAATATCTAGTTTAATTCTATTATATTTCTAGACTGTAAAATTATATACCTCAGCTATTACTAAATTATTTCTCTTTCCACACTTTTAAGGACAGATTTCTATTTTCACTAAACATTTTGATTGGACTTAACTATTTTGATTGCACAAGACTGGCTAATATCTTCATGCCACTCTTCATTTGTTGAATTTGCAAATAATAATTGTTAGAAAAAAGGAGAAAATTATGCAGAACTGATAGCTACATGGTCATTCATCTTCTAGTAAAAAAAATATTAAAACTGAATTTGCATGATATGCAAAGCTTATACCTTTTTAAATTAATAACTTGCCAATATAAATCTAAAATTTTGAGACCAATTTGTTCACTTTTCTTGAGAGGTGATTTTTCATTTTACAATTTACTTGACAAAGAATAAATCCTTTAACTAGTCAAGGGAAAGAAAAGCAAATGAAGTCAATGAATGACTGATAGTCTCTTTAATATTTATTCTGTTAACGTTGTTAATGTATTATTTAAACAAAATTTAATGTTGTATCCCCTTTTAATTTAAAATAATTTGTATTAATATTCAGAAACAACAAAAAAGATAAAAAATACCCACAACAAAGGGAAAAGGGGAATAAGAAAAAAATTACATATACAGTATCATTCAGAAATGGTATACAGGCACATGAACAACATAATGCACAAGTAGATACTAAATTCGAACAACTCTAAGCTATTGAATAAACTCTAGGGGTGTAATATATGTCTAAAATCCAGGATGCACTTATAAGTAAAACATCTCTTCTCCATTGCAGATATGATCCCTGCAATTTGTTTTGGCAAAAGTATCTTACAGCAGTTTCTTACTCCCTTCTTTGAAAATTCTTCCTTTTTGGCTAGACATCTAATCTCTTTCTCTCAGCTTTTCCTCCAACCAAAAACCCAGGCAAGTGAAACTTCTCATATTCTACATTGGTCAAGCTGCCAAGTGATTCATGCTGCCAAGCAATTCAAGATGCTCTGGATTGCTTTTCAAAACATCTCATGCCTTCCTCCTTTATATCTCCTGCTCAGAAGTAGTTTCATTTTTCCCCCTGCCCAAAGAAAAATTCTGTGTATGTGTGAGTACACATTCTTGCCTGATTTTCAGACAACTCAGAAATCTTTCCTTTCTTATCTCCTGCTTCTCTATTCTTTTTTCCCCACATCTAACATTGGGGTCATATGAGAAACATCTACCACAAGTGGAGGGAAGAAACAAAACAAGATGCCCCCCCTCCCAAATTAGGACACAGACACAGAGACATCAGAGAAAAATGGAGAAAATAAAATCTATATACAGTAAGTGTATTTCTGAACCTACATGCTTTTGAGCTCATGAATTTCTCCCTCAAACTAGGTTTCTTTGATTCCATTTTTCTCTTCTGTCACTCTACATTCTACTTACTTATTTATTTACTTACTTATTTACTTACTTATTTACTCACTCACTCACTCACTCTACCTACCTACCCATCTATCTAACAGGTACAAGATAGCAGCTATTGGTATATATATAAACATAAGCAAAGTAAGTACAGGTAAATTAGGACAATTAGGACAGTAGAAAAGGGACGGTAGGCACAATGGTGTGCTTATGTACGCTCCTTACTTGGGGCTGCAACAAGGCAAACTGTTACTTTGAGGCACCAAGCCATAGAAAGGGTTTAATTCTCCCTTGCAAAAAAAAATATCTGTTTTTCTAGATTATTTATTCAATTTTTATACCACCCAACTTCCTAGGGACTCTGGGCAGCTCACAATCAAAAATATAAAACATCCAAATACTGTAATACTAAAACCTCTAAAACAGTTTAAAAACAATTTAAATACAACAGTTAAACCCATGCATACCATTTATGGCCTGATCCCACCAATATCAGATCTACGGCCTCAGGCCTGCCAGAAAAGCCAGGTCTTTACTGCTTTCCGGAAGGCCAGTAAGGTGAGGATAGTACAGATCTCAGGAGTAACTGGTTCCACAGAGTCGGAGCAGCAAAAAGGCTCTCCCCCATGGACCTGCCAGCCGACACTGTTTAACTGACGGGATCTGGAGAAGACCAACTCTGTGGGCCCTTATCAGTCCCTGGGAGCTATGTGGTAGAAGGCGGTCTGAAAGATAATCTGGCCCTAAGCCATGTAGGACTTTAAAGATAATGACCAATATCTTGAATTGTGTCCAGAAGCCAATCAGGAGCCAGTGCAGTCCACGGAGGTTTGGTTTAATGTGGGTATACCTTGGTATACCCACAACAGCTCACGCAGCTGCATTCTACACCAACTGTAGTCTCTGAACACGCTTCAGCGGTAGCCCTAGGTAGAGCATGTTGCACTAATCTAACCATGAAGTGACAAAGGAATGAGTGACTGTGAAAAGAGCCTCCTGATCCAAGTGGGGTCACAACTGATGCACTAGGTGAACCTGTGCAAAGGTCCTCCCTGCTACAGCTGTCAAATATTGGTCTAATCTTAGCTGAGAGTCTAGGAGGACACACAAATTGCGAACCCATTCTGAGGGAGTCAATTTCTTCCCATCCAGAACCAAGGATGGACAGTCGATATAGTCTTTCGGAGGCAATACCCACAGCCATTTTGTCTTGTCAGGATTAAGTTTTGAACTGTTAACTCCCATCCAGACTCTCATCTAGACACTGGCACATCATATCCACTGCTTCACTGAACTGGCACGGAGTGGAGATATCTAACTGGGTGTCATCAGCATATTGCTGATACCTTACCCCATGTTATTGGATGATTTCACCCAGTGGTTTCATGCTGGTGTTAAATAGGAGAGGAGAGAGGACTGAACCCTGAGGCACCCCCCTGCAAAAGTGGGGTCTGGGGGTCGACCTCTGTCTCCCTACCAACACCGACTGCAACCGGCCAGAGAGATACGAGGAGAACCACCATATCACAGTGGCCCCCACTGCCAACTCCCTTAGTCATAGCCCTTAGTCATAGCAGAAGGATACCATGGTCAATGGTATCGCAAGCAGCTGAGAGATCAAGTAGCACCAAAACAGAGGAATTACCTCCATCTTGGGCTCACCAGAAATCATTTATCAGAATGACCAAAGCAGTTTCTGTGCTGTAGCCAGGTCTGAAGCCTGATTGAAAAGGGTCTAGATAATCTGTTTCATCCAATGACTATATGAGCTGGAGTGCCACCACTTTCTCTGCAACCTTTCCCACAAAGGATAGATTGGAGACTGGAGGAAAGTTATTTCATTCAGCTGGATCCAGGGAATGTTTTTTTGAAGAGAGGCTCACAATCACTTCCTTTAATGGTTGTGGGAAAGTCTCCCTCACGGAGACGTTAACCAAAGCCTGGGGCCAGCTTCGTGTCACCTGCCTGCTGACCAAAACCAACCAGGAGGGACATGGGTCCAATAAACACATGGAGGAACTCATCATTCCCATAGCCTTGTCAACATCCTCAGGAGTCACAGGCTCAAATTCATCCCAAAAGCCTGGGGCCACACGAGCCTGGCCTCAGGCTTTTGGTTATGATTAAGACCTACCCCTGTCATCTCAGTCGGAATTGCCCAAGCAGAGTCCATCCATCTGAATTTGGGTGACTCTATCCAATAGAAGCTGAACAAATTCCTAAGTTCTACCCTGCAATGGCTGGGTGCAAATCCATGGATGCAATAAGTGCAGAAAATGCAAACATTTTGCCACCCACATTACCACTAAGTAAGTCCTAATAAGGACATAGTGTTTGGTCAGATTCAGATTTACTGGTTCCAGCATTGCTTTAAATGTCTCTTCTGGCAATTCATCTCCCAGAGTTCCTCAACCAAGGAACTCTCCTAGATCCTCCACCACGGTGAGGTCGCAAAGGCACAATCCATTCCAGTGTCCCTGATTATGCCCTGTTCCAGGCAACCACCAGGGACTCAGCCAGATTGTGGATAAGGGAGTCCGGTATTTCCCCAAGTTCCCACTAGAACCCTCTTGGGTCCATTAGGCATCTGGGGCAGAACCACTGAATTGGCTCTGCCTCCCTGCAATTGGGGAGTGGTGCCTTAAAGTCTAATCTCAGCAGGAAATTATCTGACCATGACAAGGGAGAAGCATCTAAACCCCTTAATTCCAGATCATTTCTCCACTGTACTGAGAGGAACATTAGTCAAGTGTGTGTCCCCACCTATGAGTTGAACCTGAACTACTTGAGATAGGTCCATGGTTGTCATGGAAGCCATGAAATCCATGGACTCTTGAGCCCCATCTGAGGATTTGCCCTGATATTCCATGTCATTAGATATACGAGGCGAGCCCGATGAACAAGAATCAGAAGGTCCAGAACAAGAAACCACTCTAAGACAGCGAGTCCTGGTTCCCAAAGAGCAGCTTATCCCCACCTCCCATCATATCTACCTCTCCGAGTCATAACATTATGGCTCTCCAATATCCCGGAGTTCCCCTCCCCCACTCCAACGACCTTCCTTCTCCCCGGCAGGCAAGGTATCCCACTCACATCAAGCCAGGGATCATATCCGTGCCGCTATCTGCTTCTGTCTGCACACTCAGCAAAAGGGACTCTATTCTTTGTCCCCGGCTCCGCCAGCCACTCTAAATCCACTCCCTCCATCCCAACCCCGCACCCATCCACACACACTCCAATATAAAGTTTTAATCTATGACTTGCAAAAGATTGTAAGAAATAGTAAAATTATGTACTAAAATATGTTGCAAATACAACCCTAGATGACTTCAAGCATAGTCTGTAAAACAAATGTCTGTAGGTAGATTGTGAGGGGTCTTGTAGGGAATGGAGCTGGCATTGTGGCAGGAACGTTCTCTGTTGTAGCTTAGGATCTTGCTTCTAACATGTTACAAATGTAGCTATGTACCTTAGGTACGTTAACATTTCCAATTGTGGTCCATTGCGAAAGGAGCTTAGTTCAGAACACCTTACATTCTACAAGACCACCAAACAACATCAACATCTGCCTATGCAAGGTCCTTGGTAACACCTGACAGGTGGAAAACAACACCAAATCCAGTCTAAACATCTGCCTGATTGTACAGCCATCCATAATTTATTAAACTTGTGTACTATCTGACTCTCAACAACTCTGACCAACTATCTTATACCAACTGAAGAGCCCTCCACTCCTCCACTCAAAATAGAATACAATCCTAGGTTTAGAAAGCTTAGAACTATGTCATCTTAAACACGACTTAAGCATAGCCCATAAAATCATCTGCTACAACATTCTTCCTGTCAATGACTACTTCAGCTTCAACTACAATAACACACGAGCACACAACAGATACAAACTTAAAGTAAACTGCTCTAAACTCAACTGCAAGAAATACAACTTTAGTAACCAAGTAGTTGATGCATAGAATTCTCTACTAGACTCTGTAGTCACCTAGCCCCCAAATTTTACCCTTGAGAGGTCAGTAAGGGGCGTACATAAGTACACCAGAGTGCCTTCCATCCCCTGTCCTAATATTTTTCTTTTACTAGTAGTATCATGTATATAAATATATCTTTGTATACCATCAATATGTATGTGACAAAACAAATAAATGAATAAACTGCAATGTCACATTTTATTCATTAAAATTCATTTTTAAAAATCAATGATCAATACCTGTCTTATTACTTAAATGGATTTTCTTAGAGACCAGGAGCTCTTTCTGTTAACATAAATATAAATTAGGTTGATTATTTTTTAACAAGAGAAAGGCAAAGCCACATAAACAGTTTGGCATTGTTTTCTGTTAAATGAGCCAACGAATAAATCAGCCATTTCTAGAGGTATTCTACATGCTTTAACTCCTCCCTTAACTTGTCTATATAATTTTACTTGTAAACTACTTCCACTAATACAATATCAAAATTTACTGTAGATTATATTCCTGGACTGTTTATGTAAAGCAAAATTATGAAAGCTATAACATCCAAAACTGAATATAGTGAAATGTTGATAAAAAATAACCAAACAAGGCTTCCGGTTTGGTGGAGATCGCGGCAGGACGTGTCTGGCAGGGCTCTGCCAGGCGAATCCTTTCTACCCCCTCCGAAGGTCGCATTTGCGATCGGATCGGGCCCGGATGGCCCGATCCATGAACAGGGGGCTCTCCGCTGCCCGAGGACCCGTCGCCAGGACTCCGGAGGCAGCGGTTCGTCCCGCAGCTTCGGAGACGGGAGAACCGCTCCTCCTCGACTAGGAGGACCGGCCAGCGCTTTCTCCCCTCACTCAGTGGGAAGAACAAAATCAAAGAAGAGAAAGTATAAATATCTACATTTACATTGAAAAAGAATACAGCAGAGAAAGGACCTAAGGTAAAAATCTCCTTGTGTTTCGTGTTTAAAGCCAGAGATCGTAAAAGTTTCAAGTAAAAGTTTTTTTTTCCTAGGGCGAAAGTGAAAGTTTTTCCTTGTTTAAACCCATCCGCAAATAACAGCCGGATCTAATTCTTTTTTTCACTTTTACTTTTTCATCTTAACGTGAATTTTGGAACCTATAAAATAACTTTTTGACTTTATGATTTAACAAAATAGTTTAAATTTGATATGACTATCTAACTGCTAAAGGAAATTTCTAATGAGGATCAGAATTTGTTCCTGATAGATTTTTAAAATCATAATGTTCTGGACTTAATTTTTGAAGCGGAGGAATACAGTCTTGCTGCCTTTTTTTTTACTTCTGCTGCTCTTTTTTACAATATGAAATAATTTAATAACTATGAATTATGGAATCTAGAGGAGATTGAAATTACTTCTTTTTTGGATTACTTACTGTTGGATTAACCTATTTGGAATACTTGCTGAACCTTTTGGATTATTTGCTGACATCTTTTGGATTATTTGCTGAGAACTCTTTGGTTTAACATCTGCCTGCTGCACCAAAATTAACCTGACTCCATCTTGGGATCTGTTTCTTTGTTCTTTGTTCCTGATTTGAACTTGGAAAATAAACTGACTTCATTTTGAACGCAAGCAAGCTTTGGATTTGTTTTACTCTTTGAACTTTGAACTGACATTAAATACAACTTTATTCTTTGAGATTTGGATTTTCATCTTCACTTCCTAGCAAACCACAGGATTTATAAGAAGAACTTAAGTATACAATACTGTTATTGTGTCTTTGAATAACTATCTGTTTCTTTTTCCTGAATTCTCTTTGACTTTCTTCCCTATTTTTTGGATATTTTTATTATTAGAAGAAGCTTGAGTTGAACTACATGCATTGTTAAAAACCTTGGGTCCCTGCTCTATTCTTAATAGTTGAATTAAAATATTATCCCCCTTCCCTTTTCTCTTTTTGAACAACTCTTTTTACTTCATTTTTTTCCCTTCCTTTTTTTCTTCTCTCCTCCTAAAGTTTCCTTTCCAATTCCTTTCTTTCTGTTCCTTATATACAGCTGACATTCCTTCCTTTTTTTTCTTCTTATTTTTCTTTGGCTCCATTGTACTTGAAAAGGCACCTGTTTTTTTTTTTTTTTTTTAGCTCTGTGGCACTAAATAATAATATTTTTATCTTTTCCTTCTTTTCCCTTCTTTTTTCTTTTCCTTTGAACTTTGTTACTAATTGAATTGTTATTGAATTGGCATAGTCATATTATAAGGGAAACAAAATATATTGAATAGATTTGGAATTTATAGTAATTTCTTTTCCTTTTCACTACATATAAAATTGAAACTAACTTTAAAATTTGAAATAGTTGATTTTAATTTGATAATGTCCCACACCTCAACCCTTGTTAAAACAACCAAAAAACAAACCACACCAACTACTCTATCTCCACAAGTTTCACCGCACTCTTCTCCTTCGCATCAAGTGCTAACCATGTCTACTAAAGACAAAGACAAAGACAAAACAATGCAGTCCAATCTTGCAACTATACATGAGACTTTGAATACTCTGAAGGACTTTATGGTCAAATCACAAGAAGATGCTACTCAACAAAGAGAGGCCATAAAGGAGGAGGCAACACAACAAAGAGAAGCCATAAAGGAGGAGGCAACACAACAAAGAGAAGCTATAAAAGCTGACTTAGCAGAATTTAAAGTGGAGATGGCCCAAATGAAAGCTGATAGGGGTGAGATGAAAGACCAGATAAAGCAGATTCAACAAACACTTCAAGAAAGTGATGACCGAGTTAAAAAAGTTGAAGAACAATCTGACAAAAATGAGAAAAGAATGGAATATCTTGAAGGGAGAGCCGATGAGAGATACAAAAGATACGATGAATCCATTATCCAACTGGAGATGCAACGAGCTTCGTACGGACTTCGATTTCAGAATATAAAAGAGGAAAAAGATGAAGATTTAAAAGTGACTATGGCGGAAATCATTGGAGGTATACTTCAAGAGGACCCCATAGCTTTACAGAGAGAAATCGATGAAGTTTACAGAATCTCGAATAGCTATATCCGTCGGCACAATCTTCCAAGAGAGATACATATTAAATTTACAAGAAAGGCGTTGCGAGATGAGATACTTCAAGAAACTCCCCGCCCCAACGCCATGGAGTAGAAATAAAGATATTAAAGCAAGTTCCAAGAAGTGTCAGAGAAAATAGAAGAGATTATCACTTTCTAACAAAAATTTTGATCAAAGAAAACATTACCTACCGTTGGCTTATTCCACAAGGACTTTCTCTGACATGGCGTTCTACAAGGTACAAATTGGAAAATGTAGATCAAGCCATGTACTTTCTTGAACAGAGTGGTTTGGGCCACTCCGACTACGCAAGTAAGCAACAAGTGGTTCAACTACAACTAGTTCAACAGCAACCAGGGGAAAAACCACCAACTCAGCAAGAAGAAAACCTGGGGGCAACTGCTCAAGTAATAGAGCAGGACCAAGGTGCGAGAAGAGTTCAACCTCAGCGAGAAACCAAAAAACCCATTAAATGACAATGAATAAAGATCTAAAAATCTTTTCTGTAAATGTTAATGGACTTAATGAACCGAGAAAAAGGAAGCAAATTTTTTCTAAAATTAGAAATCAAAATGTTCAGATTGCAATACTACAAGAAGTTCATATTAAAAAAGATAATCAAAAATTACTGTTGAATCCCAAAATTGGAAAAATGTATGCTGCATTAGCAGATCAAAAAAAAAGAGGTGTAGTGATGTATGTCAAGAATTCTATAAATTCCAAACAAATATATAAGGATAAAGAGGGTAGGATATTGATTGTACAAGTAGATATTGAACCTAGACCTCTAGTGGTTGTTTCTATTTATGCTCCCAATGAAGACCAAATGACATTTTATAAAAATTTACACCAAACAATAATAGATTTAGCTATTGACAATGTATTGATAATAGGTGATTTCAATGCTATCGCGAATAGACAACTAGACCACTCAGGAGGGGGAGGTAATAAAAAAAGGGGAAAAGGTAAAAAAACAAGAAGAAATTTGTTACCTAGTACTTTTCAAAAAATGAAAGCGGAATTACTACTAAGCGACATTTGGAGGGAAAGACACCCTCACAAAAGGCAATTTACCTTTTACTCCAATCCTCACAAAATTTGGACGAGAATTGACATGTTATGGGCACCAAAAACGGTGGCAGAACAAATAAGAGAGGTTGAGATAGACGTTAATACATGGGCTGATCACAACCCAATAGTGGTCTATATGACGATGAACAATAAACAGAACAACTGGCGGATGAATAGATATATATTAAATGATAAGAAATATAAGGATTGGATTGAAAAGGAATTAAAAATATTTTTTGAAATTAATAAAACATCAGACACTACTCCACAGAACTTATGGGATACAGCTAAAGCGTATATAAGGGGTTTAACAATATCTTACACAGCAAAACACAATAAGGAAAAGAAATTAGAGTATTTACAATTAACAAACGAACTAAAACAATTAGAATCCCTATCGCAGCAACATACTAAGAACAGAGATCTAAAGACAGAAATAAACGTAATTAAACATAAAATTAGAGTTATAGAACAAAACCAACTAACTGAAAAGATCAAAAGAGCAAAGCAACATTATTTTGAACATGCAAATAAACCTGGCAGATGGCTAGCGTACAAACTTAGAAAACAGAGTCAATCAAAATTAATCCAAAAATTAGAAGATAAAGATGGTAAAATAAAATATGACACAGAAGGCAAGGCAGACATTGTTTATAATTTTTATAAAGAATTATATGCTAAAGCTCATGTTATCGAAGATGAAGTTTTTAACTATTTAGAGGCTTCAAATCTACCACAAATAACAGAAGATCAACAGGCCACCATGGACGGACCAATAACAATGGAGGAACTCTTAACAACAATTAAAAAACAGAAAAACAACAAGGCTACAGGCCCAGATGCCATACCTGCAGAATGGTACAAGATAGACAACGAAACAATAAGAAACCATATGTTAGAAACTTTTAATTTATGTAGACTGGAGGGGAAAATTCCCAAATCTTGGTCAGAATCACTGACAACCTTAATACATAAACAGGGTACAGAACCAGAAAAGATTAAAAATTATAGGCCTATATCACTATTAAATGTAGATTATAAGATTTTTATCGCCATTTACGCAGAGAGACTTAAAAGAGTTATAAATGGAATAATACACCAAGACCAAAATGGGTTTCTTCCAGGGAGACAAATTAAAAACAATATTAGAACTGTAATAAATATACTAGAGTACTATGAACAACACCCAGACAAGACGGCATCTTTAATGTTTTTGGACGCTCAAAAAGCCTTTGACAACGTTAATTGGATATTTATAAAAATGCAATTAAATAAAATGAGATTTGGCCCAAAATTTGTTAACCTAATAGATACCATATATTCAAAACAAACAACGAATATAATATTGAATAACAGTCAATTACCAATACTTGACATAAATAAGGGAGTTCGCCAAGGATGTCCTATATCACCATTGCTATTTATTATGACCCTTGAAACCTTATTAATTAAAATAAGAGCGGACCCCAAAATAAAAGGTTTAACCGTAGGAGATGAAACCTACAAACTCCAGGCCTTTGCAGACGATCTAATGTTTATAATTGAAGAGCCGATTACAACAGTTCCTACTTTATTACAAACCATTGAACAATATGGAAATGTAGCAGGTTTAAAGATAAACAAAAGCAAAACACATTACTTGACTAAAAACATGAATAAAATACTAGAAACGAAATTAGAAAGTATTTCTGCAATAAAGATCGTAAAAAAGGTAAAATATTTAGGAATAAATTTAACAGCGAAAACAATAACATTAAAAAATGATAATTATATGAAATTATTAGCAGAAATTAAAAATGACTTAGCAATGTGGAATAATTTGAAAATATCTTTCTTAGGAAGAATTGCAACAATCAAGATGAACATTTTACCCAAGGTCTTATTCCTTTTCCAGACAATACCAATAAACCCAGGGGGTATTTTTTTAAAAACTCTAACAAACTTAGTTAAAAAATTTATATGGCAAGGTAAAAAAGCAAGGATAAAAATGAATTGTTTAGAAGATATTAAAGAAAGAGGCGGATTTGGCCTTCCAAATTGGAAACTATACTATCAGGCCGCTGCATTAACATGGCTTAGAGATTGGATAACTTTAGATAACAAAAGAATACTCGACCTAGAAGGACATGATTTAATGCTTGGATGGCACGCATTTTTATGGTATGACAAGGACAAAAACCATTCATATTTTAAAAGGCATACGTTGAGGAAATACTTATTAGAAGTATGGAAAGACATAAAGAAAAATCATTTTTTAAGTATCCCAGACTGGCTAGCTCCTTTAGAAGCAATAATACATCCAAAGTCTATAAAGGATAGGAAAATAACTTATAGATATAAAGAACTATTAAATGATCAGATGAAGCTTAAATCTAGAATTGAATTACAAGAAGAAGGGATAATAATAGATTGGTGGCACTATGCCCAGATCCGATCCAGATATCAGAAGGACAAAACTCTTTACATTTTTAATAAAAGTAAAAATCCTTTAACTACTTTAATCACCATCAATTCAACAAAAATGATAGGGAAAATATATAAACTACTTATTGCTCATAAAAATATAGAGTTGACTTTAAAAGATACTATGATAAGATGGTGTAGAAATATTGGTAAGGAAATAGATATAGACACATGGGAGAAAGTATGGATTAATAATTGGAAAATGACTAAATCAGTTTCCCTAAAAGAAAATCAAATCAAAATGTTTTATAGATGGCACCTTCCACCAAATAGGATAGCAAAAATGTTTCCTAAAACATCCCCAATATGCTGGAAATGTAAGAAGGATATAGGAACCTACTATCATCAATGGTGGACATGTGGTAAAGCAAAAATATATTGGAAAATGATTGAAAAAATATTAAAAGAAATAATAAAGCAAGATATAGATAATACCCCGGAATTCTATTTACTAGGTGTTACAAATCAGACCTATAAGAAAGAAATCTTTTATTTGATTATACATATATTAACTGCGGCTAGAATAATATATGCGCAAAATTGGAAAGGGGAGGAAATCCCCAAGGAAGAAGAGGTTATAGGTAAAATATTAGATTGCGCTGAAATGGATATGATGACAAGAAGATTAAACGATCAAGAGGATACTAAATTTTATGAAACATGGAACAATGTCTATAAATGGATAGATAAGAAAAAATAAGATATATCTTTAGTTGTTTTTTTTGTATTAGTTTTTACCTAGGTGATAATAATACTAATATTAGTTTAAAAGGACTTTTTGACGATTATGATATAGTAGTGTATGTATGTATAAGTATAAGCAATATACCAAGATGTATAATAGTTGAATTTAGCTTTATTGTTTGAATTGAAGGTTTGACATTATTTTACTAAAGTAACTAAGATTATATTAAAGGTATTTTTTGGTAATTATGTTATACTAACCCTACTTAATACTCATATCAAGATTTGTAAAACTTTAACTCAAATTTATTAACTTTTTTTTACTATAATAGTTAACATATATTTAACTATGTATTCTTTTTCTATACTTGGATGTATACTTTCAAAAGAAGCGGGGGAAACATACCCCCACTTTATGTTTATTGTTTGTATGTATTTGTTTGTTTTTATGAAAAAAATAATAAAAAAAATTGAAAAAAAAAAATAAAAATAACCAAACAAATTGTTTATTTATTTATTTATTTATTACTTAGATTTGTATGCCGCCCCTCTCCGAAGACTCCAGTGTTAGCAGTTTCTATTTTTAATTCAATCTCATGACATGTTTTACATGTGAACATAGTTTAAAAAAACATTCTATATATTCATCTAAACCGTTCCAAGATATTTCATTTTTAAAAAAATATGAGATTGTGGAGATATGCACATGAGTAATGATTATTTGCTTTTCTAAACAAAGACTCCGGTCGTGTATAAGAATATTCTAGGAACCCATTAATTTATCTACAAATCTCTTTAATTGTTACAAGAGCACAATTTGTTCTGTTTAAGCTTATTCTTTAGAATAGCATTCCCCAACTTTAAAGTATATTTTTATAAACAGTGTCATAAATGAATTTGGTTAGGCAGGGTTAGTAGCAATAATAAAGTTTACTACAGTTTTTCTACTTTCTATTTCCTAGTGATTTCATACAACCCATTTCATAGGGCAGAACAAATTTATTAGATTAAATTATCCAACAGTTATCTGTGACAAACGGTTAGTCTATGACTCATTGGTGAATATAGACCATATCCTCCTAATTTTCTGGATCGAATTCAGTAACATATTACTTGCAGGGCTGCTTTTGAAGTTTGGTTTAGTTTTTATAGAATGCAATTTTAGATGATGAGGATGATTATGATGTAGTAGTAAAAGAAATAATAACCGTATTATAAAATGGAAGGCGGAATTTAGGTCATCAAGTCCCAAATCATGTCCCATACAGCAGTCCAAATTAAACATCTATGACAAATAGCTTTCTGGCCTTGGCTTCAACAAAAATAGGGAAGGGGAATTCATCATTTCCCAAAGTAATTATTTTCAGTGTCAAACTTTTTGTACTATTAGGTAGTTTTTTCTAAACTAAAAAGTGTATTTCTATACAAGTAGTTCTGCTTTAACAACTGCAATTAAGCTTGGAATTTCCATCATCAGTTGTTACAGTGACTATGTGAGTTAAACAAATTTTATGACTCTACATTTGCAAAGCAAGTCACTGTGGTTATTAATTGGATCACAAGGTTGTTAAGTGAATTTATTATCCCAAATGGGCATTCTTTTCAGCAAGAAACACCAGCATATAAGTCCAATAAGCAAGCAAGCAAGCAAGCAAGCAAGCAAGCAAGCAAGCAAGCAAGCAAGCAAGCAAGCAAGCAAGCAAGCAAGCAAGCAAGCAAGCAAGCAAGCAAGCAAGCAAGCAAGCAAGCAAGCAAGCAAGCAAGCAAGCAAGCAAGCAAATACCAACCAAAAATGTCAAAAATTGCAATCCTGTAACTGCATGTGACTTTAGGGGGCAGAAATTGTAACTATGAAGAAGGAACCTAGATAACATTTTTAAAGATCAGTCTTAACTTTTAATTTTGTTAAACAATCAGTTGTTAAGTAACCACTACTGTACCATTAAATGATGTTTCAAGATCTGGAATATCAGAGAATAATTCTATGTAGATGCTTTTCTGAAGAGTGCTGTTGTATCAATCTTCTTTTTTCTAATGGAAGAATCTCCAGTTCCTTCTGTCTCTCTGTCTAGAGCTTGGCTTCTAAACTCTCTTTATCATCCCCATTGCCTTTAAAAAAAAAATCTATCTCAATTTAAAGGATTTCTAGAACTGTGCATAATATTATGCCTTTCTGTTATAATGACTTTCCATTATAATATTTTAGGGGGGGAAAGTAATGTTAAATAGCTTCATATCTGATTTCATTTGATTTATTTGGATTATGTAGTTATTCTTCAAATTAAGTACAGTGTTCCCTCGATTTTCGTGGCTCTGAACTTCGCAAAAAGTCTATACCACGGTTTTTCAAAAAAAATATTATTAAAAAAATACTCCGTGGGTTTTTTGCACACCAAGGGTTTTCTGGGGCTGCCTGATGTACAATACTGTGCGTTTTAACTCTCCTCCTCCCCCCTTCACCTCAGCCATCCTGCTTCATTAAATAAAAACTCCGTTTCCGCCCCAGCCTTCCAATTCCGCCCCTTTAATTCTCAGAGCGTTGGTATGCTTCAATTGAAGCTGAGCCTTACTGCCGCCTGCCACAGCGAGTGCAGCAAAGTCTCCTGCTTGCCTCCTTCCCCCATTGCCCCTGTGGGTTCTGGGGCTAAGTAAAACCAGGAATAGAGGAGGGAGGGGGAGGAAGGAAAGAAAGGGAGCATCTCTACTTCGCGGAAATTTGACTTTCATGGGCAGTTTAGAACGTATCCCCTGCGAAAGTCAAGGGAACACTGTATATTCTTTCTGATACTGTAGTTTACTTAGGATAACCACTATAGCTAACAATTAACTAATTCTATTTAATGTTAATAGATTTTTTTTTCCTTTGCACAAATGCATACTTTTGAAAGTCTAACTTTATTGTGAATGCTCTGTTGTGAATGCTCGGAGAGGGGCGGCATACAAATCTAATAAATTATTATTATTATTATTATTATTATTATTATTATTATTATTATTATTTGTTGTTGTGAATGCTCCAACACTAGAAGTTTTTAAGAAGATGTTGGATAACCATTTGTCTGCAGTAGTGTAGGGTCTCCTGCCCAAGCAGAGGGTTGGACTAGAAGACCTCCAAGGTCTCTTTCAACTCTGTTGTTGTTGTTGTTGCTGCTGCTGTTATTATTATTATCATTATTATTATTAATTCATTCACAAGAAATAATATTCTAGTTGCTTCTATAAATATTGGAAAATAGTATTCTGAAAGTTAAGATTTAGAAAATAACAACTATAACATTTTATTGTCTTGGCAGACATACAGTATTTATCTAAAGTGGAAATTTAGTTTAGTTTAGTTTTATTGGATTTATATGCCACACCTCTCTGAGGACTCAGGGCAGCTTATAACATATAAAAAGACAATGTACATCGAAATCCAATTAATTAAAGTTAAGAGTTAAATCTAAAAACTAAAAAACCAATTAAAATACACACATACCCATTCAATCAACAAACCCACTATACATTAATCGGCCAGAGGGCAGAATCTAATGACCCCAAGCTTGGCGGCATAGGTGAGTCTTTAGACTCTTACGAAAGGCAAGTACAAATCTCTGGGGGAGCTGATTCCAGAAGCCCCCCGCCCACACAGATAGGGCTCTTCCTCTAGGTCTCGCCAAGTGACATTGTCTAGTTGACGGGACCTGTAGAAGGCTGACTCTGTGGGACCTAACCGGTCACTGGGATTCATGCAACAGGAGGCGGTCCTGTAAGTAATCTGGTCCCATGACATGTAAGCTTTATAGGTCATAACCAACTCTTTGAATTGAGTCTAAAAACCAATTGGCAGCCAGTGAAAACCGCTGAGGGTTGGAGAGATGTGAACATGTCTGGGTAATTCCATGACTGCTTGTGCAACTGCGTTCTGCACAATTTGTAGTTTCTGAACACTCTTCAAAAGTAGACTTTGGAAGGGAGGAAACCTTTGGATGGAAGGAAGCATGACAAAACATGCATAGAAGTAAAATGAATCAAATTCACAACTTATAACACTTAACATGCAAATACATAAGGGATATGTTTGCACCTTATTGAAACTTTTCACATGCTGTCATTTTAATGTGGTTATAAGTTTGCTGCAGACATCGAAGTCAGTGTAACCAATCCCACCCTTAAAAATCAATTCAATTTAATTTCAGTATGCAGGAACTATATAATTGATTCTCAAGTGGATTTTACTTCACCTAGTATTAATATATCTTATTGTTCACCCCTATTTAAAAGGTGATAACAACATACTGTACCATGGATATTGTGTTGTCATTTTATTATAATTACAAAAGCCTGTATATTCCAGCATTTTTAATATAGATGTAGTTTTTATCATTAAGATCACATCATTGCTGTTGTTGTGTTTAGAACTGGAGCAGTTTAGGATATAGATAGCAGTAAACTAATTACAAATTTAAGCATATATTACATGCTTCAGACTGATATTCTCTTACAAAAGTGCTGTTTCTCATAGGTATTAATTATTTAAATATTTAATTTTACATCAGTGTGTGTGTGTGTGTGTGTGTGTGTGTGTTTCATAGATTGGTACAGGTATGAAGGTCTTGGCATATTCGGGTTTCTTTCCGTGTAAATTTCAGAGATTCCTGGTGACATTTCAGAGATTCCTGGCGCTAGAAAAAAAAGGAGTTTATGAAATACCATGTAAAATCTGCACAGCCACATATATTGGCCAAATTAATAGGAGAGTAAATGCACGCATTGCAGAACATAAGAATGCAGTGGGAAAATAAGAAAAAACTTCCTCCCTTTTCCAACACCTCAAAACTACAGAACATGAAATTGACTTTGACAGAACTAAATTAATTTCCAAAACTGAACACTACAACAAAAGTATTCTGCTTGCGCAGAAGCGAAAAAAACTGAAATCTCGCACGCACTTGGCCTCGTGCAAGATTCGGCTTCTGCGCATGTGCAGAAACTGAACACTGCATGGGGACGCACCCGCGGGGCATGCACCCGCGCTCGCGACCCATTCCAGTAGGGCAGGGAATGGTGGCCCACTCTTGAACCAGACCCATAACAACACAGGACACCACCAACAATCACCCCCACCAGACCCAAACCCACATCCACCCTAGAGACCAAATACAACCACCACCCAGAAGCCAAACCACAGCAGCTCCCACAACTGCTGCATCCCCCTCTGACATGCACACAAAGCTAACTGACAAAAACCATAAATACATGACCAGACCACAAATTCAAAGTCAAACCAAAACCCAGGATGTTACACCACAGACACACATTACAAAACAGTTGAGTAGTCTACAGGCTCCCAGTACTCAGGATATCACCCCCCCAATCTACAAACATCAACTAATCAGCATACATCAATTACATCAAGGACCCCAGGTGTTACCCCACTAACTCACCAGGAAGTTTCTACACAGCTTGCAGCTGCTGAGTCAGCAGTCCACACCCACCCACCAGTATTTATAGATGAAAGGCAGCTCAGGTCATGCTATGTTCACCCTAGCATAAGGCCAAAAGCACCAGCCTGAAGGTGATGAGTGGGACCTCATTGAAACGTTGCCAGGAATCTCTGAAACATACAGAGGAAGAAACCCAGGTATGCCAAGACCTTCATACCTGTACCCGTGAAAATCTATGAATGTATGTATGTATGTATCACATGTTTTTACTGAATTTTTAAAATTCAGCAAAAAAAAATTTCCAACAGAAAACACACACACACACACATACAGTGGTACCTCTACTTACAAACTTAATTCGTTCCGTGACCAGGTTCATAAGTAGAAAAGTTCGTAAGTAGAAGCAATTTTCCCCATAGGAATCAATGTAAAAGTGAATAATGTGTGCAAATCCATTAGGAAAATCCAAAATTTTAAGGCTTAAAAAAAAAAAGCGGTGAGCCGAGGAAGCGGTGGGCAAGAGGGGATTTCCCCCATATCACTGCCAAAATGTGTCTGTGGGAGCCCCAGCCATCCATCGCCCGCCACCCCCACCTACCTACCTACCTACCTATCTTCCTTCCTTCTTTCCTTCCTTCCAGCAGCTGAAACTTTAATGGGCTCTTCCCAAAAAAACCCCCCCTCAGACCTCGGGTGGGTGGCGTTGTACCAAAAGAACGGAGGGTCCCACGAGGGTACGGTACTTCAAACCTCTTCCCTCCTCTTGTCTCCTATTCCTTATTTCTCCTCCTCCCTCCTCCTCCTCTTTTTCTCCTCTTTCCTTCTCCTTCTCCCTCTCCCCCTTCCTCTTTCTGTTTTGGGGTGGAGGGGGACGCGGAGAGTCTGCGAAGGGGGGCGGCTCAATCATGGAGGGATCTAGAAGCACCCTTTCCAACGACACTCCCCCACTCCTTTAATACCCAGGTAGGAGTTGTGTCTGTGACAGAGAGGTAGACTGTGCTGGCTGAGGGAGGATCTGCTGCTGGGGTGGAAGCTGTGTGCCAAAGGGATGATGGGCTCTGTGATCCCTTTCCACCCCTCTCGCCCCCTTTGATACCCAGGCAGGAGTTGTATATGAGAGAGAGAGAGAGAGAGAGAGAGAGAGAGAGAGAGAGAGAGAGAGAGAGAGAGAGAGAGAGAAAGGTTTTTCTCATAGAAGAGAGCTTTTGGGCAGGAGTCACATTGAGCCTCTTGCTGCGAGGAGTGCAGAGCTTTGTCCACACATTGCCCGGCAAGCCCTGTTCAGCCCTCGGCAGGGAGGGAGGAAGGGAGGGTGTTCCCGTGTGGAGGGAGAGGAGGAAGAAGGGAAGAGAGGAAAGAGGAGAAAAGAGGGGAGAGGGGAGAAAGGCAGGATAGAAAGAAGGGGGAAGAGGAAGGAAAGGAAGAGGAGGAAAAGAGAAGAGGAAGGGGAAGGGGTAGGGGAAGAATGGAAGGGAAGAGGAAGGAGAGGAGCAGGAAAGAGATGAGGAGGAAAGAGGAGGAAGAGGGAATAAAGGCAGGATAGAAAAAAGGGGAAAGAGGAGAAGGAAGAGGGAGAGAGAGAAGAAGGAGGAGTAAAGAGGAGGAGGTGGGAGACAAAAAGGAAAGGGGAGCAGTCGAAACTTCAGTGGGCTCTTCCCCACTGCGGATCCTGAGGCATTGGTGCCAAGAATCCCCCCTCTCCTCTGTTGTCAGGAAGGCAAGCCGATGTCCCTCTCTGCTCAAGCCTCAAGCACAGGGAATGAGGCACCAATTTGCAGAATGGTGCCTTAATATGACTCTTCACGATAAGTCAAATGCAGCAATAAATTCCATCCTTCCACCCGCTGCCTTCACTTCCCAAAATTTCCAATTCTTTTTATTGTCTATCTTTGTTCAAAAAACCCCTTTGGAGTCTGTAATGCCAAAAGGGTTTTTTTCTCCACCCGGCCTCTCTTCCCGTTTGACAGGATGGGAAAGGACACTTTCTTTTAATCTCCTGAAATAAACACCAGGCATTGAAATAAAGTGGCCAGGCATTCCGTCTAATCTCCACTTGCCTCCTTTGAAGGAGGGTGCGGGTGTGGTGTGGTTGGGCAGATGGGAGGTAAGTGGGGAGAGCCCGGTAGAGAAGAGGCAGTGGGGAGGCATCATCTCCGCACCCAGGAAAGAAGACAGCGGGCTACCCTTGGAAGAAATGGCTGAGGCAAAGCTCTCGCTGGTGGACCCAGGCTGCATGGAGGAGGCAGCAGCTCGAGCCCCCGCCACGCCACGCCAACCCGTCCTGGCAGCGAGGGCTCCCAGGCAGCCTCGGCATGGCTTTTGGAGCAGGTGGGGCGGGCGCCATTGACCGAGGGTGGGCGGGGGAGACAGGCAAGGCAGCCGGGTGGGAAGGTAGCAGTTCTGGGCTCTTCTGCCTGTCCAGGAGCCGAAAGGTCTGCCCTTCCCCACACCTGGGTTTGGCCCCCGCGGGCTTCTGGCAGGTGGGGGCGGTGGGTGATGGATGGATGGGGCTCCCACAGACACATTTTGGCAGCGAGATGGGGGAAATCCCCTCTCGCCCTCTGCTTCCTCTGCTCACCCCTGAACAAAGGAATTGGCAGGCGAGAGGGGAAACTGGCAGTGAAATGGGGCAGCTGCGGAGAGCTCCTCGGACCCTGCCTTTGCCCTGACGATAGCAGAAAGGATGGCAGGGGGCAAAGCCTGGCTCTAGTTCCCTTGCAATCCTCTGCCTGCAAACTTAAAAGCGTTTGTTTTGGCCACTGCTCGCAGCAGCAGCAGCCAAGAGGGAAGCGAGGGTTCATAAGTAGAAAATGGTTTGGAAGTAGAGGCAAAAAAATCTTAAATAGGTTCGTATCTCAAAAAGTTCATCAGTAGAGGTGTTCGTAAGTAGAGGTAACACTGTATGTATATATGTATGTATGTGTGTGTGTGTGTGTATATACAGCAAAATTCAGCAAAAACGTGTGATTGATACATATATATGATATATTTATCACATGTTTTTGCTGAATTTTTAAAATTAAGGGAGACTAGGATAGCGCTCTTTCGGCCTTGTTCTGGCCTCATCAGCTAGCCCTACCCTTACTGGGATTTGATCTTGGGGCTTCTGCCTTGTAAGGCAGAGAATTAACCTCTAGGCCACAGGATCTGATCCTTTCAGCTTTGTACCAGGGAGGGGCAAAAAAGAGCTGTGATGTTCCTTCAATATACCAGGGTGATCCAACGGAAAAAAAATATAAATATAAAGAAAGAAAGAAAGAAAGAAAGAAAGAAAGAAAGAAAGAAAGAAAGATAGATAGATACATCCTTGCACACTGAATGCCAATTTGCAAGTATAACTTTTCATTTCCCTCTTACACAGATTGTTACCTCCCACTCTCAATATGCATTATATTGGCAATATTTCCTTTGAATTGCATAGGAAATATAATGTCATTTTACATATGCATGTGAAAGATTTAACATATTAAATGTTTTTTATTTTAATTTAAAGAAACACTGATTACTTTTAAAAAATGAATACAGTTGGGGAATCATATATATCCTTTATTTACAGCACATTCAATGTTTACACTTTGATACGATAATAGTCAAAGAATTTTGATCATATCCAAAGCAAGTATAATTTTTTCTTGCCTTGAAATTTAATCAACTTGACTGAAGCCTCGCATTCTGACATTATTTTTTCAATTATTTTGTGGAATAATTTTAGTTCTTATATAATTTTTAATTTGGTATGAATAACTATACAAAATACCTAATTTCCCTCAGGAGTTAACAATGAGCTTGTTTCCGGTATGAATTGAAGCTTGGTTATGTGCTTATTTGCAGTCTTTCGGAAACTGTTATCTCTCACCTTCAGTTCTTCCTCTTTAACACTGCAATTTTAATGCTATACTTTTATTATAATTATACTTTGGTCCCATGACATGCTCTCCTTGCCAAAGTTAAGCAGGTCATTCTGAACAGAATGCCATCAAGGCAAAGAATGAAAAAAAAATCTCAGACAATGTGTTTGTACATCACTCTATATTTCTAGGCGATATAAGAAACCTTTCTTCAAAATGTGCCATATTTTTAATTTAGTTTTCTTCGCCTGTTTGGGAAATCATTCCATGGCCCTTCAAAATTTATACATAACCTTACTTATGAACAAAGGGTATGCAAACTTAATTAGCAACTGAATGAATACATTTGTATATAAAACTAAACCAGCATTTTCTAGCCATGGTTGCTTAAACAAGGTATAGTGGCATGCTGCTTACACAATATTAAGCAATACTGTGTCGTATTCCATAGAATGGATCAAATCAAATCAAAACAAAACTGTGTGAATTAACTCTTTGTCAACCTTAGAATGCAGATAGAATAACCTATGAAATGTCAGTGGTTATTTTACAATCAGAGCTCTTCCAGTCATAATATATATATATATATATATAATAACCATTGCAGTAACCAAGTACGGTAATACAGTATATACAATTGATTCACTAGATATAGCTTTTTAAATAATTGAAATTTAATGCTTTGTTAATTCCAGAATTTGTGATACCATCATCTTTCATATGTATAAACATATGTAAAATTAGGTAGTCAACTTCCATTATATGTTTACCAAAGTAAGATTTTAGTTAAATCAGAAAACCACAGTGCTGATTTCTAGATGCTAATTGATATGTACACACCAACCAGATCAAAAGGCCCAGTTGAAGACGGAGGGGCGGCATCCAGTGTTAATCTAGTGAGATTGTTGTTTCAGCGATTCTGAACACAATGTAAACATAATAATGATACCTCAAAATGTGGTTCACTAATTAGGGTAACAAAACTAATGAAAGTAGTTACAGAATCTCATCTATTTCTAAGACCACGGCTATGTGTGAAGAAATACAGTTGCTGCATAATACAGATGCCAGGCTTTACCTATTTAATTCAAGGATTATACTTTCTATCAAGAAAAAGAGGCCTAAAGAAATGGAATACAGTAATACCTCTAGATACGAGCCGCTCTACATGCGAGTATTTCAAGATACGAGCTAGGAGGGGAGTGACATTTCTGTTCTACTCCCGAGCTGAAATTCGGGATACGAGCCGAGCGTCCACTAGGTGGTGCAAGAATCCTTGCTTTTGGTTAGAATCCTTGCTTTTGGTTATCTCGGAGGGGAAAAAAGTTATTTGTTCCAGAATACGAGTTGCCTCGAGATACAAGCTCCCTTATGGAATGAATTATGCTCGTATCTAGGGGTACTACTGTAGTTTCATATATAACTCCCAGTCAGAATATTCAAATAAAAAGATATTTTTTAAAAAAAGATGTAAATTTATATGAATTTATCAGATCATACTTATTTCAGAAAGTTTCATTCTGCCCTGTCCTACCCTGTTCTAGCTTGTACTGATTTTTTGCTTTGTTTTGTGGCTATTTCCCACATTGCATTCCTGAAATTCAGCCTCACACTACAAGATCATTGAACCAATGTACCTTTAATTTTTTAAGAGAAGGGGGGGAAAACTTGTATATTCATTGAGTGAATCTTCTAAGTCATTTAATAAATTCCCACACAAAACAGAAGAATGAAGGTTTTGTTCTTTTCACAAACCACATTTACTGAGTAACGTCCATAATCATTGTGACCTCTACTATTACTCCGAGTCTTCGGAGAGGGGCGGCATACAAATCTAATAAACTATATTGCTAAATCGGAAGAAGCTCAATAATTGAATATTAAATAAAACACACTCTAAAATTAGTTGTATTTTGAAATTCACTTTTTCAGATAAGCAAAAGCTGTCTTCTAAATTCCCTGGTATGGAAAAAATAGCAAGGCAATAGCAAAGAATGGGGTATAATTCATTATGGCAACATTTACTAAAGACTATTGACACAGTCATTAAAGTTGTAGGACGTCTATCCTTGTCTGTATTTTGCCAGGCAACTTACACACATTAAAGAAATGTAATAAAGCCAAAGAGTTGTTAGAAAAACAATCATGGTTCCACTGCCTATTCATTGATTAAATCTATTTCTAGTGATGTACAAACACAGATTAATCTTAGCAATTTACTTAAGAAATGCATTTTGCTTTAGGCAAAAATCTTACACGTCTAGTGAGACACCAGTCACAACTGAGTTTTATTAGAGTCTACTCTCAAATACACAGGTTTAAAACTGTTGTATCCTCATTCTTCTATTTAGTCCATTTGTTCATCAGTTCTTTCCAGCAATAGTAAACCTCAACAAATTAATCATAAAGTTTTTGAAAGTGAAGTCTCTGAGTTGCAGCAATCAAGTGAATATTTTAAATAATATTAATATTAAAAAGATAATTGTTTTATATAAACAAATCACTGCATTATAATTGCACTCATGTAAACACTAAACACTAAAAAGTTGCATTTAAAAATATACTATGTATTCTCTGATATCAGAACTGCATAAATATAAACAAATCTTATTCAGGTTACAAAAAACCCCAGAGAAGATTATTAGGTTTGTGAAGAGTAAGAAATTTCTGTAGTTCTGTCATCATCTAATAAATGTCCAGATTTTTTAGACCACATAAGGTATTTTTATCCATGTGAATTATGCGGTTTATTACATATTTCAATAGGGAATAATTAATTGGATAATTCTATTTATATGGGAAGAAGAATTGTAATTACTACTATATTTGACCAGCATAACTAAAAGTTGACTGTAAAATTGTCTAAATAGCCTAAATATCATTTTTCAAATCCAAATAAACATAACATAGCTGCAGATAAGATGGATCACAGGAAACATTTCTTGATTATATACTTTCCTTAACTGAACAAATAAAATAAAGCCAAAGTAAAATTAAAAACAACATAAAGATAATAGCAACATGAAATTATGATTCAATGGATGGAACTTAACTTATTGAATTGATTAAAACTATAATAAGCAATATTAGGTTGTGCATTGCCATGTTGACTCTGTTTCAGTGATCCTGCTTTTTTGCTGGATACAATAACTTCATTGTTCTCTACATTTTTGTTTTACTTTTCTCTTGCCTAATAAATAGTGATACAAATTCATTAGCAGAAGTTATCCCAAAATTTTAAATATGAAATTAACCGTGGTACAGATGACAATCGGCCTCAATTCATCTTCAGCCTCATTCAGGAGAGACTTTATTAGATGCTTGACAGATGCTGAGATCAATTAGACTGAACTGAAGTCAAAAAGCAAACAAACCCTATCTAGGTCAGATGAAAATGCTGTGGAGAGTTAGTCCATCGGCTTAGGAATCAGGAAAGGGGCAAATTCTAGATGAGATAGCACAAAGGAACAGTTATGAAACCTTGGTTCTTCCTTCCCTTACTTAAAAGTCTTCATTCAGTACAAGCTGCAGCAGCAGCATGATCTGGTCTGCGATACCTTAGGCTCAAAATCCATGCTCTAATAATATCACAATTAGAATGCAGCAATTTGCTTTGTGGCTAGGTGGTACACAAATCTGTTTAAAAGAATGATGCTTGTAGACTATTGGGATAACATGTAGACTGCAAAAACATAAATGGCTTACTGTAAAACTCAGGTACAGTGGTACCTCTACTTAAGAATGCCTCTACTTAAGATCTTTTCTAGATAAGAATCGGGTGTTCAAGATGTTTTTGCCTCTACTTAAGAACCATTTTCTACTTAAGAACCCGAGCTGGGGAAAATTTCTCAGGAAATTTGAGAGAGACATGAAGCCCGACCAGTTTCCTGCCATTCCCCCTTTAATCCCAGCCATCTGGGCCTCCAGAGGAGCCTTTTGGTGACCCTTAAGGAGGCTTTGGCAGTCCAGAGCAAACAAAGCATTTTCCTTTCTTTGGGCTCTTGGACAGGGAATAAACCTCTGCCAGCGCCCAGAGAAAAGAAACGCTCCCTTCGCTCTGGGCAGCCGACGAGTCACCACAGTGAAGGAAAGGCGCCTGTTATGAAGCAAGCGAGCGAGAGGAGAGGGGATCCCTTCAGCATGGGAAGGAAGAGGTAGCAGGTAGCAGCAGCAGCAGCAGTCAGTGTATGGGAGGCAGCCTCGTGCGGAGTGTATTGGAGGCGCGTGCTCCTCCTTGCCGCCTCAGAGTCCCTCTTTTTTTTTTAAACCTTAAAGTTTTGGATTTTTTTGACTCTTCTCACCTAACCTCCTCCTCGTTTTCTTCCTCCTCCTCCTCCTCCCACCCAAATTCCAAGCATTTATTTCTTTCCTAATGGGCTTGCACGCATTATTTGCTTTTACATTGATTCCTATGGGGAAAATTGCTTCTACTTAAGAACGTTTCTACTTAAGAACCTGGTTACAGAACAAATTAAGTTCTTAAGTAGAGGTACCACTGTATATACAAGATCATTTTGCATAATATCACTCAATTGTTACTGTAAAACCAGCAGAAGAGACCTTGCTTGTCATTCCATCAGTACATCTGGCTTATTGAATACTGGCCCTGTCCAAAATATTGTAAAAAAGTACAAGTGGCCACTGATTGTTCTTGGTCAGGTAGCCTTTTTAAACGTTTCCCCCCCTAAAGAAAGTTTATCTTAATGATTGTACTCCTATTGTTTTTATTTTATTTTAGATTGGATGGTTTTATTGATAATTGTTCAATTGATTGTTCTTATAAATGCTATTTATATATTATACACTAGGTTATACAAATTTGGGGCCACAATGAATAAAGGCTAATTGCCTTGCTCCACACAGAAAATATATTAGATAATATATATAAATAGCAAAGTTCCTTTATTTTTCTATATTTTTATTATCTTGTAGGACCACTTTACAAGCTAATCAGGGCTGCATGCAACCCATAAGTCTCAGGTTGGACACACATGTTGTGCACTGTTCTAATAATCTTCAAAAGATAGTAAAATATAAAATAAAGTAAGAAATCTGGAACAAAATAAGGCTTTCTTGGAAATATGTTCCAAGTACAAATAAGAAAAGTCATTCAGAAATGTTTGCTATGAGTTCAAGATGATCTACAACAGTTGCCAATTTAGAACTTCAGTTTGGCTGTTTGTATATGAGGACACTAAACATTTTTAGTTTGTCCTTCTACACAGGATTAACAATTCATTTCACAACTAAAATAACATTAAGATTGTAAACCAAAGTTAAACTAGTTTCTTTTTCAATAATATAATCTGTATTTCAGGTCAAAGAAGATAAAACATTTTTTCAAAGTATTTTTCAAAGCGAAGAGAAAAATAGGAGCCTTACTAGAGACATCTTTACAATAGCTTCTGCTGTCTCTTACTTTTTATAACTGACCTAGATTGCTAAATTTGCTGATGATATAAAATTGGAAAGAATACTGCACACATTGCAGGCAGTAAGTCAAATGTAAATGAATAACTAGACTGAAAGTAGAACCAAATTTTAGTCTTAGCAAATGTATCAAAATAGAAATTGAATACAAAAATTATAATCTGAAACATTATGAATAAAACAATAAAGTAAGTGTTCTGCATATGAATGTTTAATCATTTTTTTAAAGATAATGAAAACATTGGTTTTATATTTATTGTATCAGATTTAGGAAGAATATTACCTTCAATTTATGAATTACAGTGTTCCCTCGATTTTCGCGGGTTCGAACTTTGCGTAAAGTCTATACCACGGTTTTTCAAAAATATTAATTAAAAAATACTTCACGGTTTTTCCCTCTATACCACAGTTTTTCCCACCCGATGACGTCATATGTCATCGCCAAACTTTCATCCGCTTTTAATAAATATTTTTTTAATAAACTTTAATAAATAAACATGGTAAGTAATAATCTAAATGGTTGCTAAGGGAATGGGAAATTGTAATTTAGGGGTTTAAAAGTGTTAAGGGAAGGCTTGTGATACTGTTCATAGCCAAAAATAGTGTATTTACTTCCGCATCTCTACTTCGCGTAAATTCGACTTTTGCGGGCGGTCTCAGAACGCATCCCCCGCCGAAATCGAGGGAACACTGTACTATTTTTGGTAGAAATTTTGTAATGGATTTCACTTTTACTTGGATTATAGTAACCAATTAAATGTTTCCTCATCATTTTGAACATTTATTTTTATTATCTTCAGAACAATCAACAAGTTATAGGACAAATGGTAAGTTGTTCAAAATCCTTATTTTATTGTTAAAAGAAGCAGAATAACAAAAGTTTAGAATCGTTTTTAAAACTACATAACTACAATTAAAATATTAGCATGAATGCACAGAGAACAATTCAAATGATACACATTTGTTAAAAAGATAAAAGTGTCTTCAGTGAAACAGAGAGGAGGCCAGATGGAGCTCACTAAGTATAACACTCAACAAAGAAGCTTTTCAATTTTCTGGCAAATCTTTCTGAATACTTTCCAATAGGAAAGAATTAAGGTAAGCACAATATTTAACCCTCTAGTTAGTAGATATATATATCCCTGTGGGATTTTTCACAACCCTTTGTGAAATCTGAACCAACCAGCATTCCTTGATAATGCAATATTCGTGTTAAAATTTATTTTTTGTCAAAGGAACCCTACCTCTCTCCTTATGGTAGACAGATTTTTGATGTTGAAGTCCTTCAACATCAAAGCCAACATCAAGTCCTTTGTATTTTTTGTATTTTATTTTGGTTTTGGTCAAAAATGGTTCAGTGCATATAGTGTAGTTCTTTCTGAATTTTACTAGATAAGAACTGTTATAAAAAATGAGGCTATAAAGTGAATAAAAATGACTGACACAAAGAATATTCCCTATGTATGCAATATATTCATTTCAAATGGTGATATAAGCATATTGTAATTATAAAAGATAAAATAAATAAGCATATTCATTCTCTTCCCTGAAAACCAACAAGAGTTGAAGTGCTTGACTTTGGACATAGTCACATTTCAATCGTTTGAGCTTTTTTTTTAATATTCACATTTTTAAAAACAATGTCAGAAAGAAGAAATAATTTATATAGATCATGATTTCTCAAGTTACTGACAAACTATTCAGTGCTCTGACTGGCAGCCTATAGAAAATATGACTTATCACCAGATCCTTTCCATTTACAGCATGACCTTATGCCTGTATACTCATTAGTTCTTACTGAGTTCAGAGACATCTTAGTTCCTCATTTTTCACTAGTAAGTACATTAGTACACTAGTAAGAACATTCTTATCCTTCATGAAATATTGCAAGTCTTCTCTGAATATAACAGTTTGCTAACCTCTTACCAATGTTAGAGCAGGTATGTTTCTTGGCCTTTTTTACAGATTCATATAAAATTAAAAATGCTATTTACTTACTGAATAATTAGCATTTTAAGAAAAAGGACATGATAGAAGATTTCACTGTAAGGTTGTCAGAGAGGAAAAAAAACATCTAGACATGCAAATATCTCAATGCACATATGAGACTTTGATTTAATTACTTAAATTCTAAACTATTTTTATCCTGTTTAATTATACCATATTGTTAACATCAGCTTTCAGTCTTCTCAGCATTATTAAACTATACTGTACTTACCCTGAACAAGGTACTTTTGCAGAACGATGAGAGTTTGAGGCCAAATTAATCTCTTAATTAACACATTAGACACTATAAATAAAATTCACAGAAGATATGATATGTGGTGTTAAACTGAATACCTTCTAACCTTTAAGTTGTTAATTAGAAAATTATTGATGGATAATGTGTTAACAATAAAAATAGCCATAAGTTTGCAAAGCATGTGATTTACTAATATATTTTCAACCTTTAACAGGTCTTTGTTGTTTCTTGCCTATTACTTTCTTTTAAAATGTTCTATCCAATTTAGACCTAAAGTAATAGCATATTCAGCTGAATGTTTTCGCAGATGATAATTAATTAGTATAATCAATTTTTTATTCTATGACTATATATACTAATGCATCTGTGTTGTAAAAATTAAACCATCATTAAATGACATCAAAGAATTAGATTTTTTTTTTCTGTCTTTTTGTAGCATAAACTGATCACTGAATTTTATAGCCAAGACCTGTTAGTTCCATGAATGGTATGGAAATAATAAACATATCACAATATATTGTCCAAGAGCTTTCTTATTTAGATTAAAGAGCAGTATCTATTTAAAATGGGTATTAATACAAAGTTAGCATAACTGCCAATGTTGTTTGTTATTTATGCCTTCAACACCACCAAATACCATGACGGGTCAGGGGGGTTTTGCATAGTGAGTTGCTACCTGAGTCTTTATATTAGCATTGGCACCCTCCAGTCTTGAAAGACTATGGTATTGTGCTCTGCAAAAAGAGTTCCTAGAACAACATCTAGTGTGGCTGAAAAGGCCAATCTGAGAGAGGCAATCCCTTCCACACTGATGGCAGATCCATTCTGTCTCCTGCCGGGGCCCCAGATTTTGCTGGTTACGGGACTGCCTCTTTGCCTCGGCCTGCCAAACAAGTGTCTCCTCAAAGTGGAAAAGGCTATGCTGCGTCTTTAGCCTTTAAGCTGAATGATCAAATGTCAAAGTTTCCCAGCTATTAATGTCCATTCACAAGGCCTTAAACCCTTCTTATTGATATCCTTACATCACAGCTGTCTCCCCTTAGGGTGCTTTCCTTGCACTAGTTCACGACACACGATATCTTTCAGTATCCGCTCATCATCCATTCTCACAACATGCCCAAGCCAGTGAAGACGTCATTGTTCCAATATTGTACACATGCTAGAAATTCCAGCACATTCCAAGACTGCTCTATTTGGAACTTTGTCAAGCCAGCTGATGCACATATGGAGACAGCGCATTTGGAAGATAGTTGATTTCCTCTCTTGCCATGTATAAAGGGTCCAAGACTCACTGCAATACAAGAGTGTGCTAAGGATACAGGTTCTATAAACCTGGATTTTTGTATGTTCGGTCAGCTTCTTATACTCTCTTTGTGAATCTGGACAATGTGGTGGCTGCTGTACCAATCCATTTATTCAACTCAGTATCTAGAGAGTGAGTGTCGGCGATGGTTGAGTCAAGATACACAAAGTCATGGATGACCTTGAATTTCTATGCAAAGATTGTAATATAGGGAGGTGAATCCACATCCTAGCCAGTGAAGGGTTGCCAGCTCCCGTTGCTACCAGTGTGCTTTGCGTGCTGCTCTGTGTCTCTGGCAGTTGTGTGCATGTGCCTGAGCGAGATTTTGCTTCTGTGCATGAGCAGGGAGCAAAAATCTCACTAGGGGACATGTGCACTCATGAAATTTCAGTGGTTTTTTTCTTCCACACATGCATGGAAGCAAAAAAATGCCAAAAAGCACCAAAATCTTGTGCGCCCGTGCATCCTCTCATGAGCTTTTGCTTCCTGCACATGTGCAGAAGCAAAATCTCACCCAGGTGCATGCACTTGTCTACTGGTCGCCCAGAACTGTGCACACAGCTCCATTTTTGCTACCAGAACACCTTCCCCCCATCTAGGTAGGAACCCAATACTAGTCCTAACCCATGACTTGCATTTTTTTCAGGCTGATTGTTAATCCAAAATCTTGGCAGGCCTTGCTAAAACAGTCAATGTGTTGTTGAAGATCTTCGGCAGAATGAGCAGTAATGGCAGCATCATCAGCCAAAGTAAATCTCCTTAAGCATTTATCTTTATATATTTAAAAAAACCACACCTTATTCTTTAACAAATAAAAATGCTGGGATAATTTAGACAAGATCAAAAGTTAGAGCAGGGAACCTAGAGCAAAATTCCTATTTCTCATTCCTGATTTAAGTAATCCAAATACCAGAAGAACTGTATGTCCTGAAGGTAAGCCCATTTAGTTTACAATAGAGAAACAACCAAGAATTTTGTAGTTAGTTTCTACAACCTCAATTAGCATGGTCAGTAAATTTAATTCTGAAGTATAGAAAAGTTAACACAGTTTAATTTCCAAGTAAAATGAAAATTTCAACTTCCAAAAATTCAATTATCCCAATTAAAAAAGCATTCCATTGTTTAACTTAATTTTTGGCATCTCCTTTGAAGCCACTTTTTATTCTTTGCAATAATCAGTGTTAGAAAAAGAATTTTCTTATACAAAGCATAAAACAGCCTAGCAGTTCTATAATGGTCCCTAGTGGTCATGTTTGCATCTGAGAGCCACTTCGTCTGGCACATTCTACAAGTTTAGATTTCTCATTTACAACTAAATACACATTGAAGTAACTCAGCAGGCAACCAAAAGACCTTGGGGACAAAGACAGACACATTAGAGGTTTGAAAGGAAAATAATCCAATTAACACTTACGATTCTATTCACTAATGATTACACGTATGGAATTCACACTTGAAATTATTTGAGTATACCATGCATCGTATTTCTAAAAATATGTCTAACATTAATATATACACATAATTTCTCATTGGTATTGATTTGTTTGTCAAATTACAACGGTAAAGAATCTTTTGCAATTATGGATTTATTTGAACCCTGTATTGGAAAATCCACGAGAAAACAATAACATGCTGTACTCTCTTCATTTCATGCTAATGGCAGTGAGTGCTCACTTGACTGATTATCATTGAAAGCCTATCAGAGGTAGTGTTTTGAATAACAGATGATGTTATAATTTCTTATGCTGTCTTTTATCTTTAATTTGAGAAACCCACCCAAAATAACTAAATTGACATACTGTATATCAATGTCTCCAAGGATGCCTGTGTTTTTTGGCTGAGTAGTAACATTACTCATGTCAAATGTTAATATCTGATTTTGTAGAATATAAAAATAAGATGTAAGTTTAAACCCACAATTATAATACAGACCAGTATTCAGACTTAAGAATCCACAGACTCTTTATGCAGTGCATTAATAGAATTACAAAAAAAGAAACCAATCTGGCACATTCCAAAAGCATTTTCCAGAATTCTCAATCAAGGATCTGTAACCTTTCAAGGTGACCTTGAAAAGTAACAGAATGAGAAAAACTGGGATGCACAATTTGTCAGAAGGGATGTTGAAGCACAGTACAGTATTTGTTATTTTTTCAACATGTTATTTAATATGCTGCTAATCAACCATAATACTGTATATGTTATTTATATATTATCCTGTCTAATTAAAGGTGTGAAGGTAAATTCTTCTTTTGCCTTTTAAGGAGACTTGGTTTATCCCTTCCTCAAGAAACTATCCCTGGAACACACCATACCAGGCTACTTTCATCCAATATCTAACTGGGAAGATGGTAGAGAAAGGAAAGCCTGAAAAGCAGATTATCTAAATTTCTTTCAGATTGGATTCATATCTATGTATGATAGATGGTAATTGTGCATTCATCCTAGCTCTGCTGAACTTCTCAACAGCCTTTGATACCAGTGATCATAGCATGGCTCAGCAATGGCTGAACACCACTATACAGGATCCAGGAAGTCTGCATTCTCAGTAGTGGCACCTGCCCTCTGAAATTTCATGCTGCTAGAGACCTGTATTGCTTCCACTTTAATGACTTCCCAAATGCTATTAGAAATCTGATGGGGTAGGATGGTTGTGTAGTCACTATGGTTTGGAAGTTTTATGGTATTGAGCTTGCTTATGTATTTTTTAATATACACTGCTCAAAAAAATAAAGGGAACACTTAAACAACACAATATAACTCCAAGTAAATCAAACTTTCCACTTAGGAAGCAACACTGATTGACAATCAATTTCACATGCTGTTGTGCACATTCAAATTTGTACAGAACAAAGTATTCAATAAGAATATTTCATTCATTCAGATCTAGAATGTGTTATTTGAGTGTTCCATTTATTTTTCTGAGCAGTATATGTAACTTTTTTATTGCAAGCACCCCACCCCAATTGTTGAGAGGTTTGGCAGATTAATTTATTTTCATTTCCTTAGTTTGCGCTACATTCTAATTCTGCTAGAGTTATTCTCTACAACAATAACAAGTCATAATATTATTGTGTGTATAATTTGTATAATTAGTGCTGGGATCGACAAACCCAGGCGCCTGGTCGCCAGTGGCGCCTAGAAAATGTTGTCTGGCGCCTAGAAAATGTTGCCTGCTGTACTGTATGTATACCAGGGGTCTCCAACCGCCGGTCCGCGGACCGGGACCGGGCCGTTGGGGGTTTTCAGCCGGTCCGCGGCGCCAGGGCCCCCTCGGCCTTTCCGCGCTGCCCACCGCCCGCCCGATTTGCCCCCTCTGCTCCTCTGCCACCTCCTGCCTTTCACCGCAGCTCCTCCCGCACCCGGAACGCACGCCCTGCCCGCCTCACATTTGCCGAGAGGACTTTCGCCCCGGGCTCTCAGCAAGGGGGCTGCATGAGAGGCGGGGCCGGCGGAAGGTGATATTCAATGTCGGGGGCGCATGGGCGGTTTTGCGCGCGCTCCCTATCTCCCTGCTAGCCCACTCGGAATACTGTATTCAAAATAAGAAAAGCCTTCGCCGGCAAAGGCTTTTCTTATTTTGAATACGTATTCCGAGTGGGCTAGCAGGGAGATAGGGAGCGCGCGCAAAACCGCCCATGCGCCCCCGACATTGAATATCACCTTCCGCCGGCCCCGCCTCTCATGCAAACCCCCTTGCTGAGAGCCCGGGGCGAAAGTCCTCTCGGCAAATGTGAGGCGGGCAGGGCGTGCGCGCGTCACCACTGAGAAGAACGGAGAGAGAACGAGAGTGAGTGAAAGCAACAGACAGCAAGATAGAGAGAAAGTGAGAAAGAGAGAGTGAGAGAAAGGGGGGGAGAGAAAGAGATAGCAAGAGAGAGAGAACAAGAGAGAGAAAGAGCGTGAGAAACAAAACAAGAGAGAAAGAGTGAGAGAGAGAGAAAGCAAAAGAGACAGAAAGAAAACAAGAGAGAGAAAGTGAGAAGAAGAGAGAGAAAGAGAGGGAGAGAGAGAGAAAGAGAGAGGGGGGAGAGAGAGAAAGAGAGGGAGAAAGAGAGGGAAAGGGGGGAGAGATAGCAAGAGAGGGAGAGAGAAAGAGAGAGGGAAAGGGGGAGAGAGGGGGGAGAGAAAGAGGAGATAAAGGAAGAGGAGAGAAAGGAAGAGAAAGAAAGAAAGAGGGATAGAAAGAGAGAGAGAGTGAGAGATGCTCAGTGAGCCTTTCTTTGAAGTTGCCTTTCTTTCTTTCTTTCTTTCTTTCTCTTTCTTTCTTTCTTGCTCTTTTTCTTTCTCTCTTTTACCTTTCCTTCCTCTATTTCTTTTCTTTCTCCTTCCTACCTTCTTCCCTCCCTCCCTCCAGTCCTTCCTCTCTTACTCTCCCCTTTCATAAGTTTCCTTGCTTCCTTCCTCTGTTCCTGTCCCTTCCCTCTTTCCTTCTTCCTTCCTTCCTTCCTTCCTTTCCTCCCTTCCTTTCCTCCCTCCATTTCTTGCTTTCCTTTTCCTTCCTCCCTTCTTTCCTCCCTCATTCCCTTCTTTCACTCCTTCCTCTCTTACTCTCCCCTTTCACACCTTTCTTTGCTTCTTTGCACCCTTCTTCTGTTCCTGTACCTTCCCTCTTTCCTTCCTTCCTTCCCACCCTCCGTCCATTCATTCACCCATTCCTCTCTTGATCGCCCCTTTTACGGCGCCGCTGACAGCTAGCTCCCCCCCCCCCACCGGGCCATGGAAAACTGGTCTAGCTGAAAGCCGGTCCCTGGTGCAAAAAAGGTTGGGGACCTCTGATCTAAAATATCAAAATATAATATTTATTATCTTTAAAAGTAAAATGTTGTTTATAACGTTTGTAATATTTTTTTTGTTAAATTAAAAACCAAGTTTGCTTAAAAAAAATTCTGGCTCCTAAATTTTTTGGCTGGCTCCTAGATTCTGAACAACTTTGTCGACCCCTGAATTAGTGAATCAAATCAAATCAAATAGCATTTAGCTGTTCTTTGGTGACTAGAACACGAGGAAATAAATCGATGAAATGGATTCTGTTTGCCTTATGTTTTAACTCTATTATTATAGATATACAGTATATGTAATTCAGTTCAGAGTTTGTCTGAACATTCATTCATTCATTCAGTTATATAGCCACCCATCTTACATACATGATGGGTGGCTCATACAGTTAAACATAACAGCTACAAGAAAACTTAACAAACAAATACAAACAAGAATGCAAAGCAACAACAAAACCACCAAAATCCAATAAAACAATTCAAAAAAATTAAAAACATGAAACATTGTACATGGGAGACTGCAAGCTATAATTTACAAATGATATAATTGTTCTGTATCCTTCATACCTCCACCAGATCCTTGAGTCCAATGGCAAAGACATATTTTTAAGGGTTTCCTAAAAGCCCATATGGTTAGGGACAAATCCTGTGTCGGGGAGATGATGTTCCAATGGGCAGATACTCCTGCAGAAAAGATTCTTATTCTGGGTCCCCACAAATAACACTACTTAATGGATTAGACCAATTACACGATCTTTCTACCAGATATGATAGAATGAGTAGATATAAGACAGATTCCTGGTGTGTCCAATCATACTTGGCCAATAAAGAATTCTATTCTGTTCTATAACCAGGGACATGTAGCTCCTTCAAATAAACCAGTCCTCTGCCTTTTATGGCTTTGTGGGTCATTATCAGCACCTTGAATTGAACCCAGAAGCAAATTGAAAACCAATGCAACATGCAAAGTACAGGTTAACATGAGCTGACCTAAGAGTACACTTAGTAATTATTTATTAAATGTATATGCCACGCAGTTACCAATGACTTTGTATGATTAACTGCCCATGCTGCACCAACAGTAGTTTCTAAATACTCTTCAAGGGCAGTTTAATGTAGAGGGCATTACAGTAATCACTTGAGGTGTCTGGGGCTTTGAGACTTAAGAGTATAGCCCCCTGTTGCAGGAAGAGGCCAACTAAAGCACACACCCAAAATTATAGAAAGGCTCTCTTGGCCATAATGCTATCTGCTAATTGAGCAGGATTTTCAGATTATTCATGAAATCTGTGTGGGGCAGTGCTTTTTCCTTCGATCACAAAGATGGTAAATTTCTAGACCCTGAAAGTCCTCAAAACCTCAGTCACTCATTTTTACCAGGACTGAGCAGCTGAACCAAGCAAATAATTTCGTACATGGAAATCTAGAATGTCAAGAAAGAAAACAAAAGATAAGAATCTGTGTCAAAAACAAAGACTTATGCCTTTCACAGAGCTATTCTTTGTGACTCATGGCATACCATTTTCATTCTAGTATAAAAAGCTTCTGAATTCCACGTGTATTGCATTTTTCCATAAACTAATGCATTATAAAACACTGCACCATCAAGTTAATTTGTTTACTTCTCCTGCCAATTGTTGTGATGCATCTTCTTTATTTTTTATCCCAATGGGATATAGACCGAGTGGCAGAAAAAAATCCTAATGTGTTATTCCTGATCAATTCTCTGAATCTTTTATTCTGGCAGAGCTCATTGTTAATACAGAAACAAATACTCTGCATATCCTCATATCCCAATTTAGGGATCTACTATTCACATTTCCTAATTATAAATAACAACTCTCGAGAATATGGGTAAAGTGCCAATCATTTACAATGCTTACTTCTTTTGCCACAAGAGAGATATAGTGGTGCTATAAAATGTTTAATGGGAATCAAAGGAATGTTTTTTATATGTTTACTTATGTTTATGCCAACTTTCCCAAAGGCATTTTGTATATTAACAAGAGTGCTTCCAAAATTATATACCAACTACAGCTTTAACTGTAAGATATCATATACAGTAGAAGCTTTAGAATAAGGCAAATAATAGCCTAAAAATAATTCTGAGAGAAGTGAACAACATACCGACAGAGAAATGTTTGGTATTTATTTATTTGATATTATCATCCTCAAACACATGACTCTGGATATTTTTCAGCAATTAAAAACAATATAAAAGACAGAAAAGATAGAGAATATATAAAAACATTATATATTCTTGTCCTAAAAATGCGAGTTCCGGGTGTATTTATAAATGAAGAGGCAACAGCCATTGCAACCTCCAACAGCCATTTGGAGATCACAATAGCTGTTGCCTGTTGAAAAGTTTGTAAGAAGAAGCAATTTTCCCCATAGGAATCAATGTAAAAGCAAATAATGCGTGCAACCCCATCCCAAAAGTCACCCCTTTTGCCTTGCGCCACTGGGAATCCCCGCCTCTGGACTTCCATTGCCAGCCAAAATGCCAGTTCTTGCGTTGCCACTGGTGTAAAAAGTCTTGCATAGTTGGGATTTCCCTGAACCTCCCCTTACTGGGAAACTCCACCTCTGGACTTCCATTGCCAGCCCAAGTGCCCATTCTTACGTTGCTGAGATTTCCCTGAGCCTACCCTCGCTGGGATTCAAAGCAGCGCTGGCAAAAATGAAGGAAATCCCAGTGAGGGAAGCCTCAGGGTAATCCTAGCAATGCAAGAACAGGCGCTTCGGCTGGAAATAGAAGTCCGGAGGTGGGGTTTCCCAGTGAGGGGAGGCTCAGGGGAATCCTAGCAACGCAAGAACGGGCGCTTTGGTTGGCAATGGAAGTCCGTAGGTGGGGATTCCCAGCGAGGGGAGGCTCAGGAGAATCCCAGTGCTTCGGCTGGCAATGGAATTCCGTAGGCGGGGCATCCCAGCTCAGGTTCGTAAAGTGAAAATAGATCGGAAGAAGAGGCAAAAAAATCTTAAACATCAGGTTCGTATCTCGAAAAGTTCATTAGTAGAGGCATTCATAAGAAGAGATATCACAGTATGCATGTATGTATGTATGTATGTATGTATGTACGTGTGTGTGTGTGTGTATATGTGTCTGTGTCTGTGTGGTGTGTATGTGTATGTGTATGTATGTATGTATATATGTGTATGTGTGTGTGTATATATATAAACGTGCACACACATACATACACATACACGCACACACACAAACACATGTATATGTATATACAGTACAGTCTCAATTATCCGTCCTTCAGTAATCTGACCTTTTGGGTTATTCGACATTGCTGCTGCTTGGGAGCATGGCTGTAAGCATTTCTGCGCCCCCAGACATGCCCCCAAACATGGCAGTCCAGACAAGGAAGTTGTCCATCAATCCAAAGCAGGACAACTCGGCCCCCACATATTTTTTAAATACAGATGAGGGGAGCCGCCAACTTTCAGAAGACAACATAATCCTAAATAGTTTCCAGAGCAAAGAAAATCAGTTGTGCCAGTATTAATGGGAGAGTAGGATTCTCAGGTGATTTTCACCAAAAATCACATAAAGCCTTCATTTTGTCTCCCCATTTTGGCATTTATATATTTTTTCTAACAGAGATAATGCCTATGTCCCAAAATAAAGGTAAAGTGTATTTCTCTCCCGCCCTGAGGAGCTTCTGACTAATCAAAACGTAGTTCATTCCTAACAAAGCCTACACAAATTCATGCCTGGTTTCAAGGCTTTTCTTAGACCCTCCGGATTATCCAATATTTTCAGCTATCCGACTATCAGCTCACTTGTTTATGTCAGATAATCGAAACTCTACTTTATATGTAACATATTTTTGCTGATAATTAAAAGGAATGACTCAACAAAAAAACCATATGTGTGTGTGTGTGCGCGCGTGTATATATACATATACAGATACATAAACATACATATACATGTAAGTTTTGGTGCATTTGGGTTTTTTCCCATGTAATATTGATATTGTTTTTGTGATGTTTCAATGAGATCACACTCATCATATTCAGGCAGATGTTTGGGGCTTTGTGCTGCTGCGAATACAGTGGTTGGAGCTGCCATTTTTTTCTATAAATAATGGTGTGGGGCTGGTGGAAGGCTGGTTCAACTGCTGAAGTGGGTTGGATGGATGTGTTGTAACATTTTGATTGGTTGGTGGAAACACATTTGGTTAATTGCTTGACATGGTGGAGCTGAGGTTGTGATTTGTTTGTTGAATTTGTTTGAATTTATTGGTTCGTTTGTTTTCACTTATCAGCAAAAATATGTCTCATATATGTGTGTGTGTGTAACAAAATTTACAATCTTACACAGGAAAAGACCTGAAAACTACAAAATACATACCCATACCTGAGAAAACCTATGAAAACAGATAGACAGATGTTGAAGACCCATCTATGCCACCAAGCATGGGCCGATTAATTCCCCCCCCACACCTTTTCTGACTTAAAACACTTGAGATTGGTGTGATAGTTTTAGAATTGCTAGTTTTTAACAATACTGTACAGGTTTTTAATATAGTTTATATTGGATTTGTATTCTATTGTATTTTATTGTTGCTGTGAACCGCTCCGAGTCCTCGAAGAGGGACGGCATACAAATCTAATAAATAATAATAATTAATAATAATAATAATAATAATAATAATAATTTATTAGATTTGTATGCCTCCCCTCTCCAAGGACTCAGAGCGTCTCACAGCAACAATAAAATACAATAGAATACAATAATAATAATAATAATAATTATTATTATTATTATTATTATTATTATTATTATTATTATTATTAAATAAGTACAAGTACAATGACTATAAAATACAGTAGTACCTCGTGATACGAACCCCTCGTCATCCGAACTTTTCGAGATACGAACCCGGGGTTCGGAATTTTTTTGCCTCTTCTTACAAACTTTTTTCGCCTTACAAATCCACCGCCACTGCCGGAATGCCCCACCTCCGGACTTCCGTTGCAAGTGAAGTGAACATTTTTGCGATCCTGGGATTCCCCTGAGGCTCCCCTCCATGGGAAACCCCACCTCCCAGGATCGCAAAATTATTATTGTCATATTTTCAAGCATACTTGCTTCCAATACTTATTTTATTTTCAAGAATGTTTATCATAAGTTTTTAAATCCTGTGCCTTGCAAAATTTTACCAGATTAAACAGAGGATGGTAAAAGCTAACTAAACTGAGCAGAACAATCAAAATATTCAAAAATAGTCACAGTCATTTTATATAATATTTCATTTCCCTAACTTTCATAGGAATACTATGGGTTGCTAACTTATATAAAGAAATCTTTTCCCCATCTCTGGCAAGACAAATATATTTATGGGGAAATTATTAGAAACATGTGTCAGGCACAAAAGACCAGGTCCACTCCAGAGATGGGTTTCAGCAGATTTTGACCAGTTCTAGAAAACCAATAGTGGAAATTTTGAGTAGTTCGTAGAATTAGTAAATACTACCTCTAACTGTGTCCCCCCACCTATCTATTCTCTGCCTCCCTAGTCCCAACTGATCAGGAGGAAATGGGGATTTTGCAGTAACCTTTCCCTGGAATGGAGAAGCAATGGAGATTTCACAGCATCCTTTCACCAAGCCATGCCCACCAAGCCACACCACGCCTACCAAGCCACGCCCACAGAACCAGTAGTAAACATTTTTTAAATTCACCACTAGTCCACTCATTAAATTTAAATTAACCTATTTTATTGTTGAAAGGCTACCCACAGGAATCTTCTCAACTAACTGCCGGCATAAAAACTAGCATCTTATTCACCTTGGACCATCTGCAACAACTTTCTGAAACGTGTAAGCCCTCCTTAACTCTTACTTTATTGTATTACTCACTCAATTCCACATCACTGACAGATTACACACATTATTTGCAACACTTCCTATAACAAGAAATCTTGAAATGGTATCAAATCAAACCCACTTATTATATTAAATGAAAACCAGTTATAGTGCAAATAGATTGATAGATTTGTTTGGATGCATATAAATTCAGTTGGATTTTCCTGATATTTACAGTTAATGTGTTGATAATACATTAATAATGTATTATATCCGGCAATAAATGGTATGCATGGGTTTAACTGTTATATTTAAATTGTTTTTAAACTGCTTTTAGAGATTTTAGTATTATTTGCATGTTTTATATTTTGGTTGTGAGCTGCCTAGAGTCCCTAGGGAGTTGGATGGCATTAAAAATATATATAAATAATTTCTTTTTACTTGACTTGAAGGAAACTTTGTTAAAGTCACTAATTTTTCAAGTAAAAATCTGGTGTAGATTATCTGAAATAATAAGGGAAATACAGCACAGAAGCACAGATAAAGAAAATAACTAACTAAAAGGAAAAAAGAGACCCCGTGTGGCATAATTTGTGAGCTGAGGTGGCGCAATGGGTAGAGTGCAGTACTGCAGGCCACTAAAGCTGACTGCAGGTCAGCGGTTCAAATCTCATCACCAGCTCAAGGTTGGCTCAGCCTTCCATCCTTCTGAGGTGGGTAAAAATGAGGACCCGGATTGTGGGGGCAATATGCTGGCTCTGTTAAAAAGCGCTATTGGTAACATGTTGTAAGCCACCCTGAGTCTAAGGAGAAGGGTGGCATAAAAAAATCAAATAGATAAATAAATAACAGTTATGGGACAGTTAGAAACCAGAGAGTTCTCGCCCTACTTTAGACACAAAAACAATTGACTTTGGACCAGTCCCTCTCTTTCAACAGTGTGTGTTGCAATGGCAAAATCTTATCAAGAAAACAGCAGACGTTAGTCCAGTCCATGATGATGACGATGATGATACAGTACAAGCATTCACAATTTATCTTACGCCTAATCATCAATTATTAGGTGTAATCATCTAACAGATAGCTATGGTAGGTGCCAGGTAAATTATATACAATTTAAAATCATAAGTTGAAAATAGTTAAAAGTACAACTGCTAGAAATATTTGTATTTTGTTTGTACAAGTGTAATGACGAACATAATGACAACATGGAAACAAGATTCACCTTGACCTATATTCCAAACATTTTCAATGCACAGAGAGTATTTCATTATTTATCTTGTTCCTAGTGTGTGCAAACTATTGTTCGCTTAACTGTCAAAAAATATACTTAACCAAAATCATTTTGATCCATTGATGTATTAACTATGTATTTTCCTTTGACATGACTGTGTTTACTCTAATTCTTCCATAACAGCACAGGGAAAGATTATTTAATCAAAAGAAGATGTCTCAGGCTATAGTCACGTGAAAAGTATATTCCTGTGTAAACATATTTTTTTCTTTTTTTAACATATGTGGATTTATCCATTTTTGTCTTCATTCAAATACCATTTAAAGGATAAAGATGTAAATTAATATCTATGAAGACAACAATTATTTATTCAACAACAAATTAATAAATATTTATTTCTGTATAAAATAATTGTTGGGCTTGGCTCTAGATATCAATATCTAGTGATATTGTCCACATTGTCAGATACAATATCAAGAAATATTTCTTATAACTGTCCAGTAGTTTCTGACATCAAGTGGGATGATTTTCTCTCCCCTTCTCTCATCCACCTTTTTTTCAGCTATTTTATATTTGAGGGTTTCCTTGCATGCACAGCCTTTTTCAAATCAATCTCAACATCTCGGGATTTAGATCTAGGCTTTAACTTAACCATTCTAGAATCCTGCATATCCTGCAATCATATCTGCAGTGGTGGGATTAAAATTATTTAACAACCGGTTCTCTGCCCTAATGACCAGCTGGATAGTATGGCTGGATGGGCATGGCCAAGGTGGGCATCGCCAAGAAGCATGATAGCACTCAGCCTCCCGCAGCACTCTGCCAGCCAAAATGGGACACATGGGGTTAATTGCAAAATGTGGGCTTTGCTTTGTGACATCCAGATCCAGCGAGCAAGGAGTGTGCATGGCACAGAATGTACACGTTGTCTGGTTATGAAAAAATATCTCAAATGTCAGACATACACTAACTGCAGACTGACTTTTAACTATACACCTCCCCAGCAAATTTTGAAGTTCCAGGTAAAGAGGATTCATTTTAAGATGAGTCATCACAGTTTGCATGTTGGAGGTTCCTAAAGGAATGCTAGGAAACTCTGTATTTTAAAGAACATCTGAGGGAGGGTACAGAATAGCCTTCTCTGCCTGAGACTGTAGAGACCCAGCACCAATCAAAACACTTTCTGTGAAGCCACTGATTAACATCGACAGGGTAAACCACCAGTATATAAGAGCAAACTAAAATAAGAACAAACTCCACTTCCTTCTAGTACTTATGATGTTACATAGTTTTGTAATAAAATATCTGCAAGAAAACCATCAAGCTCAGAGAGCACCAAGGAACCCACAGTTCCTAATATTCTCTTCTATCGATAAACACTTTTTGGTTAGAGGGACTCGGAGCCTGTGTTTTATGGCTCCCAGTGGATTTCATTCTAAATTTTAATATGATTTCTGTAAATAAGGAATGTAGAATTATAATGGCCAAGTATCTGATCCTTCATATATCAACAAAATACAAAGCTAAGGGATAAACAAATAAAAAACAGATTTGAAAAAAGAAAAGGCTCAGGAAAGAAAAAGGATGAAAGTGTAAAAAAGAAAGAAGAAAGAAGGATAACTTAAAAATATTTGGGACAGATATAAATAAAAAATTATATCAAACTCTTACTCAAAGATTAGGATTTGTCTACATTATTAACATAATCCCTTATTTAATCATCAAAGCCCAGATCAACTTTTAATTTCAGTTTCTCACAAAAAGTCCAGTAATGGTTCGTAATAGTACATCCAAAACTGATTTAATTGCACCAATCTCTAAAAAACCAGAAATGGAAAATCCCAACTTTGGCAACTTTAAGGTGCATAGACTTCAATTCCCAGAATTCCCCAGTCAGCATGAAGTTTGCCCATCTTAAACTTGCCAAGACTGAAAAACACTGATCTAAAGATAGGATTTTTTTTCCATTCCTCTTTTACTGGTTCCTTCTTACTTACTTTTATTCCTCTTTTACTGGTTCCTACTTACTGAGAAATCATAATGCAAAAATCCCCATTTCCAACTCACCCCACAGTAATGATCATGAAAAGTCCACATTCCCAATTCACCCTAGAGCAAAGGTTTGGGACCTGGAAGGCTTCCTGCATCACCCTGAGAGCCAAAACAGGGCACGTTAGGACCATGCAATGCCCCCCCTCACATTACCCCATTTTGCACCTGGAAGGTCTCTGGAAGTCAAAGCAGAGCACGTGGGGGGAACTCCTGGGAAGGGCAGGGGGTAGGTGGAATTAGCCCGTTTTCCAAACAGGGCAAAAAGTTAACAACCGGTTTGACTAAACCAGTGCAAATGAATCCCACCTCTAGCCCTATGTTTATGGTCATTGTCATGAGCAGTGTGGTGGCCTAGTGGTGAAGGTGCTTGCCTCCCAGATTTGGAAAGTTGAGAGTTCAATCCTAGGTAGGGGCAGATGTTTCTCTCCAAGGATACAAAGAAGAAAGTACCTACTGTGAACAACAAATGGAATCAAGAATGGCATCTGATTAGTAATGCTCAGTTCCATCCAGTCACCCTCAACTCTACCATTGGAAGGTCTAGTCCTTCTAGTCCTTTTATAATATCTCCAAAAAAACTTTGGTACAATAAAGAATTCCTAGCAGATCCTATTGTGGTGATCTTACCAGACCCAGATTCAGCAAAGCAACCTCAAACCATAACATTTCCATTACGATACTAAGTTTTGGAGTTCATATAAGGTTCTTTTGGTGAAATTCTATCTCTGGTGTTTGCCATATACAGTACAGTATGCCTTCTACTACTGTCATCAACTCATTCTATCTTTACCTTATCCATCCAGAACACATTGTTCTAGAAGTCATGGGCTTTTCCTAAGTGTTCATGAGTGGATTTTAGTCTTGCCCTGTTGTTCTTCTGAGCAGCAAATATTTCCTCCTGGCCTTTGTCCTATATAAATCTAATGTGTGCAGCTTTCTAATGGTAGACTCATGAACTATGACAGTAACAGAGGCAAGACCTACAAGTAAATCACACAATTGAATTCTGGGGTTCTTATGAGCTTCTTTTAGCATCTGACATTCTGCTTTGGGGCTAAACTTTCTTGAACAGGTCTGGACAAGTTGGCAGACATTTGTAGATGATTTTCCAAATAGTGAATGATTGATGTACGAATGTTTGACAATCTTTTAAAAGCCCTTTTCACACTCATAGACATCTCTAACCTTCTTTCTGAATGCATCAGAAAGCTCTTTCGATGTGGGCAAAGTGATACACATTTCAACAACAAAGAACAAAACTAAACTAAATCAGTGTTGGGTTGCTCCCGGTTTGGACAGTTTCTTAGAACCGATAATGGGAGTGGCAGGAAGCTCTGCCCACCTATCCAGGATGCTTCTGTGCATGCAAGCACATGCACAAACTGGTGGCAAAGTAATTCAGAACCCACCAATGGACTAAATGTCAGGGGTTAAAATAAGACAGGGTTCCTCCCAAATTTTCTCTATTGATACTTTAAACATATGCATCTGATTCTAATTGTATGCATTTCAGGCAGTGATGATATAGTGAAATATATGTACAGTATATTGAACAGTGTTGAAAAAAATCAACACAGATAACAATATTTATATACATGATACTAGTAAAACAGAAACATTAGGACAGGGGACGGAAGATACTCTGATGCACAATATACTTACTTTTTCAGACATATATATATTTAAACCATAAGGTTGAATATGTACCACTTCATTAAGGATCACAGATATTAATTCTTAAAATGCTTCTGAAACTATTTACCGGTATGCTAAATTGCAATATATCTATATGCATTATATATTATAGAACAATTCTAATATATGTACATTATGTAATATTATTACATTTCCAGTGCCAGTTGCAACATTTAGGTAATTTGAGCAGCATACATGATGACAAAAGGTGTACAGCTGATTATGGATTCACAGAAACACTACCTCTGTAAAGAAATTACAAAAGCAGATGTGTACTTCAATTAAACATAAAATGTATTGATTCTGAATAAGACAAAACTTTTTCCTTTATGTTAGAAATCACTTAAATATTCCTATTTCATTTGTTTTCATTTGGTATGAAAACAATAAGATAGAAAGAAATCAAAATAAGCATAACTCTTGATCACTAAAATCTTCTATTTAAATGAAAAGACAACAACTGTATTATCAATCAAAAGAAACTCATGATCCTTTCTTAATGTTGTTCTGACAGGAAAGAAGCAGTGGGATAACACAAGAAGATAATATCAGAAGTTAACATTCGGTGAAAGAGGTAGACCATTGCCCAATAATGGGAAGTAATGGGAAGCCTATGCAAATTTACTAAGAACAGCTCTCATAGTCTGCAGTAGCACAAAATTTGCATCTCTTTCTTTGAAGACATACATTGATTGCCACTGTCCATTCTTTAACACTAATTATAGGAAATATTCTTTGCAACCAAATTCAATTCTTCTGAACTGCTGTGAATATCTACCTAGATCTTAGAAGTTGGGTTTTCTTTTTCAAAAATTAAATACTCTTGGTTTACGTTTTAGGAACAAAGACTTAAAGATTCTATCTCCGGTAAAATGTTTCATATTTTATCTATGGAGGGTTTTTTTTTAACCTTTTGAACCCATTTTCTGTTGCAAGACAAAAAAAGAAAGTAGGTGACAGGCCATCTTTGAGGAAATCCATAATCTTTCATTAAACAGAAAGAGATTTCCAAATGGTTATTTCCCTGAAGCCACATATACAGATATAACTGTTTTCACAGGCTTCAGAGGAATTGTATTTTAGCTGTAATGTCACACATAATTATACTAATCCTATTCTTTCATATCAGACCTATCTCCATTACCAGAAACCAGATCTACACTATAGAAAGAGATATATCTTCTCAAAGCAAAGTGGAAAAAGAGTATTACTTAGCTAACATCACTGAGTTAAAAAAAAAATCATAATTTTCCCTATGTTTAATAAATCTGACTATAGGGATGGACCACAACTCTACAGATATTTAAGCAACAAGCAAGAACTAAAAAAAAAAAAACTTGACAAAGTTACTCACATACTTCATGACAACAGTCTGTCTTGTGGCAGTGGTTAGAATGCATTACTCCAAGTTAACTCTGCTCACAGCCAGAACTTCAATCCTGATCACACACATGCACAGACACAAATATTGTATTTGTGTGCAAGCGCTGTATATGCATCAGGAAGGGCCAGTAAATGCTCAGCTTCATTCAGTCACCTCAAGTCCACCCTGATAAAAAGGATCACAGTTGTTAAAAAGAAACAAATGTTTCTGTATGCTCCATATATAAAGTACTGTAGAAAAGTTTTAGGCAGTTGTGTAAAAATGAATTAAAAATGAATTAAGAATTCCTCTCAGAAATATAAGTGTTGATAATTTATTTTTATCAATTAACAAAATGGGAAGTAAATGAACAGAATAAAAATCCAAATCAAATCAATACATGGGGTGACCACTCTTTGCCTTCAAAACTGCATCAATTCTTTCACTTGCACAAAGTCAGGCATTTTGTAGGATTAGAGTCAGGTACTGTGGTACCTCTACCTAAGAACGCCTCTACTTACAAACTTTTCTAGATAAGAACTAGGTGTCCAAGATTTTTTTTGCCTCTTCTCAAGAACCATTTTCTACTTGCCGAAACTGTAAGGCAGGAAGAAGCCTCTGTGGGGCCTCTCTAGGAATCTCCTGGGAGGAAACAGGGCCTTCACCCTCCCTGTGGTTTCCTCAATCGCATGCATCATTTGCTTTTACATTGATTCCTATGGGAAAAATTGCTTCTTCTTACAAACTTTTCTACTTAAGAACCTGGTCACGAAACAAATTAAGTTCATAAGTAGAGGTAACTCTGTGTATGATTAACCAATTATACCAAGCAGGGTTTAATGATCATCAATTTCATATGTAGGTTGAAACAGACATTACTGAAAGATGAACCAGGCTTAAAGCTGAACCAGGCACAGCTAGACTCTGCTACTAAAGTGAGGTTGTGGAAGAGTTTCATGTCACAGATGATACACCATGGGACAGGAATAAGACAAAGGCTAGTTATATCGAAAGGTCTCTCCCAGAAAAAGATTTCAAAGCAGACTGAGATTTCAAGATATGCTGTTCAAGCCCTTTTGAAGAAGCACAAAGAACAAGTAAAGTGGAGGGCCATAAATATGGTAGTTGGTCAAGAAAGCTTAACGTAGGAGATTAAAGAGAGGTCATGCTCACTTTCCTTCAATATCTGAAGATGTCCAGCAGTGCCAACAGCACAGAACTGGTGGAAACCAGTGGAAACTGGGTATACCCATCTACTGTCCGGATACATCTAGCTAAAGTGGTCTTTATGGAAGATATGCGGCCTCTGATGTGGAAACAAGGCTGAACAACTTAACTGTGCATTGGAACTGAGATGTAGAAAAATGGCAGCAAATGCTCTGGACCAATGAGTCAAAACTTAAAATATTTGGCTGTTATCAGGAAACAATTTGTTTGCCAAAGAGCTAAAAAGCATACAATAATGAGTGTCTGCAGGTAACAGTGAAACATGGTAGAAGTTCCTTGCACGTCTGGAACTGCATTTCTGCAAATGGATTTGGAGATTTGGTCAGGATCAATGCTTAGAAATACTGGCAGATACTATCCATCATATTATACCATTAGGGTGGCATGTGATTCACCCAAATTCATTCTTCAGGAGGTCAACGACTCCAAACATAGAACCAATCAGAACTGCTGTATCTTCAGTGTAAAAAACCCCCAAGGTGTCCTGAAGTGATGGTTTGGCCCCCACAAAGTCCTGATCTCAACATCACTGGATTACATGAAGAGACAGAAGGACTTGAGGCTGCCTACATCAACATGATCTGTGGTTAGTCCTTCAAGATGCTGGAACAACCTTTAAGGAACCTTGCCAAGTTACTTCAAAAACTGTGTGTAAGTGTATCTAGAAAATGTGATGCTATTTTAAAGGCAAAAGGTTTACTCCAAATATCAATTTGATTTAGATTTCTTTTCCCTTTGTTTACTTTCTATTTTGTTAACTGATAAAAATAAACTATTAGTATGTGTTCTGCCGGCGTGTCTTAACCGCCCGTAATTACAGGGTATTTAGTCCAGGAAGACACACACCACACGATAAAAGGAAAACCCAAAAGTTTTTATAAACAGAAAAACAGAAACAGCTCCCTCTTTAAATGTTAAAGGGATTTTCTAGTGCACACAAGGCACAGGTTAAATGCAGTCCAATTGTTCACCCAATAACTGGGAAATTGAATCCAATTCTAAAGTCCAGAAAGTCCACACACACAATCCTGAACAGCAAAAGCCACGATCTTGATGAAACACCAGGCTGCACTTTTATCTGTAGCACTAATTACAGCAGCCCCACCCAACCACAGGTGGCCTTATTTTCTCTTGTAATAATCCTTCAGTTGTTGTCTCCTATGTATCACTCTACGCATGCAAGGATGTGTCATTAATTCTTGTTCAGAATCCAGGGATGATACAGATGACTGATCTCCTCCTGGGCTGTCTGCCAAACTCCACTCTTCCCTGTCACTCACGCTTCCTTGGTCAGAGGAGACTTCGTCGGCAGATTCTACTGGGAGCAAAACAGGCCTGCAGCATGTGGATGTCTCCCCCACATCCACCTCCACATTTCTTGGGGCAGGAGCTGGGCCAGAGCTAACCACAATAGTACATCTAAATTTGAATGCATACTTCATTTAAAGAATTTTTACACAACTGCCTAAAACCTTTGCACAATAGTGTATATACTATTGCTACATAGCCTTTCCACCATGAGTCTTTGTATTTGAATAATCTTAGAAGTATTAAAATAAATCCCTGGTAGAGCAGAAGATTAAGGTGAATAATGTTAAAGATAATTAAAGTGACTTGATAACATAGTAGCGGTAATGGGTTCCCGAGGGTATGGTCAGGATCACAGTACCGGTAGTAGCTCGCTGGTGGTGTCATTTGATTGATTGCCTGTCACTCAAGGCCACCACCTTTTAAATTATTTTTTATTTATTTAATTAAAAAAAAACATCCTCTGCAAATGCACTGGCAGAGTAATTGACAAGCCAATGCCTCACTGATTTGCTGGCACACCAATCACCCCGCCCACCTCACTTGCGGCTTGCCTTACTTTTTTCCTAAAATGAAACTTACAAAATTGGTGAGAGGAGGACTTTGAAAGGAGGAGGACCTGTGCCAGTAAGTAACATGGGCAGGGGCCAGGGGATTGTGTAATTGTGTCTGGGGGGAGGGCTGAATCTGCTTTTTATTTATTTATTTAACAGTGATGTGCAAACTAGGGCAGTACATCTGAAGGTGTGTGTAATGTTCTAACATTATGGTTAAATGTGTGGCAGAAAGTGGACTCTGGGTGTGTTTTTCCTATCTCAGTAAGTGAGGTTGAATGTGTAATTTTTATAAGAGCTGTGCGTATGTGTGTGTGTATGTGTACATAATGTATATTTTTGTGTGTCAGTGTGTAATATGTATGTACACATATGGAATATATACATAGGATTATATTTTGGATGTTCAGTAATAGTAAATATCTATGGAAATTTTATCTCTTTGAGGGGAGGAGAAGTTAACCCTAACCCAAACTCTTGATATGAGTGACATCAAGTTGGCCACCTTTAAGCCAGTCACATGACCTTTAAGCCACTCCATGGTCACATGATCAAGCCACTCCCACCTGATCACATGGCCGGCAAGCACTCTTACCAAGTCACATGGTTGACAAGCCACTCCCACCTGTTCACATGAACATCAAACCACACCCACAAAATAAGCCATGCCGTCAGTGTGGTAGTAAAAATTTCAGGAACTCTATCCTGCATATTAGTTATAATGCAGCCCTTTGATTAGACCAAATCATGGCTGGTACCTGATTTACTAGTAGGGGTCCTTACTAACGTTTCACTTGCTTACCTTGGACTTGAGTGACATAACCTAAGACAGTGATGCCAAATTGGATGTTGCCCTAATGAACAAGATCCCTGCCCAATATTGGGGAACCAGGGCAATCTTATGATAAACTATACATAGACCAAGATGTATACCTAGACCAGGAATCTGTAATTGATGGAATGCTACTATAAACAGTAGAGCTAATGAGAGGGGATATATGAAATGTATGAGGAAACTATGGATAGACAGATGGTCTTTACCCATCCTAATTGAAAAACAGCTGGTCACATAAAGAAATTTAGAGAGGACCTTTCTAATGGATCAGGCAGATAAAAATGGCAGTGGGATTTTATGCCTTCAGATTTTTTTTATGCCTTCTATTAATATAGCCTTACAATTCTAAGGCAGAATTAGTTAAGCTAAGGCTAAGTCTGTTTTACCAGACACCTAGACACTGCTAAACAAACCCTCATAGCACTGTCTACCAGGTTAGGGGAATACATTAGAGAATCAGAGACCAAGAAAATATATGGCAGTGATGGCAAACCTTTTTTTCCTCAGGTGCCAAAAGTGCATGTGTGTGTGCTATTGTGCATGTGTGAGTGCCCACACCCACAATTCAATGCCTGGGGATGGTGAAAATGGCCTCCCCTGCTCCCTCTGGAGGCCTTCTGGAGGCCTAAAACAGCCCATTTCCCAACATCTGGTGGGCTTTGTAAGTCCATTTATCGCCTTCCGCCATCCTCCCAGAGCCTCCGGCTGAGCCAAAAATCTGCACATTGGAGCTGAGCTAGGGTAACAGCTCATGTGCCAGCAGATATGGCTTCGCATGCCACCTGTGGCAACTGAGCCATAGGTTCGCCATCATTGATATATGGCCTGTTCTACAAAAATAACCCTCCAAGCTATACTTCCCAGTGAACAATTATGCAACAACATAGTTGACAGCAGAACCACTGTCAGAAACTGAACAGTATTAAATGAATATATGGGAGAAAGAGAAACCATCTAACACCAGTACAAAGTTTCTGCAGGATCTGACAGCAAACCACTCTCCCAGAACAATCTCCCAGAACAGGAACCAGTTGCCATCTCATTGGTAGACACCCAACAGTAGGTCAAGAACAATAAGTACTATATCCAGAAATGATCTATACCTACTAGCTAAAGAAACTAACAGCAGTGCATGAACACCCAGCATTTCAGATTAACCAAGGGCTTGCAGCAGGTACCCATTAGAGCTGGCTAATGCAAGGAAGGATACTATTAATCACAAAAGACTCCCATAAAAGAACATGACCAGCTACCTCCCAGCCAAAAACCTGCATCCCCACAATATGGAAAATTCTATCAGGAATCATAGTCACTACAATATAGGACTATATAGGCCAGTACATGAATAGAATTCAGAAAAGCACTAGAACAACAGATACTCAAAATATCTGTTTTGCTCCATCAATAAAGTAGTCACCCAAAACTCTAGGTCTAGATAGACCAATCTAAGCATAACCTGATTACAGGAATGTCTACAATTCAATGCCACACATGTGGATCTGTGAATGATTGGTGCTATACTATGTTAACAGGATGCTAAATACTTCCTCAAGAACTTGATAGCACTGTGGAAGACAACAATGAAAGTCAATTCAAGACAGTTCACATATTTGGCATCAAATATGGCATACACTATGGTGCTGTTCTGCATAGACTTGAATCCCATTGACCAGATAATCAGAAGGATAATGACAAGTTCAAGACAGCACTGATCACAGAAGCAGAAGAGCAGGCAATGAGCACCATATCCATAGAACCAGGGACTTACCACATTAAACAGGACCCAAGGTGGAACCAATGTAGAGAGGCCTCAGAGACAGTCTGCAGGCTGTAAGATGCAGGCAATAACAACATATGCTGAACTACACAACTTATATGTAGGAACATCTGCAAAGTGTATGGGCTAGACTCCCTCAAGTCCATATGGGAAATTCCATGGAAGGTTGAGGAGAATAATTAAGATCTTGTTGGATTTACTGATCCAGATGGACTGGTAATGACCAATCGATCATATGGGAAATTCCATGCATGTTTGAGGAAAATAATTAAGATCTTGTTGGATTTACTGATCCAGATGGACTGGTAATGGCCAATCAATCAGACATCATGGTAGTAGATAAGGAACAGACATCAGTGATGATAGATTAACCCTGCTGTTCTGTTTAAGAAAAGTAACAAATCTTCTGTTCCCGGGTCACCCTGACCCGGACCGAAAACTCTTCATTTGCAGTGCTTATGTTTGGTCTTTTTGAAAGCTTTTTTCACTTGGAAAGTAGTCTGAACATTTCTGCACACAATGATATGAAAATTGAAATGAAAAAAGTAAATCTTATTGGTTTATTTTGCGGATATAATGCACGCCCCCCCCATTTTTGTGAATTTTTTTTCAATTTATGGATAGTTTTGCTTGCAAAATGCATTCTATTTTACTAAAGTTGGTATGGGATTGGTAGCTTGAACATTTCTGAACATAATGATATGAAAATTGAACTTGAAAAATTGATGCATATTGGTTTATTTTGTTGATGAAATGCATGCCCCCCCGTTTTTTTAAAATAGTCTTCACTTTATGGATAGTTTTGCTAGCAAAATACATTCTATTTTACTAAAGTTTGTGTGGGATTGGTAGCTTGAACATTTCTGAACATAATGATATGAAAATTGAACTGGAAAAATTGATGCATATTGGTTTATTTTGCACATAAATGTATGCCTCCCCCCGTGTTCAATTATTTCAATTTATATAAAAATTATGCTGCTAATTTCAAACTTACATACTTTTTTTTAGTAAAATGGATTTGTTTCATAAAATTAGTCCTCTGGCTACAATGTGGTTGATTTTCAAAAGGATATTCCAAATATTTCTAGACAAATATGTATAAACAGTGACAATAATGGCACATAGCAAGGCCGGGGGTGGGGGGTGGCCTTTTTGTGGCAAAAATAAACCAATAAGAACCATTTTTTTCAGTTCATTTATATTTTTCTTATATTCAGAAATGTTCAATTTAGTATATCAAACCTTTTGGGGGGAAATTCCTTAGGTATTTGTAGCCTTAAAAAAATAGAAATTGACACGAAATTAAAAAAGGATGGGGGGGGAGGGGCTTTTTGATCAAAATAAAAATATAAGTCTCAATTTTTCCAGTTCAATTTTCATATCATTATGTTCATAAATGTTCAAACTAGTTTTCCAGTTGAAAAAGTTTTCAAAAAGATCAAATTCAAGTACCTAAAAAAATTATTTTTGGTCCGGTCATATACGAACAGAAACAGACTCGAAGTTATGATTTTTTTTTGCCCAGAAAACAATTAGCCACCACCCCAAAAATATTTTTTGATGATCAGCATTGTTAAATTGAGTAAATGAATGCCTAAGATTTTAAAGAATATTTCGGATTTGGAGGATAAAAAAATAAAAAGTGAAAATGGTTGCAAGCAGCCGAGGGGGGGGGGAGGCCTTATTTCTGATATTAAAAAACCAATAAGAATCATTTTTTTCAGTTCCTTTATATTTTTCTTATATTCAGAAATGTTCAAGCTACCAATCCCACACCAACTTTAGTAAAATAGAATGCATTTTGCAAGCAAAACTATCCATAAATTGAAAAAAAAATCACAAAAACGGGGGGGCGTGCATTATATCCGCAAAATAAACCAATAAGATTTACTTTTTTCATTTCAATTTTCATATCATTGTGTGCAGAAATGTTCAGACTACTTTCCAAGTGAAAAAAGTTTTCAAATTGACCAAACATAAGCACTTCAAATGAAGAGTTTTCGGTCCGGGTCGTATGTGACCCGAACAGAAGATTTGTAACTTTTTTTGCCCAGCAAAAACTAAGCCCCCCACCCCCCAAAAAAAATTCTCATAGAGAGAACCCCTGAAATGATGAACCAGCATGAAATTTCAAGTTTCAGATATGCAGGGAAAATTTTTTACAGGGACTCAAACTTGGCTTCGGGTCGCATACGACCCGAACAGAACAGCAGAGCCAAGTAACAGCAACATCAGGAAAAAAGATTAACAAAAGTTGGAGAAGTATCAAGGCCTAAAGGAGGAATAAAGAGGATGGATACAGAAAGTAAGCCCCAGTGGTCCCAATGTTGATAATTTGGGACTGTGATTCCTAAACTGGGAGAACAATTCCAACAGATCCCAGAAACACCAGAGTGCTCTGTCCAGAAGCATGCAGGGCTAGAAACAGCTAAGATAATGCATAAAACCCTCAAACTCCCAGGCTTCCGGTAGAGGACCTGAGATTGAATGAAACACATGCCACCTATTGGTGAGAAGGAAATTTTTTTTAAAACTATAGGTCCTAATACAACCTTTGCACTTTATATTTGAATCACTTAAAGAATATTGAAATAATCAGGTCCTGGTATAAGATTGACCAATGTTTAAGGGTATGATTTGTTTTAAAGTAAAGCTGGCAAGGTTTCTCCTTATTATCAAGGGGGATTACTTTACAATGGTTGCAGTAATTACAGAAAACAATTTGGGGAAAAAAATCATAACTAGAGTTTGGAGTAATTAAGCTTTGGTATTCTCCCACTTGAATAAATACTCCCAATTCTCAAAGGAGAGACTCTACTTTCAATAAGAAATCTGAGGTTGAAACTATTATACAAAAATGGTCTAAAATAAGTCAAAATATGTTTAAAATGAAATAAATATGTTGTTTTTACAAAGAGAGTCTCTTAGGAAAGAGAGACAAAGATTGCAAATAATGAACATCAGAAATATTTAGTATAATTAATACGCTTGGCGAACAACACTGTCAATTTTTTCCTTGCACGTCCACCCAGTTTATATTGCTTGTCAATGGCATGACAGCACTTGCTACCAAAAATACTTTGCTTATACCTAAACAGTAATTTGAACAACTAGAAAAGAATTGGAAGCATTTTGCCACATGAAAAGGTGTCTTTTTGAATTAGCTGCTTTGTACATCAGAACGAATTAGTTTGTATTGTGACTGCTATTTAAACAACCCATTAAGTCAATACAAAATTGAGAAAAATATTCATATAAAGATCAAGACAGATAAAATTATGAGAAAAGGACAATCAAATGAATAAGCAGTATGTTCACTCTGTTCCAGGGATTATTCCACCAGTGAAAAACATAGGGACTACTAATGTTGACATAAAGTAACCTTTTTCATAGGCTTACATAGGCACTGAATATAAGGTTCTCCCTTATATTCAGTGAAGCAGGTAGAGATGAAAAGATGTAAAAATAAACTACCTAGTCATTTGTGTATATTCCTCAATCTCTGTAAAGCTGCACTTAAATCTGATTAACTTCTCACCTCAAAATGAGGTACCTTAGAATGCTTCCGGTCAAGATTTTTATAAATAATATATAAAATAATAGTTAGAAAGCTGTAGTAGCAATGCCAATAAGTAGGTTGGCAAACTTATAAATCGTTTAAGTGTTTAAGTTAGTTTTTATGTTCGTATAGGTTATGTTTTGTTTTTGTTTTCAGTTTTGTTTATGTAAATTCTTTCTGTTGTTCGGTATTTGCTTTTTCTTTTTTAATGTTAATAGTTAATAAATATATATATATATTTTTTTAAAAAGAATGCTTCCTAACACTTATTCTATGGGCTTTGTCTTATATTTGCTTTCAATTGTTCTTAAGACCTTTATCTGGACTACATAACACTGCAAATCCAGTATTGAAAATAATTAAGCTTCCATATGTGCTTTTAAAGCTGACAGCATAAAGGCCATTACAATTTAAAAGATATAATAAAGACAATGAAATACATGCAATGACAATATCACTATGAGGTGCTCATTATTAAATATGTACATACTAATTAGGAAGAACATTCCACATACTGTATGTACTGAACCATTCTCTATTTGGATGAAACTTCATATAGCTTGTTATTAATTCCATGAAAATTCATTCTTTGATGATAGGCAACGCAAATGAGGAAAATATCTGTAGATTGAAAAAAATGATGCAACACAGATAAATATAAATATAATATATACGTATATAATATATACGTATATATATAGTCTCCCTTAATTTTCAAATTCAGCTTAAACATGTGACACATACAGATAGAATTGTCGGCTATCAATAAAATTAACTGCCTTGGAAATGGCCCTGGGTTGGGCCGAGAGGCAAAACAGGAGCTGTGATGTTCCTTCAATATACCAGGGTGATTCAGCACAAAATGTAACCCTTCCCTGGTACAGAGCTGAAGGGATTGGATACTGTAGCCTAGAGGATAATTCTCTAGGTTGCAGGTTCAAGTCCCAGTGGGTATGGCTAGCTGATGAGGCCAAAATAAGGCCGAAATAGATCTATCCTAGTCTCCCTTAATTTTCAAATTCAGCTTAAACATGTGACATATATATATATATATATATATATATATATATATATATATATATATATATATATATATATATATCAATCAAGCTGGCTTGATGGGGTGCTTCTCAAGTGTTAATTTTAAAACTTACTAAATAAAGATTTTTAAAAAAAAATCAGATATCTTTTCCTAACCTAGATTTAATCATACTACAAATTATCAAATCCTCAGCATTATGGCATTTGGCATGACATTCTACTTGAAAATATAAATGGTTTTATTTTCCTTCAACAGAGTAATAAATCAGATCACACAGGAAACTACACATATGTCTGTGCTTTTATGTGTGTATTGTGTTTGTGTGTGTTATTTCATAAGCATTAAGAATACAAAGCTAGATTATCAGTTCTGTGCTTATTTATTTAGAACTTCATTTCCAAAGAAATATGTTACTCAATTACGATAGCCTTTTAAAACTGTGAACCCATATTTATTAATTGGACTTTTATTAATTGGACTTTGATGCTGCCCCTCTCCAGTCATATTACATGACTGAAGCCTATACTATATACATACATGCATGCATACATACATACATACGTACATACATACATTCTTATTTTACACATTTTTTACATGAGAAATTAAAAACTTGGAAAAAGATAAGGGTAAAGTGTGATTGTTTCATCCAAAACACATAGATAACCTTTTCAGGCATTGTATTAAGCGAGTTAGAAAAACTAAATACTGTACTAGCCATCAAATATTTCAATGTAATACTTGAATATGGCTCCTGAACCATATTATAATTTGTGTATTCATTTCTTTTACTAAATAACACTGAAAAAACTTTGAACTTTTATATAGTTCATTATTTCAAATAATCACTGAAAAATTTATTGTAAAAGTAATAAATAGTTACATTTCTTCATATTTTATTGATGTAATGTCAATCACAGACTATCATTTATTTTCTAGTATGTACTGGCTTATTCTTCCGAACAATATGATATGACGTAAAAATTGTACTACTTTAATGTTGTTATCAATTCATTGTTAGTTCTGATTTACAGTAGTTGTATCAGTTACTGTTCATTATTTTTTTATTGTTCCACAATACCTGAACACATACATCTAGGTAATCCTACAGTACAAAGCAGAATAGAGTACATAGAGTGATTATCAATGGATACTATATAGCCAACATGTACTCTACATGTAGTGTATTTTATCAATTTATCCATCTTGAATATTGTATCTTATATGACTACTATGACTTTTTTATTAATTTAATCTCAGAAAGATTCCTTTTTGACATCCATTGTAAATATTTCTAAGATAACATCAAGCTTCTATACTATCACCTATAATTCAATTATACTGGTTTAATTACGTAGAAATTATCTTAATGGAACAGGGTTTTGTCTCAATTTTAACTTTCAAAAAGCAAAACATAGGCAAATATTTTTAAAGGGATTAATAGGTGAATTTAACTTGCTAAAGACCAAATATTTTGTTGAAACTAAACATTTGCAGAGCAGTCTAAATTATGCTACTCAATTCTATACCTAAATCAGGAAATTATACATTAGAAAATAAAAACATAAACATCACATCTTAAAATATATGGAATACATCTTAACATACAACACAACATTCACATACAAAATAACATTTTATGATAGCATTAATTAATAGCAGATACTCTTAACTATTCAAGATACTATATTTATCTTGTATTTTTTTGGCCTTGTTCTCTTTAAGTATCTATATCAATGAGTTGGTTTGGGCATGAAAATATAGAGAATTTTGTAATACATAAAAAATACAATTCCTTTTCTACATGTGTTAGTAAAGTTGATCAATGTATTTTATTTCTGCCCAGAATTTTTAAAAAGCATTTGATTCCTTCGGTTAAAAAAAATGCTGTTTTGGAGAAATATACATTATTCTAAAACCTGTCAGGATGGTTTTTGACAAACTTTATTAATACAGTATTGTTTTTTAACATTTGAATAATATCAAGTACAAATTTAGATAGTTCTATATTCACTGTATCCTTAGTCTTTCTATTTTTTTTTATCCCCCAGCAGGGATTGGGGAGATGAAGGGATATATTCTCAATCTGCCTTTCTATTATTAGCCAGTTCTAAGAACAGATAATTATAACAAAACTGTTTTTGCATTTATGTTTATTTTCACTGTCAGTTTGGTAAACTGCGGTATTTTACTTCATTTGAACATCATGTAGATGGTTTATTCTAAAAATATATATAAATTATATGCAATGACTTTAGAGTATTTAAAATGTGGAAATATGCTTTGTGATGTTGTTTGGGAGGATCTCAAAATTACTAGTAGATAAAATTGAAATGCAACTAAAGTACCCCTAACTGTCAGTAATAACTGTACATTCTAAGATTAATAATGTATGTGATGTGCCTTATTCACAACTGAGCATCATGTTGGCTTGCTTTGTATTCTTTGTTTATTCAGAGTGGGAAGAACTTAATGAATTGGTCAACCAGCATTACTCAGTTGCTTTGGTGAATTAAGTCCAAATTATTGAGCTTGTAAATCTCTATTTTAAAAAAAAATAAAAAATAAAAACTTGTGTGCTACATAACAAGTTAAGAAAACAGTTTTTCCACCACTAATTGCAACTGTAAGCAAGAACCAGTAGACAGTACTTTATTAATCAGAAGTCCTATAGTAAGCACATGTTAGAGAAATTAATCATTCATTCCCTGCTGACTGCTTATGTATTTCATCAGGCCATTATCTGATCTGAATAACAAGAACAATTGCATAATGAAATGCATTACTGCTGACAACAGCAAATTTATCTACTCCAAAAAGGTAAGTACTTCCTTAGAACAAAAGAGAAAGTTTTCCCTGACTGCAAATCTATTATTTTTTCACTATCCCACAATGCATTTTAATATTCACTAGCTTCATACATTTTACATAATTATTAAAAGAGGGCCTTAAACATGACTGATTCAAGTATAATTTCTAGGGAAATTATACCAAGTCTTTTCCAAAGCATTAAAATAATTTTCAGAAACAGAGTTCACTATTCCCATTACAGAGTACTGTAAAACAAAAAGTTAGCACAGAAAAATTTAGATGACTCATAACACCTATCCACCAATGTTTACACTTAAACTAAAACACCTTGCTCAATATTTTGCAAATTCCTTAAGCATTTTACTGGGAATTTTTGAAAACCTGGTATTTTCATCTAATCTATGAAAATCTTCCAGAAAGTTACTTTCATTGGGGACAATAATTCTGCTATTGAATATAAAGAGAGCTCTGTAGGCCCCAAAGCAAACCTCCCAAATGAAGCTTTCCAATGCTGAGAGTCTGAAAGACCATCAAACAGGCTGTGACAACTAAAGGCAGGAGGGATAAAGAGAGTATATGAGCTGCAAAAAGATGGATGAATGACAGATGGCATCAAAGAGCTGGATTTATCTATCTCCTTCTACATACTTTCCCCTTCATTCAGCAGGATGGAGGAGGAGAGTGAGAAGAGGAAGAGAATAGGAAGCAGCAATCACCAGGGCACGCCTCCAAGGCCTCTAGGAGCTTTATTTGCAACACATGTTTATGCTGAGTCAATGGCTGACTCATCAGTAACAATAGAGAAGAAGCATAGTAGCAGCAACTGGGTGGTGGCCTTTCTTTCTTTCCTTCCTTCCTTCCTTCCTTTCCTTCCTTTCCTTCCCTCCCTCCCTCCTTCCTCCCATTCTTCTGGTACAACTTTTACTGGGACCTAATATCTGTGCCGTAAAACTCCAGATGATCCACAGAATTAGCAACAAAGTCATATGTGAAACTCTCTTTGCTATTATGATCATCCAGATATTTGCAACTCAAGCAAGATAGTGATATCGTGCTCACAAAGGGTTATTGAAGTCCTAGGTTAAGGGAGATCACACTGGGGGTTTTCATGTTTGGGCCTTCAATATGGCTGTTGCTTCTGCCTTCCTTATATTTAAGTCACTGGTTTTGAACACTGTTAAATAACCTAGTTACAACCCCCAGTGCTGCTGTTTAAGTCTATTTAGTCACAAATGTCAAAATTGATTTGTCCTTCTTTGAACTTGCAAACTATCCCAACATTATATTTCTGGAAGCCAGAAACCATTATCCCAACTAATATTTCTAATATTAATATGTTAAGCCAACTTTATTTGGAGTAAGCACAATAAAAATAAATTATAAGTGCTAGTAAATTAGCTAATATTGCAAGAAATATTTCCATATTTCAATACGGCGATTAGATAGGATTTGAGAAAAAGCATCCATATTACCCAGTGTATAGTTTAGCAACTATACACTTTTAAATACAGATTCCCAATATATAAGAAAAAATGAAGAAATCTGAATAACTTTGAACAATGAAGCTATGAGGGTTTTAATTACACCGTATAATCACTGATGTTGCTTCAGTCTTCATCTGAATTTCAGTTTCTAAGTTACAGATGAAAACATAGTTGAATTTATGATTTATACACTCTTGAAAGCTCCACTATATAGTATATCAAACATATAACCAAGAGAATAATGGGATAATATTAAAATCAAAATCCATTTGGCAATAAGAAATAACACTGAGACATTATTGATTCAATCAATACATTCAAAACATACTGATTATTTCTACCAGCAAAGGTATTATTACAATTTGAAATGCAGAGTGGTGGGTTTGGTTTTTTGTTTTGTTTTTGGAGTGGTTATTTACTTATTTATTTATTTGGATTGACTATTTCATAATTTACTACTTCAATCTTTGATGATAAGAAATAAATAAGAAATAATATGTTAAGCCAAGTTTATTTGGAGTAAGCCCAGTATAAATAAATTAGAAGTGCTAGTAAAATAGCTGATCTTGCAAGAAATATTTCCATATTTCAATATAGCAATTAGATAGGATTTGAGAAAAAGCATCCATAATAAGATATTAGTAACAGTATTCTTGTCCAAAGAATAATAATGCCCTTAAAACTTTTGGGTATGTACAGATCCTGATGAGGCTTTTAAATACTGTGTCTTTTGACTTTACTTTTTATCATTAAGTAGTTCATAATATTCATGGCCTAATCCCAATTCAGGTCTCCCACAGAGTGCGCTTTCTGTCTGCCTCTTTCTCTATATGTGCACTCATACCCACATATATACACACCTAGGCATATGTTCATACAGAACCATAGATGCATACAATCCTGTAAAAATCTTGTATTTTGTGCATGCACTGTGTCATCAATATACTTTATTAGATAGAGAAAACAATGACAGAGAATAGGCAATATCGTTAAAGAGAAGATTAGAGAATAGGGCTGAAATTAAAGCAGCTAACTCAAGCAGGAAATCCACAGTAATATTACTCCTGTATATTATTCTGGCAGGCTGAAATGACAGCTAGTGCTACCTTTCCATTTTAAATCCTCTAGGTGTCTACTGAAGAACACTTTTGGTGTAGCAAAGGAGAATCATTCCCCAATACATCCCAACTCTCAACATACTTCCACAACAGAAATAGTACTCTCCTCAACTCTTCTACTCTAAAATGCCCAGCAATTAAAATATATATATTAAAAGAAACTACTGTAATGCACTACAAAGCACACATGCATTTAACACATACATCATCTCTTTCATCTACACCCAAACAGAGCTTTTAGGTTAAGCTCGATTAAAGATAGACCTCTCCTCTTTGTCCACGTCTGCTAAAAAATCATAAGAGAAATGCATTTTGCAGCTTATGGGACAGACAGAAAGAAGCAGACTCTCCGGATTCAATAACAGCCTTGCAGAGCCAAAATCGACTTACTAAATGCAGCCAGCTCGCACCTCTCTGGGAATCTTAAGGAGTCTTCGCTTTCCGCTCCTGCCGGTCACGATCAAGAACAGTCCTCCTATTCCATAAAAGGCCACGAATGAACTGCAAAGAAAGACAACCACATGTCACAGATCCAGCAGGTTTGTTTTGGTGCCGAAGGAAGGTTGCAGACTGGGGAGGAGGGAGGGTGCAAGAAGAAGGCGGCCAGCACGGCGGGGTTTTAAAAGTGGTCTCCCTCCCCCTCTCTCTTCTTTTTCTCTCTCCCTCTCTCTTTCTTTATCTCGCTCTCTCTTTCTTCTTCTTCTCGGTCGTCTCCAAACTGCAAGGTGGGTGGGAGCTTTATCTCTTTGCCTCCCCCACCCCACACCCTTGGCCAATAAATAAATAACTCGGTGGCTCGCGCGCGCCGTGCCCAATCGCGGCTCTATTATAGGGCTGAAGACGGTACCTGCAACTCTCTGACGCTGAAGCTGCCAGAGAGGAAAGTGTGCGGTTGAGGAAGATAGAAGATTAACACATTTTAAAAAATAAAATAAAATAGAAAGAAAGCGAAGAGGAATAAAACAACTAGGCGGGTTGTGGCAGTCGCACTCCTCGGTTTTAAGCAACGGAATAATAACTAAAGAGCCATCGCTGGGGATCCAAAGGGAGAGCGAAGGAGCGGCGGCGCTATCAAAGCGAACCTCCACGAGCACTTACGCCCCTCCCGCTGGCGAGGCGAGTGGGAAGCGAGGCGGTGGCAGCAAAAAAAAAAAAAAGTCTGTCTCTCCTGCAAGCGCAAACACTATAGTCTCCGTGTTGCTCTCTCTTTCCCCGGCTCATCCCCACCGGCACCGAGCGCCGACAGCAGGAGCTTGCTGGGGACGGAGCTCTCTCTGCACACTCACCTGCATTTCCTTAACGAGCCACTTGATGGCTAGCAATGCCCAAGCCGCTCTTTTTCTTTAGCGCGCCGGGCGCTTTGCCTTGCCTGGCCAAAACCCGCAGGGGAAAGGGAAGGGGGAGGAGGCGGCGGCGGCGTATAAAATGTGAGCGAGAGGAGCGTACCGAGCGAGGAAGAGAGAAAGGCGGGAGCCAGTTCAGGAATACAAGGGGACCTTTCTTGGTAGCGCTTCAACTGTTTTTTAAGAAAACGGATGGAAGGGGGCGTTGAAGTATGGAGATGATTTTGAAAGAAGAGGATCAGGGTAACGCTCAGCCGCCGTCTCCTTTGTGTCATTTCAGGTGCCACTTTTAGTTCGCTCTTCTCACCTTTCACCGACCGGACCACCACTCCTGTTTTGTTTGTTTTTTAATACCGTTCACAAGACCCTTGAATTTGGACCGGGATGGTGGTTATGACGTACCCATAAGGAAAGCGTGAAGGGACAAAATAAACACCCACGGCCTTTATGAACTTTCTTCCCAACCCGCCCACCACCGCCTTCCTCGGGGAGTGCGGACTCCACGCCGTGCGCGCGCCACTCAAATTGTGAAAGGGAGAAAAAAAAAGATTGTTCCTAATCTGTCAGGTTCTCATCTCCTCCCCACTCCCTTCTTCGTGTGTGTATGTGTGAGAGCGAGAGAGAGAGATTCCGGATATCGTTTTGAGCCCGCCACTGTTTCTCCTTTACTGTGCATTTCCCACTCACGTTTTCCTCAGGGGAGGGGGGGATTTTTCGGAATTAACCGCGTTTAACAAATAAACGTCTGATTTCTAGGCACACAAGCCACCAGTTCAAAGCTTGCCTTGCTTAAAAATGGTGCCTTCACGGTTTCCCCCCTCCTTTTTCTGTTGTCGCCCCCCCCCCTCCCTCCCACCCATCCACTCCACTATCGCTCTCAAGTGTAAGTACAAGGGATTCCCGGCCTCTTGCCCAGAAGCTGCCTCCCGAGTGAGGTGGAGGGAGGAGGAGAGTTTCCGGGAAGCTCTGAGGAGCTTGGAGGGAGAAGGTCTCCCCTCGCTCCTTTGCCTCTTTTGGCCTCTTGTACTCCGCGGTTGGTCCGGGGAAGTGGAGCCCACCCACCCCGCATTTCCTCTTCCGTCTCCTGCTCCCCTGGCACTACTTGGTCTCTTTTAAATAAATATTTCACTCTGCCAAACCACGAGAAGCTTTTTAAAAAGATGCAGCTGAGCGCGTCGGTAGCCGATCTTCTCCTCGCCTCTGCCCCCCCCCCCTCCCCAAACATCTCCAACTCGCCCCGCCACCTCCCACCGGCTGAATAAGCGACTGAGGGAGGGGGACTCTTAAGCACCGTCGCTCGGAAGCCACTTAAACCAGCATCTTCATCCTTTCCTCCGAAGTCTGTCAGGCTTTGCCTGGAAGAAACAGACGAACTATTGCTGACCTGAAGGGTGGGTGGAGGATGCGCGCGCCCGCGCGCGTGTTATCCCCTGCTCCGAGACGAAGGCAACCTGAAGGAAACGGGTTTTTTGGAGGAAAAATGCTGAGGGAGGGAGAGCGGAAACGCTTCTCCTCCCTACCGCCGATTTGGAATCGTAGGAAAACCCGTTTAGCTTTCTAAAGAACGCCGAAGAGATCTGTTTTAGGAATCTCTTCTTCAACCCTGAGCGCCCAGCCCTCGGCATACTCCCCGAATCTAATCTGAAATTCCTGGAAGAGGTGGTTAGATCTCTCCGGGCAATAGAGCAATATTAAAGCTTTGGGATCTTTTCTAAATATAGGAAGGGAAGGTTAGCAGATCCTTAGGCTAACATTTCCCTTCCTGAACACCAGTTTCCAAACCCGAAATTTCTAATATTTTCTTTGACCTGTGACTATAACAGTGATGGCGAACCCTTTTCCCCTCAAGTGCCAAAAGCGTGTGCATGCATTCTATCCTATGCATAGTGTGCCCACGCCCATGACTCAATGCCCCCATGTGCCCGTCCCCTATGCATACATGCACAATCCCCCCCATTCTGCCCCGTTCATGCGTTCATGACCCCCTCCCTGCCTACCTTCTCCCCCATTTCCTGACTTTTGGTGGATCTGGTAGGCCTGTTTTTTTGTCCTCCTCAAGCTTCAGAGCCTTCAGTGGAGCTTGTGGAGGGCTAAAACAGCCACCCCTGCACCCCACGGAGGCTAAAAACACCAGACCCTCCACATGAGCCAAAAATCAGCTGGCCGGCCCTGGATCTGAACTAAGGCGCATGCCGGCAGTTATAGTCCATCACTGGACTATAAAGTCAAAGTGTGATTCAACCTTGGCAAATTTCAAATTGATGGACTTCAGCTCCCAGGATTTCCCTAGCCAGATGTGCTATGCTATGCTGCCTAGGGAATTCTGGGACTTGAAGTCCACAAGTCTTAAACGTTACCAATATTGGACACCCCAGCTCTAAAGCATTGTTGGTCTTCACCAAGAATAATAACTGGGTCAGAAAATATCTTGAAACATTTAGGTTATATGGTAAGTGTTTTATGACTGTTTGAATATTAATACATTTTAAAACCTAGTGTATGAAATGAACTATAATGTACTCCAGTTCGTGCTATAATAAACATTTTGGTCTTTAAATTGTCACAGAGGTGCTGTTCATGCCGCAGAAGAAATATATTTTATTCTTTGGAAGAGTGTTCATAAAGGATAATTAATTTTTCATTGAAATTTTTGAAGTCTGCCATTATACAAACCGGGATCAAATTGAAACGGTTTTGATTTTTAAAAAAAATATATTTTGTTAAAAGCTAAAACTATATCTGGCATAAAATTAAACAAATCGAGTCTTGGTTTAACCAGCCTTTTCCAAACTAAAAATCTCCAATGACTTGGCTTTCAACTGCATGGTCACCTAGATGCTTCTTTGCTCCCAATTATAGTTACGTTCCACGAAGAGCTTGAAATCAAAAGTTTTAGTAACAATTCAGCAGGCTTTCACAATTTATGTAAGTCTGATATTTATGTAGTAATAGCAATAGCATTTAAACTTATATTCTGCTTCATAGTGCTTTATGCACTTTATGCACTATTATGCACTCTCTAAGCGATTTACTGAGAATAAGCATATTTTCCCCAACAATCTGGGTCCTCATTTTACCGACCTTGGACCTTGAAAGGATAGAAGGCTGAGTCAACATTGAGCCTACTGAAATTCGATCTGCCAAACTGCTAGCAGGCAGTGATCAGCAGAAGTAGCTTGCAGTACTGCGCTCTAACCACTGCACCATAAGGTGTACAATGAGATATTTATCTTTGTTTTCTTTTTAAACTAGAAAAGTTAATGTTGCAATTAAAATGTATTGTCTACATAAAGAAATGGGAAATATTTCCCTGCTTCTTTCAATCTTAGGCGGCAATATCCCCAGTCATGTTTTCTGGTAAACTAATATATTACACCTATAATAGAGTTCTTAGGGGCGTAAAGCTATTAGTTATTAATTGGCTTGTAAATGTTTGCAGGTGTAGATATAGACTTCTGATTATGTGTAATTTCAAAGATCATGTTTAAAGTTTGCTTGTATTTTTCAAGCTAGCTTTATTATATAAGGATCATAGTGTGTGTGTTTGGGGGGGTTAGTTCTCATTTATAAAGTCTGTTGAATCATTGATGCAGACAATGTTATCCAACCTCAATATGGAAAACACTAATACACAAAATAAGAATTACGTTTGCAAAATCCTAATTTGTTTTCACTATGTGCAGCTGAGTGGGATTCCATTATTTATTTAATAAATTTCTGCACCACTTACCCTCACCCAGTAACTCCTCTGGGTAATTTACAACAACATAATGAAACCATATAAATACATGAAGAAAAGCATAGATTAAAAAACAGTTTAAAACTTACAAATAAAGATAAAAATCAAGTTTAAAAATTCAAATAGCTAAGAGGTTAGCTTAGGCCACCAGCCATCCCCAGGACTGCATCATACTTTTTGATCTCTATATTAACACTGGGGTAAAGACCTAACACTCTTCCAAAAGAATGGGCGCTCTCCTCATCTCTGAGGGCAAGATGCTTCATAGGGCAGGTAACACTGAGAAGACCTTTCTCCTAGATCTTGCCAGTCCAAACTCCTTGAGGGACAGGATATGCGGCATCTCCCCTCTGTCTGACCAAGTGAGATAGGTCAATTAATTGTAGTAAGGTGGTTCCTCAGTTATCCTGGTCCCATACCATGAAGGGCTTTAAAGTTATTGACTAATACTTTGAATTGGACCCAGAACCAAACTGGCACCTAGTGCAGCTTAAGTAGCAAAGGTATTACTTGTACTATCCTAGGGATGCCCAAAATAAAATAAAATAAAAAGTGAACACAAGAACAAGGGGACACAATCTGAAGTTAGTTGGGGGAAAGATCAAAAGCAACATGAGAAAATATTATTTTACTGAAAGAGTAGTAGATCCTTGGAACAAACTTCCAGCAGATGTGGTAGATAAATCCACAGTAACTGAATTTAAACATGCCTGGGATAAACATATATCCATTGTAAGATGAAATACAGGAAATAGTATAAGGGCAGACTAGATGGACCATGAGGTCTTTTTCTGCCGTCAGACTTCTATGTTTCTATGTTTCTATGTTGCAACTTCAGATACTCTTCAGTGCTTGCCCCATGTAAAACACAGGCAGTAGTCCATCCGGGAGATGATAAAGTCATGAGAGATTTACTGTATATTGCATTTATTCTATAAAATCTAAACAGCAAGCATATTCTGTCATAGATATACTACACCTTTCAGAAATGTTAAACACATATTATAAGGTACTTTTATGCCTACCGGGCCTTGAAAAATTAACCAACATTACATTTTGGTGTTATACTGAGAAGTTGCTCAAATCAACTAGACAATTTATTTATTCAGAAATGGAAGAGAAGCAATATATCCTTACTTCTTCCTAATGTAACAGCATACTGTGCTTCTTCTAAAGAGAGTGATTTGTGCACCTGCAATTTCAAATGACTCACAGTCCTGAATCTGCTGACTTAGTTACAATAAGCATTTCTTTGGGGGCTTACTTTGTCCTGTTTTCTTTTTGGCCTGTGCACCTTTGAAGGCAGATATTATATTTAATAAATAATGAAAATTAAGTTAAAGCTGACAAAGAAAAATAAAGAGGACAAGAAGTAAGCAACACGGCTCTCATGCCTCCTGGTTGGCCCACATTACGTACTAGTCTGAGTAATTACAATGTTACCCTTTTTAATTAAACACATAAAAATATAAAGGAAGAAAATGCTTTAATGTTTAGATTTCCAATTTATATGTAGTAAAGTGTGCTTATGAATGTACTGTAATATAAGAGGAATAGCTTTCTTCATTTACATTGTATTTTTATTCTGCACTTTAGCTAAAAAGATCATCTTACATAATCAGCAAAAATAGGAAGTTTGTAGTTACAGGCGCACTGTCTAAGACATTTTAAGAGATTATTATTATTATTATTATTATTATTTATTTATTAGATTTGTATGCCGCCCCTCTCTGTAGACTTGGGGCGGCTCACAGCATACAATAAGACAATTCATAACAAATCTAATAAATTTAAAAAACACGAAAAAAACCCATTATGAAACCAGACATACACACAGACATACCATACATAAATTATATAGGCCTGGGGAAGGGAGGGGGAATGCCTCAATTCCCCCATGCCTGACAGCAGAGGTGAGTTTTAAGGAGTTTATAGAAGGCAAGGAGGGTGGGGGAAGTTCTTATCTCCGGGGGGAGCTGGTTCCAGAGAGTCGGGGCTGCCACAGAGAAGGTTCTTCCCCTGGAACCTGCCAGACCACATTGTTTAATCCAGTGTTTCCCAACCTTTTTTGAGCCGCTGCACATTATTCATATTTTCAAAATTCTGGGGAACACTGAACAGGGGGCGGGGGGACTAAAGAAAAGTTTGGACAAAAAAAATCTCTTCCTCCATTTCACTCTATTTCTCCCTCCCTCTTTCTCTTTCTTCCTTCCTTCCCTTCTTTCTCTCTCTCCATCCCTCTTTCTTTCTCTCTTTTTTGCTCTCTTTCTCTCTCCCTCCTTCCCTCCCTCTATGTCTTTCCCTCTCCCTCCTTCCCCCTCTCTTTCTCTCTCTCTCTTGCTTTCTTTCCCTCTCTTTCTCTTGCTTTCTTTCTCATTCTCTCTCCCCTCCTTTTTCTCTCTCTCTCTTTCTCTCTCGTTCACTACGCCGGCAACAGAGAGAAAAAGAAAGAGAGAGAGAGAGCCGGGGCCCCTCGCCCTCCCAGACCTCCCCAGTGCCCGGCCACGCGCCGCCTCCCGTTAGCCTGGCCAACTTTTCCCTGCTGCCGTTTTCTCTTCATGGCGCAAAGCCACACCGTCCCGGACTCCCGGATCGCTCGCTTCTCTGGCCAGCAAGCCGGCTGCCCAGAAAAGCATCGCGCTTTTTCATTGCGCGGCGCTTTCCTGGGCAGATGGCTTTGCTGACCGGAGAAGCGAGCGATCCGGGAGTCCGGGACTGTGTGGCTTTGCGCCATGAAGAGAAAATGGCAGCAGGGAAAAGTCGGCCATTTTCTCTTCATGGCTCAAAGCCACACAGTCCCGGACTCCTGGATTGCTCGCCCCAAGGCAGGAGGCGGCGGCGGAGGAGAGGGGGCGGATCGTGCCCCAAGGCAGAAGGCGGCGGAGGAGAGGGGGCGGATCACTCCCCAAGACAGGAGGCAGTGGCGGAGGAGAGTGGGCAGATCGCGCCCCAAGACAGGAGGCGGCGGCGGCAGAGGAGAGTGGGCGGATCGGGCGGGCAATGGGGCAGGGCGGAGAAGCCAGGGGCGCGTTTGGCCAGAGGCACCGTGGGGAGGCAGGGGCGGCCGCGGCTCCCTTTACTCCTACTGCTGTACCTCCCCGCCCCTGCCTCCTTTTTCCTGCCTTCCTTCTTTGGGGCCCAGCAGGAGAACGCCGGATATGGCGGTCCGGCACCGGCAGCGCCCAGCCCAGCTGGAGCTTCTCTAGGTCCTAGCTTCGCAGCACACCTGACCGTGTCTTGCGGCACACTAGTGTGCCGTGGCACACCGGTTGGGAAACACTGGTTTAATCGACAGGACCCAAAGAAGGCCAACTCTGTGGGACCTAATCAGTCGCTGGGATTCGTGCGGCAGATGACAGGATCTAAAAATTAAATCTACAGTTTATTTTGTTCTTACTTTTTGCAATATATCCACTCTCTTAAGATGTAAGATTCTCTTAAGATGGGCCATGTTGGGGCATTGGTATGAAGAATCACACTATTCATATTAGTACAATCTCATACGTAGTTCTGAAAGTACAACTGCGTCTATGCAATTGCCAAACGATCATGGCAAAAGACATCTCTGTGTTAAAGAGCCATATAACGGAATAGGTGGATGACCTTGAAAAAGAGGAAAAGATGCTGTCTAGTAAACAATTAGATAAGAGAAGTAGGAGCCCCCGGTAACTTAAAGTTCAGAGAAAGATACTTAGGAAGTACCTTCCTAATAGACGAAGCAAGTAAAATGGTGGTGGATAGTTTCTGCTTTTGCAAAATTCTGTTAATGTAGCCTTATAATAAAGTAGAATTAGTTTATCTAGTCATGTTTCTTGTCTGGTTTATCTGGGAGGGTTGACAAAACAAGAGCTTGGTTTGCATACCTTGAAAATTTGAGCACTTTTTTTCAGATGGGATCTATAGCACTGCACTAGGTAATTGTTTTTGCTATGTTGCACAAGTTTGTTCATGTCTAATGAGAAACAAAAGGAATCATACTTTTGTACTTATTAGAAATATGAATGCAATGAGCAAGAATCATTCACCTCTTTGCTGGCTCTATACTTTTTAATAATATATGGAATATAAGGTGAACAAAATTTAGATTTTCATGTTTCAGATGGAAAACAGAAATTAAACCACTCTGAGAATCTTTGTATATTAACAATCCACTCCAACCTTCACAAATATGCCTGACCATATGGACAATGTTTGTGCTAGAAACCTATGGAACACATTACAGATTGACTTGACAACCTTTAAAATAAACAGTCAATAGGCATTCATCAAAGAATTGAAAAGACCATTTGCCCATATAGCCCTAAGAATGATTCAGTGTATTCCTTGTGGAACTATTTCTGTGAAATCATCTCAGAAATAAAGGTTTAGTTGTATTCTGTAGTTCTAGGTACATGTTATGTAAATATGGAATGAGAATGCATTAACCTTCATTATCCTAATTCAACTACAGCACAGCTATCAAACTCACAGCATCATGTTGCCATCACCACTCCTATATCCATCTTGCTGCCCTCTTGAAAAAAAGGTAATATATCTGTTTTCTTTATAAGACTTTTAATGACTTTATAAGACTCCCAGCATCATGTTGACATTTTGTAATATTTTTCCTATTCGGGAGCTGGGGTGGGCGTAGCCTGTGCATGATGCATCCAGCCCGTGGGCTGCCAGTTTCAGCCCTGGAGCACAAGTTGTGTATCTTATCTATAAAAGGTAGTTGAATATCTTTTTTGTAGCATAAATGTTAGGGTTATCTATTTATGCTTTTTCATTTTCTTATTTTTTCTTTATAAGAATAGAATATTTTATAAAATTATATACTTCACTTACACAAATTGTTTTATCATTTCCTGTTCATTATCATAGTATGGTATTTTTTATGAAGAAACAAAAATACTATGAGTTTGAGAAATAGAGTAGACACTGACCCAAATAGCAGGTGGAACTAGAGCAAAACATATTTGATTAAATACATATGTTTCTTATCTATTTAATGCTTATTCCTATAAGTGAGAGTATTGGTTATGATAGGAATTGACTAATCAGCTTGTCACCCAAGCCTGATGTCCTTCCTCCTCCTATTTTCTCCACAACAATCTCCTTTTGAGATGGATTTTGGCTGAGAGTGAATGACTGTCTGTCTCGTGCCTAAGGCAGGACTAGAATTTACACTCTCCTAGTTTCTAGCCTGGTGCCTTAAAAATTACCTTTATTAAATAAAATTTCCCCACATGTTTAGTAACACTCATTTGATATGGTAATGAATAATAATTTGTAAACAACTTTTGAAGGGAAAGTTTTGGTGTCTATACAGAAAGATTTAGTAAAAAGAGAGGGGTATTATGTACTGCTGTATGGAGTACTGATTTGCATGGCTGCTGTTGATTGGCTAATCTGGTGGCAGGAGAAATGAACTGCTGTCAGTGGTCAGCAGGCTTCAGCGAAGCTCTTAAAAGCCGCTTGCCTGTAGCCTGCCGCCAGATGGTATTATGCCCAGCTTAGGAGAAATAAAGGTGCTAAACTGTTCCTGCATCTCGCCTCTTCATTCCTGCATGAATGTAACAGATATGAAAAATGCAGCCACACGAGCTGTCATGGGTCTTCCAAGATACGCCCATGTCTCATCATTGTTCTACAAGCTGCATTGGCTTCCGATTAGTATCCAAATGCAATTCAAAGTGTTGGTTATGACTTATAAAGCCCTACATGGCTTAGGACCATTTTACTTACAGGACTGTCTTCTGCCTCATGTATCCCAGCGGCCAGTCAAGTCCCACAAAGTTGGCCTTCTCCAGGTCCCATCAGCCAGGCAATACCATCTGCTGGGCCTTAGAGGAAGAGCCTTCTCTGTGGTGGCTCTGGCCCTTTGGAATCAACTCCCTCCAGTGATTCATACCACCCACACCCTCTTGGATCTCCGCAAGGCCTTAAAAACTCACTTTTGCCAGCAGGCCTGGGGCTCTTGAGTGCTAACATCCAGCTCCAACTGATGATATGAATGTATAATTTATGGGATAAATGTGGATGACTGCTTTTAAGAATTTGGATTTTATATTTTATATTTTAAGTTTAGATTTCTTATATGTTCTATTTTTTTGTATTTATCTCTGTTGTGAGCTGCCCTGAGTCTATGGAGAAGGGTGGCATAGAAATCTAAATAAAATAATAAATCTAAATAATAAAATAAATAGAGTAGCCATCAAATGTCTTAAGTTAATGAATTCCACAGGTGATTTATTATAAACTGTGGAGAAGTGCTTTTGTGTATTCCCCTTTCAGTTAGCTTCCATGCATTATTCTTGGCCTACAATTTTGAGAAATCTAATAAAAAATGTTTTTCCTGTACACTCCCTCCATGCCATGGATGACTTAATGCACCTCAGTCATGTCCTTCTAAGCCACATCTTTTTGTAAATGCATCAACCAAAAGTCTACACACTGCAAGTGGAAAGACGGGCTACCCGAGTAGATTAAAACTCCCTGTGCTAATTCTGTTCCCATCTTTTTAAACAGTCATCAGGAGGACCCACCTGCTAATCAAAGCAGCAATGCCAATCAAAGAGGAGCTTTGGACAGGAGACAGGGAGGAGAAGTAAACCAAAATGTCTCCTTGGGAGCTCTGCTTTCAAAGACCCAAAGCCCAGAAGTCAAAATAAAGAGGCAAACTTAAAGATAGACAGCGCTGATGAATAGAAGCAAGACCAAAGGAGCAGCAACTGAGAAAACGGGGGTGAGAGAGGTCTTCCTTTCCCCCTCCCTTTCCCTTCCCTCAGAACTGGGGTAAGATCAAAGTTTCTTCCAGCAATTTCCCTCAGATGGAACAAAAATTTGGAAAACACTCAAGAGGTCCCGCTGAGAACAGGCAAGCTGAAAAGGCAGGGAGAAAAAAAACAAGATAAAAGTTAAAAGGTAAATCAAACTGTCTAGGAAAAAGAATATGGCTCTATAGAGAATGGCAAAAGAAATATACAAGGATTAAGATCTCAGAAATACGGAAGTCAGCAGTAAGCAAATATATCAGAGCTACAGAACAGAAAGGTATGAAAATGTAGTGAAATTGGGCATTATAATGTAGATAGAGCGAAGACATATATCATTCACATTTATCTTATTTGTTTGGTTTTTTTAGTTTATAAGCTTTCCTTTCGTAGAATAAAAGTCTTCCCAGCAACTGAAGGAAGATTCAAAATCCCAACCACCTTTGTTTCCCGAGCTTTATCTTTATTGAGTCTGGGTCAATCAGGACAATACTCCATTTAGGAAAATGCCATAAATTTGTATAATGTTGGCATTTTTATTTTTAATACTTTTCCTAATGATCTCTAACATATATTTTGTCTTTTTCACAGCTTCCCTAGGTACTGCTAAATAGCCTCTGATAACAAGATAAAATTAGGGAATTGTAGAATAGACATTAAGGCTGTCTAACAGATTGTGCTATGCTGAACTATTGGCGAATTAAGTAAATTTTGTCCAGAATATTAAAAACTATCCAAGCTGAGTGCCAAGTAAACTGGATGAAAAAGAGTGATTTTACTGTTCCAAATGAATAGAAGAAAATTAATTGAGCACAAAGAAATTATTCTTAAGAGCTTTTCCTCCCTGTGTGGCTTAAGATACTATGCTGCAAGAACAGTGACTGCTGTCAGCATCTAACAATATCTTGTGTGGGAAGTTTGCTAATATTTTTGTCTTAACACAGCATGAGGACTTCACTAAAGGAAGTGACAAAGTTGCAAGGAAAAATTCAGAGGAATCGTCTCACTTTTATTAATGCACACACACTCACTTAGGATTTATCAAGAGATATATTTGTTCCCCAACCAAACTGAAAATATTAGAACATCCAGTGACCATATTCCCTAAAAACTAGGCTGTGCTTTTTTTCTGGGTCAGGAATATACGGTTTTAAAATAAAGTCTTCTTTAGGTCAAGTTCTCTCCCTGATGAATTAATATAGTTTTCCTGGCAAGAATACATAAGTGATAGGCATACTACTTTCTCACGATCTCCCCTCCCCTTTACTGGTATGGTATTTGCTGGTGATTTTCCAATACAAATGCTAATATAGTTTGACTTTCTTAGCTTTTTGAGATCAGTTTTTTTACTATAAAAGGATAGGAATCAAGTCTCCAGAGAAAAATAGAATTTGGCCAGAAAAGAAAAACAAATTCTGGCAGTAATCAGCACAAGATATGTTTTTTTTCAAATCCATCATTCAAATCCTCTTGTAATATTAGTGGATGTAGGTAATGAAGGCTCATGTTTTCACTCTTATACTCAGCATTTAATTTTAGTACTTTGGATTCAGTTACTTTTATTACTTAATGAGTTGCTTGAAAGAGAATGTTATTCAGGGTGATAAAGAAGAATTGTATGTTCAGAATAATGCATGCCGAGTCATTATTACTTGGGAGAAATAAGGCTTGTCCTGAGCAAAATCTAAATCTTATTTAATAATGCTATTGACTTTCTTGTAATTTCCATGTTCAGCTATAAATTGAAAATATTTAAAGTGGTATGTAAACTTATATAAGTGAGGTAAACATGTCTGAATATTCCATACACATTTAATGAAGGACAAAAACTGCATTCTTTTTATGAGATTATTGTGATAAAATAATCAAAATACCAGGAGGCCCTTTATCAATGCATTATTACTCTAGAATTATATGGGATTATTTTTTAAAGAACTGCACAACAAGAGAATCCTTCCTGTTTATACAATTATATAGATGTGAGAGGAAAGGGAGGTGCAGAGCAGAATGCAAATGAAAGAGACTATATTATTTTCAAAATAAAGATATTTAAAGGAGAACATGATGGAAGACTTGAGAATTTTCAGAAATGATTTTGACATTCCTGTATTTCTAGAAATGATTCTAAGATCTTTCTATCAACATCAAGAATTTTATCTGAAACTTTAGTAAGCTCTAATTTTGAATATTAAAAAAATTAGATTCCACTAAAGGGTAACTGTGACTTTATCGAGAGTAATACCAGCTAATGCTAGAATAGAAAAGCTGTCATAAGCCAGATCAAGACTGATTGGACATTTTAGGGAAGAATCAAACCTATCTAGTCAGATGAGTGGACCAAAGAAATTTCCACAGAATTTGTTTCAACTAGTATCAGGGGATAATAAGAATAAGGAATCTGGCTTTTAAAAACTTGGACTTGATAGCTTCTAATCTAGAAGCAGCCTTATAAATATGTAACCGGATGCCATATAGCATTAAGGTCAGTACTTTCTCTTTGAATACTTTGACAAGTGCTGTTACATAGTTGGTACCATGTTGAACATATATATTTAAGGTTTGCAAAAGATGCTTTGGGAGCTCTTATCTTTTGCTTGATTGATCTAGTGAGAAAATAATTGAAAGTGGATGCCTGCATACGCTACTTAAAGGTCATGACTTGCACTAGAGATCTAGTGTTGATCCTCCAGCTCAGTGTTTCCCAAACTTTTGACATACCTGTACCCCTTCTATAATTTTTGTAATGCTTAGTATCCCTCGTAAAAAAAAAAATGGATGTATTTTAATAACAATCAAAATATATATTTTTTTCTTTTTTTTGGTACATACACAAAATAATAATAAATGAAAAATAAAATTATTCAAAATAAAATATAAATAAAAGTTATATTATAAATAATATTTATTTGGATCAATGAGAAGGATGAAATTGTTTGTGCTGAGAAGACAGATCATCATCATTTGGTTCCCTGGTTGTTAATTTTAATCTGAGATGTGGTTCCACGTCCAATAGTCTGTTACTTTTTTTTTACTTAATGTCTAAAATGCTGAAAAAGCAACTTAACATAAATATGAAGTTGGAAAAGGCATACTACACTTTGGGAAACACTGATAGTGGCCTTGAAATGCTTGCTGGAATATTAAGACCTTTGCTGTAGTTGATATTAAAGTGTTTCCTAATGAAACAAGAAGATAGTCCTTGGGCAATTATTATGATTGGTGCACAACAGTTTCTTGAGATGTAAAAGAGAAAGTGCAAGATTTGTATTATCAGAATTGCAAGATTTGTTAATATTTCTTTGGATATAGTTTTTTTGCTTTCTAGCCTGAGTGTTGAGCAATTGACTCTCCTTCAAGAAGTCCGCACATATATAGTCATCAGCATTTTACCTACATGTCTACCATGCTTTCTTCAAGATCACTGTGTTGTTTTCACGTCCATGCAGCAGAGAGACTGTCACTAGCTGCCCCTCTGCATCTTTGCCAGGGAAATCCCAACAAGGCCATTAACCAGCAGCTATGCCACTCACCACCATTCCAGGCATTGTCCCCTCTATTCTGTTGCCAACACTCCAATTTTCCCAGCTCTGGGTTACCCCAATTTGCTAAACCATTCAAAGACCTGTTACTGTTTCAGAGTCTTTGAGAGGTTTGGTGAAGCATATATCCACTTCCATATGCTCTCCATGATATAGTATAAATCCCCAAATAGTAAGCACACCACTCCTATATATCCATCTTGCTGCACTCTTGAAAAAAAAGGTAATATATCTGTTTTCTTTATAAGGCTTTTGATGACAATTGTAAATGCATTTCCTAAAATAAATTATGAAGGCATTATTTCAGAAAGCTGATCCTCATATTTTCATTTATAGCTAGGATACATTATAAAATTAGTCTAGTAAGATACAGCAAGATTGTGATGTGTGTGCATGCATTCTTTTTTGCAGTGTATATCATTTTTTTTCTAGCAGGAAGGACTGGAGAAAGCTTGCCATCCATATATCATTCTACCCTTACGTAGCACTAAGAAAATCCAACTAACTTATTTCTCATTGTCTCCCTCCACTTTCAAACAAAATATTAAATTTGTAGAATATTAATTATAAAGCAACACTTTCCACTCCAAGTGTAATTGACAGATGTTGTGTAATACATGTTACAAATTGTGTAAATCAGAATCTTTACTACTCTGTTCATTTTTAAATAGCAAACATATGTCATTATTTTCTCAGCAAGATTTTCAATACTTCTTACAGGAATGGGAATAAAAATTAACTGTTTTAAAACTCATCCATGAAAAATAATGAATAAATAACATGTCCAATCCTATAACCAATTTTACTCACTGAAGGTCCATTTAATTTACTCACTGAAGGTCTGTTTCAATAGCTTTTCAGACCTGGTTTTAAACATCAGTACTAACCCACTGTCCCCATTTACCCCATAAAATGGTCCATTCTCCTCTGTATTATTTTGCTATAAATAATGCAGAATAAAATAGCATGCATAAATAGCATATTTATTGGTATGGCAACATCTTTTAGATGAGTTAATCTATACTAACATCCACCTATGCTTTAATATATATTATTTTATTATTCAACATTCTTTATTAATGTATAAATGAATTTTTAACAGATGGATTTATTCTCACCAGATACAGTTTTAGAACTCCACCTGGAAACTTCTGGTTGATTCCCTGAGAAATCTAAGCCGTGTGCATGGAATATATGGAGGCAACATATACAGAAAGACTATACAGAAACTTAACTTATTCAGGACAATATTTATAAATTATAAATTTATATACTTATAAAAGAATAGACCATAGATATGATTACCGTAACTGGTCGCTGGGATTCGTGTGGCATAATTCTATGAAATCACGGGAAAATCAATTCAAACAATCTTAACTAATTCATGTATTTCACCAATAGGTTATTAGACACTGAAAATTTGCTGGTTACTTAACACAAATTAGCAAGAAAGTTAAGTTTCTCCCTTAAACATCTTGTGGGAAGAAATATCCATCTGGTTCAGTTCCAAGTGAGGAGAAAGGCACTGGAGACAAAATGGAGGCTGGAGGCTGATTGGAAAGAGCGGGCCCATTTATTGATGATCAAGACCACATGTTTGTGGTTCTGGCGCAGCTGCCCACATGGAGTTAAGAGTACGGAGGTTATACCTTTTCTTGGGCTTTACACTTGAACTTCTTGTTCCTATGCAAGAACATATGTTCCATTGGCTGTTGTCAGTCTCCCATGGGGCCATGTTGGGGATATAGCTGGCTCCATAGACAAAGTACAAATCCTAGGTGTTTGTCTGAACTCCCAGGTTTGGTTGAAGCTTGGACTGCTTTGAAATGGTGTTGGGCAACTCCTATTGTGGCTTAATTGCTTTGCCCTGTGTTGTATCTTGAGTGAGAGCTAATCCTATCAGTCTGCCTTTGTTTTCAAAATATCCTGTCTTAAACGGATTGCCAAATCTGCTGGCTTCACTACCATATCTGCTGTGGGAGATTGAGTCAGCTTTCTGTTTTTTAAAGAGCTGGTTTCTCCATTTCTCCTTTAGGGAAATAAAATATCTTGCCTTTTCAATATTTCTCAAAATATTTCATTCTTCTGGGGGTTGAGTACTGCCTTTTTACAACCTTACCCAAAGAACTTTAACACCTTTTATGAATACACTTGTAGGACCCCTATTGGTTCAAGGATCTGATTAATACATTTTACACATATAAACTAGCTATATCTGAAAAAAAGAAATAAAGCACAAAATAGAACATATGTCATATGTTTCATAGACTTTAAATAATATTTTCCTAATAAGAATGCATAGATTATTCTAGTCATTTGTAGAAGTCATGCAAAATGGACTTCTTTATCTTTCATCTTAAAAGATGGATAATTTAAGTTTTTTTGTTCAATTAAGGAAAAAATGTGATTATTTTTAAAAAAATCAAACTCTGTATTGGTATTTTTAATTTTAAAAATGTCATTTTTTTTTAAAGTCTAAGAGAATGTTTAAGTTCAAGCCAGTGGAGTTAGGATTCTTGATGTAAACCATCTAGAAATCCAGCACTTATTAGCAAGTTAATGTCATCTTTGTAGAAGAAAGCAGTTTGAATTAACTGTAATTAAACAAGAATAAAATCAATGTGAAAATAGAAACTAGCATAGAATTGTAAATGTATTTCTAGAATCTGAAACAGGTTTATCTGGCTCATTGTGCTTCTTAGCTCATTATCCTTAATTCTTATTTGTTGTTTTCATCAAGTGCTGTGTGGGATGCCCACATTTGTTTTATAATTAGAATTTCTTTTACTTGCAGTTCTCAGCTATATTACCATCTGTAGGACAACATGAGAAAATTAACTAGTAAGTTTGAAAAATGACATGCAAAACAAACCTTATAGGCGGCCATTTTAAAGCATTGTACATTATACTTACTAATAGTGGGTTTTAAAATAATTAGTGTAATAGATGCAATACACGGTTCCGATGAAATTCTCTTTATTCGCTATAGGTATTTAACAAGCGGCTGTAACGCTTTCTCTCAGCCGCACTTTCACTAACAGAAGACGCGTAAGACCGGGAGCCGCGCTATTTATATGAACTCGCCCAGCAACAGCGGCGGCTGACAGCTCCTCGATATTGGCGCCAGAATACAACAGCCAATCAGCAACAGGTAAACATTTACAGTACTTCTACTTAGTTCTGCTTAACAACAAGTGTCAGAAACAATTCCTAATATTATTATCTAATATATAACACCTAGCAATTGAAATATTAGAAATGTATATTAGTCAATCTGTGATAGAACAGGTTGTTGGTGGCATTTTACTGTGATGGCTGCATTACATAGATCAGAGCAGTTAAAGCAAGAAAGCAGGTTCTGGGTAGATAAGTATATAGTCTTTTTTATCTACACCTGCCTCTTGCCAATATATTTTTTTTTTCTTGCTCTCAGAATAACAGGATACTGAATACTGTAAGGAGCTGGATGTCTGAAAGGACTGAACTGATTTTGGAGGGAGAAAGGATCTCTTTATTATCATCTTCATATAACTAAATCAGATATTTGAGGCTACAATTTTATCATATATTTGTACTGAATCCATGTTATTAAAGGAACATGCTGACATGTTCTAGCATAACATTTATCTAATTATCCAATGCTTTGGGTGGGACAGAGAGGGCATAAGTTGATTTTTGAAAATATTCTGCTTCCAACAAAAATATTATTATTATGGTTAGTTGCACCATCTCTCAGGTGTTTAGACGGGATTTGGTATTTTTATCCACCTATTGAGTTGATAAGCAGATAAGCAGGAGTTGTTCAAAGGTGTTAAAATTATCATTGCAGGATGTAAGCTGTTCCCCGTAAAGCTGCCTTTTGCAATTGACTAATGGTAAATTTGTCAATGACAAGTGGTACTCAAGTTGTTGAGGGATTGCACCCATTACTATTATTATTTTACTTTTTTTTTTGCCCCAGTTGTTCTATTTTTATTTGCAGGCATATTTTGTGGTTTTCTCCATGTTTTTCATCTTTTTGTCTTCTGCTTCCAGGTACTACTATGTCCTCTATCCAGACTTTTTTGTCTTTCTTATCAACAGTTGCTAAATCTAAAGTTTTACATTGCAAGTACTTGTCGGTTTGAATCCTAAAATCTCAAAGCACTTTAGTTACTTCATTTTCTATTATTTTGCTTATATTGTGGTCACAACCCTTCTTGCTTGCAGGCAAATTTTATTTCTCCCAGATATCCCAATGCACTATTGTTGCTAATCATATGATTTTTTATTATTATTATCATGCTGTGCAATATTCTTTAGGGAGCTAACTAGACAGTGCACCTTTTCTTCAGCTTCTTTGCAGAGATAGCATGGGCTGTCTTCTAAATTCTGGCTTTGTATGCATTTGTTCTTCAGGCTTGGTCTTGTGCAGCCAGAATTAGTCTTTCAGGGGGTTTTTTCCTTCAACTTTCCTGCTCTTAGTCATTGCCAAGTCTGCTTTGTCTGGTTTCTTATATACTGGCCATCTGATATTTTACCTTGTCATATCTCTTTCTAGTCTTCATTTGGTTTTTCTTATACAATCTTCTTTTGTAACTTTGATTTTTAGTAAGTCTTCATGGTATGCTAGCTTTAGCACATCTTCTTCTCTGTTCTTTAGACATTCTTCAACTGCCTTTTTCTTTTTCTTCAAATATCTGGTATACTTGCAATATTCTATGTCCATATATGTTATTACACAAATAATGTAAACAACAACAAAGAATGCTACAATGAAACAGTCAAACTAACCTCTTCAACACATTATTTGGCTCAATCTATGTAAACAGCAACAGCTCATGCCCCAAATTCCCTAGTCGTATCACAAATACTCACAATGATTTAACACAAATAGAAAACATTGGAAAAAGCACTACACAGCCTAAAACTTTCTCAGGCCTAATGGACTATGTGCATACATCCTAAAAAAACCCTCTCCACAGCCATAGCTGAACCACATAGCATAACCTTTGAAAAATCCTTCAGGACCAGTTCTCTACCAAACTTATGGTCACTAGCCACAGTCATCTCTATCTTCAAAAAAAGATATCCCAGTCTAATTGAAAACTACAGATCAATCTCTATATGTTGCATCACATGCAAAGTCATGGAATCAACCATAAACCAATCCATTACCCTCCACCTAGAAACTAACAACCTACTCTCTAACAAACAATTTGATTTCAGAAAAAAATTATCCTGTAACCTGCAACTCGCACACTATAAAAACATATGGACTACACATCTCAATCAGGGCAAATCAATAGATGAAATTTACATAGACTTCTGTAAAACTTTGGTTTTTCTAAATTATTAGAAACTATTTCTAAAACTGAAATTCTATGGCATCTCTGGACCCCTACATGATTGGATAACTGTCTTCCTATCAAACAGACAACAAGTGATCAAAATAGGGAAACTTCAGATCATGCAGAATGTGGCCACGCGAGCCATCATGGACCTTGCTAGGTACGCCCATGTCTCGTCAACACTCTGCGGCTTGCATTGGCTGCCGATCAGTTTCCAGTCATAATTCAAACTGTTGGTAATGACCTATAAAGCCCTACATGGCATCGGACCAGAATACCTACAGGATCACCTTCTGCCGCACAAATCCCAGCGACCAATTAGGTCCCACAGAGGTGGCCTTCTCCGGGTCACGTAAACTAAACAATGTCATCTGGCAGGACCTAGGGAAAGAGTCTTCTCTGTGGCGGACCCGGCCCTCTGGAATCAACTCCCCCCAGAGATCTGAATTGCCCCCACCCTCCTTGCCTTCCGCAAGATGCTTAAGACCCATTTATGCCACCAAGCATGTGGGGATTAACTCCCTCCTCCCTACTTTGTGATTCAAGCATTTGTGAATGGTGTGATTGTGCTGACCTGTCTGTTTTTTTAGTAATTATGGGTTTTAATTTTGTTTCTTATCATTGGATTTGTACTTTATTGTATTGCTTTTGCTGTTGTGAGCCACTCCGAGTCCTCAGAGAGGGGTGGCGTACAAATCTAATAAATTATTATTATCATTATCATTATCATTATCCAACCACCTTATTCTCTGTTGTCCCCTTCTACTTTTGCTCTAAATTGTTCCCTCATCCAGTGAATCCTTCCTTTTCATTAGGTGGCCAAAGTATGAGAGTCTCGTCTTCAGGATCTGACATTCTAAAATGCAGTCAGGGTTGATCTTTAGCACTGACCAGTTTGATTGCCTTGCAGTCCAAGGGAGTCTGCTCCAGCACCATAGTTCAAAGGCCTAAATTCTTTCTGCTCAGCCTTCCTTATGGTCCAACTTTCACAACCATACATTGCAACTGGGAAAACCATAGCCTTGATCATACACAGTTTTGTTGGCAGAGTGATGTCTCTGTTTTTTAGTATGATGTCTAGATTTATCATAGCTTTCCTCCCCAGACTGCAGTCCCCATTTTACAATTACTGCTATTACAACTATTATTATTAATTTACCGTATTTTTCGCTCCATAAGACGCAGTTTTTTTCCTCCCAAAGTAGGATGAAAAATCAGCCTCGTCTTATGGAGCGAAGATGCAGGCAGGGAGGGGGGGGAGGGTGCGAATTCGGAAGCGCCATCCTGCCGGCTGGCTGGCTAGCTGCTGCCTGGCCCACCGTTCCCCGTAAGCTACGCCCGTGAGCAGGCGTGCACCCCCAAATAATACACCCGAGCGCCCTTTTCCATGGGCGCGTGCTCCCCATCCCCCTGCCAGCCCGCGGGGAGGTGGGCGGGGGCGGGGAGGTGTGGCAATAGGAGTAAAGCGAGCCACGGCCGCCCCTGCCTCCCCACGGTGCCTCCGGCCAAATGCGCCCCTGGCTTCTCCACGCTGCCCTATTGCCCGCCCGAACCGCCTCCTCTGCCACCTCCTGCGTTTGGGCGCGATCTGCCTCCTCTCCTCTGCTGCCTCCTCCTGCCTTGGGGCGCAATCTGCCCCCTCTCCAACGTCGCTGCCTTCTGCCTTGGGGCGCGATTCGCCCCCTCTCCTCCTCCTCCGCCGCCGCCTTCTGCCTTGGGGCGCGATTCGCCCCCTCTCCTCCTCCGCCGCCCCCTGCCTTGGGTGAGCAATCCGGGAGTCCGGGACAGGGTGGCTTTACGCCATGAAGAGAAAACGGCCGACTTTTCCCTGCTGCCGGAGCCGTTTCCTCTTCATGGCGCAAAGCCACACAGTCCCGGACTCCGGGATTGCTCGCCCAAGGCAGGAAGCGGCGGAGGAGGAGAGGGGGCGGATCGCGCCCCAAGGCAGAAGGCGGCGGCGGCGGAGGAGAGGGGGCGAATCGCGCCCCAAGGCAGAAGGCAGCCATCTGCCCAGACAGAAAGGAAACAAGAGAGAGAAAGTGAGAAGAAGAGAGAGAAAGAGGGGGGGAGAGAAAGAGAGAGGGGGAGAGAGAGAAAGAGAGGGAGAGGGAGAAAGAGAGTGGGAGAGGGGGGAGAGATAGCAAGAGAGGGAGAGAGAGAAAGAGAGAGGGAGAGGGGGGAGAGAGAGGGAGAGGGGGGAGAGATAGCAAGAGAGAGAGAGAAAGAGAGAGGGAAAGGGGGAGAGAGGGGGGAGAGAAAGAGAGAGGGAGGGAGAGAGAGGAGATAAAGAAAGAGGAGAGAGAGAAAGGAAGAGAAAGAAAGAAAGAGGGATAGAAAGAGAGAGAGAGTGAGAGATGCTCAGTGAGCCTTTCTTTGAAGTTGCCTTTCTTTCTTTCTTTCTTTCTTTCTTTCTTTCCTTCTTTCTTTTTCTCTCTTGCTCTCTTGCTCTTTCATTCTTTTTTCTTTCTCTTGCTTTCTTTCTCTCCTTCCTTCCCTCATTCCATTTCTTTCATTCCCCCTCTCTATTTTTATTTCTCTTTCATTTTCTTTCTCTCTTTCTTTCTTGCTCTTTTTCTTTCTCTCTTTTACCTTCCCTTCCTCTATTTCTTCTTTTCTTTCTCCTTCCTACCTTCTTCCCTCCCTCCCTTCAGTCCTTCCTCTCTTACTCTCCCCTTTCATAAGTTTCCTTGCTTCCTTCCTCTGTTCCTGTCCCTTCCCCCTTTCTTTCTTTCTTTCCTTCCTTCCTTCCTTCCTTCCTTCCTTTCCTCCCTCCATTTCTTGCTTTCCTTTTCCTTCCTCCCTTCCTCCCTTCTTCCCTCCCTCACTCCCTTCTTTCACTCCTTCCTCTCTTCCTCTCCCCTTTTTGGCTCAAAATATTTTTTTTCTATTTTCCTCCTCTAAAATCTAGGTGCGTCTTATCAGCAGGTGCGTCTTATAGAGCGAAAAATACGGTAGGTCCCACAGAGTGGGCCTTCTCCGGGTCCTGTCAACTAAACAATGTCGGTTGGCGGGGCCCAGGGGAAGAGCCTTCTCTGTGGCGGCACCGGCCCTCTGGAACCAACTCCCCCCAGAGATTAGAATAGCCCCCACCCTCCTTGCCTTTCGTAAGCTCCTCAAAACCCACCTCTGCTGTCAGGCATGGGGGGAATTATGATAATCTTTCCCCCTAGGCTTCTACAATTTATGCATGGTATGTTTGTATGTATGATTGGTTTTTATAACAAGGGTTTTTAGCTGTTGTAGTATTGGATTTTTTACATTCTGTTTTTTGTCACTGTTGTTAGCCGCCCCAAGTAGATGGAGAGGGGCAGCATACGAATCCAATAAATAAATAAATAAAATAAATAATTATGGGAGAAATTATTTTGAGAGAGAAAACAGAATTTCTCAAAGAGCAATGAATGTAGTTTTGTGGAAGAGAGACCTTTCAAAATGGCCACAGAATATATATCTCTTCCACTGAAGTTATTTAAAGAGATGTTTTTACACTTGCAGTGTTAACTTCTATAAATAGGATATGAATTTTCATCATTGGTCATATGGCATCATGATGATGATAACATATAGTTAATAATAATTCTAAACAGGGCACAACTGAGGCCTAGGTTAACTAACTTAATACTGCAAAAGGATGATAGGGTAGAAGTACCAGTAAACATTAGATTACAGTGAGAGGCAGGTTCTCTGTTATCATTGGTTTCTAATTCTGAAATGATCCCTAAAATGTTTACTTTTAGGAAAATCAATTTCTTTCCAAAGAATCAAGCAATTTAGAGCGTAAAAAAACAGATTTAAAGAAATTGTATTTAGCCTTTTCCTGCTTTCATTTGTTCACTACTCAAAGCAACTTTTCAAAAATAAAAAAGACCACATCAGCTGCAAAGCACATTGGCTCAGATTCAGAAGAATTATCCCATTATGACCTAAATAGGAGAAATCCCAGTACCTATTTCAACCCACCCCTGGAATAATTAGATCAATCATAACATCTGCACAGGTTATTCAAGTTGAAAAACAATCAAGATTATCGTTACATTTGTACAAAGTTAGCAACTGAACTCTTTGGAAGGACAATACATTTCCTGCAAATAATTCTAGTAGCATAGTCGCAATTTCAACTACCAATTTATTGTATATGTTACCCTGCTAGTCCTCAGAATGATTGCTATCCAGTACACTCTAATTTTAAGAGGAAGCACATAACAGTGAATTGCAAGTGTATATTTCTCCTTCTGTCACTCAAGGGATAATAGTCTTTTGACATATTTTATGAAAGACTCATCCATGCTGAGCCTTTCTAACTGTCATCAAGGTAAACTGGAGATGGGCAATCCATATGGCACCTGTCATCCTGGTCCAGTTCTCTCAGTGATATACAGTATATTGAAAATTCAGATCATGGGGACCATAGCATCAGCACAGAAAAACTTACATGAATAGTTGTCAGAAAAAATGTTAGGCCAACTACTTTTTTTTCAGAAACTTACTGTATTTTTCGGAGTATAAGACACATCTTTTTTCCTCCCTAAAAGAGGCTAATAATTTGGGTGTAGCTTTTTCCCCCAACCCTAACTAGCTGCTAACAATCTTCCTAGCTCTTACATTGTAGGCTCTTATTGTTTCTCTCTGCAAAGAATGTTTCCAAGCCCTATATCTTTGCAGGGCTTTTTCATTGCTCTAACTTGCTCTAAATAAGTTTCTTTCCAACCCTACCCAGGTGCTAACAATGTTCCCACTCTTACCAGCTTGCAAGCTCCTTCATTGTTACTCTTTGTGAAGAATGTTTTCCAGGCCCTAAGCCTTTGCAAGCTTTTTTCCATTGGTCTACTTGCTCCAAATGTTTCTTTCCAGGCGCTAATGATGTTCCCAGCTCTTCCTGGCTTGCAAGCTCTTTCATTGTTACTCTCTCCGAATAAAGAATTTGTAAAGCCCTAACCAGGGGATAAAATAATGTGCTGGCTAAGGACGCTATGAACCAAAATACCATGTTGCTTCCAAATTATTGAGTCTACCAGGAATTGATTAGTGGATGATGTGGTAGGGCAGGGGTTTCAAACTCAAGGCCTGTGGGCCAGCTCCCCCTCCCCAACCAGCCAGCCCTACTTGACCTGATTCTTGCCTGGCTAGCCAGCTGGCACAAAGCCTCACTGTTCTTTTCATCATCATCATCCCTGCTCAGGCAATGTCAGGCTCTGTGGGACAGGTCATTCCTGCCCCAGCGAAGCAAACTCCAGAGGGCTGGATGTGGGTATGAAGGACCTGCCCTCAGAATGCCTTCTCATTCAGTTGAAAGCTTTCAAACAGTAAGGCCAGCTGCGGAATCAGAATCAGACAGGAGCAGGAACCAATGCGGTCTGTGGCTCTAGTGTGCTGCTCGCTTGTGTGTGCAAGCCTTACTGTTTGCGAGCTGTACCAGGTGGTCTCCCATCCTATCACCAAGGATGCTTTGGATACAAAGCTGGGTCTCCTTACAAGGAGAGGACGTGACCCCCTCCCTCTGACACTTTGCATTCCTGCACACACCATGAGCAATTTGGCCAAGTGGAATGAGTTCAGCAGGAGCTGGCCAGAGCTATGCCATTACAGCCATACCCACCATGGCCATACCCGCCACACACACACCGAAGTCAACCACAATCCTGATGTGGCCCTCAATGAAATTGAGTTTCGCACCCCTGACTTAGCCAGAAGCCTGTGCAGTCCACTGTGAAAATTTGTGTGGTTCTTTTTAGATAAAATCAATTGGCTTAATGTTGGGCTTAATGATGTTTGAGGCAATCCAATACCTAAAATGTCCATTTAATAGCTCAATAGGCCATTTTTATTTTGTTACACATTCATTCATTCATTCATTCATTCAATCAATTTTTATGCCTCCCTTCTCCTTAGGCTCAGGGGAGCTTACAACATGTTAGAAATAGCACTTTAAAAAAAACCAGTGCCAGCATATTGCCTCCACAATCCGGGTCCTCATTTTACCCACCTTGGAAGGGTGGAAGGCTGAGTCAACCTTGACGTTGATGAGATTTTAACCACTGACCAGCAGATCTAGCAGTCAGCTTTAGTGGCCTGCAGTAGTGTACTCTACCCACTGCGCCACTTCGGCTCATTAACCAGACTGTACTAAATATTAGTGGTATCCTGTTGTAAAAAAATATTTTCTGCAGAATTTCCAAATCTTTTAGATTGTCTACTATAACCAAAATAAACACCTAACTGGACAGTTTTAAAAATATCCTTGAGGGAGGATTTTTTTTTGGGGGGGGGGTCAAGGAGGGGGTTAACGGGAGTTTTTTTAAAGTACTGTTCGAAGGGCTAGTTTTGAACTTTAAACACTTTTACTGCCAAGGATCTAAAAGACTATTTCTGTATGGATCTAATGTATGACTTCAAAGCTTTGCTGGAGACATCCCAGTAATCATCCCAACCATAGAACTCATTTGTTCAAGCTTTAAATGATCTAAAAATGTTACTTTGGTTTTAATTTTGAGCTTTTGCTACTGTGATATTCTATTCTGCATATTAACAATTTTATCAAATACATTTCAATAATTGGGCTAAACAATTGTTTAAATAATAATTTAAAACATAATTTTACCTGTGTCTCAATGCTTCATTTCAGGAAGAAAGCTGCTCTGAACTACTACTACTGCTACTATTAATTATTATTATTAGGTAGTGACATATCTATATATAATGTATGTAGAAGAAATCGAGAAGCTTCTGGATTTCTCAAATACAAGCCTTTCATGTCATCTGACAAAATTTTAGTTGAGGTAGGGAGTCATGGTGGTGCAGTGGTTAGAATGCATCATTAGGGGCTTATAGGAGTTTGATTCCTTCAATCCTGACTAGCTCAAAGTTGACTCAGCCTTCCATTATTTTGAGGTCTGTAAAATGAGGACCTAGATCAGTGATGGTGAACCTTTTTTTCCTCAAGTGCCAAAAAAGCATGTGCATCATGTATTGTACATGCACAAGTGCCCACACCCATAATTCAATGCCTGGGGAGGGCAAATACAGCTCTTCCAATCCCCCCCAGCGGCCCTCTGGAGGCTGAAAATGGCCTGTTTCCCAACTTCTGGTGGACCCAATAGGCTCGTGTTTCGCCCTTCCCAGGCTCCAATGACTTCCCTGGAGCCAAGGGAGGGTAAAAATGCCTTCCCCCATCCTTCCGGAGGCTCTCTGGAAGCCAAAAATGTCCTCCTAGAGCCTCTGAGCAAGCCACAAATCAGCTGGCCAGTACACACATGAATGTTGGAGCTGAGCTACACCAATGGCTCCCGTGCCAGCAGATATGGCTCTGTGTGCCACCTGTGGCACCCGTGCCATAGGTTCGCCATTACTGACCTAGATTGTTGGGGGAAGTATGCTGACTCTGTAAACCACTTAGAGAGAGCTGTGAAGCTGTAAAACTGTGAAGCGTATGTAAGTCTAAGTGCTATATGAGATGTGAAAAACAGGCAATTCTTTTTTAAAAGACATTTATCATTAGGAACAATCCAATAATCTCTTTTTCATTGTGGATTTGAGGTTAAGATGAATTCCATCAACTATTGTGGTGTCTAAAATTACTTCTGCCACTACTCCAACCTTGAGATATTGCTTGAGGAATGCCATTTACGCATAGAATCCAAAGGAGCCTTTTTCCTATGACATACTTTAATAAAATCTTAAACCAGCCTTGTAACTGTAGAAATTCAATGTAAACTACATTCCTCTTTTATGTACTAGCTCGAGCCCAAAGGTTGTTAGATTTATACTTTATCCATGAACCAAACTCTGCTAAATATAGAAGATTTAAAATGGCATTCCCCTTTTTTATCATCAACTGTATGAAAGCTTTAAGAGCTTTTCTTAACAGCAAGATGCATTAAAATATTATGATTTAATCTACTAGATTGGCCATATATAGAAGTATTTGTGAGATGATGCCGCTGAAATTGTGACCTATGTGGGATGTAATTGTTCTTCTCCCGAAAATTCATGTAATGTGGTAAGGAAATAAAGGCTAAGAACACTCTTGATTTGTAATTCTACACCACTACAATTGTTTTGCTATAAGCCTGTTAGCTGATATTCCACTACAATATTTGCTAACTAGCATTTTAAAAAGTACTTATCCTTATTCTATTGTTGTTTGTGTTCTTTATTAAATATAATTGATTTTTTAAAAAGTTTGGCCATATGTTGATTTGCTGGAAAGGAAAGGAAAGGAGAAAGAGAGTTGATATGTGTAATGGCATAGATCACAGGTAACTCTGATCCTTCAAAATTTGTCACCAGATTGCAATCTTTAATGTGACAAATTATTTAATTTCATGTGCCACAAGACACTAATTGCATTGTATTTCATTTAATTTTAATTATATTTAAACATAATAATAATAATAATAATAATAATTAGTATTGGTAGTAGTAATAATAATAATAATAATAATAATAATAATAATAATAATAATATTTGTACGCCGCCTCTCTCCGAAGACTGGATGGTGAAGCTTTAAGGATGGCAAATCCTTAAATATTCTTCCTGGTGTATGTCCTGCTTAAATGCAGAGTCAGCTTGTTTTGCTCATAGTTTATATAGTGAAGTTATCATTTATCAATGTACTGTAGTTAGGGATTTTTGTACTTCAACTGGCTTGTCACAGAGTCTGACATTGATTAAAACTGAGAGGAAGTGACTGGCTTAAGGTCACTCTGATATTTTGCACATAGAAAAAAGGATTGGCTTAGCACCATAAATACTATGCTCCTTTGTGTAGTAACATAGTAAATGAAGTTGATAATTGCAGCATGCAATAATTACTATTAAAAAACTGATTTTACCCGTAAAGTGGAAATGCAAATAAATTACACATTTTTGCTCAAGATTTCAGCTTCTGCTTTCTGAAAAGTGGGTACCAGCTTGCTGCTTCTTATAGACACAATTCAACTTTAGGCCTGAAAATACTCACAGTATTAAATTTAGAAGGATTAAAAATTTCAATAGCTCATATGCCTACAAGAATATATTAGGAAAAGCCAAAAATTCTTGATTTCAACTATATTAAATGTTTCTATTTGTTTTAGAAAAGTAAACGTAAGCCTCCACAGTACTCTGTGGATATATTTCAGACTTATGAAAGCTCCACTAATATTGACATTAGGTACCAATTTTCCTATTGACCGTTACACAGTTGAAAGAATAATGTTTTTTTTCTCTCTCCTTTATGACTCCATGAGGACAAAGAACTGAGAATCACAGATTTTCAGCCATAGCCTGTGCAATACATTGCTATTTTAATAACATGTACCTGTCTCTTAAAGCTTGTCTATTGGCCTTTATATGTTTCAATGCCTTGATTCTGTCCACTCATGTATACTTGCACATGCTCACAACCAGTGAATTAATGTGCTGAAACTGACCAGGCTAAGGTTGCTGATAGACAGAAGCAGATTCCCCCCCCTTGTTTTCCTCCCCCAAAACTATATTCTGAAAAATACAATAATTGTTTTGTAGGCAATACCCCTTCACTTCTTTCCCCACTGTCATCCACACATTCCAATACAATATTTGAGACATTAATTATTTTCATTCACCTTTGTGTTATAATCACTTCTAACACAATCCCAAGCAAATAATTTATCATCACTGCAAATAAATAGCATAATATATACCATTTCTTATAAGGAAAAAAGCAGATCACATCTTGCATTTAAATTAAAAGTATCAGACAAGGAAGTATTTTTTTTTTTAAAAAGACCTTTATAACCCTACACATTCAGTTAGCACTAAGCCCACTGCAAGAATTCAATAATTAAACTTATGGTACTGAACTATTTAAAGTATACTTCTAAAGATATAACGGGTACCTTTCCACTCTGAAGCAGTAATATTTGAATAGGATTGTAGTTGAATAACTATATCACACGTACACTGTAATGGAATGTGATGGTAGAAAAGATGCTGCCTTGGAAATGATTAGCTAAAGAAAGTTAGAAAGAATCTGCTCTAACCAATCAGATGTTAAACAGAAACAGCATAAAATATGTACTTTCAACCTTGTAGGATTCTCTTAAAGTTGCCTTACAATAAAGCAAAATTAGCTCATCTTCTTGTTTTTTTCTATGTACAGTACTTGGGAGGCTGGCATACACATGTATATATACAGTGTATACAACCATGAATTGACCATTAACAATAGCATGACTATATTTTTTTTGCAACAGTGTCAAAAGCAGACTGGTTGTGGAATTAAGTAGGGTTAGGTCTGATTAGTTAACCACCAGGGAAGTGCTGTAGGCCAGAATGTCCAAAGATACTTCACCAGAAGAGCCCTTCACTCCTCCACTCGAAATAGAATACTCTATGAGACTAGACTTTCAATCCTGGGCCTAGAAAGTTTAGAACTAAGACGCCTTAAACAAGATCTAAGTATTGCCCACAAGATCATATGCTACAACGTCCTGCCTGTCGGCGACTACTTCAGCTTCAACCACAACAACACAAGAGCACACAACAGATTTAAACTTAATATTAACCGCTCCAAACTGGACTGTAAAAAATATGACTTCGGTAACCGAGTTGTCGAAGCATGGAACTCATTACCGGACTCCATAGTGTCATCCCCAAACCCCCAACACTTTACCCTTAGATTATCTATGGTTGACCTATCCAGATTCCTAAGAGGTCAATAAGGGGCGAGTACAAGTGCACTAGAGTGCCTTCCGTCCCCTGTCCTATTGCTCTCCTATATCTCCTATACCTTTCTTCTATTCCTATATCTCTTCTTCTATTCTTTCATTGATGTGTTCTATTACTATATCTTCTTTTCTATTATTTCTTAGATATATTTTACTATGAGTATCTCCTCTATAACCTTCATCATGTATTTTACTATGTGTATATAGATATACAGTATACCCACTAAAACCCTCATTGTGTATTGGACAAAATAAATAAATAAAATAAATAAAATAAATAATGGGACTGGGGGGGAGCTAGTGGGAAACCCTTTCTACTCTATTGCTAAGGGGTAAAAAAAACAAAGGCTGCTTCGATTGAGGAGAGAGATCAATCAGTCAAGTCACCAGGAGTTGAGTTCAGCTCAAAGAAGACATGACTTTCAATATCACAAGATTCATTTGTGATGACTCATGTGCTCCAATCCTTTCTTACAATTCAGTTGCAAATATGACTCATTCTCAATCATTCACAAAGTCACCATGTCATTTATTTTTGACTGTAGCCCAAGGTCAACATCAATTCATTAGAGTTAAGTAAAGCGTAGCTGAAAAATGCTTATTTCCCTTTTATATATTTATCTTAAGGCAGGAATCTGAAATAATCCCTGTCCATTGCCTTAATTGAGTTAAACTTTGGAATAAGCAGGGGGTTCTTAACCTTTTCTTTAGCACGAACCCCATTTAAATACCTTTTGTATCTACAGACCCCCAAGACTTTAAATTTAAATTACAACATTGCTCCAAGCCTTCCTGTGCCCCCCTATGACAAGATGCACACATACACAGGGATCCACGGGCCACAGATTGAGAACCACTGGAGATTTATGGAATAATATTCATTCATTCATTTGAAGTTGAATACTGCCCAACTCCAGAGGGATTATGGGTGGTTCATCCCACAGAGGAGGGGCCTAGGGATTGACCTCTGTCCTCCTACAACACCAACTGTGACCAAGCAGAGAGATATGAGGAAAACCAGTCATATCACGGTGCCTCTCACTCCTAATTCCTTTAGTCATCGCAGAAGGATACCATGGTCAATGGTATCAAAAGCAGATAAGAGGTCAAGTAGCACCAAGACAGAGGAGTGACCATACTCTATCTTGGGCTTGCCAGAAATCATCCATCAGAGTGACCAAAGCAGTTTCAGTGCTACAACCAGGTCTAAAGCCTGAATGAAAAAGATCTAGATTATCTATTTCATCCAATGACCATAGGAGCTGGAGTGCCATCACCTTCTCTCCAACCTTTCCCACAAAGTGTAGGTTGGAGACTGGACAAAAGTTATTCAATTCAGCTGGATCAGGGATGGCTTCTTGAGGAGGGGCTCACAACTGCTTCCTTTAATGGTTGCGGGAAAGACATTTCCATCAAGAAGACATTAAAGTCTGGAGCCAGCCTCGTGTCACCTCCCTGCTGGCCGAAACCAACCAGGAGGGGCACATGTCCAATAAACACGTGGAGGAACTCATCACCCCTATAGCCTTGTCCACATCCTCAGGAGTCACAGGATCAAATATATCCCGCACAACAGGACTAAGACCTACCTGTGTCATCTCGGTTGGAATTACCCAATCAGAGTCCAGGTCCCTCTGAACTTGGGGGACTTTATCTGCCAGAAACTGAACAAATTCCTCAGCTCTACCTTACAAGGGCTTCTCTGCTTCGTCCATATTGAGAAGGGAATGGGTCACCCTAAAAATGGCAGCTGGGCAAGAATCCGCTGACACAATGAGTGCGGAAAAATGCAAACATTTTGCTGCCTGTATCACCACTAAGTAAGTCCTAATAAAAGCTCTTAGTGTTCAGTCAGATTCAGAGTTACTGTCTTTTCATCTGGGTACATCTCTGAGAGGGGAATACCCCCCTCAAGCCCAGCAAGGTCTCAGTTATGCATGCCAGGTCAGCCCCTGCCTCTAAAAGGAAATCTCGAACAAGAGGGCCCTTGTTGACAACAGACCTGGCATTAAGCAGCAGCAACATACCACCAGCTTGTGTGTTTGTGTGTTTTTTTGTTTGTTTAATGTACTGCCCACTTCACTTTTGGGGGAAACTCTTTGCAGTTTACAATATTTTTTAAAAACAGATATAAAAACAATCATAAATATATAAACCAATTAAAAATACAGTACAAAAGCTTAAATGCTAAGTAAAATACCACGAGTTTATAGTGCACAGTGGTGGTAACTTTCTGGCATTGCACCAACCACTTCCAATTTACAGCCTTAAGAGTCCTAAGCCAACTGGCAAAGTCAGGTTTAAAGGCTTCTCTTGAAGATTAAAACAATGCAGGCAGAACTCTCATCTAGTAGCAAGATGTTTCAAAGGATGGGGACCACAACAGAAAAAGTTGTTTTCTTGGACCCCTCCAACCAAAATTCCTTGCCTGATGCAATCCTCAGAAGACCAGAATGTGAAACTTAGTGGGGTGGGCTGATCTCATTGGGGCAAGATATCCTGGACCCATGCTATCCAATATGAGTGCATTGTTCATTTATCAATCAGCACTATTTTATGAGAATAGCCCAATTTAGTATTACCATATTTTCTGTCTGATAAAAGAACAGGAAAAAAAAAGAACAAGTTGGCTTTGAATTTGGTGAGAAAGCCTTGACAAGAGGTTGTTGCCTTTTTTCTAATTATAAGCATGCAATATTTAAAAGAGAGAAAGAGAAGGAGAGAAAAATGCTACTAGCATTTTACCACCCTGGTATCTGTGCAGTCACATGGTAGGCTAAGTGTCAGGTCTAATGATTTTACAATTAACATGCAATTTTACTGCTCTACCTCCTGATGACATTACTCATTTTAATTGCTCAGCCTTAAAAATATAACATTGGTTTACTCTTAGAAAAACTGAGCTATGCATAAAACAGGATCACAGAGATCTGTATTTCCAATTAATATTTGGAATGTACATGAACACATTTTTTTAAATGCTAAGTGCCATGTACAGCAAAAAAGAAAAAAGAAAGAGAAATCTGTTTCTTTAGGTTTTGTGATTTCACTTCTTCAGCATGTTGCCAATGCAAGCTAATGTCTTTGCTGATGCTGTTGCAGCTTTGAGATATTAACTCTTTGGTTTACTGAAAGGCAGACATGCTAACTCTTATCTTAAATCTCCAGCAGTAGTCACAAATCTAGGATAAAAAGAAAAAAAAGTACTGGATTTACTTGAAAAGAATAAGCCTCAAGTTGATTCCTCCAAAACAGCAAAAATAGATATTTAAAAAAGAAAGAAATGATTGAAATGGACCATGTATTCCCAGTTCCTACATTTATGCATTTATTTTTTATCTCACTTTTATTACTTTACAAATAAATCAAGTCAGCAAACATACCTAATAGTGCTTCCTACTCCTATTTTCCCTACAACAACAATCCTGTGAGGTGGATTCAGCCAAGAGAGAATGACTGGTTCAAAGTCACCTAGACAGTTATCATCCTATTATCATGACTACACCAAATTTGCTCTTATAGATACATACTTAGACATAGCGGTGGGCTACTAGCCAGAATGTTAAATTGTGCTCGCTGCCACTGCTCGTAAGTGCTTATGGGGCCAATGCAATTTTACTTCTGCACTTGTGGAGGTAGCAAAATTGCGCATGGAACCGCATGTGTGCCCGTGTTTTGGCATGCATGGAAGCAAGAGAAACTCACCGAAACACGGGCGCACCTGTGGTTCCATACGCAATTTTGCTATCTCCACAGGTGCAGAAGCAAAATTGCACTGGCCCCTTAAGCACTTACGAGCTGCAGCGATGAGCACAATTTAGCACTCCGGCTAGTAGCCCATCGCTGCTTAGACACATATACACATAAATGCATGCATATTTCTATGTATGTCATATATGCGAATACAGTGGTACCTCTACTTAAGAACTTAATTCGTTCCATGACCAGGTTCTTAAGTAGAAAATTTGTAAGTAGAAGCAATTTTTCCCATAGGAATCAATGTAAAAGCAAATAATGTGTGCAAACCCATTAGGAAAGAAATAAAAGCTCAGAATTTGGGTGGGAGAAGGAGGAGGAAGAGGAGGAGGAGGACGGTCGCTGCCGAAGGAAGAAGGTGAGGTGAGGGGAATTTTAAAAAATCCAAAACTTTAAGGCTTAAAAGAAGAGAGAGACTCTGAGGTGGCAAGGAGAAGCACACACCTCCCTCCGTTCGCTCTGGGCTTCCAAAGCCTCCTTAAGTGCCACTGAAAGGCTCCACTGTCAGCCCAGAAAAGCCCAGATGGCCGGAATTAAAGGGGGAATGGCAGAAATTGGCCCGGCCTTTGTGCTGCTCTCAAATTTCCTGGGAAATTTTTCCGGGTTCGGGTTCTTAAGTAGAAAATGGTTCTTAAGAAGAGGCAAAAAAATCTTGAACACCTGGTTTTTATCTAGAAAAGTTCTTCAAGTAGAGGCATTGTTAGGTAGAGGAACCACTCTATAAGTTTATACATATATGTGTATGTACACATATGTACATATAGAATACAAAAGCTTTGTTTGGAAAAGAAACGGGATAAAAATGAATTAAAATTAAATGAAGTAAACTATGTATCCTCAGGGCCTTAGCGTCTTCAAGGCCATTTACGCCATTTAGATACTATCTGTTCCATTTCAGAATGCTTGCTGAACAATTTCCCTGTAGAGATATGATGAGGCTGCCCAAAAATAAATATTAATAGTTTGGGGGCTTTTCTATAACAATTTTCCCCCGGTCAAGGGTATCTCACACTTTCTATATCTTCCAGAAACTTGTAGACACTTAGATAAGGGGCGAACATAAGTGCACTAGTGTGCCTTTCATCCCCTGTCCAATTGTCTTTCCTTTATCTCATTTATCATGTATATTTTCTTCCTTTATCTCATTTATCATGTATATCTTCTCTTCTATTTTCTTTTATCCTTATATATATTACTTCATGTTTATTTTCTTCCTATGTATTTGTGTATTGGACAAACGAATAAATAAATAAATAAAATAAATATCATGGAAAGTATTTGAAACTTGAGTGCTGTAGAGTGCCTGTGCCAGGTTTATAATATGAATTATAAATTTTACCCTAATTATATATTTCACTTCTATTATGGTACGCTATTGTTACTGCATTGGCTGTGGCTGCTGCTTTTATATACCATTTAAAGTTCCACAACTCCAGATGCACAATATTTTGTCTTTCATACAGAAGTCACTTCCACACAGAGGACTAGCTTTCTGTCCCTGCAATGTATTTTTGGTTGCAGCTTTGATGAGCTTATTAGATGGTTATTGTTTTGGTCTTTTAGAAAAACCAAATATAATTTATCATAATTATGTTATGATAATTTATACTAATTATAATAACGACTTCCATTGGAGTGTAGCCAAATTCATTGTGAGCTTTTGAAAACTCGAAAATGGATTCTGTTCTCATGGGAATTGTATTTATGATTGGGTAGCAATGTCTGAAATATTGAAAATAATCAGTCGGCTTTTGATTTTAACTTTAAAATGCAATTTATTTTGCAATTATTCCTCTGTGTTGGTATATTTTAATCATTTCTTATCATATTACATCTGTACAATGCCAGCCACCTTATTTTGCACTGCAGTATGCTGATTAAAATTATTTGGAAAATTTCAGTATTATTAAAACATTTCAAAGTCTCCCCAAACAAAAGTGAAGGGAATAAGAAGAAGGAAGGGAGGGAGGGAGGGAGGGAGCCAACCACCACAGGAAGGAAAGAAAGATCAGCACTCTAGAATGAGTCAGACATCTAAAAGTTAGGTAAAAGTCAGATCTGAAGTAGAAAACAGACAGTACAGTTAGAATTACTGCTGTTGTATTGATAATCAATCACAGAAATCAGAATGTGGATATTTTGAACTGACAGTTAGAAGAGCTTAGCCAGAAGCCAAATAGCCAGATGAATTTAATAAACTTTAAGTCAGCAATATCTGAACAACAGAGTCATCATAGCTAAAAGCTGGGTCATCTCCAAACTCTTCATAGTCAAGAGCATTACCAAATGGATGGATAGAATTTAGCCCTTTGTTTTTGCTACAATCATCTGTATTTTAATATACATTTCAAGAGCAAAGAGGGTCCATCAGAGGACCCACAGGGATGCCCTGTTCTCCCTATGACACTACTGGGAGGGATGTGCAGAAGGTTAAATTCATGCTTAGGGTGCTTTTAAAAATTATATATTTAGGATTTAATAACATCAAGCTTCCTAACAGACAGAAAGCAGCAGGTGAAGCTAGGAAAAATTACATCAGATACCTATACAATTAGCACAGGGGCCCCCCAAGGCTGTGTACTCTCACCACTTCTCTTCTCTCTATATATCTATGTCTGCATCTCAAACAATCCATCTGTTAAATCACCAAAGTTTGCAGATGATACAACAGTGATTGGTCTCATTTGAGACAACAATGAAACCACATACAGAAACGTAGAAATGGTGGTAGAGTTTAGGAGAAAGCCTCCCATCCTACCACCTCTTACAATACTAGACATCACATATCTCAAGACCTAAAATGGTTACCTAACATCAAAAACATCATGAAAGAAGCACAACAAAGAATATTCTTTCTGCACCAACTCAGGAAGCTCAAACTGCCCAAGGAAGTGCTGATACAGTTCTACGGAGGAATTATTGAGTCTGTCATCTGCATCTCTATAACTGTTTGGTTTGGTTCTTCAACATAATAAGACAGACACAGACTTCAGAGGATAACCAGAACTGCAGAAAAATCTGCCTTCCATTAAGGACCTGTATACTGCACAAGTCAAAAAGTGGGCCGTGAAAATATTTACTGACCCCTTGCATCCTGGACATAAATTGTTTCATCTCCTACCTTCAAAATGTTGCTGTAGAGCAGTGTTTTTCAACCAGTGTGCCGGGGCACACTAGTGTGCCGTGAGACATGGTCAGGTGTGCCGCGAAGCTCAGAGAGAGAAAGAAAGAAAGGAAGAGAGAGAAAGAAAGCAAGAGAGAGAGAGAGAGAAAGAAAGCAAGAGATAAAGAGAACAAGAGAGAGAGAGAAAGAAAGCAAGAGAGAGAGAGAGAGAACAAGAAAAAGAAAGCAAGAGAGAGAGAAAGAAAGCAAGAGAGAGAGAGAGAGAAACAGAGGGAGGGAAGGAGAGAGAGAGAAAGACATAGAGGGAGGGAGAGAGAGAGAGAGCAAAAAAGAGAGGAAGGAAGGAAGAGAAAGAGGGATGGAGAGAGAGAGAAAGAAAGAGGGAGAGAAAGAGGGAGGGAGAGAGAAATAATGCGAAAGGGAGAAAGAGAGAGATAATTTTTTTGTCCAAACTTTTTTTAGCACCCCCCCCCACCCCACCCTCTCAATGTGCCCCAGGGTTTCGTAAATGTAAAAAATGTGCCGCAGCTCAAAAAAGGTTGAAAGTCACTGCTGTAGAGCACCCCACACCAAGACAACTAGACACAAGAACAGTTTTTTCCCCAAATGCCATCACTCTGCTTAACAAATAATTCCCTCAACACTTTCAAACTATTTACTAAGTCTGCACTACTATTACTACTCGTTTTTTCTCATCATTGCTATCACCCGTCTCCTCCCACTTATGACTGTATGATGTAACTTGTTGTTTGTATTCTTAAGATTTTTATTAATATTGATTGTTTTCTGATTGCTTATTTGACCCCTATGACAGTCATTAAGTGTTGTACCTCATGATTGATAAATGTATATTTTCTTTTATGTACACTGAGAGCATATGCACCAAAGACAATGATAGGACATTGTAGCAGATAATTTTATGTACTATTCTTAGGCCAGACTGAAGGTGGCATAGTTCTAAATTCTCTAAGCCCAAAATTTCAAGTCTGGGGGCATAACATACCTTATTACAAGTAGAGAAATGGAGGACTCTTCTCATGAAATATCTCTGGACTCTCTCAATTGTATTAATGTCCAATATATAATGCAGGTTCCAGGAAGATGAGCTGTATTCAAGAAATGGTCTAGCAAATGTTTTGTGTGCTCTAGTTAGTACTACAGTATTACCAGAAAGGAAGCTACATAAAATTAGATTAAGAACTTTTAATGCCTTTTTGGCAATGTTCTTACAGTGGGCTCTGTTTTTTTTACTGTTTTGCATTTTAAACATGCAGTCTTCCTGATTATTTCCCCCCCAAAATAAACTATATCTGCAGTGTTGCAAATAGTTCCCTCATGTACAAAACAAACAGAATAAAGTGGTGACTTAGCAAATTGTTCCAGATCAATCTAGATGCAGTGGAATTGCAGATGAAGTATTATCAACAAGGCATATAACATGGCTGATGTCCAATACAATTATTCATAAGTATTTCTAGAAATCAGTGAATAAGATATGTAAGGCAGCACTATGTGGCTGATTGGGGGATATGTTTATGGGAAGCAACAGATATTGGAAAATCAGAAAAGTAGCTGCCAATGATTACATGACTTTTTATTACTACCTTCTAAGTAGCTAAGGATATTACATATTCACACGAGGAACATCATTATTTCTGTATTTGATTGACCTAATAGTGGAGGGAAGATGTGGGAGAAGAGTAGACATGTCTATGCATTATTGGTTGTTGCCAAAATAGACAGGTTTGAATATCTCTGGAAGACTGTGTTCTCTTTGCAGATGATGTAAAACTCTTCAACACCACTGACAACACAGCTATTCTCCCAAAAGACCTAGACTCGGTTTCTGCTTGGTCTGACACATGGCAACTCCAAATCTCAACCAACAAATGCTCTGTCCTACACATCGGCAACAAGAATTTGAACTACAAATTCAAACTGAATAAACAAATTGAACTACAAATTCAAACTGAATAAACAAATTATCACAGATAATCCCCACTCCATTAAAGACCTCAGAGTACTAATAACAAAAGACCTAAGTGCCAAAGCCCACTGCAATAACATCGCCAAGAAGGCTTCAAGAGTTGTTAACCTAATCCTACGTAGCTTCTGCTCTGACAAACTTACACTATTATAAAATCTTTGCCAGACCCATCCTCAAATACAGCTCATCTATTTGGAACCCATACCACATCTCGGACATTAACACCTTGGAAAATGTCCAAAGATACTTCACCAGAAGAACCCTTCACTCTTCCACTCTAAACAGAATACCCTACGAAACTAGACTTACAATCTTGGGTCTAGAAAGCTTAGAACTACGATGCCTTAAACATGACCTAAGTATTGCCCACAAGATCATATGCTGCAACGCCCTGCCTGTCAACGACTACTTCAGTTTCAACCACAACAACACAAGAGCATGTAACAGATACAAGCTTAATATTAACCGCTCCAAACTTGACTGTAAAAAATATGACTTTAGTAATTGAGTTGTCAAAGCATGGAACTCATTGCCAGACTCCGTGGTGTCATGCCCTAACCCCCAACATTTTACCCTCAGACTATACACAGTTGACCTCTTCAGATTCCTAAGAGGTCAGTAAGGGTCATGCATAAGTGCACTAGCGTGCCACCGGTCCCTATCCTATTGTCTATCTCGTATCTCATATCTCTTCTCTTCTATCCCTATATCTTTTCTTCTATTCTCTCATTTATATATTTTATTCTTCTTCAGTATTTCCTCTATAACCTTCATTGTGCATTATTGTGTATTGGATTAAATTAATTAATTAATTAATTAATAAATAAACAAATAAATAAATAAAATAAAGCAGGGCTTTGTTATAAAAGTGACTTTTAATATTGGAATTACATCTGTTGATGTTTTGGCTTAAATCCTAAAAGCTCAATTTGAGCCATTTGTTAATATTTAAATTTTATTTATTAAATTTATATGATTTTTTTTTTAGTTCGAGGATATCTCTACACAGGAAAATAAGTGAATGAAACAACCTAATATTTCAAAGTGTATACACAATTTCCGCATGTCCTAACCCTGCTTGTCTTCCAAAAGGTTCCGAGGGTCTGGATTTTCCTCAGATCAAGAATTTTTGTGAGACTTTACTTAAATTATTCCAAGTTGTTGAAATTCCCTTAGACCAAGTATGGGTTTTTTTTACATTTATAGAGTTGAATAAATAAATATACACACTTTTATTTGATTTTTAAAAACTTTTTTGGAAAATTTATTTATTTATTTAGAAACATAGAAACATAGAAGATTGATGGCAGAAAAAGACCTCATGGTCCATCTAGTCTGCCCTTATACTATTTTCTGTATTTTATCTTAGGGTGGATATATGTTTATCCCAGGCATGTTTAAATTCAGTCACTGTGGATTTACCAACCACATCTACTGGAAGTTTGTTCCAAGCATCTATTACTCTTTTAGTAAAATAATATTTTCTCACGTTGCTTCTGATCTTTCCCCCAACTAACCTCAGATTGTGCCCCTTTGTTCCTGTGTTCACTTTCCTACTTTCATATTTATTTATGTATTTATGTGTTTATTTATTTATTTAATTACTTACTTACTTACTTACTTATTTATTTACTTACTTACCTACTTACTTACTTATTTGATTTCATTTGATTTGATTTCAATGCCTCGCTTCGTTGACTCAAGGCAGCTTTGAATATTGTATAGTATATATATTTTTTCATATAATCTAATTTTAATGCAACTTTAAATCACATACTTTATTTAATTATATACATTTTTCCACACAACTATCCTATATTTTGTTCAATGTGATTCTAAAATACGTAGATATTGGTAACTCTTAAATTGTCCTTCCTACCCTTCCTTACCCTTCCTTCCTTCCTTCCTTCCTTCCTTCCTTCCCTCCTTTCAAGATTAACTGGAGATTTCATTATCTATTGCCATAATGAATTCTACTTTAGTATGTCTTACAACTTTGTTTTAAAAGAAATTAGTCATACATTTCTTGGACAACTTTAAATGAAGTTTGGGTGTTTAGATTCCTTGATTCCATAGCGTATGGAAAACATGAAGAAACCTGAACTCTGTATTAGCAATACTGTATTACAATTTCATTACATTTCTTTTTTTAACTGGGAAAATATAGCACATTTAATTTTGATAAATTCTACATAACAAAACTTCAAATAGACAGGATTATTATAATTATTTACTTATCATTAATTGCAATTTTGGAAATTCTTGACCTAAAGAGAAAGCGAATGCTATTCTAGGGTTCTCTCTGTTGATGAGAAATCGCTAAGCTTTTGTTCTGTAAATACTAACTGGAGAATTGAAATATCTTCCATTTGTAGATTTATTTTTTCTTCTTTTGTAAGGTTTGTTGCAACTTTCTGTTTCTATTACCTGCTGCAGGGTGGCCTGTTTACTGAACCATTGATTAAGAGCAATAGGTCCTTGAATTTGGACTTAGTTTCCTCATAAAAAAGGCTATTATTAGAAAAGAAGTAATTTACTCTTCATTCAGCAATATCATTTAAGACATAAAACATAATTAGAAGCATAAACCATGATTTACACTCATGAGCCTGTTTTATGACCAAAACCTGACTCTTGGACTACCTTTTTCAACTCATCTGTATTAGTTGGCTTTGGTGTAAATAATCAGTTTGGGTTTAATCTGAGATTCAGCTGGCACCTGAAAACCCACAAACTCAGTTTTGAGAGCATCTGAGAGCATCAGCTGCTGGAAACTGGCAATGTGGTTTTCATATTCAACTACACTGAGATAAGAAAGACAAACTGTGTGCAAATTCTAACATAGGCTGAACAAAATTCTCAGAAAATGATATACTCGCCCTTACCACCAGAATTTCTCTTTGAAATCCAAAGGAAAAAGCAGACAATATTGATTGCACTTTTATGAAGCGCATAACACATCCAATTCTTATCTCTGCCCTGATCATTTCACTTTTGCCTGACCCCAAAATGTCAAGGGTGGCTCTTGGTCACCAAAGAATTGAACATGCTTGGTTTTAAGGTTACCAATCATGTCAGAAGCTTTGTGACAACACTGTGTTTTAATACAATAAGAGGGACAAAAGAAGGAATAATTTTAGTACTTCTATACCATATGAGGTTAACCAAACATCAGATAATTATTTGAAATGGAGTGTTTTGAAGGGGATCTGATGGAAACAGCCCAGATCAACATGAAACACAGAAAATATGGATGAATCAAACGTATTTGTGTGCCAAAGCCTTATTATGACAGGCATCCTTAAAGTGAAATACGAAATGAATCATTCAGAATGGCTCAATTCCTCCAATTAACAAGGGGCAGTGTGGGAAAGCAGATCTCTTTCATGTTGATTACCTGCAGCTTATAATATGTAATCTTTTTCTAGACTCCGGTGACATCATTAGCAAAGGCCCTCTTTGGCATGCAATTTGCGACCTTTGACTAAAACGCTTCCTGGTGAGAGTTATTCATTTTCCTCTCTACTATCCTCTCTTCTTCCCAGGATATTGAATTCCTCTTTGCAGTTAGAAGACATGCTGCCTCGTTGAACTGGACCTTTTGATGCAGTCTCTCTCCTTCCTGAACTGCATAATGAAAACAGGATGCATTGTATAAGAAATTTAATTTCTGCCTATTCTGGTGTTTAGCTTTTTTTTTTTTAAGCCTCACCACAAGCATTTTGGGTAATCATTTTAGCAGAATGAAAGGGAAGTTTAAGGGAAAGATCAGCAGTCAATTACATAAAAGGACAAAGATGTTATTGAAAAAGCTTCAGATGCTTTCAAATAAATATTTATTCCTAGGATAAATTGGAAAGAGATACACAACTTCTCTACATAGAACCACCCCAGTGATATAACACACAGTCCTATAAATGTGTACTGTGGTCTACTATCACCTCCCTAGTGAAGCCTGAGTATTATTTTCTTCATTTATTTGTGCAGATGATGTGGTAAATCATTCCCCAGTCTAAAAGGTTTCTCACTGTTTTTAACCAATACAGCAACTGAATGAAAACACCAAATCATTGCCAATAGTGTCTCTGCTTTGTCTGGACGGAGAATTATTTTATTGGGCCAGATTCAATATATTATAATTAAGTAACTGGGGCATTGGATGACAGGGATGTATTGCAAATATAAATGACTTTTCATAGATTCTCTTTAGATTGAAATGCCACAATCCACCAAATTGGCTGGGCTGTGTCACGGACAGTAGCAATTAACATTAACAATAGCCCACAGCTGTCTCTCAAAATTATTTTAATAAACTTAGCTCAAGTATATATAATGCAGAGAAAATGACAGAAAAATCACCCTATTTTAAGAAAGTTAAAAGCAATAAACTTTAGCATTGAGAACCACTAAATCAAGTACCTCTGAAGTAAAATTGTCAAGAACAAAAGATACAAAGGGTACTTGTACATAACATTGTGCTTTAAATTATATGTATAGGGTGAAAAATATGCTAGTAATTCATATAAACATAGTAACATAACTTTTCAGTGTTTTAAAAAAATACCAGTATATTTATAATTTAATGGAACAGGAAAATATGAGTACATGAAGCAATTATTCAGAGTGTTATTTTTTATTTAACCATATTTTTCTATTTTTTAAAAATGGTCTGAATAATTCTAGATAAGATAAAGTTATAGAACAGTGTTTCCCAACCTTTTTTGAGCCGCGGCACATTATTCACATTTACAAAATCCTGGGCAAAATAGAGGGGGGGGGGGGGGCTAAAAAAAGTTTGGACAAAAAACCCCTCTCTCTTCCTTCCTTTCGCTCTATTTCTCTCTCTCTCCCTCTTTCTCTCTCTTCCTTCCTTCCTCTTTCTTTCCCTCTCTCCATCCCTCTTTGTTTCTCCCTTCCCCTCTTTTTTGCTCTCTTTCTCTCTCCCTCCTTCCCTCTCTATGTCTTTCCCTCACCCTCCTTCCCCCCTTTCTCTCTCTCTCTTACTTTCTCTCTCTCTCTCTTGCTGTCTTTCTCTCTCTTTCTCTCTCCCCCTCTCTCTCTCTCTCTCTTTCTTGCTATTTCTCTTTCTCTTTTTTTTGCTTTCTCTCTTTCTCTCTCCCCCCTCTCCCTCTCTTTCTCTCTCTTTCTCTCTCTCTCTTTCTTTTGCTTTCTCTCTCTTTCTCTCTCCCCCCTCTCTCTCCCTCTATTTCTCTCTCTCCCTCCCTTGCTATCTGTTTCTCTCTCTTGCTATCTCTCTATTTCTTTCTCTCTCTCTTTCTCATATATCACGCCGCAGCAGCGGCATTGGGCAGTAGCCGTGGGGCGGCGGCAGGGTGGTCAGCTGTGAGGCGGAGCTCCGGAATGGAGGCACCGACGGCAGTGGCTGGACATGTTGCTAGATGCCATACATACTGCCGTTGCGCTGGGCATGGGCGTGGGGCTGGAGCCTCTGTCCCGGCCCAGCCAGCAGGCAAGTGCCAGCCATGCAATGCCAGCATGTACGGCGTACAGCCACATGTCCAGACACCGCCGTCGGTGCCTCCGTTCTGGAGCTCCGCCTCACAGCCGACCACCCTGCTGCCGCCCCACGGCTACTGCCCAGTGCCGCTGCTGCTGCCGCCGCCTTCCCACTGCCGCCACCCTCCCGCTGGGCCCCAAAGCTCACCTGCTGCCACTGCCAGGGAAGCTTCATCTGGGCGGGGCACTGCAGCTGCCGGAAAACTTGGAAGGCGCAAAGAAGGAAGCTCAGCTTCCGGCCTCACAACTTTTTGCTCTTCGCACTCTCAGCAAAAAGTTGCGAGACCAGAAGCTGAGCTTCCTTCTTCGCGGCACACCTGACCATGTCTCGCGGCACACTAGTGTGCCACGGCACACTGGTTGGGAAACACTGTATAGAAGATAAAGCATGTGTCTTGATTCTATGTCATTTTATCTCAAAAGTTAAAAAAAATAACCATGTAAAAATAAGCTGATAGTTTTGGGGTGGGAGAGAGAAAGAGAGGGGTGGGAGATATATATATATATATTCATACTTATCCCCAAAATTACAAAAAAAACCCCATTCCTAATAATTTAAGCCTATGTATATTTAATTTTAAATAAGATATAAGTAATTTTGTAGACATCACTTCCAAAAAGTATTCTGATACTGAAGATTCCTTAAGGTAAATGCCAGGTTTAAAGAAGAAAATTGGGTAGTAAGATCTAGAAATCCAAATATAAAGTGTCTTTTAATAAATATAACTAATGACTACCATTACGGTTCCTCCATTAGATAGAGATAGCAGGTAAGGGTGGATAAAACAGGTAGAAGTAACATAAAAGAGATGACTCCTTAAGTAACCTGATCATAAGCTATGAAGGCATTTAAAGGTGACTTAACAACACCTTGAATTGTACCTGGAAACATGCTAGCAACTAATTGAACTCACAAAATAGTGGTACAGTACTCATATGTATGGACTAATCACTCTTTACTACACGTGCTGCTGATTCTGAACTTGTTGAAGCTTTTTAATGCTCTTCAAGGCCAAGCCTGATATAAGCTTCATTGCTGTGGTCCAGATGGAAAGTCACAAAGGCATGAGTAGCAATGAACAGAACCTGCTAGTCCAGGAACGAGCATAAGGAAAGCACAACCTGATGATATGCAAAGATCTTTCTAGCCATAACTGTCACCTACTGTTTGAACAGGAGATGTGACTCCAAGGGAACCCACATATTTTGTCCTGGGTTTCTATAAAGCAGTGTCACCCCATCCAAAACCAAAAGGGGAAAATCTCCACATCAGAAGATCCAAATATTCAAAGTTATTCAGTTGCTTGGCTTGAGCCAAAGTTTAAATAAATTATGAGCTGTGAAGAACAATCATCACCATGTCCTGCCTTATCTTGGAGAGGGGGGTACCTCTGGCAGGGATAAGTGAGAATATCCCAGCAGGGTCATCCAAAGCAGGGGTAGGCTCCACTTACCTTTGCCATTGGTTTGCATTGTGACATTTTGTGCATGCACTTTCCTTTGTGCAATTTGGCTATTGCATGCTCAATAACTGGAAATGGCATTTATTTATTTAGTTAGTTAGTTAGTTAGTTAGTTAGTTAGTTAGTTAGTCCAATACACAATGAGAGTTTTAGTGGGTATATATATATATACACACATAGTAAAATACATGATGAAGATTATAGAGGAGATACTCATAGTAAAATATATCTATGAAAGAATAGAAAAGAAGATAAAGTAATAGAACATATCAATGAAAGAATAGAAGAGATATAGGAATAGAAGAAAGGAATAGGAGATATAGGACAGGGGACGGAAGGCACTCTAGTGCACTTGTACTCGCTCCTTACTGACCTCTTAGGAATCTGGATAGGCATGAAACACAGCTGAGGAGCTGATCAGCTGTGCTTCAGGTGAAGGAATAAAGGCCAGTTTAAAGTGGGGTTGGGGGGAGAAGGGCTCTTTTACAAGCAGCAGAACAGGAAAAACTTTCCAAAAAAATCCCCAATTTTCCAAAAATAAAGATGGCAGTGCCCATGGACAGGCACCGACCAAACCAAATTCCTGATGCCATCATCACATCAGCAGCAGGATGCTAAATGGTTTGGGTGATCTGGTCCAAATGGGAGGACCCCCCCCCATCCAAAGCATGAAGAAAATACAGCTGCTCAACTAAATAAAGCAGTCGTCTATATTGTAGAAAGAACTTGGAAGTGGATTATATTTAAGGGAATAATTTCATGTTGCATAGAAGAAGGCCATTACATTGTAGTACTGTACTCTAATATTTCACCAGAAGCATTATATGGAAAGACAATATAAAGTGACTGTCAGTGTGTGCCAGATGATGACTCCTGGCAGTCAACATATACTGACAAAATGCTGACAATCTTCTGAAGTACTAATGGTGCTTATGATTCAGCTAAATCAAAATCTTTGGGAGATACAGTTGCTCATCTTGCTATGCAGGTAGCAAAATGTAACGTTGGAAAGAGAGAACTGTAATGGGGATATGAACACTGGAAAGATTAACAGATGAATGATGAAACAAATCATTATACGTTGGCATTTTAGGCATCAAAGAACTGAAATGGACCACAGCTGGACAGTCAGAAATTGTATCATTTATTACACAGGACCATAAAACAAAAAAGAAACAGAGTTACTTTCATAGCCAAAAAGATATAGCAAAAATAGTACTTGGCTACAATACAGGCAATAACCATATAATATCAGTAAGATTTTGCAGAATTTTTTTTAATATGGCAGTAATTCAAGTTTATTTTCCAACCACTGATGCAGACAATGAGGTAGTTGACGAATTTGGCAGAAGACAACAGCAAGATGTCTTGCTTGCATTCAGAGACTGGAATAATAATAATAATTTAATAATAATAATTTATTAGACTTGTATGCCGCTCCTCTCCGAAGACTTTGGAAATAGTAATCAAGAAACCATGGCTTTTATGGCTCAGGAAAAAGAAATGAACCAAGAAAACGGTTTATCAATCTCTGCCAATCCAGTGATTTCTACATTGCCAATTATTTGTTGATAGGATACACAATCTAGTGGTTTAAAAATTCTTTGTAAACTTTTTGTTGGATTATAGATAACAGCAATGCCTAGTAATTGAAATATCTACTGGTGTCTTCTGATAAGTTTCTTCTATAAGGGTTCTAACAAACTATGGTTGGTTTTGTCCTTTGGTTATTTGTTCTATTTTTTTTGTGTGCATTTGTTAAGATGTTGGGTGTGGTATTTCTTTTTGAACCCATTAAGAAAAAACTAGCATTGTTTAGAGCAGTGGTTCTCAACCTGGGGGTCAGGACCCCTTTGGGAGTCAAATGACTGTTTCACAGGGGTTGCCTAAGACCATGAGAAAAGACAAATTTCCCATAGTGTTAGGAACTAAATCTTCTAATCTGGCGCCTTGGACTATATTTTTCAACCCAACCAATCATGCATTTACAGTGGGGGTGTCCCTCTGACCTTCCTGCCAACCACCTTAAAGCTCTATTGGGAAAATTGGTGCTAGACTTATGGTTGGGGATCACCACAACATGAGGAACTGTATTAAGGGGCCACAGCATTAGAAAGTTTGAGAACCACTGGCTTATAGCAAGGTGTCAAAGTGGCAGCATCACATTGTGATGCATAGTGACACCCCCCTTTTCTAAACCAGGGATGGGTGTGGCCAGCACACCCTCCTTGCCTTTCGTAAACTCCTTAAAACCCACCTCTGTCGTCAGGCATGGGGAAATTGATTCCCCTGGGCTGTTTCTACTTTATGTATGGTTTATATGAGATGTATGATTGTTTTTTTTTTATTTTAAGGGTTTTTAATTGTCTTAATGTATTGGATTTGTATTGTTTTGCTGTTATGAGCCGCTACGAGTCTTTGGAGAGGGGCGGCATACAAATCTAATAAATGAATGAATGAATGAATGAATGAATGAACGAACGAATGAATGAATGAATGAATGATGTATCTGGCCCACTGGCTGCAGGTTTGACACCTTTGGTTTAGAGTATTGGCCATTGGGATGGCAAACATCACAGCATAGGGCAAAGAGAGAACTTATTACAGTGAATAGTCAAGGAACAAAACTACCACCATGATTAATCATCCATCAATGGATGTTTTTCAATTTTTTAAAAAAAAGCATCCAAACATCAACAATCCCAAACAATCAAATTGCACTGAAGATGCTTTGCATGACTGTCTAATGAAATGTTTCTAGCACTAATGAAATATCTCTGTACTGCACCTATCATGCAGATCTTCCTAAGCCATACCAATTGGTGTATGGCTTTCTGGACTTCTACTATCCCATGTAATTATTAAGAATTTACCATGAATATCGATGAAAGGTTTTATGTCTTAGGGTCGATTGTACATCATAAAGGATCCAGCTGTCAAAAAATAGGATACAAATAGGAAAATGACAAATTTCCCATTTTACAGAGTAGATACAAATGAGTGATATGGCCACCTTCCTTGCAGGTAGGAATAGCACTTAGACCTATAAAGGGCTCCACAGTGCTTTACAGCCCTCTAAAATTTCTTTCTTTAGTCCTGCCCGGGAGCTGCCAGAAGGAAGAAATCTGGGACTAAATGGGGTGCCTTTGCCAATGCAGCCAGATGACAGCCATGGGGTTGTGTCCTGCGCAATGGTGGTGGTGGTTGTGGTGGTCCATTTATTCATTCATTCATTCATTCATTCATTCATTCATTTATTAGATTTGTATGCCACCCCTCTCCGTAGACTCGGGGCGACTCACAACACAATAAAACAGTTCATGACAAATCTAATAATTTACAATTTAAAATATTTAAAAACCCAATTATTAAGCAGACATACATACAAACATACCATACATAAATTGTATAGGCCCGGGGGAGATATCTCAGTTCCCCCATGCCTGACGACAAAGGTGGGTTCTGAGGAATTTACGAAAGGCAAGGAGGGTAGGGGCAGTTCTAATCTCTGGGGGGAGCTGGTTCCAGAGAGTCGGGGCCGCCACATAGAAGGCTCTTCCCCTGGGGCCCGCCGACTGACATTGTTTAGTTGACGGGACCCGGAGAAGGCCCACTCTGTGGGACCTGATTGGTCGCTGGCATTCGTGCAGCAGGAGGCGGTCTCGGAGATATTCTGGTCCTATGCCATGTAGGGCTTTATAGGTCATAACCAACACTTTGAATTGTGACCGGAAATTGATCGGCAACCAATGCAGACTGCGGAGTGTTGGTGTAACATGGGCATACCTGGGGAAGCCCATGACTGCTCTCGCAGCTGCATTCTGCACGATCTGAAGTTTCCAAACACTTTTCAAAGGTAGAGAGTGTTACAGTAGTCAAACCTCGAGGTGATGAGGGCATGAGTGACTGTGAGTAGTGAGTCCCAGTCCAAATAGGGCCAGGAGCTGTCAGCTGGAAGAAATCCTTTCCTTCCTGCAGGATTTCTTCCTGCTGGTGTCTCCTGGGTGGGAGGGCTTCAGCCCATGACTGCGCATGCACAGAAAATGAAGGGTGGGTGCGTGCATGCCCCTGCCCCCATGCCCCCCTCTTGAGTGTTCCAGTAGAGCTGCAAATGGCTGCCCTTTGGTGCATACATACAATATATAAACACAGGTAGCATAGGATACTACAGTTCTCTCTAGGCTGAAAAACACTGACATTGTTACCTTTTTCAGTTACTAGCAGTTAGCTTATCAATAAACAAAAATATGTTCAAGTTTTAAAACATCAGTTGCTTGCCCCACACACAATCAAGCAGTTTTATTCAGTTGTTCAGAACAATTAACAATTAACCACTACTAAAATGCATTATGGACTATTTGCTTGAAACTAGCAGGAAAGGCTGTCCCTTTATTAGATGGAATGTAAAAATGGAGAATAAACTAGGACACCTGACAAATTGTTCATGAATCCACTGCAGTTTGTTCAACCTTCAAACATTGTCTCACCCACACATAAAGGATTCAAGTGTGGAGAAAGAGAGGGAGGGAGGGAAGGAGGGAGAAAGAGAGAGAGAGGGAGAGAGTGAGAGAGCAAAATTCCCTGTTATTGTTAGCAACCATCTGTCTTTGTAAGATTATATGCTTGCTGCATTCCTTTGAGATAATACAAAGATGCCTTCTTCATGGTTGGCTTCAACCTGCCAGGCTTGGCACCCCAGAAGACAGAGAAGACCTTCAGTTCAGATGACAGATCAAAAGATGATGGTTGTGCCCTCTCATTAACTGTAGCAGGAAAACTTACCATGACCCGCAAAAGCTGCTATTGGCATGATGGTCTTTTGGCTATCATGGGTTAAATACTATAAAAAGGGAGACAGATCATGGTCAGATTCTAAATGAATACAGATAGTTATTTTGGAGCTGCTGTGGATGACCCATATAACCTGGGCTGAATTTTGAGCCACTTAGAGCAAAGAGCAATCTTTCCCAGATATCAGTGTCCTAACCTGTATCTCGCAGACAAATTCCTGCCAAATGGAGACCCCTCCTTTCCCCTACCCTCAGCTGCTGCCGGTGAATATAATCTGAAAATCCAAGCACCAGCTCAAAGCAAGGCTTTTAATAGAACCTTGAAACAATAAAAAGTACATTTCTGATCCTGGAAAGAGGATTTAGCTGCATAGAACTGCAGCAATATAGGAATTAAAATATTGCTTTTGTATTCTGTTTTTTTTCCCCACCGGTAAGCTTTTGTGGAAAACATGTCTTGGGTTTATTTGATACAATATTACATTAGAGTCTAAAAATAACTTTCCTTCCTAACATTGTCTCATACAATTCTGTCCTTAATGAAGTTGATAGCAAATGGCCTTTGATTACAACTGGTGCTGCATCTTTGGAGATAAAAGAAATTCTCTTTGTTTGATTTAATATTGTTGTGGGTCGACTCCCATTTTTGCCTCCGTTCCCTCTCCTGAATATTTTATGAGTTCATGAATTTTTGGCATTTCAATACAAATGATTAGTCAACAAGAAAAGTCTTTACAAGATCCATATTTACATTAATATCCATGTAGAAAACTTAATTGACCAACTGAAGTGCTGCTATTGTTCTGTTTATTGATGCTGCAGCTGTATCACGGAGGCAGTAATTTAGCAAAAGTCTATAAATAGAAATTATACAGTGGATGGCATTGACTGGCCTTGTGTTTTTAATATTCCCTTCAGGGTAAAGTATGACATAACCTAATTACAGTGGTAGAGCTTTCAGGATAAGGGAAATTATTGTTATTCCATTTGACAATCAAGTAATTAGCTTCTCTACTGGATGCTTTAGTGGACATTTCTTCTAATTAAGCCATCCATTGAAATTTTAGTAAATGTGTTTTTTTCTATTGAAAAAAAAAAGGCATGCAGTGCATTTTAAAAGAATCTGTTAGTTAATTTCTTGTTATAGGTTATGTGGATCAAAAGTGCACCCCACTTCTTATTTCTTTCTAATTTCATACACGTATAAATAATTGCATTTTGAACTTTTTTTTTTTTTAAAGAGATTGTATTTCTTACATTCTGCTCTCTATTCTGCTCTGTGGTTTGTTTAGTTTTTGAAGTAACATCTTCCCATCTTGTGTTTCTTCCCCAGTTTAAAAAATACTTGTACCTTTGTCCCTTTTTAAACATTCACTTTAAAGATAATGAAATGTAATTTCAACCAAGGTTCATCATAACTGTCAAGCAGTTTCATTTTCTGCGCTCTAAGTCTCACTAATGTATTTTTAATTTTTTAAATAAGTTCCCTTTCCCAAATGATACACCTGGAGTTAAAAGAACCAAGAAGCATTTTTTAAATAAAAAAGGTTTTCTTTAATTAAATATAAACACACATAAACAAACATAGACGAATATTTTAAAAAGATGTCGGACACGTCATGACTATCTTGCACATATTACATAGCATATTGATTCAATATTACCAACACATTATTATTATTATTATTATTATTATTATTATTATTATTATTATTATTATTATTATTATTATTACTATATACATAACAGAGTTTATAGATCTTACTTAGGTATCCCTCTTATTCCTTTATTTTGACTGATCCGCTTTCTATATCTATCATTTAATTTGTTTGTTTTCTTTTAGTTGTTTTTTTGTTTTTCAGCCATTAATAAAATTTGCTCCAGCTCTTATAATATTCTGTCTCATCTCTTTCTTTTAGTTCCTTTGTTAATTTGTCCATTTCCATGCAAGTCATAATTGTTTCATGTTTCCATTGTTGAGCGGATATTAATATTAAAAGGCATGCCAACTAGCTTGTATATGGTATCCCTCAAGTTCTAGTATTCTAGTGTTTTCTAATGTATTCCAATCATTCACCCATGTTAGGATGGCTGCCTGATAGTATCCCTTCCAATCTGGTAATCCAAATCCTCCTCTATCTTTTGCTTCATATAACAATTTTAGGTTAATTCTGGCTCTTCTATGTTGCCAAATAAATTTGCTTATCGTTTTATTTAAATTGCTAAAATGTTCTTGATTTAGTTTTATTGGAATGGTCTGAAATTAAAAAAAAGAAGAATTTTAGATAGGATATTCATCTTTACAGTTGCAACTCTCCCCATAAAAGAGAGTTGCAACTTAGACCAATTTTCCAGATTTTTTTTTATCTTTTCATTTAATTTGTTATAGTTATCATTTTTGAGGGTTATACATCTTGCTGAAAGGGTAATCTGTGAATGCCTGAAGTTTAAATGTTTCTTTCTTGATTTTTAACCCTTTAATTTGTTCGTTATTCTTTATGGTGAGAGCGGACATCCCTGTCTAGTTCCTTTCTGTATAATGAATTTTAATGTAATTTCCTCATTTATTATTACTCTTGCTACCTGTTCTGTATAAATTGCTGTGATAATGTTTATAAAGTTTTCTCCAGAATCCATATATGTTAAGTCTCAGTTGACTTGGTCGAAAGCTTTTTGTGTGTCTAAAAATATTAAGGCAATTCATTTTTCAGAGTATTCTAATATATCAATTATTTCTCTCAAGTTATTTCTAATTTGTCTCTTAGGCAGGAATCCATTTTGGTCCACATGTATAAAACTATTTAGATATCTTTTGAGTCTTTCAGCCATGATTGACATACAAACCTTGTAATCCAAATTTAATAAGGAAATGGGGCTATAATTTTGTATTAGTGCGAGATCAGTATTTTCTTTGGGAATTAGTGCTATATTTGCTTCCTTCCATGGCAAAGGTAATTTTGTTTCTTTTAATACTGTGTTATATATCTCTAACAATGTTTCTCCTGCCTCTTCTTTCATCTCTTTATATATCTGAATTGGGAGTCCATCATGTCCTGGGGTTTTATTAGTACTTTGCCTTTTAATGGCCTCCTTTAATTCTATCATATTTGTGTTTTTGTTTAACATATTTTTTATATCTTCAGGGATTTTTGGAAGGGCTAGCATTTTAAAGGCCATTTGTATTTTTTTCCTCACGCCTTAATATTCTCTTTCTTATACAGTGATACCTCATCTTACGAACCCCCTGTCATACGAACTTTTCAAGATACGAACCCGGGGTTTAAGATTTTTTTGCCTTGTCTTCTGAACTATTTTCACCTTATGAACTCACTGCCACCACCGGGATGCCCCACCTCCAGACTCCCATTGCCAGGCAAAGACTTCCCTCCCTGGGAAATCCCATCTCCAGACCTTCCGTTGCCAGTGAAGCACCCGTTTTTGAGGCTCCCCTCCATGGGAAACCCCACCTCCAGACTTCCGCATTTTTGCGATGCTGAAGGGGAATCGTTCCCTGGCAATGAAGTCCGGAGGTGGGGTATCCTCAACCCTTCATGGAGGTCTTATAAACTCTCCTCTTCCCCCTTTGCTCTCCATGTGTCCTCAACCTTTCACGGAGGGTTTATAAACTCTTCTCTTCCCCGTTTGCTCTCCATGTGTCCTCAACCTTTCACGGAGGGTTTATAAACTCTCCTCTTCACCGTTTGCTCTCCATGTGTCCTCAACCTTTCACGGAGGGTTTATAAACTCTCCTCTTCCTCCTTTGCTCTCCATGTGTCCTCAACCTTTCAAGCAGGGTTTATAAACTCTCCTCTTCACCGTTTGCTCTCCATGTGTCCTCAATCTTTAACGGAGGGTTTATAAACTCTCCTCTTCCCCGTTTGCTCTCCATGTGTCTTCAACCTTTCACAGAGGGTTTATAAACTCTCCTCTTCCCCGTTTGCTCTCCATTTGTCCTCAATCTTTCAAGGAGGCTCTTCTCTTCACCGTTTGTTCTCTATTTGTCCTCCAGCTTTCACAGAGAATGGGGAAGAGGAAAGCTAAGAAACCCTCCACAAAAGTTGGATGACACATAGAGAGCAAATGGGGAGGAAGACACCTTAGAAACCCTCCGTGAAAACTGGAGGACATATAAAGAGCAAATGGGGAAGAGGAAAGCTTCCTTCACTTCCTTCGCTGCTCTGGCTCGATGGTGGGCTGGGGTTAAAGCAGCCTTAGCCCCGTTAAATCCAGATTGGGGCTAAAGCCATCCCAGCAGCCTGCTTTAGCTCTTAAGCCCCAGCAGAGGTTTGCGATGCTGCGATTTTGCTGAGGCTTCCCTCCTAGGAAACCTCACCTCCGGACTTATGTTGCCAGCCAAAGCATCCTTTTTCGCGCTTTTGGGATTCCCCTGCTGGGAATTCTCCTGCAGCATTGCAAAATCTGGAGGTGGGGTTTCCCATGGAGGGGAACCTCAGGAGAATCCCACCAGTGTGAAAACAGGCGCTTTGGCTGGCAAAAGGGGTGAATTTTGGGCTTGCACACATTAATCGCTTTTCCATTGATTCCTATGGGAAACATTGTTTCATCTTACGAACTTTTCACCTTACGAACCTATTAAGTTCGTAAGACGAGGTATCACTGTATAAGGTTTCATAAAAGTCCTGAATAATGTTCTTCTGGGGTAGGAATGGCATGCACATGATGTACATAATTAGGGTAAGATCTTTCCCCACTCCGCTATCCTTCCATGAGAGCCTGAAGATTTGGCTTAGCCAGTTGGTCTGGGAACCAAATGGGAGATTTTCCAAGCTGCAAACGGCTGCTGGATTGACTGGAGACTCCACCAACATCTCTTTTTCTCTATTCTCCATCCGTCTATCTTGTGTTATTCTATTAATGTATTCTCGTTCTATTAATTGATGCTTACTTCTGTTTATTTTACTTCAGTTTATGTTTTTTTCATTTCTTCCTTTTTATTCTGCCTAGAGTAGTCCCATGGCATGATAGATGGCAAATAAAATTTAATAATAATGATGATGATGATGATGACGATAACGATAACGATAACAATAACAACAATAACAACAACAATAATAATAGTCTTTGAGCAAGGCATAATATGAACTTCAGACAGGTTCACCTAATAGATACTGTATATTCTGCTTTCTGTTACAAAATACTAGAATTACTCTTGCTTTGCTTTAAGAAAATGGACCAGAGAACCCACTTTTCGATTGGAATAGTAGAAGTAAATCCTTTTAATGATTACTAGTCATTTTTTCTAGATCAGGGATGTCAAATGCAATACCATTGCAGGCCATATCAGGTGTTTGTTTGCCCTTGGCGGGTTGATGTAGGAGTGGCCTGATCATTGCAGCTGACTGGGTAGGTGTGGCTGGGCCTGAGGTGGCAGAGGCCAGTCCCTCACCATCTCCAGGATGGCCCTGCAGGCCAACGTCATGGCCTGTAGTGGGCTGGATCTGACCCACGACAGGCTATGGGTTTGACAGATGTAAACTGCTCATTTTCAGTACCTCTAATGTGTCCATTCTACCCATTATGTGTTTATCATTACTTTTAGTACCAGGTCCTTCTTTCCAAAATTTTCTTTGATGTTGACATCTTATCCCAGATATCTTAAGACTTCTTCCCTTTTGCCAACTCTGAACATGATGCTCCTTTCTAATGTTCTGTCAAAATGTAATCTATCTTCTGTTTCTAGTCCCTTGCCAGTAAAACAAAGCATAAAGAATACAGAGATTGATAAGATGTCTGCAGAGATATGTGAAGATGGTTCAGACAAAAAGCAGGCTCATCATTTAGTATGAAACAGTTATAGTTACACCATCACTATATTAAAGTAGAAAATCTGTGTTATCACAGACTTCTAAATAGAAGTCTCACTAATTACCACAGCCCCACCCAACCACAGGTGGCCTCATTTTCTTTGATAATAATCTCTCAGTTGTTGTCTGCCCCACTCTCCTCCTCCCTGTCACTCATGTCTTCTTGGTCAGAGGAGCCTTCATTAGCATATTCCACCAGGGGCAAAACAGGCCTGCAGCATGTGGATGTCTCCCCCACATCCACAGTCCTAGGGGCAGGAGCAGGGCCACAGCTAACCACAACAAAGATGCTTAGACCAGGGATTATTACCTTTGGCAAACTTGGAGATTTCAACTCCCAGAATTCCCCAGCCAGCCATTTGATTGGGGAATTTGTTAAGATATTCATGAACTGGGAGAGCCAATGGTAACAATGTCAGCCAATGAATAGGCATAGAAAGTCAGTCAGCCAAAAGGAGCTAATTACTTCTGAGTCTATGCAGAGAATCGAAATTGAAAGTTAAGCTTAAGACTGGGTGTGTCTGCAGTCTCCACTCTATATTCTTCCACTCCGAACTCTGCTGTAGTGAAACTAACTCCTGCTTATGTTTATTTGAAGGAATAATCTGCTAAATGGTATTGTAAAGTCATATATTATTATGTTTATAAAGAAGTTATTGAATCCAGCTGAATCAGTCATCTGTGTGCATTTCTGGTTTTATTTTACAACAAACTTTAATAGAATTCTGGAAATCGAAGTCCCCAAATCTTAAAGTTGTCAAGGTTGAGCCTGCTCAGAATGGTGGTATTTTCCTAACTCTTCACAAAGGTCCAACCATAGAAGATTTTATCGCTACATAGCTTAAGCTTATTTGGCCTAATGGGATAAGAACAAGAAGATGCTGAAGTCAACTATGGAGGTCAATTTCACTTTTTAGTTGAACTTCTATTTGGATTTATACTTTGACAGTCCGAGGCTTTCCAATGGTGGGTTGTTATGAAACTCCATCCCTGAGAATTTAAAGGGTTAGGCATAAATACTTTTATATTCCTCCCTACTCCATTGATTTATCTTCTTACATTTGCAAATACTAGATTGCCCCCTGCTTTTCACTTTGAGCTTTCCTTACCACACTGTAATCAGTAGCGTGAGCAATCCTTTCCTTTATTATACTTTAAAACAGAGATGATCAAATAAAGGTTTTTAACTTAAAAATGTAAAACTTAGTCAAAAAGTAAACTATGTTTGGGATGATGGTGTCGGAATTCACAATCTCTCACCTCCCAATTCTGCACTTGAGTTTTCTACTGTATATACTTTTAGTTTTCTGTCCAGAAGTGGTGGGTTTTATTGACTTTTCCAAGTGCTTGAAGTAGCTAATTTCTGCTTAGTGTATATTGCTGTCTATCAATAATAAGGCTATGCAAAGCCTAGGCAGCAAGCCAACTCTTCACTTTGCTCAGTTCCACTCAGCATGACTCACAGTAATATTAAGGCACACATGTATATCTCATTGCAAGATATGTATATATGATTGTATATCTTATTGCAAAAAGGGACTGGGTAATATGATACTTGGAGGATCTATGCCTAGGGATACTGTATTAAAATTTGATTTATAGGAGCTGAATTAGAATGATTTACTTGCAGCTATTTTCTGGTGGAGCTGCTAGAAAGAATTGGGAAAACTCACACATTTTCATGTAAAAATATTCAATCTATTGTAAGTCCAGTGGATGAGAGAGAAAAAAAAACTAATTTCTGAACCACTGAATAGACAAACAGCTAAATCTTAGAAGCAAAAAGCCCAAATTGGGCTGATCTAGAAAGTACAGTGGTACCTCTACTTAAGAACTTAATTTGTTTCGTGGCCAGGTTCTTAAGTAGAAACGTTCTTAAGTAGAAGCAATTTTTACCGTAGGAATCAATGTTAAAGCAAATAATGCATGCAAAACCATTAGGAAAGAAATAAAAGCTCAGAATTTGGATGGGAGGAGGAGGAAGAAGAAGAAGAGGAGGACAGTCACTGCAGAAGGAAGAAGGTGAGCTGAAGGGAATCAAAATAAATCCAAAACTTTAAGGCTTTTTAAAAAAAGAGAGACTCTGAGACAACGAGGAGGAGCATGCGCCTCCAATATACCCAGTGTGAGGCTGCCTCCCATATACTGCCTCCCATACACTGGCTGCTGCTGCTACCTGCTGCCTTTTCCTTCCCATGCTGAAGGGCTGCCCTCTCTTCTTGCTTGTTCGCTTTGTAGCCGGCGCCTTTCCTTCGCTGTGGTGTCTCCTTGGTTGCCCAGAGCGAAGGGAGCATTTCTTTTCTCTGGGCATTGGCAGAGGTTTATTCCCTGTCCAAGCGCCTAGAGAAAGGAAAATGCTTCATTCGCTCTGGACTGCTAAAGCCTCCTTAAGCGCCACCAAAAGGCTCCTCTGGCAGCCCAGATGGCCGGGATTAAATGGGGAATGGCAGGAAACTGGCCAGGCCTTTGTGCCGCTCTCAAATTTCCTGGGAAATTTTTACGGGCTTGGGTTCTTAAGTAGAAAATGGTTCTTAAATAGAGACAAAAAAATCTTGAACACCCGATTCTTATCTAGAAAAGTTCTTAAGTAGAGGCGTTCTTAAGTAGAGGTACCACTGTATCTTGCTCCAACTTAAAAATACACATTCCTATTTGGTGTTCTGGAATTCCAGGTTGGGAGATAGGAGAGGATCCACCTTTGCTGACTCTGATGATTGGGTTTTGTTTATCACAAGAATCTTTGTTTGATGGCTAATTTTACCCTTCTGGGAAAGATCCAGTTGTCATGTCCTAATGCCATAGAGTGCTCTAAGGCTAGACACATACCCAGAGAGAGGCTGACATACATATAATGAGTCAATATATAGTCAATAATAGTCAATATATAACCCAGACTATCCTTAACTGTTTTCTTTTTCTATTATGCTGTCTTAGGCCCATGACAATTACAGTCCAAAATATAACCATGCTTATTGGTGATGATTATCTGCTTTCCCACAAAGCAACTTACAGTATGTTCAATACATCTGCTGATGACTTTGTTTTTCCATGAAATGCTTTTGTTCACTATGGTTTTCAACTAATTTCTCCACATACCCTGAAAAATTGAGAACGGGGAAGAGAGGGAGGGAGGAATCAATGTTCTATAGAGGGTTTCAATAGCTGTTGATAATTTGTTGTCCTAACCCAGTGCATGGAAAAAAACCTCACTTTGTTGCAAAGGGAATTTATGATTGTTTACAGACTAGGTTCCATAGACAATTTGTTAAATGAACATGCTTTTCTGACTAATATAATAGCTGAGATTGATCTGCAAATAATTCACTAGTGAACTGTACTTAGGAACCAGAATATGAATCGTTAAAAAAAAAGACATGACTTAGTTTTATTAATTATAATACATTTTCCCTTTGCTAGTAAAGCTACTATAAAATTAATTCCTATGAAATCATAACTAGATTTCATAGGAATTAACATACATAGATCAACATACAGAGAATCAGCATTTAATATTACTTATTCCTATTAGAAATAAATCCCATATATTTTAGCAGGATCATCCATCATGTATCTCTTAAACCTATAGGTATAGCTTTCTTTAAAATTGAAATTTTTCACATGAACAGTTGATTCAATTCTTGGATTAATACAGGGAGGGGAAAAGGCTTCTTAAGAACAGATAGCCTTCATCAAGCTCAGCCAAATGCAATAATGCCAATTGTTACACCTGATTTGATGCTGAGTTGATTACATTCAAGTTAGCTATTTAGGATTTGAGAGCAATCCTACTTGATTCTAGACAGCCCAAGATTTGAGATTAAATTTCAAAAAGATCTATCCATATGTTATAAAGGGAAGCCTTGAAACACTTACAGGTGTTTCATTTTTTAAAATGACAAAGTAGAATGGAAATAGCAAGGAGAGTAGGCTTTTTAGAAGCTATTAACCCTGTCAGGTTTCATTTGGATAACTTTAGAGCTTTTGCCACAATCATTTTTCAGGTATTTCTTTCCATTGCTGCTAAGACAAAGATAACAAAATTTGGAATGGAATGAATCGTATGCCAAATTTTACAGCAAAAGTCCCTAAGTTAATTGATCCAGAAAGCATCAAAAGCCTTGGTAGTGCAGTGGTTAAAGTGCAGTATTGCAAGCAAACTCTATCCACAGGTAGGAGTTTGAGTCTGACCAACTCAAGGTTGATTCAGCCTTCCATCCTCCCAAGGTGGGTAAAACAAGGACCCAGATTGTTGGGGCCATAGGCTGACTCTATAAACCACTTAAAGAGTGCTGTAAAGCTAAAGCACCATGAGATGGTATATATTGTAAATCTAAGTGCTATGGCCATTGCTATCTTAATAAGATATCTTATTTATCTTAAAAATAAATACCATATTTTTTGGAGTATAAACACATTGGAATAGAAGACAGGCCTTAGTTTTGGGGGAGGAAAATAGGGGGGGGGAAATCTGCCTATCAGATATTCATCTGGCTAGCATCCTCAGCCTGGTCAGCTTCAACACATTATTTTATCCCCTGATTAGCGCTTAAAAAAAAAACTTATTCAGAGAGAGTAATGATGAAAAAACTTGCTAGTCAGTAAGAGCTGGGAACATCATTAGCACCTCATTAGACTGGAAAGAAATGAAAAAAAGGCTGCAAAGACTGAAAAACATTCTTGACAGAGTAACAATGAAAGAGCCTGCAAGGTAAGAGCTGGGAAAATCGTTAGCACATAGTTAGGCTGAAAAAAAAGCTTCCAAAAAAGCTACATTCTGAGTATAAGACACACCCAAATTTTCAGCCTCTTTTAGGGAGGAAAAAGGTACATCTTATACTACAAAAAATATGGTATATCAAAAATTTAAATCTATAAGTACTCTATTTCACAATTGATTTTCTGGAATTCCAGGTTTGGGGGCTGAGGGTTGAGGGCAGTAGTACTCACTTTTGCTTATTTTGATTATTGATTTTGTGGGTAACAGGGAAGCTTGAAGGTTAATTTTAATCCTCCTGGAAGGGACCCAATTGTCAGCACATTGTTGTAATAAGATTTTGGCTTATTGACAAGATTCCACATTTCTTAATTACCAGTAGAATCATAAATAAATTGGCACAATTTGCATTAATGCCATAGGGTAAGCTGAAATAGACTACACTGCCCTTATAGCAATCTCAATTAGTTTTTTGAGATATTGAAAGATGTGGGATGAGTAATTTAGTGTGATAAACTTCTGAATAAACGTGCTAGCAATTTCATGTTAAAAATTAAAAAATAAAAAGATTGCAATAAAATATTAATCAAGATAAGCAACCATCAGCGTATATAATTAAACATATTTTTAACACTATGGGTAGATTGATGCCTGCAGATGTGATCCTTTCAATTATAAAATCTTATTTTTTTCCTGTTGTTATTGCTGTAAAATATTTTGAAGTCAGTTCTCAAGAGTATCAACTTTTGAAAAGTATGGAGTAGATGTCTGACTCTTATACTTCTTAACACTATTGTTCTTTGCAAATGTTGAGGTAAATATCACAGTAACTTGGAGCATCTGGAATACTATGGTGAGCAATTCCTTTGATAATTATATTACACTTTTCTCAGCATAAATGTAATTTAAATTTTTTTGGGTTTTTTGTGTGTGTTTGGTAATTGCAGTTAGTTGTAGATGGAAATATGCTATAACAGCTTGAAATTTCTCCTTTAAAAGATACATATATCATCAGCTAGGAAGAACAAAGTTTTCATGTTTCCCCTTCCCACATTAAATTACGTAGCTCCATCATGATTGGGATACTTTTTCTTTAGTAACCAGATATATTTACAGAAGAAGAGCTTGTTCTTCAATCCCAAGATTGGGCACTGAAGAATTGTTGTAAAAGACAAAAGAATGGTTGGAATTGGATAAATGTCAAAGTTTTAAAATAATTACTGTGAACTTATACCTGAGCATACTACAAGACTTAATTTATCTCACAGTATAAATAGATTGGGTTTCAAATGAATGACTATCCCAATTCCAATTTTTGTCCATGGATGAGGTAGACTAAAAGCTCCTGGCCAACATCTTAATCATCACATCATAATTGGGATTAGAAATTATTTTAATATCGCTTTATTTTTGTCATTGGATGTTCCATCATTATAGCCATTGTCTATCCATTGCAGGATGAAGGCCTCTTCTGCATGTTTCCAACCTATACGGTCCTGAGTTTTCCTTTGCCAACTGGGCCCGCAGTACTCGCTGATGTCGGCAATCCATCTTGTTTTAGGTCTTTTTCGTGGACACTTTTAATCAAATGGGATCCATTTCATGATTGCCTTGATTCACTTGGCATCAGTTCTTCTTGCTATGTGACCATCCCATTTCCATTTCAATTCTTTTACTCTGTTGATGATATCATATATATATTTCCACGAGTCCATGGAGAGGGGTGGCATATAAGTCCAATTAATAATAAATTAATTAATAAATAAATAAATTAATTAATTAATTAATTTCTTTTTTGATTGATATATATGTCAAATATATATATTTGATTGCTATATACAGTGGTACCTCAAGATATGAACTCCTCGTCTTACAAACAACTCGTGATACGAACCCGGGGTTCAGAAAAATTTTGCCTCTTCTTACGAACTTTTTTCGAGTTACGAACCGGCGTTCGGAGACTGCTGGGAAGCCGCGCGGCTGTTTTAAAAGGTGACAGCCGGGCGGCGGGGCTTCCCAGAAGCCTCCTGAACACCGGTTCGTAACTCGAACAAAGTTCGTAAGAAGAGGCAAAATTTTGCTGAACCCCGGGTTCGGTTTGGGAGGTTGCTGGGAAGCCCCCCAGGACGGCTGCGACCTTTTAAAACACCCGCGCCGCTTCGCAGCTGTCTCCCGAAGCCGAACGCTAAAGCCGAACTTCCACGGAAGTTCGGCTTTAGCGTTCGGCTTCAGGAGACAGCTGCGAACCTCCTCCTTGCACCAATTAAGTTCGTATCATGAGGTATTACTGTATATCAATCTTTGTTGAATTTAATGAACATAATCTGGCTCTTTTTCAGGTTTAGGTTTATGGAGTCTACAGAGTCTACAGAGAGGGGTGGCATACAAATCTAATAAATAATAATAATAATAATAATAACAACAACAACATAATAATAATAAAATAATAAATAATAATAATGTTTAAGTAAATGGTACTCCTGCTTTGTGCAGCTCTGGTATGTATCTTTGTAGCTCTTCTGACTCTTGTGAGAAGACAACAACATCATCTGCAAACCTTAAGTGATTTTAAATACCGTAGGTGCCATTGATTTCTATCTTTTGCCCAATCTAGTTTGTGAAATGCTGTAATTCTTTAAGGCAGGCTGAGAAAATAATGGATGATATTGTATCATCTCATCATGCACCTTGTTCTATGATGATTTCCATTTTAAGATCATTAAGGCAGATTACTTCCATTGTTTTTTCATATATTGCTTGTAGTATGTTTATGTAAGCAGTGTTTAGGCCTTGGTAGAGCAATGCATTAATTACTGCTTACTGGAATACTTACTCAAATGCTTTTTTGTAGATGATGAAAGCCATGCACAGAGATTTTGCAGTACCCTTCTCTTGCCACACCCACCAAGCCACGCCAACAGAACCAGTAGTTTAAAAAATTCAATCCCACCACTGAACTACAGCTCATATTAACATAGAACATACACCAACGGGGTTGGAAGGAACTATGGAGTTTTTCTAGCCCAACCTCCTTGTCAAGCAGGAGACCCTATCACATTCCAGAGAAATGGCTGTCCAATCTCTTCAAAAAAAACCCTCCGGTGACAGAGCAGCCATTTCTGAAGTCCAGCCATTCTACTGATTAATTGTTGTCACTGTCAATTTCTTCATAATTCTAGTTTGGATCTCTCTTTGCACACTATTTCCTGTCCTGCCTCAGGTATTGTGACATCTCAGTACTTAATTAATTAATTGGTTCCAGGTGGTACAATAAGTATCATAAATAATGAGTACTGAATAAATTTCCCCCCTTTGTTTCACCTGAAAAGAGTAGCAAATCGCAAGGCAGACTTACACTGAGAAATTATTGCTTGCAAATAATGAGTACTGGCACAATTTTTTCACATGAAAATGTGTTGAGTATCAAATTTGAGAAGTTTCAAAGCAGTCAAGTACCAAGGTATCACTGTTGTTAGGGAATATGTCAACCCCCTCTGTGACAACGCCTCAAGTACTGAAAGAAGGACCCCTAGTTCCATAGACATACTTGGTTCCTTCAATTATTCATCATATGGATTAGTATCCAGATTCCTTATGAACTTCATTGCTCTTTTCTGTGCTCTTTGTAGGGTCTCAATATCTTTTTTTGTACTAGGGTAGCCACAATTTGATGCAATTTGATGCAGTATTCTAAGTGTGGTTTCACCCATGCATTATAGCAACCTTGTTTTATATTCCATATCTAAATTTGACTTTATTTCAATTGCAAAAGACTGTACTGTATAAATTTAAGTAAAAGATATTCAAAAGGTTTTCTTGTCTTCTGTTTTGCCAAATGAATGAACCAAGATAGTTATTAAAAAGGAACATTTGCTGCTATCTGAATGTGTTGCTGCTATGAACGAAATTGCTGGGATAGGTAATTCACAGCCCATAGAGGGGGGCCATGAGACAGAGTTATACAGATCCTTAATCCTTGGAATCAAAACCTGAGGCGATAATTGAACACCATAAGCTGTTTTAGATTGTGCTAAGTGATTTATCCTATGTTTAAGGATTCACGACTCTTCTTAAACTTCAGGAGGTCACTTGACTGCCCTTCACTCTGTGGGGTGATAATCCAAACACAAGAGAAGAGTGTCTAAGGCCTTCCTTTAGTGACAAACTACTTTCAACATGAACACTGTTGACATTACAGGCACAGTGTGAAGTGGATTTATTAATGAAACCTGTCAATAAAAATATCAAATCCTATATGACTGTTGGCAGTAAGATAGGAAACTCTTCCAATATAACAGAATGAAATCAATGTAGCTATTAGAACATTATTAATTCATGAGATAATGTTAAATAACATATGTAATACAGATTAAATTCTCAGAGCTCAGGTAAATTGACTCACTGCTCACAGTCACTCATGCCTTCATCACCTCGAGGTTCGACTACTGTAATGCTCTCTACATGGGGCTACCTTTGAAAAGTGATCAGAAATTTCAGATCATGCAGAATGCAGCTGCGAGAGCAATCATGGGCTTCCCTAGGTATGCCCATGTTACACCAACACACCACATTCTGCATTGGTTGCCAATCAGTTTCCAGTCACAATTCAAAGTGTTGGTTATGACCTATAAAGCCCTTCATGGCATCGGACCAGAATATCTCCGGGACCGCCTTCTGCCACACGAATCCCAGCGACCGGTTAGGTCCCACAGAGTTGGCCTTCTCCGGGTCCCGTTGACTAAACAATGTCGTTTGGCAGTACCCAGGAAAAGAGCCTTCTCTGTGGTGGCCCCGACCCTCTGGAACCAGCTCCCCCCGGAGATTGGAACTGCCCGCACCCTCCTTGCCTCTCGTAAACTTCTTAAAACCCACCTCTGCCATCAGGCATAGGGGAATTGAGACATCTCCCTCGGGCCTATACAGTTTATACATGGTATGTTTGTGTGTATGTTTGCTTTTAATAATGGGGTTTTTAGTGTTTTTTAAATTATTAGATTTGTTTTACATTGTTTTATTGTTGCTGTCTACGGAGAGGGGCTGCATACAAATCTAATAAATAATAATAATAATAATAATAATAATAATAATAATAATAATAATAATAAATTCAAAAGGTATGGTAAACCAAAAGAAAGAGCTATAAGGCCAATATGATTAGGTAGACATTAGTGAAATCAGGTGGAAAAATTCATAAAGTGAGGTGTAAGCGGTGAAGGGCTATCAAAATTTTTACTACCACTCTGAGGGCGTGGCTTATGCATTTTATTTCAAGATCTTTCAGTGCAAAATGGGTGCTCTGGGGTGGAGCTCCATTTTCACTAGCTCACTGCGTTCCCCCCCTCCTGGTCCAGGCAGTAACCCACCCCTAGGTGTGTGAACATAGTTTTTTTCAAAAGACAGAGGTGAAACAATGGAACAATGGAATAATACACAAAGGAAGTACACGTACAATTATTATTATTATTATTATTATTATTATTATTATTATTATTATTATTTAGATTTGTATGCTGCACCTCTCCACAGACTCCTTTACCATGAGGACCAATCAAGTACATTTAAGGTTAAAAAGAAGGGCAAAACATGAAGAGGGGCGGCATACAAATCTAATAAATCAATAAATCAAATAAGTTATTGTGAACCAACAAGCCACACAGACAATCTGAGTAATGCCCTTTTTGACCTGATTACTGAACATTTAGGGAAGAAGGAAATCATAATATTGTAACAGAAGATTCTAATTACCTAGAAAATCAAATTGATCCAAACTCTTTTCCATTAAGAAACCATCATTTTCCTCTTAGGTGTTTCATATCTTTCATCTTTAGCTTTCCCAGATCTAATCCATAATTAAACTTCAAATATTATTTACACATTTTTTCAATAAACAGACAAAATGCAGGAACTAAAATCTAGCAAACTCTTTAGAGATGTTTCTTCTAAAGCATCTTATGCTAATTACCACAGCCATTTTCATGAGCATTACAAAGAATATAGTATCAGAACATTAAAAAAAATATTGTAACAAACATGTATATCTCTCAGAAAGAATATTGCCATTAATATTTCAGATTGAATTGAATTTTGGCAAATATCTTGTACTGTATATGAACTTGAAAATTTTAACCCATTTGTGAATGTTTCAAGTGAAACCAATGGTTATGGAAGAAATAAAATATAGAAATGTTTGAGGCAGGAAGGATCTAAAGGAGTTCAAAATATGTAGAAAATGCTTATGTTGATATCTTTAGGTATAAAAGAGTTGAATTCTAGATTTATTTGATACTATTGCTGGATTTTGCCAATTTGGCTACCTGCTAATTCAATGACCAAGATTAGAGGATATTTCCACTTAATGGTTAAGATTTGTTCCAATAGTAAAGTTCAGATTGAGGCTAATCCAATATTGCCTGTGCATAAACATAGAAATTCACATAATGAGTCCTCAGTCTTTGGAATATTATCCCACATCATCTTCATGGAGGAGATACTGCATATTCCTGGCCTAATTGGTGCATAATGCAATTAAGGCAGAGAAGTAACCTTTTTTGCATCACTTTTATGGAGTAGGGATATACATGGGCTCAAAATGATTTCTACTCTGAGTTGAATCCATTTTTGAGTTTCACTAAATGATACTCTAGGCCTCCCCTATCTGTTCATTGCCCTCACTCTCTAAAGCATTGAGTATGGGAGCCGGGGTGGCGCAGCAGGTAAGGTGCTGTACTGTAGGCCACTGAAGCTGAGTGTAGATCTGTAAGTCAGTGGTTCAAATCTCATCACCGGCTCAAGGTTGACTCAGCCTTCCATCCTTCCGAGGTGGGTAAAATGAGGACCCGGATTGTGGGGGCAATAGGCTGTCTCTGTTAGGAAGCGCTATTGCTAACATGTTGTAAGCCGCCCTGAGTCTAAGGAGAAGGGCAGCATAAAAATTGAATAAATAAATGAATGAATGAATGAATGAATGAATGAATGAATGAATGAATGAATGAGTTACTTATGTTAGGACATCATAGTTGTGGCTATCAGTTTCCCTACAGTCACATCATCATGATTATGGGGCTTGGCAACTGGGTCACAATCAGTGCTGGGCTGCTGCTTCTTTGGACCAGTTCTTTAGAACCAGTAGCAAAAATTTACTGCTGCTTGCTGAACTAGCAGCGATGACTGCAGTCCACACTCCTGAACCAGTCTTCTGGTCACCATAGCTTGCAAAAAAACATCTCTGTGCATGCTCATGCAGAATTTCTGGGGGTTTTGAGCAACGTGATGGGGGGGTGCATGCGCAAGTGAAGCGAGCACTTGCATGCAAAATGTGCACTTTTGTCACAATGCGAACCAATAGGGAAGGTAAAAGAAACCCACCCCTCATCACAATGATGAATTTGCAGCATCCTGAGGTCACATTATCACTTTTTGTGACTTTCATTGTTAGCTTCGAACAATCAAAATCTATGGAGAAACTAGCAAGAAGTCACAAAGGATGGTTATTTAACCACGGGATGCTGCCAGCTTGCCCAATTTGCGTAACAACCACAACTGAGACTGCTGTTGTAAAATGGTGTGGTTGCAGATGTCATTATGACCATGCACTTAGTGATGTTGGTCCCAGTCCCAAATACCATTGGTGGTCAAAAATACTTGTATTTGCTTCTAACTTTGGTGTACAGTACTACTATGAAAGAATGAGATTTGCATCATGATGCCATTGGTAATTTGTCATCCGGGTTACCTGCAAATGCTGATGCTTATATTGTATATACATTGTATCAGTACACAAAGTGATTGTTGCAAAGGACTGGTAAAAATTTAAATATATAAGGAGTATTAAGTTGGCAAATACAAGTTTTCATTAGTCATCTGACTCTAAAAGGCTTACAATGAACAGCAAATGTGCATATCCTAAGGAGTTTATTTCTTGTCATAAAATATGCTTCTACGATTATTCCTAATTCTTTGTTTCATATATAATGTGTTTTCCTCCTGATAGCTGTGTACTCTGCACTTGATAATTCAATAATACTTTTAATAGATTTCCTTTCCTTTTATCTCCACCTTTAATTTCATTTTGCTTAATACTTTTTTATTCTTTTTTGCACTTTGCATAATATTGTGCTTACCTCAAAAGGGAATAGAGTGAGGAGTGTGTATCTATAAGTTCCTTAAGAAGGTTGTTATAATTCCCTGACAAAAAGAAGTGGGGGAGTGCTTTACAGTTCAGTTTAACTAGGGGCAAAAATTGAAACTAATGTAACATGGCTTTTAACCCATGGGAGGGAGAGATTCTTTTATTGATTTACTCTGTTTGAAATTCAAAATCCACTACAGTCCTCTGCTGTGCATATGTAGTTAAGAAGCCAGCATGCTGAAATGTCTGACAATTGTATTCATTTACTTGTTTATTAGATTTTTATCCCACTTTTATTACTTTTATAAGTAAGTGAGGAAGGTGAACATATTTAATATTCCCTCCTCTTACTTTCTCCCCAGCAACAACTCTGTGAGATGGGTTGGGCTAAGAGAGGATAACTTGCCCAAAGTCACCCAGCTAGCTTTCATGGCTGTGGCAGGACTACAATTGCTGTCTCCTAGTTTAAGGACAGGACTAGACAAAACTGCTTGCTTTATTTAATGTTCTTACTTAATCTTCTTTCATGTTCTTTATTCATCCCAGCAGTTATTCCTTCTTTTCCATCTCACTCTTCCACATCAAAGTCTTATTATTTTGATGTCTCTGTTATTAGTTTACTTGATTATCTTGTTTTTATTCAGTCATTCACCATCTGACATTGGGTTGTTTTTGTCCCTTGTTCCTAATAAATGTAAAAATTAATATATTGCTGTGTTGCCTATCTTCTTTTATCTTTTGCCTTGTAAGCAGTGTTCTCCTTTATTCCACGTTAGTCCAATTGATACGTGCATGTTTATGTTCGTAGTTAGCACATTACACAATAACACTCCAGTCCTTGAAGAATGGCAGTGTTGGATTGGATGATGCAGATTTAAATTCAGTTTCCGGTAACCCACATAACATTCTGGGTAATTTTAAATCAGTCCATTCATCCATCTATTTCCCTGGGGTTTATAGTACAAATAAAATTGAGGGAAATCATTTGAAAATCATTTTGTTTTTTTCTTATTAAAAAAAAATATATCAGTGAAATAGCTGAATATATGGGAACTTTCCTATTTAGTTCAGGAGTCAAGATGATTAAACTAACTTTTTAAGCAATGAACTGAAATTCAGATTTCTATTAAGTCCCTAAAGAATAAAATAATATTTTAAAAAATCCAAATGGGTTGGATTTAAAAAGCATCAGATACTGTGTAGTCCTTTCTGAGTACAGTGGAACCCCGACATAAGAGCTGCTCTACTTAAGAGCAACTCGAGATAAGAGCTGGGAGGGAAGAGATATTTTTGTTCTACTTACAAGCCCAAATTCGAGATACAAGCGCCAAGGAGCTGTCTCCTGAAGCCAAACGCTAACTTCCGCGTTCGGCTTCAGGAGACAGCTGCGAAGCGGCGCGCGTGTTTTAAAAGGTTGCAGCCGGCCTGGGGGGCTCGGGGGGGTGCTTGCAGCTTTCTTTCTTGCTCTTTTTCTTTCTCTCTTTTACCTTCCCTTCCTCTATTTCTTCTTTTCTTTCTCCTTCCCACCTTCTTCCCTCCCTCCCTCCCTCCCTTCACTCATTCCTCTCTTACTCTCCCCTTTCATAAGTTTCCTTGCTTCCTTCCTCTGTTCCTGTCCCTTCCCCCTTTCTTTCTTGCTTTCTTTCTTGCTCTTTTTCTTTCTCTCTTTTACCTTCCCTTCCTCTATTTCTTCTTTTCTTTCTCCTTCCCACCTTCTTCCCTCCCTCCCTCCCTTCACTCATTCCTCTCTTACTCTCCCCTTTCATAAGTTTCCTTGCTTCCTTCCTCTGTTCCTGTCCCTTCCCTCTTTCCTTCCTTCCTTCCCACCCTCCGTCCATTCATTCACCCATTCCTCTCTTGATCGCTTAAAGCCGGTCCCTGGTGCAAAAAGGGTTGGGGACCTCTGTCCTACAGGATTGGGTGGCAGAGAAGTTGAACATATGTAAATTTAAAAGTTTAAGAAAGTTTACAAGTTAAGTGAAAGAAATTTCATTATTCATTTATATGTACATGTACATTTCTTCATTAAAAACATGTCTTTCTGCATAATTTAGACTAACTTTGTGAGTTTTTTGAGGGCTGGAACCAATTAAAATTATTTACATTAATTCCTATGGGGAAAAGTCGTTCGAGATAAGAGCTGCTCGACTTAAGAGCCCAGGTCCGGAACGAATTAAACTCGTATCTCGAGGTACCACTGTATAGTATTAATAAGTATCATTACTTTTTAATGAATTTTAATTTTTATACATCAGATAACCTTCTATATGCAAAATTTATTGAGATGAACTCAATACAGGAAAGATACCTTGGATAGTAAATACTTCTGAAGTGGAAACATAAATCAATGAAATATATGTGATGAAAAAAGGAATTGCCAATAGCTGTAAGATGCAATTGGTTTTCAACCTTGGCAATTTTAAAATGGATGGACTTAAACTTCCAGAATTCCCAGGGCCAGTTGTGTAAAGTTGAAACATAGTTGTACTTTATAGTTGAAATCAACCGTTTTAAAATGGCCAAGGTTGAGAAATACCGTGCTAGAAAGTTGGGCAGTAGCATTCATTGCTTTTGTTTATCCTTAGGGATCAGTAGGCAAAATAAAAAGGAGCTGAAAGAGGAGCTGGCTTTTGCACATTGACACACACACACACACACACACACACACGTGCACACACACATGCGCGCGCGCACGCACGCACACACACACACACATAGAGGTGAGATCGAAAGGAAAGGAAAGGAAAGGAAGAGAATGGAATGGAATGGAGAGGAGAGGAGAGGAAAAATTAAAAATGGAATAATAAAGGCACCTAAGCTAAGCCTCTCCAAACAATTAATGGACTCTTGGGAAAGTGATGCTTTAGGAAAGGAAACAATCTCATTGTAGAAATACTTCCCTTATCTTATCTGTAGCTGTCCATTCAATTCAAAATGTTTAGGTTGGATGGAGTAGACAATTTAATAGAACACTGGTTCATTTGAACAATGAGCTCTGCAACTTTGTTGCTTGTATCCTTACAATTTATACTGACTGGTTCCTAATATGATTTGATTAGTTATTTGTACCTGGACTATCATTAAGTGCTGTACCTTATGATTCTTGACAAACATATCTTTTATTTTATGCACACTGAGCTCGTCTGTACCAAGACAAATTCCTTGTGTGTCCAATCACAGTTAGCCAATAAAAATTCTATTCTATTCTATTCTACTCTACTCTACTCTACTCTATTCTATTCTACTGAACTTTAACTCTGGAATCCTCAGTGCAGTATATAAAAAAGAAGGAATATACAGTAATGTCATAAGCTCATAATACAGGAAAGGGTCCACTATCTCTCTGCATGATTTATCTAAGTCTTCTGAGACACACCTGGGTATGGTTTGAAGACACAATTGTAGTCAATCTTGAACAGAACAGAGCCAGGTATCATTCAAATTATGTTTCTTAAAGTTTTCAGGGAACTTTAAGAATATTGTTAATATAGCCTAATGGTCATTATAGTCAAGTACAAGTTTATCAATGGCGGGTTGTAAATGATTTTGCTACTGGTTCCGAGAACCGATCCAAACCGGGAGCTATCTACCACTGAAGCTTATGGATTTTGACATTTAGGCTGCAGCTTTGTGACTGTTTGGAGATAGAATCATTCTACTGTCAATTTCATCTAATAAAGTTTGAAGATAGAACTGCAATTTTCAATAAAAGGTAATCCGGGAATGGATTCCCTGTTTCTATCCTTAATTTGGGGGTTTTTTTCTAGATTTTTAATCAGTTTATTGGATTACATTATGTATTGTATATTTTATATGTTGTGAGCCACCCTGAGTCCTTGGAGAGGGGCGGCATAGAACTCCAATCAATCAATCAATCAATCAATCAATCAATCAATCAATCAATTTACACAAATGGTTTTTTAAAAAAATGGAAAATTCTATCATTGGAATTTTTCAGAAAGATGTGAGTCATAAAATAGCAATGGCATATACTGCTTATCAGTGCTTTATAATCCTATAGCAGTTTATAGAGTCAGCATATTGCCCCCAACAATCTGGGTCTTCATTTTACCCACCTCAAAAGGATGGAAGGCTAAGTCAACCTTGAGCTGGTAAGACTTCTTCATTCTAATCACAGTGTCCCCATAACTCAAAGGATGACAAGAGAATTCCAGCCCTCTATATATCCAAAAACACAGCAGAAATCTAAGGAAACTCAAAAATGGGGATTCTTTAAATAACGAGAAACAAATGTGCCTTTGTTCTCAAGAACAGGTCTCTATCTTTGACTCATTCCTATATAAGCTCCAGATGACTTTTTGAGAAATATGCATGCTTAGAAATGCATAAAGAAAATGCATGCAAAACCAAGAATTTAACCCATATTAGATGTGAATGTTCATGCTTTTTAAAACATTTGATAAACTAAAATCTAAATCTACAGAAAAAATATATTAGTGATAACTATTCACAATAGACATCTTGTTGAATAATTATCTATTCCAATTGGATCCCATTTTATTAGAAAAGGTCATCAAAACCTACCAGAAAATTTTATATCTATTTCCCTGATTTTCATCATAGCCAAAATGTATGCAAAATATCTAATTAAAAGTACAGACTGAGTTTAGAGAGAACAAATTGTTTGTTTAGAGACAATATTCAACAATTGATCATTATTACATCGTGGTTCATTCTTTGTGTGTGCAGTCTTTGACTCAATTGCTAAAAATAAGCCATGGACTAAATTGGAAGAGTTAAACAGCGAATCTTGGAAAGAAGATTATTCATATTAATTAAGATATTACAATACTCAAATTCAAGCTATATCCACCAGTGGGGGATTGCTGCTAGTTTGGACCAGTTCGCCTGTAATGGTGGCGGAAATTTGCCCCTGCTTGCTGAACTGGTAGCGATGCCCCTGAACCAGTCCTCCCATTGCCGCTCCTTGAAAGAGGCTGGCAGAGAACCCTCTGTGCATATGCCAAGGATTCTGTACCTGTGCAGAGGGTCATTTCCACGATGTGATGTGGGCGTGCATGTGAACAAAGCAAGAGCACGCACACAAAATATGCACTTCCGATGCAATGTGAACTGGTAGGGAAAGTAGTGGTAGCCTCTCAGCCGCCCTAAATCCTATTGAGATTGGGTGGCATAGAAGTCAAATTAATAAATAAATAATAAATAAATAAATTACGAGTGCAGAATTGTTTTTTTCCCAATAGAAAATGAATGAACCATTGTTTATTTCATACTCTCAGACAGGCCTTTGTGGATACTTACAGGTGCTGAATAGCTATTATTAAAAAGATGGTGAATTTGGAGAGACAAAAATAGAACATAGATTCATAGGACTGAAAGGGACCTTAGAGGTCTTCTAGTCCAAACCTTTCTCAGGGCAGGAGACCTTACATGATTGTTGTCTAGTCTTTGAAGCCTACAGTGATGGAATAGCCACAATTTCATGAAGTAAGTTATTCCATTGATTAATTATTCTCACTGTCAGAAAAATTCTCTGAAGTGATCTCTCTTTAAAAAGCTTCCAAACATTCTTCTTCTCCTGCCCTCTGGTGCTTTGAAGAATAAATGTATAAATAGAGAATTAGTGAACATGAATACAAGATGTTCCCCTTTACCAATATCTGGCTGTTCTTTTTATTTATTTTATTTTATTTTATTTTATTTTATTTTATTTTATTATTTTATTTTATTTTATTTTATTTTATTTTATTTTATTTTATTTATTTTATTTTATTTTATTTTATTTTATTTATTTTTATATTTCATTTTTATATTTTATTATCTATCTATTTATTTATTTACTCAAGCATGGTTTAGATAACAGATATAAGTATAAACATGATTATGAATACATGAAATGGGTATAAATAAAGAAAACATTAGGACAGGGATGGTAGGCACCTTGCTGCACTTATCTATGCCCCTTACAGATCTCTTAGGAATGGGGTGAACAGTCCCCAATGGTGTCAACAGAAGACAGTCTAATAGTTTTGGGGGTTTGGGGAAAAACACACAGACAAGTAATGCATTCCAGGCATTGACCACTCTGTTGCTGAAGTCGCATTTTCTGAAATCGAGATTGGAGCTGAAGTAGTCATTCACAGGTAGGACATTGTAGCAAATAATTTTATTTACTACACCTAGGTCAGATGGAAGGTGGAATAGTTCTAAGTTGTCTAAACCCAAAATTTCAAGTCTGGTGGCATATGGAATTCTGTTGCGAGCAGAGGAGTGGAGGACTCTTCTCGTGAAACATCTTTAGACTGGCTCAATTGTATTCATATCCAATATGCAGTATGGGTTACAGACAGATGAGCTATATTAGAGATTGGTCTAGCAAATGTTTTGTATGCTCTGGTTAGCAGTACAATATTACCAGAGAAGAAGCTAAACAAGATTAGGTTAACAACTAACAGTGGGCTCTGGCACTTAGGTCATTAGAGGTGAGCACTCCAAGGTCCTTGACAGAATGAGAGTCGTCTACAAGGTCATGTCCACCCAGCTTGTATCTTGTGTTCTGTTTTTTTTTTTTTTTTTTTTGCCAACGCGTAAGACAGAGCATTTGTTGGTTGGGATTTGAAGTTGACAATTGTTTGACTATTCTGACACATAGTCAAGAGTTATTGAAGGGTAGCAGCATTATCAGTAGTGTTCTCAGATAATTAGTGATCTCATTGGACCCTCAAATCAAAGCTAATTAATCATTAGCTAGAATAACCAAAGTCTTGGTAGGAAGACTTTTTTCCTACAACCCCCCCCCCCCTTCAAGCTCAGTCTGTCACCGCCCACTTTCCCCCTCCTTACTACTTGGGTGGCTTTTGCTGGTTTCCCCAAAGAAAGAGAGATTTGGGCCTGTGTGTGTGTGTGTGTGTGTGTGTGTGTGTGTGTGAGAGAGAGATGTTTGTGTGTGTGTGTTCTCTTTCTCTCTCTCTTTCTCTCTGTATTCAAGCATTTGTGCAATTGCCTTTGAGAATATCCCACAATCAGCGGAGATAGGACGAGGAAGCAACACTTCTTCAGGGTGACACCATGCCTGAGGTGGGAAGGTAGAAAGAAGGATCAGGAAAGTATCCAAGTAGCCCATGGCACTGAGTGACAAGGAACTGTCCAAAAGGGTACATGGAGATGCACATGGCCCAGTTCCCAGAGTTAGACCTGCAAGTGCCCAGGAGTTCCAACCTACCCACCTGCCCTGCTGCGAGGTAGATGGATGAGTGAGTGGCTAGGAGGGGAGAATGGTTAACAGCTATCTGAGCAGGCAGAGAACTGTGCCATGCTGAACTGTCTGTGAGTGGCGGGGAAGCTGCCATTTGCAGCTGCCTTCCCAAGCCATGGCTCTTCCTGCATTGTTATATCTGGTCAGGGAGCCAATCTGTCTTGTTAAAACCATAAATGGAGCAGTGTTTGTTTGGCGTAGGTGCTGGGGGGTTGTTTCTGTGTGCTCCTGTTAACATGTGCCACTCTCCCCTCAATGATACCCTGTTTCCCCGATAGTAAGACAGCCCCGATTGTAAGACGTATCGGGGGTTTCAGGGGGGTCGGCTAATATAAGCCGTACCCCGAAAGTAAGACATATGTCTTACTTTCGGGGAAACACAGGGGTATTGCCGCCTCCCTTTCATCTAGCTGCGCGCCGCCTCCTGCCCACGTCCGCACCGTCCCCCTCTCTATACGTCGCCGCGTCTGCCACCTCCCTCTGATCTTAATGAGCACCGCCTCCTGCCCACTTCCACGCCGCCCCCCTCTCCATACGTCACCGCGCCGCCCCCCTCTCCATACGTCACCACGCCGTCCCCTGCACTTATCACTGCCGCCTCCTGCTTAAAATACGGTAATGCACACAGTATTAATCATACATCAGTAAAACATACACACTGGCATACTGGGGTATCATCTGCTGTTTTGTGGTGAATACAATACTGTTCAGGTTGTTAATAAATGTTAATTTTATGGTTAAAACAAAAAAATTGACAATTTTTTCCCCAATATAAGACATACCCCGAAAGTAAGACATAGTGGGGCTTTTGGGGATAAAAAGAAAGTAAGACACTGTCTTACTTTCGGGGAAACACGGTAGTGGTCGCCACTGCCCCTTTCTTCCTCCCCCTCCTCACACAGCCTACTTTCCATGCCGAGAAGGTGCAAACCTCTTGAGTTTTTTTACTCAAAGGAATCTTTTTAAAATTTCCAAAAATAATATTGTTCTTTGTGTTCTTGGTAAAACCAGAATAGAAAGTGAATTTAAGGCATATATGGTTTCAACAAATCTTTTACAGGGAGAGTCTTAAAATACCATTTGATATGCATTTCTACCCAGGCTCCAATAAAACTATAGAAGATCTTGCAAGCTATTTATTCCACTGACCTATTTCTCATTTTTGTCCATGATAAAGTTTTGAATATAAACAAAAAAGATTTTATTAGGGAGACTGGCAAACTTCATTGGAGTAGTTGCTAAACAGTGAAATTATTTAATTAAAAGTCCTTAACTCTTTATTTAGTGTTAATGATGCACCCATATATGAATTTTATTATTTTCCTTATTTTAAGAATGGTCAGGCATTGTTTTATTTAAGTCGTGCATTGTGTATTATGATCTATAGCCAAAACACTCGATTGATTCAATTGAGTTAAACAGAGTAGTTACACATTTCTAACTCACAATTAGATAATTTCAAACACCAAATATTCTAATGGTATCATATACATTATATTAATATTATAATATTTATTATTATATATCTGATAACATTTTAAACAGAAAGCACTAAAATTGCATGTGAATATGACATGGAAAGGATTTTCTAATTATCTCTCTTTTCCAAATTCCAGCTTAGTCTACTAGAAATCAAATGACCTCTAAATTTATTGGGTTTCAATTTCCTTTATTTCTCAGCTACATTGGCATATTGTTGGGAATTATAATCTGATGATTTATTCATAATGAAATTTATTTATTTATTTATTTATTTACTTACTTACTTACTTACTTACTTACTTACTTACTTACTTACTTACTTATTTATTTGATTTCTATGCTGCCCTTATCAAGGCAACTCGAGAATATATGCTAATATTTGCCAGAATCAAGTTTAATCCTAGGTAAAAGTTTTCCTTTTTTAAAAAATTGCTCTACAATAAATAGAAAAGCCAATATTCAGGGGTGGGCTACTGCCTGGATGGGGGAATGTGGTGGGGTAGCAAAAATGGAGCTCCACCTCAGAGCACCCAATTTGCACTGAAAGATGTTGAAAGAAAATGCAGGGTATCCTGCATAAGCCATGCCCACAGTGTGGTAGTAAAAATTTTGGTAGCCCTTCACTGCCTATATTATATTTCTTTGTCAAACAGTTAAACAAAAATTTCATTTAGGAACATATTTCAGGTTTTCCTCCGTTTGTGACTTCTGTTTATATTGTATATTTGTATCTCTCTCCGATAGTTACTCATGAAGCTAATGAGGTTGCATATATTAAAATGAGACCTTCACAAGGCGCTAAATAGTACTTCCTGTGAGTAAAATTCAAGTATTTCAAGGTCAGTTACAATACAGCTCTAAAGAATTGCATGGTTATCTTTAGTATTGATCCATAATAAACCCTGACACACACACACACACACAAACACCAAAGGAATTTTTTTCTCTGTGGGGATATTAAAGTTTAGACATCTCTCTGTCAAAAGATTAAAAACAAATATGCCACAGCTATATTCTAGAAATGAATAAAAAACAAAACAAAATTAAAAAACAGTTTTTACTTGTCAGAGAAATTATCATGATAGATATTGTTCAGATCTACTAGTAAAATTTCATTGGCAATGTAAGTTTTGATAGAAGTGAGCTTGTATTCGTGGTGCACTTTTTAATATGTTACATTTTTGTTTATTGCCTTCAGAATTAGTGCCTCAAATAGCAGATTGTATTAAGTAATCAATCAAATTTCTTATCACAATCTTTAGGTATAAATTTTTAGACCAATGCTACTGCCAGGATGATACAAGTATTATAAGGCTAGATATATCAGAAAAGCATTAAAAAACCAATTTAACAAAGACTTATTTTCACCCCCAAAAAATGTACATTTGCATGACTAGAACAATTGCTTCCAAACAATTTGAAAATTTGCAAGAAAATAAAAATATAGTGAAATCTAAGAGTTATTTATATCTTTAGGTTTCTTATGAGCAAAAATTGCTATTTTGAACAACATTATCTAATAGCTCATTATTCTCTGATTAATACATGTGAAAAACTGTGAGGCCTTACAAATAGCTTACAAATCCCACACTCTTGGTTTTTAATAATATTTCTTTAAAAATGGGTGGACTATGATAAATAGTGCCAGCTTTAAAAAGCAACTGAAAAATGATGCTGCAGCACACCCATCTATCTCCAAGAGAAAATCCATGAACGAAAGAATTTGGAAATACAGAGTTATTAATTTAAATTAAGATAATTTTATAAATTACATGACAATAAACAAGAGCTTCCCAAATAGATAGGTTGCAATTGTTTATAATTTTAACTCACTTAACAGCTGCCTACAGGATACAAATAATTGGAAAAACCCTGCTAAACTGTAGCCAGTGTAGCCTGTAAGTTCATGGTGTTATATGGGTATAATGGACTGCGCTCATAGTTATCTCAGAGAGGGGCGGCGTACAAATCTAATTATTATTATTATAAATTATTATTATTACATATGCCATTGCATTTTGAATCAACTCATGCTTGCCTAAGAGCAGCCTATGTAGAATGCATTGAAGTAGTCCAATCGGAAGATGATTGAAGGTGAGTGACCAGGACCAGAGCTGAAAACAGGTCATTTGTTGTATTTATAGTGATGCATTGCTGTTCTGTCTGGGTCACTCCGGAAGCCAATACCAACCCAAAAAGAGAAGCCAGACACACCGATAAAAGGCAAAGGCAGTTTATAAAATTCAAGAAAAACACAGGTAACAGAAAATGTCCTTACAAACAGGAAAACGCTGTATCTTCAAATATATCCACGAAAGCAAAAGTCCATGCAGCAATACAGGATTCTTGCTGCCAAGACGAGGCTGTAGATAGCAGACCTCCACCTCCCACGGGTCTTCCAAACTGCTGGGCCACAAGCCAGGAACAGAGACGTCGAGAACAAAGCAGGACACCGTAACTCCAACTGATAACACTCCACATGGCTTCAAGGGCTTGCCTGCCTTTTAAACCCTGCTAAGGAGGACCACACCCAAGCCCAGCTGTTCCTAATTCAGTGCTGATAATACTTCTTTAATTGCTCCTTTCTTTGATCTGAACATCTCTGTCGCATGTCAATGACGGCTTGTGCTTCATCACCTAATGACTCCAAGCTACTGGCTGGGGAGAGCCCCCCCCCCCCCCGGGGCTCTCATGCTGTTCTCCTTCGTCCCATTCCTGACTTTCCTCTCCCCCGTCCAACTGTTCAGCCCCCTCTTCTTCGCTGTCATCCTCCTCTGGGCATGGAGCCAGCAGAGACACAGCCGGTCCTTGAGCAGCCTCAGTCTGAACCACAACAATTGCTAATGGGAATATAGATAGTCCTCAATGTACAACAGTTCGTTTAGTGACTCAAAGTTACAATGGCACTGAAAAAGGTGACTTACGACCATTTTTCACACTTATGTCCATGGCAGAACGGTCAAAATTCAGACAGTTGACAACCGACTCATATTTATGATAGATGAGTATCCTGGGGTCATGTGATCACCTTTTGTAACCTTCTGACAAGTCAATGGGGAAGTCAGATTCACTTAACAACTGTGCTGCCATCATAAAAACTCCAATGATTTGTTTAACAGTTGAGGCAATAAGGATTGTAAAATGGGGCTAACAAATGTCTTGCTTTGCAAACATGAATTTTGGCTCAGTTGAGAACGTCAACTAGGTTCTCAGAATTTTGGTCATAAGTTAAGAACTTCCTCTACTGTTTGTTACTGGGCCAAAAATATAAAAACGGTGAACCAGGGAGAGGTGATCTGTGCGATCAAGACTGAAGTAGACAATTTGTGACAACAATCAATGCATCTTGCATGATAAAACATTGATGAAATGATTAAGAACATTGGCAGATCTCTCAAGGGACAGCTGCTGTCAAGCCTGGCATTTCCCAGGCTATGAGGGCCACATTATTCATGTTCTTCAATCTTGGCAGATTTGTGCAAAATAGGTTCCTTGCATACTGATGGTAGAAGCTGAAAGGTTCAGGAGATCAAATTTGTCAGCAATTGTCATGCTATGAAGGTGAGAAATGTCTTCAAAGCATTAGGACAGTCAATGAAATATAACTCAGAAATGAGGCATTAATCCACAGAATAGCATTGCAAAAGCTTCATTTGCATAAACAATAATAAAAGGCTTTGGGTTGCAATTCTGGGGCACTATCAGGTTGTGGCTAAAGGGACGTGAAGAATTTTTTGTGAATATTGTTGGCAGAAGGGTGTAGCGATATTTAAAAGTCGGGAGGTGGAGGTATTACTTTTCATTCTTTCCCTGCACAATCATACATTTATCCGCTCTAACAATTCTATATATGTCTGTTTATTTACACACACCTGAATAGAATATTGAGATTCTCAGAGAGTAGGCATACGTAGATGATATTACTAAAACTGAGAATTCTATCGTAGTATAATATCAAATTTTATTTACCATTCTGTCTGAGTAGTATCTTCTTTTCTCCAAGATTGCCTAATATTTATTTCTGTGACTTGATCTGATTTCTCTTTTATGGCCATCTGAAATTGTTTTAGCATGCTTAATTTTTTAAAAAAATAATCAATTTACCCAATCCAGGAAAGGAAACTATACAGGTCATTAAATGTAGAATGCATCAGGTTTAAGAAGAGGATACATTATTTATATAAAGTGCTATATTTTGAAATAAGGCATTTTTAATCTTTAGAAAATAAATTTTCTCTAGCTGTAATAAATCATTACCAGAGAACTAAGTAAGAAGAGCAAGAAATCATCATTTAGCTTTTACACTCATTTCTAAAAAAAAATGTATAGGTATGTCATTGTAATCATAAAATACAATGCTGATGTCATCAAAATGTTTCAAGCACAGCAATCCTGATTCCTGTGTAATAATTCCAACATATTTATTGTGGTTGGCTCACGTCCAGCTCCTCTAGTCACAGACTAGGATATGTCTGTGAGGATAAGCCGGGTCTGTTTGGGGGTCCTAGGCCAGTGTATCTATCAGAGGAGTCAGACAGTGAAAGAGACGGAGAGTTGGGGCCTGGGGATACTCAGGAGGCTGCAGACTCCCCAGATGTGATGGGGTCAGAGGAAGAGGGGGATGTGATGGATCCTATTCTAGATGCGAGTGTGAGAAGAATGCAGGGGAGACAGTAGTATTTCCGACAAAAGAGATCATGTCATCAGAGGTAGCATAAAAGAGGAGGAGAAACGAAGTTCTTTTGCAGAATTGCAACATTCATTTCTGAGTAGAGAAAGAGCTAACAGCTGAAGTGTGTTTCTGTCTGCAACTTTGCAAAAATCTAGTCTGGGAAAACCTTGTGAGTGCTATTCACATCAAGAGTTAATTGGCTGTAATTTACAACTTTCTGTTGGACATTTATTATCAGTGGACTGATAATGCTGAAGTCTTGGCAGGCAAATGTCTTTCTTTTTGAGTTTGCAGCATACTGTTTTGTAAATAGATTCTTTATATAATACTTTGGAGTCTGAGTTTTCATTGGGGCTAATTGCTGTTAATTGATAGAGCTGGTCAGAACACTTATTGTCTGACTGGCTATAGCAGAAACAATAGAACTGAGACTGAAGAAGCTAGATAGAACTGGAGATCAACTGAGTGACCAGATTAAATTGGCCTCTTTATGATCTGTGGACTTCAATTCCCAGAATTCCTGAGCCACAGGTCACAAAGGGGCCATAGTTGGCTACCCATGGCCTGGATTGTCCATTTGCATTCCATCTTGGAGAATATTTGGAGAAGATCTCCCCTTTGGTCTTCCTAACATGAGTCCGGAGAGATTTCAACCACAGTGCCTAAAGGTTTACACTTGTCTATAACTTAGCATTGGGAAGGGTAGGTGGGTAATTTCATCTTGAAAAATCTTCATTCCTTCTCACTGTTTCATCATTTCATGTGTGTTGAAGTGTGCTTGCAAAATGTCCCTCCCTGCCAAGGACTACATCATTTTAAATAATTCTGGCTTTTAAATGAGCTGGGAATGATACATTCCCCATAATCCATGAGGTTGGCACAGCTGTGCACTTTTATCTTCTTCTTCATAAAGATAACATTTGAATCAAAATGTGTCAGGAGGCCCACCATGAGAACAGATAAGTTCATTATCAACAGAGCTGAATTTCAGAGAAAGTTGGGATTTAATGAGGGAAGAGTTATTTCTCATGCAGAATTGGAATCAATTGGATGTAAATGAACCGTGCTCTTAATACCTAATCAGAGAAAAGAGGTGCTCAGGAGGATTTTTTTGATCTTGTAATCCCACTATACACGCACAGATGGTACCATGCACATTGTTCTTTCCTTAACTCATGGGAATGATATTATTGACTTGCTCCTTTTCTCAAGGAGCCCACCTTAAGATACAGGCCTGGAAAGTAGTTATTTAACAAACCAATGAAAAAAGAGGACCCTAAATAACCAGAAAGCTGTTTGCTCGAGATATGTGAATTTGTGAATTTGTTCAGTACGAATTTCATAAAAATTACAACAAAAGCTCTCCAACGTCCATCCCAACTCTGCAGTTCTGTATTCTGTAAATGGTATTAAAACAAAGAGCAAAACAAGTACAACAATCCCCTTTGCAGATTTTCTACAAACTGTTGCCTTAGAGAATGCAATATGTGATTCAATGAGAATAAAAACATGATCACTTACAAAGTAGTTTAGTCAGGTTCAGGGTTAAGCATACATTGTCAAACAGTTCTTTGGGGTATGATTCTACTGAACCACTGGGGACATCTGTGCCTCCTCCAATTTCAGAGGTTGGTGTTATTATAATAAAACTGGGGCTTGTGTGTGTGTCCATGTGTGTATTTGCACATGTGCATATAAAGTATTAGTAAAAATGCAGCAATAACCAGGAAGATTTCTCCAAAGGATCATTCCCAAAATAAACAAAGGTTTTGATTTTTAATTTGTGAAAGTGGCTTTCTTAAGTTATGATGTCTTTCTGCTTATACTGTAGTTTAAGATTTATATTCTACCTGAGTCATTAAAGAGGCCACGCGCTCTCCTCGGAGGCTCATTTTCTGGCTCCTGAAGTCTTCAAATGTGTCATCAGTTTTCAGTAGCACAAATGCCAAGAGTTGTTGATGCATTTACTCGTGCATTTTAGGTGGAAAGTACAATGAAATAGCTTCATAAGTCCTGCATCAAACTTCCCAGGATAGACTCTACACAGTTGAAAAGTAAACATGTTTCCAAAGTGTTCTGTCTAGGGCCAGGTCTGATGGGAATAAAGAAGCACACACACACACTCAGAGAATCCAAATTCAAAACCACATTGCTTTTAAAATGTTCAGTACAAAACAGGTTAAGTTTTAGTCCATGCTGGCAGTGTTCCTGGCTAAATTGCCTCTCAGATAAGGAGTGACTTGCTTGTAAGAAGATCACAATACAAGATCACATGATCTTGGAATATTGTAACCATCATAAATATCTGTCAGTTGCCAGGCATCCAAATTTTATTCGTGTGACCATGGGGGTGCCATGTAATAGTTGTTAAGTGTGAAAAACAGTCATAAGTCACTTTTTTCCAGTGCTGTTGTATCTTTGAAAGGTCATTAGACAAATGATTGTAACCAGAGGTGGGCTCCTAATGTGGAACAATGTTGTGTGCTCTCCCCTGTGGTTCTGAGTGGTAGCGGAGCCTAGTGCAATTCTACTACTGCACCTGGGCAGGTAGTGAAATCGTGCGCGGACATGCAGATGTGCCATGGGCCAGCCCACCTCTGGTTGTAACTTGAGCACTACCTGTAATGTTAAAAATCACTGTTGCTGTAGATACTGTTCTTTTTCTGATAAATTCCATGTCATCATTAGGTCTTCCTTTTATTAATTCTACCGCCTGATGACAAACTATATTGCAGTACAGTATACTTTCCATTATCAATCATTGGGGTAAATGACCCATCTGTGTATAATTTTGAGAACCTAATTTAATTTAATTCCTAATGTGCCTAATACAATGTTTTGATTCTTGAAATTTTGTTATTCTGTTGTATCTTCTTTGTCAGTCATTCATAGGTTGGGGAGGAGGGGACAGGACAATCTTGTATACCTCCCTTTATTGTACTATATTTTTGTCCTAAAAGTCCATTTACAATTATCTTGGCAGTTTGTTCTTTATAGATACTCTAACTTCTGTAAGAAAATTCACACCATGTTTAATAAATTGGTTTGTTGCTTCTGTTGTTAAGACATATCTTTGCCATCCTAAATAGAACTAATAATTCTTTTCTCTTGTTCCATTCATAGTGGATAAGCCAGCAATTTATCTGGTTTATTGCCTGTTTCAAAGTAGTTTTATTTGGCAAAATTTGTCTTCTTACAAATGAGTTTTACTTTAATTAATTCCAGTTACGTTTAAATCCTGGCTATGTCTCAATTCATTTATCTGTAGGTCTGCGGGTTTTTTTTATATAGTTTTCTTTTTATTTTATGCTAAAGAAATAAACAGTTTTTATAAATGTTTTACCTGAATCTTTACAGAAAATAAAGAAACTTCAGATGTTAAATTGGTTTGGAAGAGGTTCTTGAGTTCATGTTGACACTTCAATTTAATATCTTATTGCAGCAGCAATAAGCTGACAAACCATATTTTTGGTCTAAAGATTCTTATGTTTACCTCTACACTTATTGGATTGTGATCTGCATAGGTAAAATAAAACGTACACACCTATAAATTTGGTTAGCAATAAACTAGAAATCTGACATCTGTCAATCCTTGCTTGAACTTTATAAACAATAAGACAAAGTTTGTTTCTGGAATAATTTAATGCACACTAACACCAAGAAAGGGATGTGTGGCTCAGTGGCTAAGATGCTGAGCTTGTCGATCAGCCATTCTGCGATTCAAATCCCTAGTGCTGCATAATGGAGTTAGCTCCCATTACTTGTCCCAGCTTCTGCCAACCTAGCAGTTCGAAAGCATGTAAAAATGCAAGTAGAAAAATAGGAAACATTTTGGTGGGAAGGTAACCTTCCTTTCTTTACTGCCTGGGTGGATCTCTTTCCCCCTCCTTTGGCTTCAGAGGCACGTTAAAGACTTTTAGGAAAGGAGAAGAAAAAGGGGGTGGGATAAAAGCCGGCAGCCGGGATCACAACGCTCTCCCTCAGATCCAATTCTGCACCAGGACCTCTCTTTACTGCCTGGGTGGATCTCTTCCCCCTCCCTTGGCTTCGGAGGCATTTCTGAGGCTTCCCTTGCTGGGAAACTCCACCTCTGGACTTCCATTGCAGCATCGCAAAAACACGGAAGTCCGGAGGTGGGGGCTCCCATGGAGGGGAGCCTCAGGGGAATCCCACCAGCATGAAAATGGGCCCTTCGCTGGCAACTGAAGGTCCGGAGATGGGGTTTCCCAATGAGGGGATCCTTCGCCTGGCAACGGAAGTCTGGAGGCGGGGCATCCCAGTGGCGGCGGCGGGTTTATAAGGTGAAAATAGTTCGGAAAAAGAGGCAAAAATATCTTAAACCCCCGGTTCTTATCTCTAAAAGTTTGTATGACGAGGAGTACGTAAAATGAGGTGTCAGTGTATAGTTTATGTAATATATGATAAGTATTTTTGTTCTATTTTAGAGATATATAGAACCTCTAGTAATTATTTGATATGTTCATATTGGATTTATTAATTTAATGTAGAAATGAAAGTTTGAATTAAGATGGGTACAATATAGAGTTTGATATTATTTATACTGATGTAATGTATTTTTTCAATGTAAGGTGGAAAAAAGATAGTTGTTTTTTGAGGTTTTTCTTTATTTTGATAATATTACATAAGTTCTATAGAATGTTCTTTATAATGGAAGAAAACAAGCCTCCACTGAATGATTAATAGGGGGGGGAAAGAAAAAAATGTTTTACTTTAAGCATGGTTTTAGTGTTTTTTATTCTATGTTGGAGAAAAATAAAATTTCTATTTGAAAATGAAACTATTGTCTCTTAAAAGATATCATACATTTGGATACAGTAATATAATTTTACTAGTTTAGATAACATTTCCCCTCACACTATTTTCATTAAATACACAATCCTGTGATCCAATTTCAAAATCCACATCTTGTTCTACAATAAGGATTATTACTTGTAGGTAGGAATGATACTATAGTTGTAAATCATTCTTTCATTAAGATATGTAAGATTTATGTAATACTTCTCTATGCATACTTGTTTCCTACTTTTGTCTATAAATGCAAATCATATTTCTTTAAAAAGTGCGAAACGCCCCCCACATAAATTACCACAGAAGAATATAGGATGTACGAAACTACCAATTTGTTTTAGCTTAAAGCAGAATTAAATATCAAGGTGTCAAGCTGGCCCTTCAGGTTTCATTGGTAAATATAAATTATTTCTAATAGAATGTGTCAGTGGAATTTCTGAACAAATGGGTTTTGAAAAGCATTTTAAAAAGGGGCTCTTGGAAACTAGAGATAATTTATGATATAAATATTTTTTCAATAGCTGTCTGTCGGGGTGAAGGTTGGTTTCTAAATGTAAAATAAATATCTGCCTTGGTTCATTCACTGAACTCGCCCAATTTGCAATTTCAATCAACTAGACCTTTAAATGCTCTGATGTCATTAGCCTGCACACGACTACAGTCTAAGCGAGATATTCAAAGAATATCTGAATTAGAACCGATGAACCATAATGTACATTTTGATTATTATTGTATTATACATAGAATAAGATCCAACTGATCTCAAAACAAACCTTTTAGATAGTATATATGGGACATGTTTAAATTCACTGTGAAAATAAGTTTAACACAAATGAGATGCTCATTTGGGACTGAAGTTGGTCCTTCCTCCGTAGGATTTTTTTTTTTTGAAATTGATACAATATTATTGTTAAAGACAATTTCTATTTATAATGTGCTACAAGTTGCATTTTAGCAAGGTGCTAAAGGGAACATGCAGAGAATTGAATTTCTGTCTGGAGAGCTCCCAATTGCAAAACAGGTCAAAATTAAAATGTACTAGAAGTACAGCCAACCATAAGTAAAATACTCCAAAGCACCGTTCCCCATAAGCTGCGCCCGTGAGCAGGCGTGCACCCCCGAATACCCCCGTGCGCACCCTTTTCCATGGGTGCGCGGTCCCCATCCCCCTGTCAGTCGTGGGGGGGGGGGCGGGGAGGTGCGGCAGTAGGAGGAAAGGGAGCTGCGGCCGCCCCTGCCTCCCCACGGTGCCTCCGGCCAAATGCGCCCCTGGCTTCTCGGCCCTGCCCCCCGCCCGCCCGATCCACCCCCTCTCCTCCTCCACCGCCTGCCTTGGGGCGCGACTTCTCTCTCTTTCTCTCTCCCCCTCTTGCGGCGGTGGCGGCTGCGGTTTGTCCTTGGGATAAAAGCGCTGCCAGCGAGGGGGCTGCGAGAGAGGGGTTTCTCCGCGGGCTTCGGGAATGCCCGCCCTTCCCCTCTCGCAGCCCTTTCGCTGGGAGCGCTTTTGTCCTGGACTTCCAGCAAGGGGGCTGCAGTAGAGGCAGGGCAGGCGTTCCTGAAGCACTCGGAGAAAGCGCTCTCACAGCCCCCTCGCCAACAGTGCCTCCGTTCCGGAGCTCCGCCTCACAGCTGATCACTCTGCCGCCGCCCACGGCTACTGCCCAATGCCGCTGCTGAGAGAGAGAGAGAAAGGGGGGGAGAGATAGCAAGAGAGAGAAGAGAAAGAAAGCAATAGAGAGAGAGAAAGAAAACAAGAGAGAAAGAGATGAAAGGGGGGAGAGAGAGATAGCAAGAGAGAGAAGAGGAAGAAAGCAATAGAGAGAAAGAAAGAAAACAAGAGAGAAAGAGAGAGAGAGATGAAAGGGGGGAGAGAGATAGCAAGAGAGAGAAGAGAAAGAAAGCAATAGAGATAGAAAGAAAGAAAGAGTGAGAGAGAGAGAAAGCAATAGAGAGAGAGAGAAAGTGAGAGAGAGAGAGAAAGAGAGAGAGAGAGAAAGAGGGGGAGAGAAAAATGACTCTTGATTTAAAGCATATGGTAAAAAGCACCCAAATAATAACAGAGAAAAAAACCCCCCAGCCGTTTGTGTGTGTGTGTGTGTGTGATTGAACTCTTGAACTATTTCCAATAGCTCACCTCTAATTGGAAATGGTTCAAGAGTTCACACACACACACACACACACAAGGGGGGAGGAGACAGGGATGGAAAAAGAGAAGATAATAATAGTAATAGATTTTGGTTTTGTTTTATTATTAATTTCTTTTAATAAAAAAAGAAGGGAATTTTTTTCTTATTTATTTATTTATTTATTTATTTATTTTTCTATGCCGCCCAGTCCCAAAGGGACTGTCACTCAGACACTATACTTTTCCGCCCACACCAAAAAAAAATTAGAGGGAACATTGCTCCAAAGTCCAAAAAACCATAGGCTTGAGGTTAGATATGTTATTGTGCTCCTCAACAAATAATGCTGCCTATCACTTGTCCTTTTTGTGGCTATTCAAATAATGTGACTTAATCGACTGAAAAAATGTCCAAGCACCTATTTAAAAATTTATCTTGGTGTTACCACTCCCACCCAGTCACGTGACCTTTAAGCCACCCAGGTCACATGACTGTCAAGCCACTGCAGCTGGTCACATGGCCGGCAAGCCACTCCTACCCGGTCATGACCATTAAGCCATACCCACAAAATAAGCCACTCCCGCAGTAAAATTTTTGGCAGCCCACTGAATACACAGATGTGGTCACATGAAAAACTACATTACCCAGAGTGCAATTTCACTACATTTTCCCTAACGCAATATCCTAAAGAAACATATAATCTAACTATTTTTGTCTGTGATGACAGCACAGGACCTGACAGATGGCATAGTATTGTACATTGCCTGGATCCATTATAGCAGGACAGCTAATAGATATAAAATAAAATAAGAATTCCTTGGTCTTTCTTTATTTTCTTTAAATCATTTTATTAAATTTCCTGATACTTTTCTATCGTAGCTTTGGGAGTGGAGATTGGGTGGGAGGATAGCTGCATCATCAGGACATAATGCCAACTCTATGACTTACATGTTTGCATTGACACTGAGACACAACTACAAATTGGCAGATTTATGTTATTATGGAACCACATCAGGGGTGAGTTTTATTTACCTTCCCTACCGGTTCTGAATTTGCTTTTTTTTTAAAAAAAGCCCTGGGTGTGCATTCTACCACATGCAGCTTCAGTTTCTTTTAAACATCAAGAATTGCAACATCACACCATCAATTTTTTCTAGTGTTCCCAAAGGGCATTGTTTTTGCTGTTACAGACAGCCCATTGAAATTAAAAAGTAGTATTATAGCTGTTTCCGAGAAGATAGTAGCTTTTTGACTTTGAAAATAAAGTGTCTTTGAATTGCTGTGACATTTATCTAGCTGTGGGAAGCCATTATCCTTTGACAACGTTTTATTCCACTGACATTATCTCTTAAATAGATATCAAAGCACCAAAGTCTCTTCTTTTTAATTTATTATCAATTTCTAGTTCTGGATCTAGTGTTCTACCCTTATAGCATCTTTCCATGTTAATTTTCATTCAGTACCGCTGATAGGACGATTTTATCTTCTATGTACATTAATCTCATGATATAAGAAAGTATCCATCATGAAATGAATTTTTGATCAATTACACTGATGAATGGTAGCCTCTAGGACAAAGAAGTCTTAAAACATAGAGGTATACATTGTGCTTTTCAGGGTAGAAAATAAGCAAAATAGATGATTGGGCTCATTTGCAATGTAATCAAACAGATATTAAGGGGCATTTAAAAGAAACAACAAATTTACTCTTTTTCAAAGCAGGCTGCCTCCACCATCTCACTTTTATCATTTGGGAGTTTTTCATCTTTCCATTAGAGGCAGTGTATGTGTGAATGAATAACATGTTGATAATAGGGATAATACCGGCATTACTGATGATATAACATAAAATTATAATAAAATAACTGCAACAAACTAGAAAACAATACATTTAGCTTTTACTTTCAATGCATTCAAATTAATATAATTCAGAGTGTTAGATTATGGCAATTTTCTATTTGAGACTTAAAATATATAGGTAACATTATTTTTTATGAGTTATATATGACCAGAGTGCAATCTCCAGCTCACATACATCCTATAATACACCCATGCTCCTCACAGTTATGGCAAAGCTAAAGCTTTCCATGAACAATTTTTTAAAAACAACATAGGTTTTTTAACAATAACAATAACAACAACAACAACAACAATAACAATTTATGCCACCTCTCTCTGAGGACAACATATAATGGAACATATATAACATTAATCCAATTAATTTAAATTTATAAACTAACCCCCCCCCCAAACCATAAAAAGACAATCATTCCCATTCAATCAACTTATAAATATCCCAAAATATTCATCAGCCAGGGGGCTAGAGTCTAGTGGCCCCAAGACTGGTGGCATAAATGAATCTTAAGACTCTTGCAGAAGGCAAAGAGGGTGTGGGCAGTACGAATCTGTGGGGGAATCTGATTCCAGAGGGCTGGGGCCCCCACAGAGAAGGCTCTTCCCCTGGGTCCTGCCAAACAACATGGTCTATTTGACGGGACCTGGAGAAGGCCTACTAAGTGGGACTTTACTTCGCTGGGACTCATGCATTAGAAGGTGGTCCCGCAAGTATTTAAGTTTGATAATTTAGTTTGATAATATCAAACTAGTCAACATAAAAGATACATACAACTATTAAAATTGTGATAAGATCAAAACCAGGTAATTTAATGACTTTTCAAACTTACAACAGCACTGAAAAAAGTGATTTATGACCCTTTTCAGCACTTATGATTGTTGCAGAATCTTCATGGTCACATGATCAAAAGCCTTTGTCCACTCATCTCTCCTATTCCTTTCCTCTGAGAAGCTGCCTACACAAATTCTGCCAGGAGAGTGAGATATGCAAGTAATTCAGTTTCAGTCTTCAAAGCAGTCTGAACCCTGCTGTTCTGCTTGCATTTACTTTCAATTCAATTTATTTTTCAATTTATTAGATTTGTATGCCGCCCCTCTCTGAAGACTTTACACTTGTTCTGTTCCCGGGTCTATTTGACTCGGACTAAAAAAATGTTGATTTTAGCTACTGTAATTTTTTTTGAATACCTATTGCATTGGTACACTATAATATACTATGCTTGATCATAAACAAGTGAAAAATGAAATTAAAAATTAATGTTTATTTATTTATTTTGCTCAGAAACACCCCCCCCCCCGTTGTGTGCAATTATGGTCACTTTATATATAGATTAGGCTACAAGTTCCAAATTACATCCTAGTTTTTAGAATAGATTTCTTGCACATGACTAATTGTTTGGTTATCATGTTCCTCTTCATATTCCACTTGCATAACAATCACAGGCTACATTTGTATGTGTGTGATGGGGCCCTGAAACAGACCCTCTTCAAATCTGTACTCAGGGCTCATTCATGCAATCAATATATCACAGCAGTGATATATTGATTTATTGATTTCATGGATGATGTGATATGTGATCATATCTGATTTGATATATGATCATATGTGATGTGATATTATTATTATTATTATTGTTATTATTATTATTATTATTATTATTATTTATTAGATTTGTATACTGCCCCTCTCCGTAGACTCGTGATGTGATGATATGATATGTGCAATGGCACATATTAGCTTGCTTCATGGCACAGTAATCCAAAATGACTTTACAATATGCACCCTGTTGAAAAATGAGATGAAGTACACAGAAAAGTAAGTACATGATACCCAGACAACTAATTTTATGAAAGAAATCCATTGTACTAAAAACAAGAATGTAATTTGGAACTTGGAGCCTGGTCTTTATATAAAGCGAACATAATTGCAAACAGACACGGGGGGGAGGGGCTTTTCTGAGCAAAATAAATAAATAAACATTAATTTTTAATTTCATTTTCATTTGTTTATGATCAAGCATAGTAAGTATACCATGCTTGATCATAAACAAATGAATACCAATGCAATAGGTATAGAAAAAAATATTGCCATAGCTAAAATCAATCTTTTTCTTAGTCTAGGTCAAATAGACCTGGGAACAGAACAAGTGTATAGTCATTTTGTCCAGCAAAAACTTAGCACCTGCCCCCCCCAAAATAAAATACTCATAGAAAGAACCCCGCAACTGAGACAAAGTCATGTAATTTCAAGTTTCAGATATGCAGGGAAAAATTTTCAAACTTCATTTTGGGTCAAATAGACCCGAACAGAAAAAGCAGGGTAATACATTCGGTTGTCACAGAGGTGAGATGCTCCCTGTTTGGGCCTGCCAGCTGATGGCCAGAGACCTGATAGCAACAGCAGCACGAGGCTTTGTCCATCCACCTGGACACCACCATTTGGGTTCTTTTATCCTCTGCATATGCTCAAAGGGTTCTGTGCATGTGTAGCGGGTAAAAGAACCCAAATCTGGGCGTCTGTGCCAGTGGGTGAAGCATCACACTGCTATCCCTACTGGCTCTCTGACCACTGACAGGTATGTCCGAACTGAGAGCATTTCACCTCTGGGTTGTCACAGGAAAGCTACACAATGTCATTGATTCATTGTCAAATAACTAAGATGTCACTATGAAAGATTTTTCACCAACTGCTCTACATCAAATGCAGATTCTATTATATTGCAATCACTCTTCAGTTTAGCCACTTTATATAAAAACACTGGAACTCTCCTTTGGCTGGGAAAGATAATTTCTTTCTTGGATAGATACTGGCCACCTTTGATATGAAGGTGTTTTCTTTTGTCCTTGCAATGTTAATTAATTAAAATTAATTCCCACAGTGTCAGGGACCCCATTGTATTACTACCTTCATGAATTGCAACATTGGAGATTCTGTAATCTCCAGGAAGCCCATTAAACTGCCCAACTTAATCCTTGAGTCTCTCTGAAACAATTCAAAAAGACATGATTAAATCAGATGCTTCAATTCAGTTCAAGTCAGTCCAAGAAATGCTGCCGGTTCTATCCGGCTCACGCTGGCTGGTAAAGCTGATGGCGTAAGGTTCAGCGACCTGGTAGCTCTGCCCACCTACCCAGACACCAGTCACATCCCAGTTTTAACACTCTGCACATGCGCAGAGAGTCAAAATCACGATGTGATGATGGCACTTGAGCGAGCAAAGCAAGTGTGCACACACAGCACATGCACTTCCAAGCTGGGAGGGAAGCCAGCTGCATTTCATCCCTGGTTCAAATATTTGATTAAATACTTGTCTGAAGCAGGTGATTTAGGCTAACTTTTTTTTCTAAACTAATCATCCATTTGAAGCTTTGCAGAACCTACAAATTCAATCCACTTCATGTGTTCTTTTATTTGATATGGCTTTTCATGTATTCTAACAAGTACTAATTTTCTAAGGGCTGACATTTGAATATGTTCAACCTTGTGATTTTAAATGTAGGGCAATATCAACAAAAATGAATATGAGCTCAGACTGCATCCTGAGACACAAAGGGGTCTTTTTTTAATCTTGGGAAAGTGGTTGATTCCTTGAATTGATACATTATAATGGTCTGATGTTTTGTGGAGTACTTGGTTGTATTAATATAGAATCATATTAAGTCAAAAATAAAAGAGTTCTTTATTTTAGTGACACATCCGGGACAAAGTATTTACTATGTACTACAGTATTTACTATAGTACTTCTATGTACTACATACTATTAATCAGCTGCTGTAGTGTCTTTTACTTAATTGTAGGAAAAGGCATGGCAGCGGTGAAGAGTTACCAAAATTGTGGGCCTAGCTTATGCAGGACGCCCTGCATTTTCTTTCAACATCTTTCAATTGGGTACTCTGGGGTAGAGCTCCATTTTCGCTAGCCCATTGCGTTCTCCCCCGGTCCTGGACGTAGCCCACCGCTGCATGGCAGAACCTGGGGAAGAGTGGAAAAGGGGAATCAACCGAGAACTGTGATGGTGAACCTATGGCACATATGCCACAAGTGACACACAGAGCCCTCTCTCTGGGCATGCCGGCAATCAGGCCAGTTCAGCTGCACCATGCATTCATGGACAGCTTTTTTCACTCTCTGCTGCGCATGCATGGGGGCAAGGTGTATGTGGGAGACATGCATGCTTGGAGGTGGGGTGCATGTGCGAAGGTCATATGAGCATGTGTGGGGTTCATGTGCACATGCACGGGGAGAATGCATGCTGGAGATCACATACACATGCACTAGAGGGTGAGGATCATGTGGGAGAGTTAAGTCCACATGCGTGGGGGGCGGGGGTTGCATGTTGGGCCATACACACATTGCATCATGTGTGTGTTTGTGCTTTTGTCATGCGGCGATGAAAACTTTTAGCCATTGGTGACCTAGAATCACTACATAGCCACAAATGAACTATGTGCAATCCATTGCCATTAAACCTTTAAACCTATGTAACTCTCTGTTTCCTGAGAAGATTTATGTGCATAGGCCTTTACCAATAAAAAAGTTAAATTGAACCTTCACATGTGGACCCTAGTCTTTTGTGCCTGACATTATGGCCAAAGTTAAGAATGGAACAAAATCATAGGGAGATGGATGAAAACTATGAAAATTCCTTCACTCCATATTCTGCCACAGGTATCCCCTGCAAGTCAATATAGCATTATGTGCAGGGGTGGGCTACTGCCCGTATTGGGGGGGGGGAACGCAGTGGGGGAGCAAAAATGGAGCTCCACCCCAGAGCACCCAATTTGCACTGAAAGATATTGAAAGAAAGTGCAGGACATCCTGCATAAATCACACCTACAGTGTGGTAGTAAACATTTTGGTAGCCCTTCACTGATTATGTGTACTTTGAAATCAATGTATAAATGATGTATATTACATAGTGTGAGTCATGTGACATCATTCCTCCTTTGCTCCTCCCGTAGATGTCCTTAGATGCAAATGAGAAGAAGTTAGCATATCATTTTTATCTAATTCACAAATCTTAGTCTTCATTGTCTCCAATTTCATTCCACTCATCATGAATGAAATATTACAGTTGCAAGCTATCTGAAAAGCACTGGTAATACTGTTAATCTTTATTGCCGTCAGATAGTACTATAATTGCTGCTAGCTGTTTTTTACACAGAGATTATGCAATAATTTGGCATGATACAGACAATTAGCCTTAGCCTTTTAGCATTTAAAGCTATTAAAAGCTAATCTCAGTCAAAACTAGGTAGTGTGTTATATCTTGCCAATAGGGAGGCATATAAAGTCTCAAATATGATTTTGCCGTCATGGGTGTTAAGACTATTTCAATAGACAATATTCCTGTAGAAATCATGTTCTGCTATGTTCTAGAAAAAGGAAAAAAATCTTTGATACAATAAGCTAGTATAAACATTGTAAAACATTGCTTCTTCCCAATAATCATCTAACTCTCCATGGAATAGTCATGTAATTCTAATTCAGTAGATCTTAAGTCCAGCGTTAACACTATTGAATTCTATCAGTAATGTTGAGACATCAGATGTATTAAACCAACATTTTACAGGTTAGGAAATTTTCCAATTCCCAACTTTGCCAAGGAAAAATTGCTGGGGGCATTGTTACAATTTCTCAAGAAATCCTGTAGTGCAGTACTTCTCAAGTAGTGGGGTGCATCCCCTCGGGGGATGTAGCAATGCCAGGGGGATGCATGTGACCCTGGGAACATGTGTGGTCTCCCTCAATCGATTTCCCCAGACAGGAAGTGTTTTCCCAATTGTACGTTGGTCCAAACCTGTTGCTCTGAGCCCGGAAGAGAAGGTGGCCAGGCAGAGTGGGGCAGTTGCGTGGGTTCTTGTTGTTCTCAGCGGGTGCTGTAGTAGCCATGAACAGTATGGTGAACCTGCTGCTGAATAAGGAGGTGCATCCTCTTCATGATGCTAAAATCTAAAATTCCATTGGGGCCCAGATCGGAGAGTTGGTATGGGGCGTGAAATGTTTACTTCTTCCTAGAGTGGGCATAACAGAAAACAATTGAGAAGCAGTGCTGTAGTGTATGTTTCTGAAACTGTTAAAACAAGTAGGATTTTGCTGTTACTACAAGACACCCCATTGTATTTATTTTGCAAATGGTCTGACCTGGGAATGTTATACTAACTCTGATTTTGCTTATGATATTATTGCAGATCTACAGTTTAATGATGGATACCTTCTGGCTGGAATAAGGGTAGCCATTCAGTTTACAGTAGACCATGGCATAAATAATACAGGTCAATTTTATCACCTCTAGTGTTAACCTTTTCAAAAGAATATACAGAAGTGTTTCATTCCAAGGATAAACTGGTGATCATTCTTATACGTTGGTTTAGAATTTATCACCAACCAGATGGTTAATAACATACTCCAACTCCCCCATTTTAAACTGTGCTGTGTTACTTTATTTATGGCATTAGCATAATATTTAATTAGCAGCAATATTTCTGATAATGTTCTGCAGCAGTTGAATCTTCCAGCTTCTCATTAGGACAGAGACCAGAAAGTTTTGTATAAATGTCTCAAGAAAGAAGAAACTTGGTAGATGTCTCCTTTGAAGACCTATGGTATAGGTCTCAGAGAGGGTCCACAACTTGGGAATTCTCCTTGACCCGCATCTGAGATTAGAACATCATCTCTCAGCTGTGGCGAGGGGGATGTTTGCACAGTTCGCTTGGTGCACCAGTTGTGGCCCTATCTGGACAGGGAGTCTCTTCTCACAGTCACTCATGCCCCCATCACTTCCTGGTTCGATTACTGCAATGCTCTGTATATGGGGCTACCTTTAACGAACGTTCAGAGACTGTAGCTAGTCCAAAATGCAGCTGCACAAGCAGTCATGACCCTACCAAGGTATACCCATGTATTGCCATCACTTGATGAGCTGCATTGGCTACCGATTGGTCTCCAAATGCAATTTAAATTGTTGGTGATTACCTATAAAGCCCTACATGGCTTAGGACCAGATTACCTGGATCTGACCTGCCTCATGTATCCCAGCAGCCAGTCAGATCCCAAACAATCAGCCTTCTCCAGGTTCCCGTCAGCCAAGTAATATCACCTAGCAGGGCCTAGAGGAAGGGCCTTCTCTGTGGTGGCTCTGGTACTTTGGAACCAACTCCCTCCAGAGATCTGTACTTCCCTCACCCTCCTGGCCTTTAAAAACACACCTTAGCCGGCAGGCCTGGGACCATTGAGCATCGATACCTGCTCTGGCAGAACAGTATGATTTTGATGAGATGAATGTTGCTTGAATGGTTTATATGTTTTGGGATTTAAGAGTAGGTTTTAATTATTTGGATTCTTAAATGTAGCTTTTAGTGTAAAATTTTATATTGTTGATTTTGTATTTTTTATGCTGCAAGCTGCCCTGAATATCGGTGCCAATGATATGCCATTAAAATCCAAAGTAAAGTATTTTCCAGTTCTTTCCTTGAATGCGTAGCATGCAAATTTTTTGGGAAAAACAGCCATGAAAATGTTTCTTAAATTGATTTATGGATATATATCCATAAATAACTGCCCTGGTGCAGTGGTTAGAGTACAGTACTGCATTCTACTTCTGCCGATCATAGGCTGACAGCAGTTTGGTAGATTGAATCCTTCCAGGCTCAAGATTGACTCAGCCTTCCATCCTTCCAAGGTCAGTAAAATGAGGACCCAGATTTTGGGGGGAAATATGCTGACTTTGTAAACTGCTAAAAAGGGAGCTGTAAAAGCACTGTGAAGCGGTATATAAGTCTAAGTGCTATTGTTATATTTAATGCCATACGATTGGGAAAAAACTGGTCCAAGTGATCCACAAACGGTTGAGTGCCACCAGTAACAACTTCATATGAATATTCTGAAAAAACAAATGCACATATAGTAGAATAGAATAGAATAGAATGGAATTTTATTGGCCAAGTGTGATTGGACACATAAGGAATTTGTCTTAGTGCATATGCTCTCAGCATGCATAAAAGAAAAAGATACATTTGTCAAGAATCGTGTGGTACAACACTTAATGATTGTCATAGGGGTCAAATAAGCAATGAATTAACAATCAATATTAATAAAAATCTTAGGATACAAGCAACAAGTTACAGTCATACAGTCCTAAGTGGGAGGAAAACGATGATAGAAAAATTAGTAGAATAGAAGTGCAGATTTAGTAGAAAATCTGACAGTGTTGAGGGAATTATTTGTTTAGTAGAGTGATGGCATTCGGGAAAAATGTTCTTGTGCCTAGTTGTCTTGGTGTGCAGTGCTCTGTAGCGACGTTTTGAGGGTAGGAGTTGAAACAGTTTATGTCCAGGATGCGAGGGGTCAGTAAATATTTTCCCCGCCCTCTTTTTGACTCGTGCAGTCTACAGGTCCTCAATGGAAGGCAGGTTGGTGGCAATTATTTTTTCTGCAGTTCTGATTATACTCTGAAGTCTGTGTCATTCCTGTTGGGTTGCAGTACCAAACCAGACAGTAAGAAGAAGCCTGGTAAGAAGAATCAATGATGTTAAACCTATACATTTATTTATTGGGATTACAATATGAATACCCAGATCATCTCCCAAGAGTAAGATGGCAGTGAAATGTGGCATCATGGCTGATTATTATAATGAAAAACCTGATATTAGGTGACTTTCTTCTTGAATATGATTTTATGATTGTGTTGGTTATGACCTATAAAACCCTACATTGCATCGGACCAGAATATTTGCAGAACTGCCTCCTGCCACAAAAGTCCCAGCAACTGGTTAGGTCCCACAGAATCGGCCTTCTCCAGGTCCCGTCAACTTGACAATGTCGTTTGGTGGGACCCAATGGAAGAGCCTTCTCTGTGGAGGGCACGGCCCTCTGGAATCAGCTCCACCCAGAGATTCATACTGCCACCACCCTCCTTGCCTTCTGCAAGAGTCGGAAAACTCATGTATGCCACTAGGCTTGGTGCTATTAGACTCTAGCCCCCTGGGAAACAAGTGAATTGTAAGTTAGTTGATTTAATGGGAATGAGAGTTTTATTTAATGGTTTTACGTTTTTAGATTAATTAATTTAAGCTAATTGAATTTAGGATGGTAAACCACCCAAGTCCTCAGAGAGGGGTGGCAGCATATAAATCAAATAAATAAATAGATAGATAGATAGATAGATAGATGGATGGATGGATGGATGGATGGATGGATGGATGGATAGATAGATAGATAGATAGATAGATAGATAGATAGATAGATAGATAGATAGATAGATAAATAATCAAGCCACGGTAACTGTTCTATGTAATTTCAAGCCTTCCAGTTGCAAATATTTATCACTTAATACTTTGTGAGTACATTTCATCACAACTTGATATCAGGTTACCTCTGTTCCAAGTCTCCATATTTAAATGATTGAGCACATTCCCTAGGTGCGTTAATATCTGCCCCCCTAGATTCATTAGGGAAATATTTATCCAAAGTGGCTTTAACTTGTGAATGTTAATAGCAATATGAGAAAAATCCAGTTCTAAATCCTGCCTGTTAAATAGGGTGAATGGAAGAGGTTGGACTCAGGCTTCAGTGACAACAGCTCTTTATTCAGCAACTATGTATAAATTTGGCAATTGCTTGCCTGAAAGTTTGTCCTTTTATAGGTAATTATCAGGCAGCTCCTCCAACCAGATTGGCTTATTTTCTCACCTGAATGGTGGACCTGATTGAAACCTTCTTAACTGATTCTGAGTATCTAGCACTGCCCCAGTTCTAAAGCAATACAACAATGCAGCTCTTTGAATTCCATCTTCTGTCCTGCTTGATAATAATTTCACAGACTACCATCCACAGCTTGGATACAGAAGCTAGAGAACTGGAGGACCAGAAGAACCATTCCCAGGGGATCACACTTCATTGCAAGTCCTATTCTTTCTTAGGATTTCTTAAGGCATTAATGTAGACTCCAGATCCCTGAGCATTCTTCATGATAACACACTTCACAGTGTTGTGATCTTTGGCACCCTTCTTCTTAATCTTTCACCTCTTGTCTGCTGCCATATGTTTGTAGTGTGAACACTCAAAAATAAGAAACTTATTTATATTGTGTGTGGATTTTTTTCTCCAGAGGTGCTTGCTTGGAACTTACTTTCATATTCAATTTTAGATTAGATTATGTTAAAATATTCATGAACTGGGAGAGAAATGGTAACAAGGTCAGCCAATTAATAGGCATGGCAACTAAGTCAGCCAAAGGGAGTTGAACCACATCTGAGTCTGTGCAGAAAATTGAAACTGAAACTTAAACTAGAAGGTTGGGTGTGGTCCAGCCCACTCTGTACTCTGCTCTAAACTCTGAAATTAAGCTGTTCTCTGCTGTTGGTATTGTATATATACTGCTCAAAGAAAAAATAAAGGGAACACTTCTGTACAAAGCTGAATGTGCACAACAGCATGTGAAATTGATTGTCAATCAGCTTCCTAAGTGGACGGTTTGATTTCACAGAAGTTTTATTTACTTGGAGTTATATGGTGTTGTTTAAGTGTTCCCTTTATTTATTTATTTTGAGCTGTGTATATTCATACATATAAAGACTGAATCCAACTGAATCAGTTATCTGTGCTTCTGGATCTGAATTATGCAACAAACTCTGATAGATTAGATTAGATTCTGAAGAGGGATACTGTAGAATTATTCATATGCAGCATGCTTCAGGCCTCTACAACATGGCTTGGCGTTGCTTCTAGGAAGATCCTTTGCAGCATGAAGGCAATGCAATTCTCCATGATGAGAAATGACACAATTCTCCTTGATGATGCACCTTGCATGACCTTGAAGCCTCAGCCAGCAGATATTCTTGCACATCAAGAGTGACTGCAGAGAAGCTATTCAACTACTGGAGAGGGAATCTATATTGCTTCGCAAAGTGTAATCGCAATCAGCCAGCTTTTCAAAGCTTTGCATGGATATATACTCTCACAAACATACAAATATATGCATGTATGTGCACACACACACACACACACACATTTTGAAATATCATTCATGCCATTGAAAGCTATGGAATGATTATAATTCCTGTGTCCACAAAGCTACTGGCTTTACAATTAAGCATGTACTCAGAGCATGTTTATGTAAATTATGGGTGACATTTCTCTCCAAATTAGGGAAGCCACAAGCATCCACAGACATTTTGCATATTCAGATCATTTCAGCAGGGGTCTTGGAGCACTGCCACAGTACAAAACAACAAGGGAAGCAACAGAAATGCAGAACTCATATCTGCATGAGCTATGAAATCCATCTCTTCATATAAAGATAGCTTGAAAAAAAATGCTTACATAAGTAATTTCATTTTGCTTTCACGCTGTGGCTGGAAGTCAACAGTAATATAATACACACATTCAAAGTAATTTTAAGTGCTTTCTGTCACGCATGGCAAATTAAAATGTTCCATTAACAAAACAAATCCTTGATGCTATAAATCAAGCTGCACTAAGTAAATCACGGTTAGTGAAAACAAAATTGTAATTCCATCACTGTGATTAAGCAGAGGCTAGAAATAGCAAGATATATCATATTTAATGGAAAGAATGTGATCATTAAATACCTAAGACTTGTTAATTTTTTAAAGGCATTATCATACGTCTTGCCTAGCATTCATATTTAAAAGTTTCTCAGCATGCTGCTCTATTAAGTTCATATAACAGAATATAGTTAAAATCCAGCAACACCCAAGAGGGGAGATTTGTACAATTTTATGGGGACACAAACCTTTTTCCACTGCTGTTTTTATGGTTATTCATCCTCTGTGTCAGATCCCTCTCACATTAAGATTGCCCTCATACCAACTCTATTAGAAATGAAAGCAAAACTGATAATTGACAGTTTCCAAGGCTTCCCTTTTTTTCTTGGGATACTTTCTTATCCACCATAATCAACCACTAGCTTGTCCATGTGTCCGAACTGGTTTGAATGATTAGTATGTATGCAATTGAATTGCCTTTAGTTTTAATTACGATTTTAGAAATTAGGATTTTTTCCCCTTGACTTCTTTTTATTGCTGCTGTTATTTGTAATTTTTATATTGTTGTAAGCTGCCCTGAGTCCTTCGGCATTGGGCAGCATAGAAGTAAAATAATAAATAAAAATAAAAATAAAAATAAAAATAATAAAATAAAATAAAATAAAATAAAAAAATAAAATAAAATAAAATAAAAAAATAAAATAAAATAAAATAAAACAAAACAAAACAAAACAAAAAATAAAAAATAAAAAATAAAAAATAAAAAATAAAATGAAATAAAATGAAAATATATAAAATAAATAATGAAATAAAATAAAATAAAATATTAAAAAAATAAAAATAAAAAAATCCTTTGTGCATTTTCTTACCAATCATTTGGTCTATGCTATCCTTGTTTAGAAAACAGAAACAACTGTAAATAGTCTACAGAAATGGGTCACAGTCTTTAAGGCTTTTTGTGGCTTGTTACTAGCAATAGAATACACATCAGAAACTTTAATTCACTGTAAAAACAGAACAATTCTGCATCTTTTATTTTGCAGTCACTCTGATAGCCACAGTCTGTTCCCCTCCCAAGTTAAGGTTTTGGATTTTCTGCAATGTCTATGGCTATTTCTTGGGGTGAACTTACATCCTTTTAAAGAAGTGTGTGCCTAAATTGGAAGCAATCTGAAATTTAGTTCTAACAGTTTCAGTCTGCCATCAACCCAATTAAATAGGTTAATTAAAAAGATGGGGACGGGTTAAAAATGGATGGTTATCTCTATAGGTAAATTGAAGTTTAAAGTTATATCTTACAAATCTCATTTTTTAATGAAACAAAGTTCAAATGGTAGGAGCAAGAAAATTTGTAATCCACTTTTAGCTTATCACCTTCATGAGAAAGTTGAAACTCTGTCAAGTCAAATTCTGGAGATGAGCCCCTGGCATTTTCTTTGCCACCATATGAAGGAACTTTTCTATTACTTCTGTGTTTTATTTTTCCTTAACTTTTCAGGTATATAGCCTACAACCCTGTGATTTTGGATGATTTCCCATCCAAGTAATAAGAGCAACTAGTAAATTGAAACAAGCCAATAATTATTATTTTTAATCCATTGATAAGTCTTTTAAACAAATTCTTATTGTCTAACATTCTCATAATTCTTTTTATTAAGAATGTATTCTTATGAGAAGCTTTCATGACATCTGATTACATTCTTGGGAGTCATAATTTATGCAAAGGACCCCAAGATTATGCAGTCAATCCCCTAAATAATAATCCTCAACAGATTAGCTTTCAACTAGACTGTATTTTACCTTAAATTATTCCGAAGTAGTTTAGAATTAGAGTGAACTAAGCAAGATGTACTTTGTGACAGTAAAACATGTGGGTTTTTTTTAAAAGATCAAATTAAATTTCAGATTAAGAAAAAAAATTAAAGCTCCAATTTAGGTGCCCAGGTTTATACTTGTATACTACATGGAATGGAGATTGGTATGTTTGTATAACATGCATACTGGGCCAGTGAATTATCACTGATACTATCTGGCCCTTGTAGGAGCCAAGTAAGTTTTGTATCTGGTCCTTGTATGAGTCAAATAAGATTTGAATATGATCCTTGTATGAACCATATATTGAAAAAAAATGTAGGTCATCCTGCACAAGCCACGCCCACAGTGTGGTAGTAAAAATTTGGGTAGCCCTTCACTGGAGCCAGATAAATCTTACGAACTGTGTACACTTACTTGGTCTTTTTTTTTTTTTTTTTATTATTATTATTATTATTATTATTATTATTATTATTATTATTATTAATTAGATTTGTATGCCACCCCTCTCCGTAGACTTGGGGAGGCTCACAACAATAACAAAGACAATGTAAGAACAAATCTAATAATTTAAAAAATACTAAAAACCCCATTATTAAAAGCAAACATACATACAAACATACCATGTATAAACTGTATAGGCCCGGGGGAGATGTCTCAGTTCCCCCATGCCTGACGGCAGAGATGGGTCTTAAGGACTTTACGAAAGGCAAGGAGGGTGGGGGCAGTTCTAATCTCTGGGGGGAGCTGGTTCCAGAGGGTTGGGGCCACCACAGAGAAGGCTCTTCTCCTGGGTCCCGCCGCCTTCACAATAAGTTGTACTTTCTTCTTAATGGCTGCATTTTAATACAGAAGAACCATTAACATAGGAAAAAGTTGGTTTGAACAATCATTTTGTGTTTTTCTTTCTCTTTTTCAGGTTTACTGTTTTTCTCAGGATATGAATAGTTACCTACACCAAATTCAGTTTCAGAGGAAGGTTCATCAGAGGGGAAAGCAAATTAACAGAGGAAGTGCTTTCCATATGGCAGAGAGATATGTGCCAACTAGAAGGTGAACATATTGTTGCTTGCTCCTCAACCTGGCAAAACTACTTCTGTACTGTCTTTTGGCAGCCCAATATAGGGGGAGGGGGAGGAGGTTGGTTTGTTAACATGCTAGTGTAGCAGCAATGTTTAGCTTTCCAATCTCTACATCACAGTTCCCAAGTAAAGTTGCAGGGGAATTATAATCTAATTTAGAATTGTTATGAAAATAGCAAATGTTTTCTAATTATCCTCAAGAGAAAGCCTATTATTTGGGAAGCAGGGATGGAGAATCACACTTCATTAACCAATTGGCTCAGAAAAGATGCTTTGCACCTTGATATTAGGTGCACTTGTTTCTCATGCTTGTTTCCCCTACCACCACCACTATGAGACAATACTCTTTTTTAATTTAAAAAGTGAGCAAGTAAGAAAAAAAGAGATGATATAACACCAGTAAGTGTAAGAAAATATTGTTTTTTTAACAATAAGGAAAATGATTTCAAAGATCTTTTTGAAATTCTGAAATGAGTACCATTCCATTGTTTTTCTATTTAAAGTTATCATTAAAAATGAGAAAGAAGAAAGCTTACTAAAATTTTAGAATGTAAATATTTAGTTTCCTAACTTCTACTTTGTTGTATTCTGAAGGCGATTCTTGCTTAAATTTTCCCTCCTGATTTTTCTTATTTCCTAATATGCCATAGTCCACCTTGGTTCCAAATACTCAGAAAAAAATATTTGATAATGGAAATATTACTTCCCTTTTTCAGTTCCTTTTTTCCATTTTCTACCCTCAAGTTAGATATAGATTTTTGTAAGCTTAAAATTAAATTTCCATGGAGTTCATACACCATCACATACTTTAGAAGCATCACAGAAAAAGGGATCCATCGCTTTCTTTCTGCATCACATATAATATAATAAAACTTCAATTTAACAGGCCATTTGATGGGAGAAGTGTGTCCATTAAATCCAAATATGTGTCATTTGCATCCATTTAGGTTGATTGCCTGATTATGTAATTGATGTAAATTGTGTCTTTTGCAATAAAATTTCAATTTCATGGACATAGTAATCTGCCAAGGGGACAAGTGATAAAATATGTATTACCCACCAAGGAGGCTGGAAATATCTCAAAACATTTTTTGTTCAGTTTGGTGACACTGTGGTTAGGAATCGATATCTATGTAAATATAAAATCCTGGATACAAAATAAAAAATTTCAGTGTGAGAAATATTCATCCCTGAAATGGGTGAAGAATCTGAACTGTAAGTAAACCAAGATCCATTAAATCAGGCTTTGCTCCATCATACATAACTACAATTTATTTTGTGATGAAAACATGTTATTTACACTGAAAACATACACTAGAGTGCTCAGCTTCCTGAGAAATTTGCTTTCTAAGTGTGCATCTTCTGAAAGAGCCAATGAATCAACTGTTATCTCAACAGCAAAACTGGATGGCAGGAAACCTATATAGTGACAGAGTTTTAAGATTTAATCCAGCCGAAAAATTATAATGAAGATGAACAAAATCAATAGTAAACAACAAGAGAAATGTTCAAAACTTAAGAATTCAAATAATATATGAAACTTAAACCAGTGGTGGGATTCAAATTTTTTTACTACTGGTTCTGTAGGCATGGCTTGGTGAGTGTAGCACAGGAAGGGTATTGTACAATGTCCAAACACACCCTTCGGGGAAGGTTACTGCAAAATACCCATTTCTTCCCAATCAGCTGGGACTCAGGAGGCAGAGAATATATGTGGTGGGGCCACTCAGAGGTAGTATTTACAGGTTTTCAGAACTATTCAAAATTTCCACTACCAATTATCCAGAACTGGTCAGAACATGCTGAAAACCACCTCTGACTTGATCCTTGGAGTTCATGAGAATCTTGAATACTTATGTTCTGGTAGCTTTAAATGTCTAAGCTACTTATTAGCATCTTGGAGGAATTAATAGCAATAGCACTTAGACTTAAACACCACTTCATAGTGCTTTCACAGATCTCTCTAAACAGTATTACAGATTCAGCATATTATCATTGGGTCTTCATTCTCCCTGGGTCTTTGTCCTCATTTTACCAATTTGGGTCCCCATTTTACCAACCTGGGAAGGATGGAAGGCTGAGTCAACTTTGAACGAGTCAGAAATCGAACTCCAGGCAGTGAGCTAGCCTGCAATACTTCATCCTAACCACTAAGCCACCAAGGTAATGTCATGTGTTAAATCAGAGGCAAGAGGCCGAGAGGAAAGTGACAACAGCTCTTTATTAAATCAGCAGAAGCATTCAAGAGTCCAGCTCGCAGGCTGGCAAAGAATTAGAGAGAGTTAAAGGAAACCCCGGCTAAACCCGCACTTATATACTTTGTTGCCAGCGCCGGGATTGGTGACATTGTTTCAAGTCTTCGCGCTGAAGCTCCCGGTTGGTCGTGCTTTGCAGGCTTCCTATTGGTCAGCCTGCGGGTTCCTATTGGCTGCGTCTGGTCCAATCGGAGATCTTCATTTCTCTAACAGCATGCAAACATAACATCATGGTTCTGAGCAATGAACCCAATTGAATAAGAAGCTGATTCATGAGGCTAAATGTCATGGTTCCGAGCAATGAACCCAATTGAATTAGAAGCTCCATTCAGGCTTGGAAGACCTTAAGTTGAGTACTTTGTAACAGCACTTAGAAAGCTGAATAATCCCCACATTTCAGAATAATAAAATAATAGAAACTTCCCACCCCCAGGTGTCCTGTGTCACATTAACCAATCAGTCCAGTGGGTTCTTTCCCCCTCAGTCTCAGCAGATGTTCTTGCTATGACCTTGGTTCACACGCTGTGTCTGATGGATGTTGATTATATTTTACCAAAGCTAGAAAGAAAACCAAATATGTAAAAGGAAAACCAGAACTTAAATGCTTCCAAACTGCAGTAGAAAGCATCAGGTCAAGTGGGTTAATTTAAATAGGTCAGCCTAGTCACATACAATATAGATACTCCTTCTAACACAATATTTAACACTTCTACGGTGCTTTCATTTTTTTTTCCTGCCTCCACAATTTTCATGTCACGCTCACTTAATCTTACAATGTAGGTAAGTTTCCATTTTGCTTTTCCTCAATGCTGAAAAGCCAGGGCACTTCAGAATACTCTAGTTATATTCCTTTGGCTTCTATCTAACACAGTTTAGCATTTTTTAGAATACGTATTTCAGAATCTGATATTGCTTTTCATTACCTAGCTATTGTTGATAATGACACATATGCTACAAGGAGACTGGCTTGATTTTATAAATGACATAGAGCTTGCTGAAATGGGAATTTTAAAGCAGGGGGGGCCTTGGTTAACTGAAAAGAGGTATAAATGTATCTGCTGCTTGTGTTAATGGATTTCTAAGTACAATATGAAGTGGTTTTGGGATTCTCAATGTATTAATCTGTTTGCCAAGATTATTTCTATATGAATAGTGAGCCAATTATAAAAGGATTTAGAAGGAAATATTGTTCAAAATGGGTTTTCCATTATTATTATTATTATTATTATTATTATTATTATTATTATTATAGATTAGATTAGATTAGATTTATTGGATTTATATGCCGCCCCTCTCCGCAAACTCAGGGCGGCTCACAACAATAATAAAAAACAGTACATAATAACAAATCCAATACCCACCAATCTAATTACAATTTAAAATTAAATAGATGCATAAAACAGTCCCAAAATATATAAAAACAGGCACACAGTCAATCAATCAGATGGCAGAACAACATGGGCAAGGGGGAAATGCTTTAGTTCCCCCATGCCTGATGGCAGAGGTGGGTCTTAAGGAGTTTACGAAAGGCAGGGAGGGTGGGGGCAATCCTAATCTCAGGGGGGAGCTCGTTCCAGAGGGTCGGGGCCCCCACAGAGAAGGCTCTTCCCCTGGGTCCTGCCAGATGGCATTGTTTAGTCGACGGGACCCAAAGAAGGCCGACTCTGTGGGACCTAACCGGTTGCTGGGATTCGTGTGGCAGGAGGCGGTCCCGGAGATATTCTGGTCCGGTGCCATGAAGGGCTTTATAGGTCATAACCAACACTTTGAATTGTGACCGGAAACTGATCGGCAACCAATGCAACAATTGGTCACATGATTTCAGACATGTTAGTAGAAATATTCATTTTGGTGGTCTCATTTGATGTCACTCACACAGAGAGACAACACAGCTGTCTGAAACATGCACCTTTGCTATTCGTGGATTTTCATAACTGCAACATAGCAACAAGATATGAAGAAACTTGTAGACCACATTCAAGTATTTGAAACAGTGCAGGATAGAAAATATACATGCCTCCTCATTTTATGAGTATTTCCACTGTCAGTAACTATTTTTATGTCAACAAATCAGCACAGAACAAGCATAGTGGAATAAAACTCAATCATCAAGAGAATTTCCAAGATTGAATTTTCTCATTTAAAGAGCCATACTCCATTTAGTAGTAAAGGTCTCTTAAGCCTTCGTAAATTCCTGTACTTAACTATGGAAGGAATTTTATTATTTATCTAGCAATAAAGATGGTCACACACTTTTAGATACTCTAAGGAATAACATTAAATGTTTACTCCAACTTTAATGAAAAAGTGACATACAGTAATCCCTATTTATAAATAGCTGGGAAACCAATTTTTGAGGATTTGGCTGAAAATTAGCATAACCCTCTTATTCTAGACTTACTTTAAAATCAGTAGACAGCCATTTTAAGTCCCTCCAGACATATTGCAATAGGATATAAGTCAGGACTCCAGCTGGGCCACTCTATGACATTCACAATGTTGTCCCTAAGCCACTTCTGTAGCGTTTTTGTCTATGTGCTTAGGATCAATGCCATGTTGGAAAGTGAACCTTTGATCCAGTGTGAGATTCTGAGCAGGTTTTCATCCAAGATATACCTGCACTTTTCTCCATTAAGCTTTCCCTCAAACTCTGACCAGTCTCCCAGTTCCTGTTGCTGAAAAACACTCCCACAGCATGATGCTATCACCACCATGCTTCACTGTTGGGATTATATTGGGCAAGTGATGAGTGGTGCCTGGTTCCCTCTAGTCAAACTCCAAACTTGCTCAATATCATCCCAACAGAGAAGCATGGTGGTGGCAGCATCATGCTGTGGGAGTGTTTTTCAGCAACAGGGACTGGGAGTGAATTGTCTGACCTCAATTCATAAGACCAGAGAATCTTGTCTCTCACAATTTGCGAGTCCATCAGGTGCAGGTTTTTTTTTTTTGTGTGTGTGTGCTTGTTTTGCAAACTCCACATTTTGCACTGGGGGAGGTTTCTGTCTAGCCATTCTGCCATAAAGCCCAGATCAGTAGATGGCAAGTAGTGATGGCTGTCCTTCTGGAGCTCTGTCCCATCTCCACACAGTATCTCTAAAGCTCAGTCAATGTGACAATTGGGTTCTTGGTCTCCTCTCTTACTAAGGCCCTTCTCCCCCAATTGCTCAGTTTGACTGGGCGAGTTCTTGGAAGAGTCCTGGTTGTGACAAACTTCTTCCATTTGAGAATTATGGAGGCCAGTGTGCTGTTAGTGCAGCAGAAATTTTATTGCAGCCTTCCCCAGATCTGTGCCTTGCAATAATCCTATATCTGAGCTCTGCAGACAGTTCCTTAGACCTTATGGGTTTTGATCTGCTACAGTATGCATTTTCAGCTTCTATAGAGAGTTGTGAGCCTTTCCAAATCATGTCCAACCAGATCAACGTCAAGCAAGGTGTAGAAACATCTCAACAGCAATGAAAAGAAATGGTTATATCTTATGACACATATAATTACTGCAGTCAGAATTTTGATAGTGCAAATGTGGAAAAAAGAACAAATCCATCTGTAAATTTAATTATCGAAAAAATCTATTGATGCGCTGAAATGGATGAAATGATGAATGCAATCAAAGGAGTAAGAATTAAAGAAACCAAAGAAATATGGAAAAATGGTATGAATGGATCCACAACAAAAATTAAATATTCAAAACAAAAAAAAGCATAGGTTTACATGTAGCAGATTTAAATATATTAACACTCTATGCCTTACTAACCTACTAAGTTGTATATGGTTCGCTCATGACATAGAAGTGTGATTTGTAACTATAATATGTAAAAGGTTACGGTATTAGATCTGTAAATGCAGATATATGAATTTTTTTTGTTTTAAATAATAAAAGTTAAATATATATTTCAAGTTTGTGAGTGACATAGGGGAAGGTCTGGTAGGGAAGGTTTGCCTATTTGCCGATGACTCTAAAGTGTGCAATAGGGTTGATATTCCTGGAGGGGTCTGTAATATGGTAAATGATTTAGCTTTACTAGATAAATGGTCAAAGCAATGGAAACTGCAGTTTAATGTTTCCAAATGTAAAATAATGCACTTGGGGAAAAGGAATCCTCAATCTGAGTATTGCATTGGCAGTTCTGTGTTAGCAAAAACTTCAGAAGAGAAGGATTTAGGGGTAGTGATTTCTGACAGTCTCAAAATGGGTGAGCAGTGTGGTCGAGTGGTAGGAAAAGCAAGTAGGATGCTTGGCTGCATAGCTAGAGGTATAACAAGCAGGAAGAGGGAGATTGTGATCCCTTTATATAGAGCGCTGGTGAGACCACATTTGGAGTACTGTGTTGACTTCTGGAGACCTCACCTACAAAAAGATATTGACAAAATTGAACGGGTCCAAAGACAGGCTACAAGAATGGTGGAAGGTCTTAAGTATAAAACGTATCAGGAAAGACTTAATGAACTCAATCTGTATAGTCTGGAGGACAGAAGAAAAAGGGGGGACATGATCGAAACATTTAAATATGTTAAAGGGTTAAATAAGGTTCAGGAGGGAAGTGTTTTTAATAGGAAAGTGAACAAGAACAAGGGAACAGAATCTGAAGTTAGTTGGGGGAAAGATCAAAGGCAACATGAGAAAATATTATTTTACTGAAAGAGTAGTAGATCCTTGGAACAAACTTCCAGCAGACATGGTTGGTAAATCCACAGTAATTGAATTTAAACATGCCTGGGATAAACATATATCCATTGTAAGATAAAATACAGGAAATAGTATAAGGGCAGAGTAGATGGACCATGAGGTCTTTTTCTGCCATCAGTCTTCTATGTTTCTAAGTGTTGTTGCAAAAGGTCTGAATATTCATGCTAATGTGGTATTTCAGGTTTTTTAAAATAAGTTTACAGATATTTCTAAACTTTGTTTTCTTGAAATGTGTAATTTACTTTAGAAATCCACAACATTTATAAAATTAGTTAGTTCTGCTTCTATGTGTATTTTTGTTGCCAATAAAGAAAAACACCCTTCTGCATCCTCACCAATTACTTTGGTCCTTTTCACAACAAATTAACTTCTCATCCTTCCTTAAAGATTCTTCATTTCTCTAAAGAGTCTTTCTAAATTCCTTCACGAATCTACCACAGAGGTGTAAATTAAAGATGGACTCCTCCTGGATGTATAAACGCCTCAATAAATTTCATAGATTTCTGCAGTACTGAAAAATAAGAGGGGGGGGGGAATCACCTCAGAATACACAATCATTATTTTGTATTCAAGGTCTCCCGTTTGAAAACTTTAAAGTAATTTGTTTATGTCCTAGTGGCAGATGCTTGTCTTTCTCCATCTAAGTGTCCTGTTAACAAGCAGGATTCTGATTGTCCAAGAAAGTAACTTGAATGAGAAATCTATAACTTTCACTTCATTGCATCTTTATTCCCACCCCTTGCCTGCCCATACATGGCATAGAGAATATTTCCCCCTGCTTCTTAAGAGACAAATTGAAGTGCCACCATTATTCCAATTCTGAGGCTGCCTTCTGGCACCTTTCGTAGTCCTCAGGTCATGAATTGCTTCATCAAAGTGGAAGTGCAGCACTTATGGAGGCTTAATGTCATCATAATGTACTGCAGTTCTAGGGTTTTTGCTGCTGCAATCCACATGAATTTGAAATGCTTATGGTCCATTAAGGGGCAGGATTCTGGAAAATGCTTTAAAATGTACCAGTGCTGTTGGCTACGCCAGCAGAGTGCCTGATCTACCTTTTCCAACAAGAACATTTCTCTAAAGAAGAAAGAACAGCTGTGCTGAATATTATACCATTACTAAAGTGAGGCTAAAGTTGCCAAAGATGACATTTCTGAATATTGTGCGTTGGAATGTTTCAAAAAATCCCGAGAGCAACTTTAACAAATGCTGCCTTCTCCTCTACCAAATCATTTTAGAATCCTCCGCTGAACCGTTTCAATCCCCAAATGACACCAAGACAATCTCCAGCATTAACCATTCATCTTGCCTCTGGAGGCATCTCTCCTCTTGTAGTTCAGTCCCCCTCAAAGCCTTTCCTCAGAGTCAAGCATCTGACAGATGCACAAATGTAGTCCCACTGGAGTAGATTTTATTTTACCTGCAGAACAGGATGAAACAAATGCCTGACAAAGTCAAAGAGGCAGAATGTCATACAGAGAGAGAGAGAGGGAGAGGGAGAGAGAGAGAGGTTTGTGTGTGTGTGTGTGTGTGTGTGTGTTCTCTTTCTCTCTCTCTTCAGGGTGACACCATGCCTGAGGTGGGAAGGTAAAGAGAGGGATCAGGAAAGTATCCAAGTAGCCCATGGCACTGAGTGACAAGGAACTGTCCAAAAGGGTACATGGGGATGCACAAGGCCCAGTTCCCAGAGTTGGATGTAGGTGCTGGGGGGTTGTTTCTGTGTGCTCCTGTTTACATGTGCCACTCTCCCCTCAATGATAGTGGTCGCCACTGCCCCTTTCTTCCTCCCCCTCCTCACACACCCTACTTTCCACCCCGAGAAGGTGCAAACCTCTTGAGGTTTTTTACTCAAAGGAATCTTTTTAAAATTTCCAAAAATAATATTGTTCTTTGCATTCTTGGTAAAAGCAGAATAGAAAGTGAATTTAAGGCATATATGGTTTCAACAAATCTTTTACAGGGAGAGTCTTAAAATACCATATGATATGCATTTCTACCCAGGCTCCAATAAAACTATAGAAGATCTTGCAAGCTATTTATTCCACTGACCTATTTCTCATTTTTGTCCATGATAAAGTTTTGAATATACACAAAAAAGATTTTATTAGAGAGACTGGCAAACTTCATTTGAACAGTTGCTAAACAGTGAAATTATTTAATTAAAAGTTCTTAAATCTTTATTTAGTATTAATGATGCACCCATATATGAATTTTATTATTTTCCTTATTTTAAGAATCGTCAGGCTAATGGTTTCCTTAAAATTCTATTGACATGTTTTCTTTCTAAAGTTTCACTTTTGGGTTGGGGTTATATGGCCATGCATGTTTGAATAAACAGTCATTTGAGTGAGTTCTGCAAGCCTGAACTGATAAACCTTTTGCTTCAGTAAGAACCTATATCTGGGCCTAATTTGAGATTCAGATTCCTAGCTCTAGTTCTTTGCGAAGGTTTCAGTAACATTTAGAATAGAAACTTTATTGATTTAAATTATCTGACCATGTAAACAAAATAAATTAGTATAAATATGCAAGTATATTCAAAGAATACAATAAGACATATTCACAGTAAGTTATCATCCCTATAGTTAACCACAATCTGAATAATTTGATATTTGATCCATTTTGAAAGGGCCTTTGAAATTAAGAGTCCAGTGTTACTAATGATATGCAAGTTCCTTCTCTGCTAAAACTAAAACTAAACTGGTTTCTCCCAGATTCTTCAGTATTTATTTGCTTTTTTTTAGTTTTTAAATAAGAATTTAAATAAGCAGACCTTTGTACAGAATTCAGTTTGTACTTGAAAAGAGTATGTCCAATGTCTCAATGGCTGCTGCTCCACAAATGCATAGAGTTCCTTCCTTCAGATGGAACTCTATGAAACTTTTCATACCTTAGCACCTAGGTGTAATTCAACCAGTTCGGATGGCTTGTGTGAGCCGGTAGGAATAATTTGAATTGGCTTGCTGAACCAGTAAAAACCATCCCTGATTGATCCCACCCATGCTCACCCACTTGCCCACTTGTTGTTCACCCCTTCCAGCCACTCACTCGCCCCTTGTGACCAGGTCAGGGAACATACAGGGAACATACATACTTCAGGTCATGCAGAATGCAGCTGCGAGAGTAATCATGGGCTTTCCCAAATATGCCCATGTTACACCAACACTCCACAGTCTGCATTGGTTGCCGATCAGTTTCCGGTCACAATTCAAAGTGTTGATTATGACCTATAAAGCCCTTCATGGCACCAGACCAGATTATCTCAGGGACCGCCTTCTGCTGCACGAATCCCAGTGACCAGTTAGGTCCCACAGAGTGGGTCTTCTCCATGTCCCGTCAACTAAACAATGTCGCTTGGCGGGACCCAGGGGAAGAGCCTTCTCTGTGGCGGCCCTGGCCCTCCAGAACCAACTCCCCCCCAGAGATTAGAATTGCGCCCACCCTCCTTGCCTTTTGTAAGCTTCTTAAAACCCACCTCTGCCACCAGGCATGGGGAACTAAGATACTCTTTCCCCCTAGGCCTTTACAATGTTATGCATGGTATGTCTGTTTGTATGTTTGGTTTTATAATAAGGGTTTTTAACTGTTTTAATATTGGATTGTTATATGCTGTTTTTATTACTGTTGTTAGCTGCCCCGAGTCTACGGAGAGGGGCGGCATACAAATCCAATAAATGAATGAATGAATAAACAAATAAATGAATAAATAAATGCATGCATGCATGCATGCATGCATACATACATACATACATACATACATACATACATACATACATACATACAATTCCCCAGCTCTGGCCTTGCCCCGAAGCTGTCACCCCCTCACTACCTGCTCATCCTCTGCCTCACTCACCTACCTTCGCACCTTGGGGGTGGGACATGATGAGACTTAGACACTTTTCATGTCGAGAAGCCTCAGCTGCTGGCAGTCATTTACGGCTGCCTTCTGAGCAGCTCTGTTGTGAACTGGGGGAGAAAAGTTCAGCTTCTCTCTGCCACAGCATTCAATGTGGCCACTTCTTCCCTCCTTCTCGGGCTCATACACACAGAGCAAACATGATAAAAAGGCAAGAAGCAGCCAAGTTAAATACTGCAGCAGAGAGAATCCAAACTTGTCTTCCTCCATTCACAGAGAAGCTGCTGCAGCCTGGGCGTTTGCCCAGGTTCGCCTGGTGCACCAGTTGCGGCCCTATCTGGACCGGGACTCATTACTCACAGTCACTCATGCCCTCATCACCTCGAGGTTCGACTACTGTAATGCTCTCTACATGGGGCTACCTTTGAAAAGTGTTCGGAAACTTCAGATCGTGCAGAATGCAGCTGCGAGAGCAGTCATGGGCTTACCTAGGTACGCCCATGTTTCACCATCACTCCGCAGTCTGCATTGGCTGCCGATCAATTTCCGGTCACAATTCAAAGTGTTGGTTATGACCTTTAAAGCCCTTCATGGCATCGGACCAGAATATCTCCGAGACCGCCTCCTGCCACACGAATCCCAGCGACCGATTAGGTCCCACAGAGTGGGCCTTCTCCGGGTCCCGTCAACTAAACAATGCCGGTTGGCGGGTCCCAGGGGAAGAGCCTTCTCTGTGGCGGCGCCGGCTCTCTGGAACCAACTCCCCCCGGAGATTAGAACTGCCCCTACTCTTCCTGCTTTCCGAAAACTCCTTAAGACTCACCTTTGCCGTCAGGCATGGGGAAACTAAACATCTCCCCTGGGCATGTTAATTTATACATGGTATGCTTGTGTGTGTGTTTGCTATTACATGGGGTTTTTCTTAAATCGTTAAATATTTTAATTAATTGGATTGTTGTGACTGTTTTTACTTGTTGTGAGCCGCCCCGAGTCTTCGGAGAGGGGCGGCATACAAGTCCAACTAATAATAATAAATAAATAAATAAATAATACTTTGACCTCCAGGAGGGAGGAGGCTTGGAGGGGGGCGACCATAAAGGGAACAATAGCTGTGCTGTGAATGGAGGAGGAAAATTTTGGCTTCTCTCTGCCAGAACATGCACTATGAACCCTTCTTGTGATCACGCACACATTTTTTCCTAATTGGTTCTGTGGGCATGGCTTGTGGGAGGGGGGGATGTCATATGACTGAGTGGCCATGGTTGTGAGTGACATCAAGTTGACCCCAGTAACCCTCCCTACCAAGCCCCACAGCCACAGAATCAGTAGGGAAAATTTTGAATTTCACTCCTGCTTAGCACAGTCTACTTGTTCAAAGTGAGCTCTAGACATTGAGATGTTGTGGCATATTACTTATTAATTACAATAATGTTAATAAAAGTTTTTATCCTGTAGGAGTGGTAACAGAGATTTTTTTTCTGATTTCCCAATTGACTTATCCGTGTAGGTTTTTGTATAAATGTATTTTAAAAAAGGACTTGAAAAAGCCTTTTTCATTAAAGGAAGTAGAAGTTCTCCTAGGTTTTAAGTAAGATTATTTTTCACTCTTCCTATCCTACATTTGAGAGGCACTATCTCTTTAATGCCTTCTCATTTTGTTTCAACATACAGTGTATAATACTGCTCCCAGAAGTACTAGCCTAGAAATTATTGCTTTGTGGAATCTTCCAACATTTTGCCTTTTGAATTACAGCATCATTAGTTTTGATTCAGTTAATCATATAAGCAATGTTGATAAGCAGTCTTCATATTTTTGAATATCCAAGTCCCCCCCCCTATAAGTGCATTAAATAAAGATTGTCCTTCATAAGTGCTTAGAGGTATGCCTTTTTAGAATTGTAGGAAGTTAGCATCAATCACCCTCTTATAAAAATGAAATATCCCAGGAAATATTATGATAAAAAGGCATAATATTATCTAGAATATCCCTGGCTGAGAAATGGAGAAACATGCTTGTAGACAGGAAAAGGACTCACTCCTAGTAGCTCCCGCCTTTGTCAATGTACCATCAAGGAATGGTACATCCCAGCTCACTCATTCCTCCCCCAGCTCACTCATTCCTCCCCTTGCACCTTTGATAATAGCCTGGACCAGGCTATTCTACATAACAAAGATCTACCCCTTCAGGCAGACCCATCTAGCAAACAGAATCTCAGCAATGGCACTTGGGAAGATTACACCAGCCAAGCCTGAGACACAAACAAAAGCCTATAGAGTTAGCTGAGACTCCAGTCTGACCACCAATCAGAGTGCATTTCTTATACAGGAACAGGAAACTCTGAGGTGTGGCCCAACAGAGGATATAAAAAAATTAGGGACTCTCAGCAACTTCCTTCTATCCTTCTTCAACAACCTTGAGACATGTGATCACCCTTTCCCTGGGCCCTCAGTCCATGTGGTCCTGCTGTCCACCATTAAACCATCTTTCCAAGCAGTTCCATGCTTCCAATGTCTTTTTCCCCACTTGGAACCGAATCCAGGAGGATATTCCTTACAACAGTATCTTTTGGTCTGATCCTTTCTATGTCAAGGACACATCCTATAAACAAGCCCAAAATATTGTTCTTTCTCTCAACTACAATTATAATGGAAGAAATAAACTGAGAAAATCAAATAAACACTTGCAAACACTAGGAATATGTTGGAACTAATAGGCCATCCTTGAAACGGATATAATTATGTGCAGTAGTTTATAGAAAAATAATTGCTAAAGCTAGTGGAGCAGTGAAATAAAACCTTTATCTCTACCTACCACTTCCAAATTATAAAATATCTTTGAGCAATGGCATGTGAAAATGAAGTAGACAATTGATTTCTCTGATCGTTCCAGCAACTCAAAGGGAATATAAATTATCTTAACATCTTCGTATTCATTTTGGCTTCAGATTCAATATTTCTTTTGGTTCATTCTTTTGGATACTATGAATCTTAACTTTGACAGAAAATGGCAATAATGGCATAAAATATTGGGTGGGGGAAAGTAGCCTTACTGACAATGGTGCTTGCTGCCATATCAAAATATATGGAATAACATTTGATACCATAGGAATAGACAGAAACTCAAATAATCAATGACAAAGTTGGCATTGTTTCAAAATGTACATTACAGTATATACAATATCTTTAACTATGCTAGTCACTTGGAGAGTATCCAATATTCAAAAATACCAAATGTCAGAACTATCCGGTAGACTGCCTATAAATAGTAATAGTAGTCATAACAAGTTGTCTTTGGTACAGAAGCTTAAAAACTGTAGTTTTAAAAGAAGAGATTGGACAACCATTTGTCTGAAATGGTATAGGGCAGTGATGGTGAACCTATGGCACGGGTGTCACAGGTGGCACGCGGAGCCATATCTGCTGGCACAGGAGCTGTTGCCCTAGCTCAGCTCCAATGTGCATGTGTATATCAGCCAGCTGATTTTTGGCTCACAAAGAGACTCTGGGAGGGTGTTTTAGCTTCCAGAGAGCCTCTGGGGGGCTGGGGGAGGGCATTTTTTATCTTCCCTCAGCTCTAGGGAAGCCTTTGAAGCCTGGGGAGAGTGAAACACAAGCCTACTGGGCCCACCAGAAGTTGGGAAACAGGCTGATTCCAGCCTCCAAAAGGCCTACAGGGGGTGGGGGAAGCTGTTTTCACCCTCTCCAGGCATTGAATAACAGGTGTGGGCCCTCGTGCGTGTGCAATAGCACGCACACACACAATCTTTTGGCGCCCAAGGGAAAAAAGGTTCACCATCACTGGTATAGGGTTTCCTGCTTTTGAGGGCGGGGAGTGGAAACGAAGACCTCCAAGGTCCCTTCTAACTATGTTATTCTGTTATTTTCTGTTAATGTGAAGTGAAAACAGTGGGTTCTCCCCACCCAAACTGAGTTCCAAAATGGTCTCTTGGCTTCTACTACATAATTGGGAGGCTTCAGAAGAGGCAATAAGCAGCTAAATGTAGGAGGTAGGACAGGCTAGTGATCAGCAGACATAACTTTAGCTGCTCTTTGAAGATGAAGGTGTGAAACTACCATCCTTTCTCAAAAACATTGGGCTGCAAAGGTGCTCTGCCAGTCTGTTTATGAGGAAGGAGTCTCATCCCTCTAAATAAGCCACACCAGGAGTCTTTCTATTAAAACAGTTTGCAAACTCAAGTCCCTCTGTTGATGACAATTGCCCATTAACCTTCCCTCTGTATGTCTTGACTCTTGAACTTCCTGATTCTGACTTTGAAATCAGATTGACCAACAAACGCTCTACGTCTACAAGCTCCGACCCTCGGACTTTGTCTGATTTGTCTAAGACAGTTAGAAACAGAAACAGGCTATGTTTCAGGGAATACTCGTTTAAGAAGCATTTTGGATATAATATCTCTTGAGTTTTAAATCCAGGAAAACTTCATGAAAAAATGGGCTCATTATTATAATAGAGCAAACATTTGATGTGATTGAAGGACACAAACGTGGTCATAGCAACTCTAAAAGAGGACACAATGTCCAGATGCCTGTACCCACAGTACACAATATTATAAAGCACAGAGGAAGAATAAAAGGGGGGAAAAGCTGAATCACATTTTGTGGTTTGAAAACATTTACAAGGAATAGAAATATTAAAGGTATAGAAACAGATAATTTTAACTGTATGGATCACAGTCAAAAATGCATTCCCTTTAGTAGAGCAGCCGTACAGGAAAAAGTTTTAAATTTAAGATAGTGAAATAAATAATAACGATGAAGTAAAACATTTAATGTCACTGTTGATTTATTTTAAAATTGAATAAGCTTACTTTTAGGAATTATATTTATATTTGTTTTGTTTTGCTTTTTATAAATGATCTCTGATTATACGTTTACAGTACAGTTGTATCCTTTACTGTAATACTTCATTAATAAACATATAAAAATTATGGTGAACTAATTACAATATTTACCATTGAAATATCACTTTGACAAGTGCAAATATGAATAATGCAATCCTTTTGTGAGATTCATTAACCACCCTAATTGAAACCTAGCTGCAGTATAAAATATATACAAGTTACAACTCTACATAATTTCTTAATTGTCCATGCTTAAGGTCAGATTAGATACAGCTTGGTGGCTTCGTAATTATAGCATATTCTGGGAGCTTAAATAAAAGGACAAAAAACCCAACAACATAAACCTTTAATTTAAAACAAAAACAAAAACCAGAGCCAAAAAAACATTTCTGTGATATGAAATATGAAAACTGCTAACTTTTCTTCAATGAATCCTTTTTCATCATAAATTCATGTCCTATAAAATTCTTTGTTATGCAGGATGTTTAATTACAAAAGCTATCCTGAAAGGGAAATATAAGAAATCCCCATATGAAAGTCAATATTGCCCCCATGGAATGAATACTACAGAACCCACAACTGATTGTCAGTTCTACAGGGGAATTTGCCACCAGTTGATTACTCCTCTATTATGTAAATTTCTGGGACACTCTGGCAGCTTTTATTTGCTTTGCTAAACAAGATAAATTTATTTCTCTAAAAGTTAAAAAAAATATTGTGTGTAAGTTTTGCCCACAAATGGTTGCTAATCCTTCTTGTTGTAAGGACATAATCTTGTATTTTTATTGAATGTACTTTTATCGGGCAATAACCAAAATAAATTTCTATCTATCCATAATTTCTGCACAGGATACCAGTTACTTCCTTGAAAGATGGAAGTGAAAATTGGGAGAAAGTTAAAGGACGTTTTTGTATGTGTGTGTGTGTGTGGGGGGGATCCATATATTTTTTTTGTATTCCATAGCACATTTCCATGGTATTTTCGGCAATGGGGCTTCTTGTAAAAAAAAATGAAACAAAAATACTGATTAAAAAACCCCACAAAGGTTTCCCCTATCCAGTTGTGTCTGACTGTAGGGTGCAATGCTTTTCTAGCCAAGGGAGCCAATATTATCCAAGGACATTTCCATGGTCATGTGGCCAGCATGACAATATGTTGAGGCACACAGAATGCTATTACCTTCCCACCAGTAATGGGCAGCTAAAAAGTTTACTGCCATACTGTGGGTGTGGCTTATTTTGTGGGATTGGCTTAATGGTCATGTGACTGGGTAGGAGTGGCTTGCCAGCCATGTGACCAGGTGGGAGTGGCTTAAACAATCATCATCGTTCAAGTGAACTGTTAAGTCCTCAATTTACAACCTTACCACTGTCGCTCTGACAATTTGCTTTGCATTTCCCACGCTCTCCTTCCTGGGTCCCCCCCCCACCTCAGGCTGGGTAGCTAGGCAAATGGGTGCTGCCAGAAGCATAAATGCCACGCCTTCTGCTTGCCCCTCAGGTGGAAGGTGGCCATGTGAGGCTGGAGGGGAGCCAGGCAGGAGAGAAGGAAGCTCGTCTGATGCCAGAAGGAGGAAAGAGGAAAAAAGCAAAGAGCACAGATGCAGCAGCAGCAGGGGAAAAAGAGAGAGCTGAGCTGAGACCAGTAATCCAGGAAGTGACTGCTGCCGATCAGCTGGAGCTGTGCAGGCACCTTCATTTCTGCCTGTGGAACTGCGTCCCACCCTGTCCTGCCTGCTGCCCACCCCTGCTTCTCACCAAAGTAGTATCTATTTTCCTACTCGCATTTGCATATCTTCAAACTGCTAGGTAGGCAGGAGCTGAGGCAAGGAACAGAAATTCAACCCATCACAATTTGCTCCGGTTTCAAACTGCCAAACCTTTGGACCACAAGTCCAACCTTTTAACCGCTACACCACTGTTACTGACTAAATATATTCAAATTCACCCATAACACATCACTTGATGATCCTGAGTTCTGTATTGTCTACATGCACTGGACATCTTGAGAATAGGGAATGGCATTTTTATCTGGCCCAGTTTGTTTTGCTTTCATGCTATCTTTTTACAGGAGGAATCCCTTCAATGGGACTGTTAAAGAGTTTCCTGTTTCATGCACAACTCTTGTATATACAGAAAAACATCATCACGACAGAATCCCATTGAGCCAAAGAGTGAGCAGTTAAATATAGGTGTTTTTAATTCATATCTGGAATTCTTCAAATTAATGGAAGAAAGCAGTTATTTTTAAATACCTCATATAACTGGAGAATATTTTTAAAATCGCACAGTCCTTTATATTTGGCACTTTGGAGAAAAATAAAATAACTTTAATTGCAGCCTGTGCATTCACTGCAAGTTTTCCAGTAGAAAAATGTCTACCTTCATTGTTCCATAGTGGATTATTGGAAGCTGTGAAGGTGAAGAAGGAATGTTCAATCATAAAAGAGTTGGTTGGTTACCGAGTTTCTAGAGACATCTTCTATCAATAAAATACTAAGAATGTGCATGTACTTCAAATAAAAAGCCTTGATATTCCAAGAGTTATTAATTACAAATTTTAATTAAATGGCAACTACTTTTTATACTACTGAATATTTTTATTGCTATGCTTTCGTAGCTACAATCCATAAATCTTTATAAAAGCCATGCTTTCCTATGTACTTCAATTAATTTGTTATATTAAAGATTTTTCCCTACCATTCCTGCCTCTTCCTTCTTATTTCAATAGAACATAATTTGTACCATTATGTATTCAGGTAGCTACATTACACTAAAATTATATGGGCTCTCCTACTGAAATTACTTGAATTATACAAGTGTTCCGTGGTTATGATTTGTAATAAGCCATTTATATTCTAACCATTAACCCAGAAACTTTCATATCATGGTGTAAGAATAATTTAAAAAGTAAATAAACACATAGCTTAATTTTTTTAAAAGATCTCTTAACATTCTGGTTGTCTATATGAAAATATCATCGAGTATAAATAAGCTTCAAACATTCTAATCTCCCTTTGATCACTTTCTTATTGTCTGTAGTTATTATCTCTAGCTAATATCCTTGTGGCATTACCAATAAATAATACACCAGATTAGATATCTTTACAGTAAAGATATCTGGTTTGTTTTTACTTTGGTAAGTAAACTCATGGGGGAGACAGGGGAGTAATCTTAATTTTAAAAAGAAGACTGTTAATTTTCTTCCTCTTCCTACCTCTCCTCTTCTTCAAGTTACAAAAGAATTATAATATTTTGATACTACTTTAGCTATATCTTTGCTAAATAAGAGTTAGCTTAAAAATACACCAGCATACATAAATATACTCTTCAGATTGAAATTCTCCCAATCGATCATCATAGACCTGGTAGCGATCACAAAACGAGGCTTCCCCCAACGGCCCAGACACTGCCATTTGGGTTATTTTACCTTCTGCACATGTGCAGAATGCTTTGAGCATTTGCAGAGGATAAAATAACCCAAATGGCGGCCTCCATACAGGTGGGGGAAGCCTCATACTGTGATTGCTACCAGCTCTATGAACTGGGAGCATTTGACCCCGATACACTTGGTTTAAATACAGTTTCAAATATTTTTTTCAACCAATAACATTACTTAGGATTGTTGACTGTTTGATCCCTATCTGCACCCACACTTACTGTTAAAATTTTGCATAACAATAGTACAGTGTTTGACTTTGTTTATTGGAGGCCCAGCATTGCAACCATTGCAAATGAGAGGGGTATTTTTTTTACCAAGTACCTGAATTTACACATGCGATCATAGGGGTGATTCTGCAACAGTTGTAACTTTAACACTGCATCATGTCATTTTTTTTGTGTGAGTTTGTGCTATGCCTTCAGAAATAGAGTCAGGTATTCCTCAACTTATGACCATTAATTCAATGATAGTCAAAGTTATGGTGGCCTTCAAAAAATGGACTTATGATCAAAATTATGACTGTTCATCAACCTGTTGTGTTATGATTGGCAATCCAGGTGCTTAGCAACCAGCTAGCACTTATGAAGGTTATAGTACCTTGTAGTCACATGACCATGATTTGTGATCTTCCCAGAGAGCTTCCAATGAGTAACATCCATTGAGGAAACTGGATTAACTCAATAAATATGTGATTGCCTAACAATCTAGTCATATGATGAGTCACTTAACAAATTCATTGCTTAGCGACCACAATTCTGGTCATAATTGGAGTTGTAAGTCAAGGACTAAATATAAATGGCATTAGAATTTCCTTCTATTTACTTCATTCTTTATAAAGTCTCTGTTTATCCAAAATAGTAGAACACTGAATATTTTTCAAAAAAGTATTATTATAAAGAATATCTAAGAATTTTCCTGTCCAACTTTTGATCCCATTAAAGACATTAGTAAATCCCATGTTTTCTTTTAAACAACGGCATCATCATTAACAACTATGGAGGCATAAATGTAGAGTTTGAGCAGTCATGTTAATGAGAATTAATGATGTTAATAAGACTTTCTAATAGAATGTGCTTAAGTGACCCATTAATTTTGTTGGGTGCAACCCACTTTGGGTGACAATGCTATGCAAAATTTCAGACCAACGCAATTTGAGATCGAAAGAAATGATTAATGGAGCCGTCAACTGTTTTCAGATTTTAGGAACGAGCATGCCTGGATCCCCTGGGAACTCATGCAACTCATGTAGCTTTGTACAACACAAGTGCCAAGTTATTAAGCCACTTTCAGTCCAAACTTCAAATTTAGACAGGTGTTAGCACAGTGGGTTCTGGGACAGAGCTGAGGAAAGTGCTGGCAGTATGAAAAATAGATCCTTCATATGCCACATTATGAGAGGCCTACTGCAGGCTCCCATATAGCTAAGGCAGGCTGCTGCCAGCTATTGATTTAGTGCCCGAATACACCAGTTCTTACTAATTCAAAGAAGCAAGGTCATTTTAATTCACTTCATCTGGTCTTTCCATTACAGCAGCCAAGTGTTCTAAGGAAACCTTGAAGAATGTTAAATATTGTCGTTACCTTGCAGCTGATCAGAAGGAAATTGGGAGCAGAGACATCCTGGGCTAGCCCTTTAGCTTTTGAGCCCACTGACATCATTACCGATTTGATTACAGAAATATTTCTCATTAATGCACTAAGAAGTGAAAATAGATTCATTCTTCCTGTGATATCAGGAACCCAGGGGCTTTACAGTTGAAACTTATTTGCTCTGCCATGTTTGAAAGGATATTTCCGGAGGCATATTTATGGATCGGTTAGATATTCACGAGAAGGAAAATTTGCTAAAAGCACTGTGGGCCAGTAAGAGTGAAATATAACACTGCACAAATTGTCTCTTTGAAGGGTCCAAATTATGTGCTTAGTTATCCAAAAGGTCATGTCCGTTCTAATAACAACAAAAATGTTGTAAAGATACAAAAAGCCATGTAACCCTGAAGATAAAAAGGAAATGGCCTCTACAGCTTGGACATGCATGCACGCACATGCCATGTATCAAATGTTATAGTCTATGCCAAACTGTGAATTATGGGAAAAACTCATGAATTGGAGAAAAGCAGTGTCAGTAACAATACTTTAAAAAATCCAAGAGAGAATTCTTAAGAGAGGGTTGCCTTAAACTATCTCTTAAAAATTTCCCCTGTAATTTCTTGTCTTCCTATATACTGTATCCCTATGATGTTCAACATGATGACGAATTTAATGATGAAGGACCTAATGAGTATTTGCTGACACAGAAAAAAAAGTGTGATCTAGCCTTAAGGCAACTATCTTATATTTAGTTATTATGTAGTCATACCTTTTTTCATTCACACTTCTTAATTGAATTAAAAATATTCCATCTTAAAAATCTAGATGAGACCATATTTAAGTTTTTTTTTTTAAAAAAAATAATTTTTGTACCTTGAAATAGTTTTGAAAATGTTCTGACTGTATGCATTCTGAGCAAACATTCTAATGGAGCAAACAGATCAACACGATGCTGTTAATATGGCTCTCCACTTCATCCTACAACCTCTTAAATCTCCAAAGACCTACATAGGGTCCTCTTTGCAGACTTTAGTTCAGCATTCAATACCATCATTCCAAACATTCTTCTATCTAAGCTCAACCAGATAGCGGTACCTGAATACATTTGTAAGTGGATCATAAACTTCCTAACAAACAGGAAGCAGCAGGTGAACCTAAGCAGAATTACATCAGATACCTGTAAAATTAGCACAGGGTCACCCCAAGACTGTATGCTCTCTCCACTTCTCTTCTCTCTATTTACCAATGACTGCATCTCTAATGATCCCTCTGTTAAACTACTGAAGTTTACAGATGACACAACTGTGATCGGACTCATTTGAGACAATGATGAATCCGCATATAGATGGGAGATTGAATAACTAATCTTGTGGAAATGAATAAACCCCAAAACGTAGAAATGGTGGTAGACTTTAGGAAAAACCTGCCCATACTTCCACCTTTTATAATACTAGTTAATACAGTATCAACAGTAGAAACCTTCATATTTCTAGTTTCAACCATATCACAAGATATAATGGACATCTAACATCAAAAATGTACAGCAAAGAATGTTCTTTCTGCACCAACTCAGGAAGCTCAAACTGCCCAAGGAGCTGCTGATACAATTCTACAGAGGAATTATTGAGTCTGTCAGTTGCACTTATATAACTGTCTGGTTTGGTTCTGCAACCCAACAAGACAAACACAGACTTCAGAGGATAATCAGAACCACAGAAAAAACAATTGCTCCCAACCTGCCTTCCATTGAGGACCTATATACTGCACAAGTCAAAAAGAGGGCTGTGAAAATATTTACAAACCTCTCACATCCTGGACACAAACTATTTCCACTCCTATCTTCAAAACACGAGCCAGGGTGGCGCAGCAGGTAGAGTGCTGTACTGCAGGCCACTGAAGCTGACTGTAGATCTGTAGATCAGCGGTTCAAATCTCATCACCAGCTCAAGGTTGACTCAGCCTTCCATCCTTCTGAAATGGGTAAAAAGAGGATTGTGGGGGCAATATGCTGGCTCTGTTAAAAAAAGTGTTATTGCTAACATGTTGTAAGCCACCCTGAGTCTAAGGAGAAGGGCAGCATAAAAAAAATTAAATAAATAAATAAATAAATAAATAAACAAAACAATGCTATAGGTACTACATATCAAAACAACTAGACATAAGAACAGTTTTTTCTTGAACACCATCATTCTGCTAAACAAATCATTCCCTCAACACTGTCAAGCTATTTACTAAGTCTGCACTACTATTAATTTCATCATTCCTGGAAAAATACTCAGAGAAGTCAACTGGTGAATTAGCAGTCTTTATTTTCCTTTAGTCAGGACAGTCAGATTAAACAGAACGGTTAGAGTGTAGGCAACAATTTCTCTCTGAGGGAAAGTGGCGCATCTCTAACTATTTATATGCTTCGCAAAGTAACAAACTCCATTTGACTTGGTAACAAGTCTCCCGCCAGAACGAACCACCAATTAGAAGGCAACATTCAAATATTGAACCCTAGGAACTCTCTCTGCATATTTAACAGTTCCCATCATCCATCTCCTTCAACAAATGATTGCATGACTAACTTTTTCACTTGTATCCTTACAATTTATATTGACTTTTGTCTAATATGATTTGATTGTTTATTTGTAATTGGACTATCATGAAGTATTGTACCTTATGATTCTTGCTGAACATATCTTTTCTTTTATGTATACTGAGAGCATGCACAACAAGACAAATTCCTTGTATGTCCAATCACACTTGGCCAATAAAATTCTGTCCCGTCCCGTCCCATCCCATCCCATCCTATTCTATTCTATTCTATTCTATTCTATTCTATGACATAAAATAAAAGGGGAGCTAATATCAGGCCAAATATCCAGTTAAAAGATACATTTTCAACTTTTAGATGCATGCTTCTCTCTCTCTGTTCCCTTCTGCTAAATAGTTACAGTAAAAGACTAAAGAAACGCATTTTAGAAAAAGAATCCTTGTATTTTAACAGAATTTGAAGCTTTTAATTTTGACCCATTTACAGATGCTTTGATATTAAACTAGGCTGTCAAATCCCAAAGCTTCTTTGTGGTCATGGGTCAGGGAGCTTCTATTTAAAAAGCATAGGATGTGAAATGTTTGTAATTTTTTTTTCCTCCCGAGAGTTTTGCTATGTACAAAAGCTATTGTGCTCATAAATGTAGAAAATTCACATGGAGACTTAAGATAGTGGCACTGCTTTAGGGAATAGGTGCAATCATTTGGAATATGATAATTGAAGTGCTTATATCAGAGAAAGGAGTTTGGGATGGCAATGAATCTGAAAAAAGATTCAGACCTCCAATCCATGCTGTTTGGAAGCCTGCATCCAAATTACACTGCTTCAGAATGAAGATGAGAGCTTTCAAAATGGATAGCTTCTTCATGCTAAAAAGAAGAAATTCATCCTGACAAAGCTACCATAGCTAGCCTTCTCCTTGGCTTAATAGAAACATAGAAACATAGAAGACTGACGGCAGAAAAAGACCTCATGGTCCATCTAGTCTGCCCTTATACTATTTTCTGTATTTTATCTTAGGATGGATATATGTTTATCCCAGGCATGTTTAAATTCAGTTACTGTGGATTTATCTACCACGTCTGCTGGAAGTTTGTTCCAAGGATCTACTACTCTTTCAGTAAAATAATATTTTCTCATGTTGCTTTTGGTCTTTCCCCCAACTAACTTCAGATTGTGTCCCCTTGTTCTTGTGTTCACTTTCCTATTAAAAACACTTCCCTCCTGGACCTTATTTAACCCTTTAATATATTTAAATGTTTCGATCATGTCCCCCCTTTTCCTTCTGTCCTCCAGACTATACAGATTGAGTTCATTAAGTCTTTCCTGATACGTTTTATGCTTAAGACCTTCCACCATTCTTGTAGCCCGTCTTTGGACCTGTTCAATTTTGTCAATATCTTTTTGTAGGTGAGGTCTCCAGAACTGAACACAGTATTCCAAATGTGGTCTCACCAGCATTCTATATAGTGGGATCATAATCTCCCTCTTCCTGCTTGTTATACCTCTAGCTATGCAGCCAAGCATCCTACTTGCTTTCCCTACCGCCTGACTGCACTGTTCACCCATTTTGAGACTGTCAGAAATAACTACCCCTAAATCCTTTTCTTTTTAAGTATTTGCCAACATAGAACTGCCAATACAATACTCAGATTGAGGATTCCTTTTCCCCAAGTGCATTATTTTACATTTGGAAACATTAAACTGCAGTTTCCATTGCTTAGACCATTTATCTAGTAAAGCTAAATCATTTACCATATTACAGACGCCTCCAGGAATATCAACCCTATTGCACACTTTAGAGTCATCGGCAAATAGGCAAACCTTCCCTACCAAACCTTTCCCTATGTCACTCACAAATATATTAAAAAGAATAGGACCCAGAACAGACCCTTGTGGCACACCGCTTGTAACCTGACTCTGCTCAGAATACTCGCCATTAACAATAACTCTCTGATGTCTACGCTTCAGCCAGCTGCAAATGGCACTGGCTGAATGGCACTCTGTAATGTTTTCCTTCTCCTTCCCTCTGTATAAGGTAAAGACAGAGGTGGGTTTCTACCAGTAAGATCCAGTGGGCCACTCCAGTAGTGGCCCACTGATGATGCAATTTTGGCCCGATGGCCCCAATGCTGTCTTTTCCGGTTCGTGTGTGCCACCAATTTTTACTAATTTGGGGGCAATTTTCAGCTCTCTGAGCATGCATGGAAGGAAAATCATGCCTCTGCACATGCACAGAAGCAAAATTGCACAAGGAGAAACATTGTGATGCACACTGGTAGGAGGTGGTAAGAGGAACCCACCCCTGGGTAAAGGTAAAAGCTCACACACAGTGCTCATCTCTGTTTCTAAGCTGAGGACATCTCAGTGGTCATGTGGTCATATGACTGGCATGACTAAAGGCTGAAGGCGTATGGAGTGCTGTTACCTTCCCACCAAGGTGGTTCCTATTCTTCTACTTTTTAATGTGCTTTTGAACTGCTAGGTTGGCAGAAGCTGGTACAGGTAACAGGAGCTCACGCGGTGCTAGGGATTTGAACTGCTGGCCTTCTGATCGACAAGCTTAGCACCTTAGCCACTGAGCCACTGCGTCTTCTGTCTCTCTACATACAACATTTGTTTTCCTTGATTCATTGTTCTTTATTCTGAAGAGCTTTTGCCAGCATCAAAGTGAATAACTTCTCATGTGCCTCTGTCTTTTCTAAAAACATCTGAACACCTGACATTTTCCTTTCCATATGCAGTTCCAATTTGCATTGAATGATTCTAATTTGATTAGCATGTAAAATTAGGAATATTGTTCAGGCTTTATTTAAGCCCTCTTTCCTTGATATCTATGGGCCACTGTGTCATTCTCCATATTTTCTTTCATACTTCAGTTAGAACCTTTACTGATTCTTCAATGGTTGCATGACATTTAAATCAGTTATTATAGTCCTCTGGCTTGGATGAGAATTATGATCAGATCCCATTGTAGTACTAGATGTTCTTGTAAATGACAGTACCTTGCAGGATACCTTAGCTGTTGAGATATCTATAGAATTTCAGTATAGCCCTTGCATATTAATTTGATCTTCTCTGAGTCAATTTCTATTTGCTCAGTGGCATTCTTTAGCATTCCATTTCAACCTCCTTATAAGTTTGGAGATTTGAAAGTCTTTCCTTGTCTCTGTGTTTCCATCTGTGTTTACACTGCAATGCTGCTTCTTGTCTCTTTAATAGCTCTCTGACATTCTTTGATACTATCCTTTGTGATGCCCTTGTCTATCTTGGCTTTGGTTTCTCTTCACTTTTTGGCAATTTACACCATTTATTCTGAAATCCAGCTTCCTTTTCTCTTTTCTCTTGGTCTTTGTTAGCCCCCTTTCCAATTCATTCTGAACAACAATTTTGATTTCATTTATTTGTCCGTCCGTCCGTCCGTCCGTCCATCCATCCATCCATCCATCCATCCATCCATTTATTCCAAAGCTTCCTATAAATTAGGTTTAGGGCTTCAAAGTGATTTTTGAGGTGGGGATTATTGATTTTTGATGTGGGGTACTGACCTAACAGCATCTTTAGGGACCACAACCAGGTTTTCCTGAAATTTTTATAAGTATAAGAACAGGTTTTATTTGTTAAGGTTACAGGTTAACTATTTGTTAACTGTTCTCAAAGTAAAAATATTTGTAGGGGAATGCGGGTGTAAGAAAACTTCTCAAAGAACAAACATGATTTTTCCCCATAATCTTGTCTAAATATTCTTTAGTAATGAAATGTCCTACTGTCTAATTTAATTGTATCTACTTTGCTAATGTTTATGTTTATACCAATACCTACTATCTTGTACATGTTAGATAGATAGATAGATAGATAGATATAAAAATAATATAAAATAAAGTTAAATGGATATGTATTCTGGAAACACATATTTTGGTCTTGTAATTAACCATGTGCCCTTTTCCTTCCCAAGAAATGTTTTACAATCATTAAATATAAATTGTGGTGGCTAGAATCCCAGGGGTATAGCTAGTACCTAGTTTTGATATAAGGCAGCTGAGTGATGGTCCATTTAGAAGAAACCCAAAGCTGTGGAAAGGTCTGATTCAATGGGACTCTTTTTCTATAAAATATTACATTAAATATATCTAGCAAAGGTCATAGATACAAAGATACAAAGAATTGGAAAAGCAGGACTCTGTGTATTGTCTGTCCAAATAGAACTGCTAAACCTTTTAAAGTTATGCATGAAAAAAATTGTTTTTAATATAAAGCCTAGACAGGGATATTCTGAAATATTTAACTTGCTAAGCATCCAATTTGGCAGACTAAATGGATTGCAGTTTTCATCAATATATCAATCAATTGTTGTATGTGTGTGTGTTGCTTTCTGAAGTGGATTTGAAGCTTTTCACAGTTCCAGTCTGAATGTCCCTGCTATTGTTAAATACTGTAGCAAAAAAAACCTTGCAGTAATCGCATAGTAGTTTGGAAAAGATTTTGTTCTTGAGGAAACATAGTTTTACTGGCACAACTATGCTTGTTTGCTTGCTTGCTGCAAATCCTTGGCGGCAAAGATGAGTTTTTAAACTCTTCCGGAAGGCAAGGAGGGTGGGGGCAGTGCGAATCTCCAGAGGGAGCTGATTCCAGAGGGCCGTTCCCCCCCAAAGAAGGCTCTTTCTCCAGGTCCCACCAGTTGACATTGTTTGGTCGACGGGACCCTAAGGAGACCAACTCTGTGGGACCTCACTGGTCGCTGGGATTCGTGCAGCAGAAGGCAGTCTCGGAGATAGTCTGGTCCTGTGCCATGTCTTTATAGGTCATAACCAACACTTTGAATTGTGTCCGGAAACAGATAGCCAATGCAGTCCACAGAGTGATGGTGAGAAGTGGGCATTTCGTGGAAGTTCCAAGACTGCTCGCGCGGCTGCATTTTGGGTGAGTTGAAATTAAATATTTCACTTAACAACAGAAAATTTTGGATTCAATTGTGGCCATACGTTGAGGGGCACCTGTATTCTGATTCTTTCTTTTTTCCTTTTTTTTCATTATTTGGCACCAAAACCTACCTAAAGCTTTCGCCATGGTCTTCCAGTTTCCTTGGTAATAATGAAGTAATGATTTGCCATTATTTTGATCCAGGTTTGTTTTGGAGGCTTCCCTTTCACCTCCAAAGTCCTGCCCTTGTTCCCTTTTAATTTCAGCCTGTCAACATTATTGGTAAAGGTGACCATATCAGGAGCTCCTTCTTTTGCCAATATTAATCTCGGGATCATTAATCTGCCTGAATTAATCTGAGGATCATTAATCTCAGGATATCAGCTTTCTAACCACATCAAAGTAGTAGTCCCAGGGAAGATTTCCTTTTTTTAATGATAAAGAGCAATTTTTCACAAAATGCAGCAGTTTTCTAAAGAGGCTTTCAACAGTTGAAGGAAGATTTGTGATCTAAATGTTGAGCCAAACTAGTGTTTGAACCAACCAGGTGTTATAAATCTAAACCACAGAAGGAAAATGAAACAACTCAATTTTGTTCTACAACACTGATTTGATCCAAAAGTAGCTCTTAACAGCGTAATGCACATTTTTAGCAAAAATTGGTCATCCTGTTAACATTGCCTGGCAGAAGAAGATCCTTTCTTCCTGGTGATCTGTGAAAAGAACCTATTTTTTAAAAAATCAATTGTAATGGCCCTGGAAATTAGCCATTCTTGAAACTTAGTTTTAAGCCAACACAACTAAATTTTATTTGGTGAGATAGTTCTTATCATGTTTTCATATCCTTTCTTTGAACAGCGTTCTGCAGTTCTTGCTCTTAGTAAAACTAATGACTATAGACTCACTGTCCATTATCTTGTGGTTTAAATACTATGTCAGTTGATATGTTGGAAACAAAGCATAACATGTCAAAGAAGTTTCCAACTCGCTGTGCCATGTTTTGATTAGCTTAACAAAATGTTTCAGAAGATTCTTAATAAAGGGTCAAGAAGAAATATCAGGAGCTTTCAACAAAATATTTCCATTCTACCTTTCTTCCTACCCCTTTGCCTGGACTTTCATAGCAATATAGTCTCAGCCAATCAGGGGTGGGCTACTGCCCAGACAGGGGGGGGGAATACAGTGGAGTAGCAAAAATGGAGCTCCATCCTAAAGCACCCAATTTGCACTGAAAGATGTTGAAAGAAAATGCAGAGCGTCCTGCATAAGCCACAGTGTGGTAGTAAAAATTTTGGTAGCCCTTCACTGCAGCCAATATTTCATTTCTTGCCATAGCAAACATATTCAACCTAATTAAATGCTGTAAGATGCCCAGATTTATTGGAAAGGAGATAGCCAGCAAATAATTTATTAAGCAAATAACAGGACTTTGTTTGATTGCAGTCTGGTTCAGATTGTTCCTTTGATTCAGATTTGCTCCAATTTACAGTTCTAGAGGCTGAGGATATGAACATACTCATACAAATGAAAGCCTTATCTTTGGATTATTAAAGCAACTATGCCTTTTTAAGAAACTGTCCTGGGAAACTGAAAATGGATGCTTTAATGATTCAAAAAGAGGAACCCCTGCATATTGCAAAGCATTTGTTTCAAAACATTTTTATAGCTCAGGGGTGTCAAACTCACATTGTCATGATGTCATCATGTGACATATTGGGACTTCCCCCCTTTCACTAAACTGGGCATGGCCAGCATGATGTATGATGTATCCAACCAATAGGTCGGGAATTTGACAACCCTGGTATAGGTTATTGGACTTTATTTGGTGATTTTCCAAATCAAAAGATTTGAAATGTTCAGGTCAATTAGAAATAAAGGCACTTTCTAATTCAATTTGGGAAAATTTGACTTGGAAAGTCTTTGATCCAACTGACTTTGAACTGAATTTCTAAACACAGCTCTAATAAATAAATGTTAGTTATCACATATCTCTGTGTGTTTATGCATAACAAAATATTTGTTGCCTAAATAGTCTTTGCCACATTTTTGTTGTTTGCTCCCACATCAAATATTCAACACTATATATACTGCTAAAAAAAATAAAAGGTGCACTCAAATAACGCATCCTAGATCTGAATGAATGAAATATTCTCATTGAATACTTTGTTCTATATCAGTGGTTCTCAACCTGGGGGTCAGGACCCCTTTGTGGGGTCAAACGACTGTTTCACAGGGGTCACCTAAAACCATGAGAAAAGACAAATTTCCCATGGTGTTAGGAATAAAGCTTCTATTCTGGCGCCTTGGAACATATTTTTACAATCTGACCAATCAGAGGTTTACCATAGGGGTGTCCCTCTGACCTTCCTGCTAATCATCTTAAAGCTCTGTTGGGAGAATTGGCACTAGACTTATGGTTGGGGCTCACCACAACATGAGGAACTGTATTAAGGGGTTGCGGAACTGGAAAGGTTGAGAACCACTGTACTATATAACGTTGATTGTGCACACCAGCATGTGAAATTGATTGTCAATCAGTGTTGCTTCCTAAGTGGACAGTTTGATTTTACAGAAGTTTGATTTACTTGGAGTTATATTGTGTTGTTTAGGTGCTCCCTTTATTTTTTTGACCAGTGTACATTGATAGTAATTTATCTACACTCTTAGTATATTTATTATTATGATTCATAGCCTATCAAAGTGGACAGATATTTTTAGGGTGGACAGATATTTTTCAGGATTATCTGCTACTTCTAAAGCAGCTTCTGTATACCACCTATTAAAATAATGATTACCCTCATTCTTTCAATTAAAACTTAATCAGAAAATTACCTCCTCACAACTGAGGATTCTCCAGGAGGAGAGGGATAAGAAAGCCTCTTCAGTTGAAGTACATTTATTCAATATTCTGCATGTAGTTTAAATGTTCCATTTCTGTACCTTTCAGGAGCAGACTTATATAATTCTGAGAACCAGGCTTTTTAATAAACTTTATGGTCTTTCACTTATTAACTACAATAATAGATAAAACAGATCCTCATTTCATCTCAAAATGAAAAGAACTAATATTTTCATTTTACAGTACATATAGCAAGGTTATTTTTATTACAAGTGCCTTCAAGTCAATTTTCAATCTAATGACTTTCTGGAATATTCCCTACAATTTCCCTGTAATTTATTGGTAAGAATTTTCCAAAAGTGGTTTTTGCCACTTCTTAGCCCTGAAAGAGAGACTGACTGGCTCAAGATCACCCATCTGGCTTTATGTTTACGTGGGATTGGAACTCACACTCTCCCAGTATGTAGAGATTCTTAGTCATTGGGAACCAGGAGCAAACTCAAATGACCCTGAGGACACAGATAAACCTCCAAGTGCTTCAATGACCCTTTAAAAGGAGGCAAATGAGCAGCTGTCGGTAAGGAGTATAAATCCTTCCATTCCCCACTCTCCTGTCAGAACTGGAGAAGAAGCAAAATGTCTTCAAAAGGAAAAATAAACCCCAAGAAAATCCAATTGCCTCCTGAAAAAGTATCTTTGGGGTGACACTTTCCCAGTTTCTAGCCTGTTGCCTTAACCACTACTCTAAACTTCCTCTCTCAGAATGTCCTTGGTCAGTTAATACTAATAGTTTCTTTTGCACTTTTCACACTATTTTAAGTTCAGGCATTTTAATTAGATAGAAGAGTAGGTGCCTACCATATAACCTAATCAACAGCATGGTATATATAAGACCTGGGAATATAGCACAGTCAACAAAACATACTTTACAAGTTCCAATAGCTTGAGGAGGGGGGCAATACTTCAGACCCCAAGGTATGTTGAAATAACTGCCATAGGTCATAATAAACTTCCTAAATCCCAAAAGAGAAGGTGCCATTCAAGGATCAGGAAGCAGGGAATGGGATGTAGGATACTTCAAAAGAGAAGAAAAAGCAGGTTTCCACAGCCTCTGCAGAAGCCGGCGCTCAAACAAAGGAATGTGAAGAAAACCTGACCTATTTGATCTTCTCAGATGGATAGATATAACAGAATAACAGAGCTGAAAGGGCCCCTGGTGGCCTTCTAGTTCAACCTTTCTGCTCACCTGAGAAATCCTATAATTTTTTGGACAAATGTTTGTCCAATCTCTTCTTAAAAACTTCCAGTGTTGCACATCTACAACTTCTGGAAGCAAGTCCTTCCACTGATTAATTGTTCTAACTGTCAGGAAATTTCTCCTTAATTCTAGGTTGCTTCTCTCCTTGATTCGTTTCCATCCATTGCTTCTTGTCCTGCTTTCGGGCGCTTTGGAGAATCGGTTGATCCCCTCGTTGTCAGCCCCACTTGGTGGAGCTGGCCAGGAAATCACTTCCATAGAAGAGTAAAACGACTTTTATTTAGATCAGGTATAATATCAGAAACCTACAAGACTGATTATGCTGAACTTCTTCTCCCTCCTTAAGAATCAGGAAGTCATCTTTCTGAGCTGGTTTTAAATATTACTTTGTTTCTCATGTTATGGTTACGTCTTTTTGGCTGGTTATTGTATATTGCTATCGAAATCATTTCCTTACTGTCTGCACTCATGTGGTGCACATACTTTTAGCTATTTTATTTCATTACAATATTCCCCCATTCCACCTTGGAAACATACAGGGAAGATGAGCTAAGGTCATTAGCCACCTGTTATTCTGAAGTAATTTGTTGTTACTTCAACTTCAGCTGTGGAGAGGTAATTCAATCAGAATTTTGAGAGCTTTGTGCCATAGTCCCCACTGCATCTCAGGTTGCCTGCTAAGACTTGGAATATGGTGTAACTTCAATAGATGTTAGCTTTGCATGCAAGTACATAAAGGATAGAGCTTGCATTATGACATCACAATGGCATTGTTCTGGCTTTGTTATGAAACCTTGCTATGCAGAGGCCCCTCGATCCACAGCTTGTAAAAATAGATCAGCACCGAAAGCCAGAGGCAAATTAGAAACTTGGAATGCCTGCCCATGAACAGACAAGTGTTCTGGAATAATAATAAAAAAGATATTAGCAATAGAGGAGCTAGCGAATGTCCTCACAAAAATATTCCTTAATGAATTGTTTGGAGAGATAAAGCATGTTCTTTGGTCATTTATCTATTTCATTTCAGAAAATTCAAGAATTTAAAGAAGGTCCCTGAAGATGGCTGCAGAACTTTTGTAGTTCTATTACTTTTCCAGTTCCTGTATAGCTCTGAACAAATAGGAAATAACAGAATAACAGAGTCAGAAGGGACCTTGTAGGTCATCTATTCCAACCCCGCACCTATGTTTTCAAAGAGTCTTTTAACGTATAATTATATTACACCTCTTAGTGGGCTATTTGCCCAACCTTATTCTTAATGAACATTAAAAAACATTAAAAAAAACACCCACAGTGTATCAAATCAAACACAAAAAATTTGTGTCACTCCTTCACCCACTCCATTTTGACTTGTAAGGATCAGATTTGCTAGAAATAGGTTCTTAGAGCTTGTAAAGCAGAACTCTTGTGAAATAAAGGTAAACGTTTCTCCCGCCTATTTGGCTTTGACTCTAGGGGGCAGCACTCATGTCTGTTTCTTAGCTGAGGGAACCAGCATTGTCCAAGGATATTTCCATGATCATCACATGTTATGGTCTTTCAATTGAGAGAAAAAAATGTCCTAATTCAACAGTTCTACAGTAGTACCTTTAGATACGAGCTGCTCCACATGCGAGTATTCCAAGTTACGAGCTGAGACATGAGCAAAATTTCTGTTCGACACCCGAGCTCAAATTCGGGATATGAGCCAAGCATCCACTAGGTGGCGCAAGAATTCCATGTTTCCAGTTATCTCGGCGTGAAAAGCAAAGTCTAAAGGCATTTGTTTGAGATGCGAATTGATCAACATACGAGCTCGGCTCTGGCATGAATTAAACTCGTATGTTGAGGTACCACTGTATTCTGATTTGATTTTCTTCCTCTAGTGTTCATTCATAGTACTAAATACTAGGTAGGTTTACTATTTTTTTTAAAAAAATCAAAATTGGCCTTTTAGAATATTTATTTTTATAAAAATCATGGATATTCAACCAATAGCACACAAAATATAAGTAAAAGTAATGCATAAGTAAATTAATAAGCGGATGTTAAGGTAGAAAACATACTTTATAAAAGCAGGTAGGAAGCAAAAATTAACTAATTAAAATCCCACCTGGTCACAGGGCCATCAAGCCACTCCAACCTGATCACATGACCATCAAGCCACACCCACAAAATAAGCCATGCCCACATTGTGGTAGTAAAAATTTTGGTAACCTTAGCCTGGTCATGTGGCCAATATACCTATACACCAAAACACACAGAATGCCACCAAAATGGTACTTAGTTATCTACTCACATTCACATGCTTTCAAACTTTTAGATGGCAGGAGCTGAGGCAGTAACAGGAGCTCACTCTGTAAAGTATGCTTGGGTCTTGAACCTTGGCTGTCACAAGCTCGGTGTCTTTAGCCACAGAGTCATCACACCTCCCCTCCCTTATATAAACTGTCCCAAAAATGCAACAAAACAAAACATGTTTAAATAATGCTGCATCTGCTTAAATGGATCTTTGTCAAAGAAAAAATCATGGAACTTTTCAATTGCTTTTTCTAGCCATAGTTGGAGCAAAACATCACAATACATTACTTTTTCCCTGCCTCCCTACAATTCATATTTTTTAAACATGTCCCCTGGTTAATGAGAGCATTTCAGTCTGTGTTCAAAACTGGCAAACAGTTTAAAAACACGTCCTAAGTCAGATGCCCAAAGTCATCCCTTTATAGCATTTTGCGATACAGCAGGAAAAGAGAGGAAAATGGGAAAAAAAAGAACAGAAATTGGTTGACTAATCAAGCATCAAAGGTGTCGGGAGGCTTGTATACCCTGGAGGTCCAATGAGAATGTTATTATCTTCTGACAAGTATGCCAGCTGGACTAATTTGTATAGCTCTGACACATTTTTTATTTGGATGGGGAGAATTATTGCTTTTGTGTAATACACAAGAGCTCTTTTGGCCTTGTCACCTGGAATGTATACAGCAGTTCAATGGTTCCAGTATTAGATAATCCCAACAGCAACATAAAATCAGGAGATGACTGGAGCAATGACATATTATTCTGTAGTCGTTGGCTCATAGAATAATTTTGACCATGGACTGAAACTAGGAGCAAACAATACCACTTATTTCCATAAAAGACATTCAAAGAAACCTGCATTTATTAGGATTTTCCAAATACTGATTGAATAACAAAGCACATCTTTGGTTTATGGCGATATGGTTAAGGCCCCTGCAATTTCCATCCTTGCTTTGAAAGCTCTGGGAAGTTAAAAACTATAATGATCTTAACGAATGGTGAAATTCATTTTTTTACTACCAGTTCTGTGGGTGTGTCTTGGTGAGCATGGTGTGTCTTGGTGGGCGTGGCAGGAGAAAGATATTGCAAAATCTCCATTCTCTCACAGCTCCTGGGGGAAGGATATTGAAAAAATCTCCATTCCCACCCCATTCTAGGGCCAGATGGGGATGGTATTTGCCGGTTCTCCGAACTACACAAAATTCCCACTACTAGTTCTCCAGAACCTGTCAAAACCTGCTGGATTTCATCCCTCATCTTAACATGAAGGTAAGTATAAATTTTGAAAAAAAATTGCTGCTGATGAGAGGCCAAACTGAAGCTACAGTTTAGGGTTTCTGAACTCAGACTTTGTATTGATCTTTCGTGTCAGTTAACCATAGAAAAAAGTCCAGAATGTTTCCTATTAGGATTTATACACCAACAACTTAATCAACATCACATTTATCTGATTATCCATATTACCACTGCAGCAAGACTAGCTTTTGCTCAAATGTGGAAAAAAGCAGAAATCCCCCAAGACAAAGCGGTATTAGAAAAAATAACTCAATGTGCAGAAATGTCTAAACTGACTCTAAAAATTAAAGGCAAAGAGGACTCACAATTTTATGATTGTTGGAATTTACTCTACCACTGGTTAGAAGAAAGGAAAAATCCTTGCTAATTACAATACAAACATGTAAAATAAATATATATACATATCCCTGATGAAAACAAAAAGAGCAAATAAGATAAAGTTATGATTTACTAAATGAGTTGAATACCTATAAAAAGTCAAACTGATTTTTGATAAAAACTGTAACCGAATCTAAAGAAAATTTACATAGTTTCGGAAGAATATATACACTGATTCTGTACACGCCATTATTTTAATATGTGGTTTTGTTGTTGTTGTTTCTTATGGGATGTATTGTTTTAATATGTATCTTTGGATGTATTGGTTTTTGTTTGTTTTTCTTTTTTCTCTTTCCTTTTTATGTATTCTATGTACCTTGTATTATATCTGTAAATAAATCTTTATTAAAAAAAACCCAAACAAACTGAATCTACAGTTTAGGGTTTCTGAACTCAGACTTTGCATTGATCTTTCGGGTCAGTTCTGTGCACCACAAAGATGCACTCTGGCAAATATTACAGATTTATAGCTTTCCCAAATACTTTACAATTAAATTATATCTAATGTACTTCTTCATCAGGAAGAAAATCTATTGATGTGGTCACTAAGAGTCAACACTGACTTGCTGGCACATAATCAATCAACATATCTCTCTATAAGACATTGTGCCTTCCCCAAACTTGATCCTCTGTAGTAATTGTGCAGACAATTCAGCAAGCCCATCATTCGGCCACTATTATGTCTTATGCTTGTTAGTATAGGCTGACATAAATCAAAAGCGTATAAGGTAGAAAAATTTGAATGTCAAGCTTTGGCTTGAAACATGTATTTATTTCTTTTTCTGTATTGCTTTATACACAAATCAGGAATCCCTGTGTCCAAATTTCAGTTATGTAGTTTACAAAAGCAAAGCTGATATAACAAGCCTGCCTATTGTTAATGTTTTTCTGAAGTATACCACATTGATGGATTAATGGGCATGGGCATGATGTGGGAGGCAGATGTGGGTGCATGGAAGCAGCACTAATACTATGCTTAAACCCACAAATTTGAGAACCTTCAAACAGTGTTCCCTCTAATTTTTTTGGGGGGTGGGTGGGCGGAAAAGTATAGTGTCTGAGCGGCAGTCCCTTCAGGACTGGGCGGCACAGAAATAATAAATAAATAAATAAATAGATAAACAAACAAACAAACAAATAAAAAATCCACCCTGTTTTGCCTCAGAGAATTTCAAAATAAAATACTGTACTGTGTGTCTATAACAGTGAGCTCATAATAGGGCAACTCTATCAATATCAAAATGCCACTTAAATAGTTGAGTTAGTTTCAAACTAGATTTTGATTTTCTTTCTCTCTTCCTTACTCCCATTCTTTTTCTTTCTCTTTTCCTTCTTCTCTTTTTTCTATCTGTTTTCCTCTCTCTCTCCTTCCCTCTCACTCTTTCCCTCTCGGCTTCTGGGCAGGTTTGGAAAACTCTGAGTTGATGATGATTTTTAAGTGAGCGATTGCTCACTGCTCAGCTTAGAGGGAACTATGCCCTCAAAAGGAGCAATGGAAAAGAAAAACAACAGTGGTCCCCACATAAAAGCAGTACAGAATCCAGATGTTCAACTCTTCCTCTTGAAGTTTCTCCTGTGATCACCAGATTCTTATAAGATTGTGTACCCTTTTCAATATTTCTGCACAAATATAGTTAGAACATGATCTGTTCTCCCCACAGAGTAATGTACATTGAAGCTAGGTCACTAATAAATGTAATCATCATCACCAACAACAATAATAATAATAGATAAAATGAAACCTATTAAACAAATGAATCAAACACACATGATTCTTGTTCGTTTATTGATTGAGGAAAACGATCCAAAAGCACAGTATCTTTTGTGTCGGCAAAACAATAAGAAGCTTTGCTTTCAGTAAGTGCAGCAATAAGTACAACTTAGTGTATCCAATTGTATCCAATGTTGATCAGTCCTGCAAATCGGCTTGGAGGGATTTTAGCTCATTCTTCCCTACAGAACAGCTTCAGCTGAGAAATGTGGACTTCTTCAGATGGCCTGCCCACTTCACGTTCTTCCACAACATTTCTGTAGGATAAAATTTGGGCCTTTGATTTGACTGTTCTAAAACTTTAAATTTCTTCTGCTTTCGAATGAAGGCAAATATACATGTCCCTGGATAATGTTGCAGGATCTAATCTGAGTTGGTCAACAGGTCCAGAAAGTTTGTTTGTTTGTTTGTTTATCTATTTATTTATTTATTTGACTTCTATGCCACCCAATTCCAAAGGACTCAGGGTGGCTTACAACAATATAAAATACAAAACAATAAAAAGAAGTCAAATATAAAACTAAGTTATAAAACCATTAAATAAAAACCCTAATAAACATAGTAAACTAACCCCATATGCATGCTAAACATTCATACAATTTGGCCATTGTTGTTCTTGGTTCATGACCCCCAGGCCTGTCAGCAAAGCCAGGTCTTCGTGGTCTTATGGAAGGCCAATAGGGTGGGAGCAGTACAAACATCATGGGGGAGTTGATTCCACAGAGCCAGGACGGCAACAGAGAAGCCTTTCCTCATGGTCCCGCCAACTTGCATTGCTTGGCTGATGAGACCTGGAGGGGGCGAACTCTGTGTGGTCTTATAGGTCTCTGGGAGGTATATGGCAAGAGACGGTCCCATAAATAAGCTGGTCCTGAGCCATATATGGCTTTATAGGTTATAACCAACACCTTGAATTGTTCCTGGAGATGAATAGGAAGCCAGTGCAGCTTGCGTAGTGTAGGTGTTACATATGTGTTCCGAGGTACACCCATGACAACTTGCGTGGCTGCATTCTGGGCAATTTGGAGTCTCTGAACACTCTTTAAGGGTAGCCCCATATATAGCGTATTGCAATCATCATGACAGGAGGTGATGAGGGCCTGAGCGACTGTGCATAGAACCTCCTGGTCTAAGTAGGGCCACAACTGGTGAACAGAGGAACCTGGGAAAGGTCCCCCTGGCCACAGCTGAGAGGTGGTGAGCAAGGTTCAGCCATGGATCCAGGAGGACACCCAAGTTACGGACCCTATCTGAGGGGGTCAATGTTTCTCCTCCCCCAGCACAATGGACAGGCAGCTCGAATAGTCCTTAGAAGGAAATGCCCACAGCCACTCAGTCTTGTCTGGGTTGAGCTTGAGCCTGTTGGCTCCCATCCAGACCCTTACAGCTTCCAGGCACTGGCACATCACATCCACCATTTAGTCTTCTGAGTTTTTGGATGCATGCTGGAGCCCATCTTTCTTCTGTTTGATGAGGAAATCTACTCATTAGGGGTAGGATGAATCTTATTCAGATGTCTAAGTAAAAGGGGAAATAAATATGAAATGTTTTGTAGTTTCCATCTTGCAGGAATCACAGGGGTGATGGAACATTTCAGCCAATGGAACATTTTAATATTTACCATCCAATATTGCAGAAGGGAGACCACAACATTAGGCGAGAGACAAAATTTTATGCTAGCTGTTCCAAAAGTGCTTTTTCAAATGGCAATTGTATTCTCTTTGTTTTTCCTTGAAGATATTTTCTTTCTCATTCGAGAAGCTTTTTCAGTTCTGAAAAAGAGCTAAACTGAAGAAGCTTCTTGGATGAGAATAGAAACATCTTCAAGGAAAAGCAAAGGAAACCCAATTGTCATTTGAAAAAGCACTTTTGGGACAACTATGACCTGGATGTCTGAGAATCTCCACAGACATTTCCAATGGCTGGGTGTCTCTAGGTGTGTGCTAGGAGCACTGACACTATATTTGTTGCATATTGCTGACAGGAAGGCTAAGGCCTTCTCTAGATCTGCTTGCTGCTTTGTATCCTTTATCTTTTGCTCTCTTATTCAAACTAGAGTTTCAAAAATAAGGCAGGCAGCATGGAGATCATAGCGATAGTCGGGAAAAAATCTCATCTCATTCTCTTCAGCTCCCTGAGATCTTGAGAGAGATTACCCATCTAGACCACAAAAACCCACTATTTGAACCAGTATGAGATGTTCTTTTGAAAGGTCGATATACAGTGATACCTTGTCTTACAAATTTAATTGGTTCCGGAATGAGGTTCTTAAGATGAAAAGTTTGTAAGACGAAACAATGTTTCCCATAGGAATCAATGGAAAAGCAATTAATGCATGCAAGCCCAAAATTCATCCCTTTTGCCAGCCAAAGCACCTGATTTTGTGCTGCTGGGATTCCCCTGAGGCTCCCCTCCATGGGAAGCCTCACCTCCGAACTTCCGTGTTTTTTCAATGCCGCAGGGGAATCCCAGCAGGGGAATCCCAGTACTGTATTGCAAAAATGAGTGCTTCACTGGCAACAGAAGTCCAGAGGTGGGGTTTCCCAATGAAGGGAGCATCAGTGAAATTGCAGCATCACAAAAACACCGAAGTCCTTGAAACCCCACCTCCAGACCTCTGTGTTTTTGCGATGCTGCGATTTCACTGAGGCTCCCCTCACTGGGAAACCCCACCTCTGGACTTCTATTGCCAGAGAAGCGCCCGTTTTTTTGCTGCCTGGATTCCCCGGAGATGGGGTTTCCCATTGAGGGGAGCCTCAGAGGAATCCCAGCAGCGCAAAAATGGGTGCTTCACTGGCAACGGAAGTCCGGAGGCAGGGCATCCCAGCGGCAACGTTGGGTTTGTAAGGTGAAAACAGTTTGTAAGAAGAGGCAAAAAAATCTTAAGCCCCGGGTTTGTATCTCGAAAAGTTTATATGATGAGGCATTTGTAACACAAGGTATCACTGTACAGTGATCCCCCGAGTTTCGCGATCCCGATCATTGCGAATCGCTATATCGCGATTTTTCCACCCGATGACGTCACTCCCTTCCTTTCTCATCTTTCTTTCTCTCTCTCTTTCTCTATCTTGCTTCTTCCTCTCTCACACTCTCTTCCTCCCTCTCTCATCTCTTTCTTTCCTTCTCTCTCTTTCTCTATCTCTCCCCCTCTTGCTCTCGAGCGGCAAGCGAGCAGCCGGGTGAGCGGGTGATGGGCAAGCGGCAAGCGAGCAGGCGGGCGGGCGAACGGGCAAGCGGCAAGCGGCAAGCGAGCAGGCGGGCGGGCGAACGGGCAAGCGGCAAGCGGCAAGTGAGCAGGCGGGCGGGCGAACGGGCAAGTGGCAAGCGGCAAGTGAGCAGGCGGGCGGGCGAACGGGCAAGCGGCAAGCGAGCAGGTGAACAGGCAAGCGGCAAGCGAGCGGCCGGGCGAGCGGGTGACGGGCAAACGGGAAGTGATCTTGGGGTTTCCCCTTTGCCTGGGCGGCGGGAAGACCGGGGAAGGTTCCTTCGGCCGCCCAACAGCTGATCTGCTCCGCACCGCGGCAGCAGCGAGGAGCCGAAGATGGGGTTTCCCTGTTGCCTGGGCAACGGGGAAACCCCATCTTTGGCTCCTCGCTGCTGCCGCGCTGCAGAGCAGATCAGCTGTTGGGCGGCCGAAGGAACCTTCCCCGGTCTTCCCCGCCGCCCACACGCAAACTCCACCATCTGCGCATGTGCGGCCATGAAAAAAGGGGCGCGCATGCGCAGATGGTGTTTTTACTTCCGCACCACTACATCCCGAATTATTGATTATTGCGAGAGGTCTTGGAACGGAACCCTCGCGATAATCGGGGGATCACTGTATTGTGAAACTGATAAGTCATTATCAGTTTCCTGACTCTCAGCTGATTTGAGGCTGCAGGCAGGCCAACAATGTGCTAAACTAAAAGTGAAACTAGCTGCAAGGAGATAAATTGCTGGGAGGTGGACTACTGGAAATGTTGGACTGTTGAAACTGGATGCAAGGAGGTAAGTCAATAACTATAAACGTCTATATAATGTTTAAATTATTAGACTTATTTTAAAAGACTGCTTTATTATTGTTCTAGACAACTTAACAAAATGAAGAAATTTTTAAAATAAATACTTGATCTGAAGAGGCCCAGTGCTATTGTATCTTCTTTTAAATAGCAGAGAATAATGTACACTTCCAGAAAGCCACATCAATTTTAAAGATCTGTAAAAGTATCTGAAATGTAACAGTGTCCTGTTTTAGTATTAAGATAAGGGAGCTGAGCTAAACCTTGATTTAGTCATGTTTTGAGTAGATCTGTTTAAATAATTGGGAGGAGTTGGTGTGATTAAATTTAAGAAAACATTCTGGCATTGATTACTGCCATGATGTACATTTTTCCAATTCTTTGCTATTTCTATGGGTCAGGCACAGATGCACAGAAATAGACAGCAAACAGTGTATATTATCTGTACTGTTTTCTGTTTGGCAAATTGCTGGGAGACAGAGACAGAATTCTTTCCCCTTGTTTTCCTCCCCCAAAACTAAGGTGCACCTTCTTTTAAATAGCAGAGAATAATGTCCTGTTTAGTTACTTGACAGGACAGGACATTATTCTCTGCTATTTAAAAGAAGGTGCACCTTAGTTTTGGTGGAGGAAAACAAGGGGAAAGAATTCTGTCTCTGTCTCCCAGCCATTTGCCAAACAGAAAACAGTACAGATAATATACACTGTTTGTCTGTACTGCAAGCAACTAATATATACAAACTACTAGTGCAGTCAGTTGGGGACACGATTGATTGATGGATTGACTAAATGGTGGCAAAATGAGATATTAGTAGAGGTACAAGAAATGGAAAATATAGTAGAAGATATAAGGAAAATTAAAAATACAAGAATTAGGGAAATTAGAAGGAAAATATTACATAAGTGGTATTTCACTCCCGTTCAATTTGCACATTTTCAGCAGAATGTCAGGAGGAATTGTTGGCATGGTTGTCAAGATAAAGGAGTGTTTATGCATATGTTTTGGGAATGCCCGATAGTGCAGGAATTTTGGCAAAAAGTGAAAGAGGATATCAATAGAATGTTAAATATACAATGGACAATCACTAAGGAAATGGCAGTACTAGTAAAAAGTAATGCGATGGGAGAATTTAGAGAAATAAAAAAAGCAGCAATAGAAAGCGCTCAGGCAGTAATAGTTTTGGGTTGGAAGGATGCGACAAAATGGACAATGCAAAATTGGTATAGGTACATGGTGGACCATATTCAATTTGAAATTATGGAAAAAAGGATAAATTTGGATAATGAAACTGAGTTGGGACAGCTGATGGGATGGTGGGACAAGGTAAGACGATATATGACGAGCAGAATCCGAGACCAAGCTACAAGAAATAAACTGGAATCACTCTATAATATGTAAACAGATATATTGCTCTTGGGTTAAGTGGATTATACAAGAAATACCCCCAATTTGGTGGTGGGGAATGTGTGTATGTCGGGGTGGTGGGCACAATTCACAATTCACTACGCACTGTTTTATGTTGTGTGATTTTAAATTGTTAAAAATCAATTTAAAAAAAAATATTGAGAATAATGTCCTGTTTTAGTATTAAGTTTTCGGTCACAATTCAAAGAGTTGGTCATGACCTTTAAAGCCCTACATGGCATTGGACCAGAATACCTCTGGAACCGCCTGCTACCGCACAAATCCCAGCGGCCGATAAGGTCCCACAGAGTTGGCCTTCTCCGGGTCCCGTCGACTAAACAATGTCGTCTGGCGGGCCCCAAGGGAAGAGCCTTCTCTGTGGTGGCCCCGGCCCTCTGGAATCAACTCCCCCCGGAGATTAGAATTGCTCCCACCCTCCTTGTCTTCCGTAAACTACTTAAGACCCACCTATACCGCCAGGCATGGGGGATTTGAGACACCTTTCCCCCAGGCTTATTATAATTTATGTTTGGTATGTATGTGCTGTTTGGTTTTTAATTATGATAGGGTTTATAGTTTGTTTTTTTTAAATATTAGATTTGTGCCTGTATAATACTGTTTTTATCGTGTTGTGAGCCGCTCCGAGTCTTCGGAGAGGGGCGGCATACAAATCTAATAAATTATTATTATTATTATTATTATTATTATTATTATTATTATTATTATTATTATTAAGATAAGGCTGCTGAGTTACATCCTGACTTAGTTTGGAGTAGATCTGTTTAAATAATTGGGAGGAATTAGTGTGACTACATTTAAGAAAACTTTCTGACATTAATATACAGTAATACCTCATGATACGAACTTAATTGGTGCAAGGAGGAGGTTCGTAAGACGAAAGGTTCGTAAGACGAAACATTGTTTCCCATAGGAAACAATGTAAAGTCAATTAATCCGTGCAACCAAACCCCCCCCCCGCAAAAAACGGCTTTCGGCGACTGCTGGGAAGCCGTGTGGCTGTTTTAAAAGGTGACAGCCGGCCTGGGGGGCTTCCCAGCAAGCCCCCCAGGCCGGCTGCGACCTTTTAAAACAGCCGCGCCGCTTCCCAGCTGTCTCCTGAAGCCGAACGCTAAAGCAGAACTTCCGCGTTCGGCTTCGGCAGACAGCTGGGAAGCGGCGCGGCTGTTTTAAAAGGTGACAGCCGGGCTGGGGGGCTTCCCAGCAACTTCCCAAACCGAACCCGGGGTTCAGAAAAATTTTGCCTCTTCTTACGAACTTTGTTCGAGTTACGAACCAGCATTCGGGAGGCTTCTGGGAAGCCCCGCCGCCCGGCTGTCACCTTTTAAAACAGCCGCGTGGCTTCCCAGCAGTCTCTGAACGCCGGTTCGTAACTCGAAAAAAGTTCGTAAGAAGAGGCAAAATTTTTCTGAACCCCGGGTTCGTATCACGAGTTGTTCGTAAGACAAGGGGTTCGTATCTTGAGGTACCACTGTACTGCCATAACATACATTTCTCCAATTCTTTGCTATTTCTATCGGTCAGGCACACATGCACAGAAATACACAGCAAACAGTGTATATCATCTGTACTGTTTGCTGGGAGGCAGAGGCCTTTTTCCCTTGTTTTCCTCACCCAAAAATAAAGAGTGTCTTATACTCTGGTGCATCTTACACTCCAAAAAATGCAGTAGATCTTAGGGGAAGTGAATGGATATACCCTTGAAGGAGATAATATACCCTTGAAGGAGATAATATAGGTCAACATAAACTTAACCTTGAAAGATAGGAACAGATGAGCAAGGAACTCAAGAGTTCCACTTCTTGATCCTCTTTGGTTCAAAGGGGAGAGAGAGAGAAATGTTGTCGGGTTCTCAAGATTCTGTTATTGTACCTTATAACAATAGATTTTTAGTTTTAGTACTTCATATATTGTCTGTTTCCTGAACAGTTTATCTTAGAGGACCAACAATCTTCAACAATTTTGGGGTATGAATGAAGTAACCCATGGCACTATGTAACATATCTCAGGATCTTAAAATATATTCCTTTTGTTTTAATGTCAAGAGCATATTTTGAAAAAAGTGCTCAACACTATTTTCTTACCTGATCTGAAATGGCATCTATCGTGCTGTCATAATGCAATTTCTAGTGTCAGATCTCTCTGTTGTATTCTGTTGCTTCCTGATGCACTCTTTTCACATCTCCTGGATTACTTTAAAAACATTCATTATTAAATTTCCTTTAAAAAAACCAACAACACCCGAGCAATGCCAGGCAGGAAAATTACCATCAACTCTGAACGCATTCCATTTGCCAGAAATTAATCCATACTAAATGCATCAGAAATGGTTTCAATTTCTAACAAAGTACCCACTGATGTGTGTATTATATTCAGCACTTCCTATGTTTCTTACTAGCCTTGCATGGCCATCTAAGGCCAATCAATAAAGAAAGCATTGATCTAAGTGGTTTCATGACCTCTTATTGATGGAAAAGTGGATATTATGAAACATACTTCAGTCCTGTGATCACACTTTGTACTATGGTATTGTGTGCAGAGCCAAAGCTTACTGCTTTTCCCTCATTCAGACCAAGAATATGGGCATTAACACATTTTTAAAATAATAAAAAAAACCCATGAAGACAAGTCTAAAATGATGAGAAATTCAGAATTTTGTCCTAGTTTTGTCCTATTCCTATTAACATAGTCTTATATCTGTCTGGCAAAGCAAAACAAAAATCCTACTTAATTCTGTTATAAAAAAGTAGATAGCGACAGACATATTTATAACTTACATCTCACCTAATTTATCTACACATTGTTTCTTTCTTTTTTCTTGTCTACAGAACAGAGATTTTTTGGGGGAAGGGGGAAAGGCAGGCTCTTCTTATTTTCCCCAATTTCCTCTGTTTCTAACCAGTCTGTGCATTTGTGCTTTGGATGTCAGAAGAGATAATGATTGAGTTATTGATTTCGTACTTGTATATTGAATACAATATTATCTGTGAACCATATTTTGAGTTAGTCCAAACTCAGAGCTTGTTCCACATTAAATTGCTTCTTTGGGGCTACCTTTGAAGAGTGTTCGGAAACTTCAGATCATGCAGAATGCAGCTGCGAGAGCAATCATGGACTTTCCCAGATATGCCCATGTCACACCAACGCTCCACAGTCTGCATTGGTTGCCGATCAGTTTCCGGTCACAATTCAAAGTATTGGTTGTGACCTATAAAGCCCTTCATGGCATCGGACCAGAATATCTCAGGGACCGCCTTCTACCGCACGAATCTCAGCAACCAGCTAGGTCCCACAGAGTGGGCCTTCTCTGGGTCTTGTTGATGAAACAATTTCATCTGGTGGGACCCAGGGGAAGAGCCTTCTCTGTGGCAGTCCCGACCCTCTGGAATCAACACCCCCAGAGATTAGGACCGCCCCCATCCTCCTCGCCTTTTGCAAACTCCTTAAAACCCACCTCTGCTGTAAGGCACGGGGAAATTGATTCCCCTGGGCCGTTCCCGCTTTATGTATGGTTTTTGTTTGGCATGTATGACTGTTTTTATATTAAGGGTTTTAAATTGCTTTTTAAACATTGGATTTGTACTTTGTTTTTTGTTGTGAGCTGCTCCGAGTCTCCGGAGATGGGCAGCATACAAAACTAATAAATAAGTAAGTAAGTAAGTAAGTAAGTAAGTAAGTAAGTAAGTAAGTAAGTAAGTAAGTAAGTAAGTAAGTAAGTAAGTAAATAAATAAGACTCAATTAGTGAGAAATATTTCAGCACTTAAACACATATAATTCAAATTCTTGCTTTCTATTGGATTATAATTATATCCCTTTACCCCTAAAGTCTGCTTCAAGACAAATTCATAAAATCCTACTGGTTTAATGAACACACTTCCAAGTTGTTCTCTTGGCAATACTTGGCAATAAGAAAGAATGAGAAACATAAAAAAGGAGAGGCATTTTGCTCTAAAACTACATAGAATATATTGGAATATAATGCCTCAGAAAGAATACACTTCCTGAAGGATTAACTGAATTATGGACATCATTGACATAGTCTCAATATACTGGAAAGATTTGGTTCTAAACATTTATATCCTGAGTTGTGCATTAATGGTATTATATGTACATACTGTAGCTTATAGGTCCTGTTTTCTATTAAATTCCTAAACTGTAAGTAAGTAAGTAAGTAAGTAAGTAAGTAAGTAAGTAAGTAAGTAAGTAAGTAAGTAAGTAAGTAAGTAAACAACTAATTAATTAATTAATTATTTATTTATTTATTTATTTAATTAAATAAAGTAAGTAAATAAATAAACAACTAATTAATTAATTAATTAATTAATTTGCTACTGCTTTCCTTCAGAATGGAGTTGTTTCTTGGTTGTTGTTTTTCACTTTTAAATCTAGGCAACAATTCTGGACTGGACTTTACACATCTAAATACTAACTAGGACAATCCTGATTCAATTTCCAGCTCATCTAATTTTAGCAAGGTGCCTGAAAGCCTAGTTGGGCTTCTTTAAACATAGAAACCTATATACTGCATTCTTAGGCGCTTTATGCATCCCCGTTAGGATAATTCCAATAGTATCAGTGATGAACAGAAGTACTGTTAATAAATAAGACATTTTAATTTTTTAATATAATACTTAGAGCTCATATAATAAGAATGAAAATGTTAAGCTATTGAGGGGAGTAGTTTAAAAGCTTAAGCTGCTGGGGTAAATAGCTTAATCAGCCCCCCTTGCAAAATGTTAATTAAAGGACAGCCATAGTAGAGAGATGAGAATCATTAAATATATATATATATTTAATGGTTCTTTTTTTATGGAAAGGGAGACTGCTGGAAAAAGATATAAATGTGTCTAGGAGGGAATGAGATCATTCTCCTCTCAGTGGCTGCTGATCTTGATTCAGCATGCTGCACATTGTAACACTACAGCCACAATGGAGGAAACAGGAGCATCGGTGAAGGGGATAATCTGAAGTGCATCTCCCTCTAGATTTCTACTTGCCAGTCTCTGTACGCATTCTGTGTACTGAATGTGGTGTGAATCCAATCCAAGTTAGGGTGACAAAGGCACAGTGTGCAGCGCGGGATAGGAATCTTATCTCTGGGTTGCCAAGGCAACACGGCAAGGCACCCTATCCCCCCTCTCTCTTCCCCCCTCTCTTGCGATAGTGTATTATGATAGGAGTGCAATAAAACTGTTTCATAATGTAAGTGTGGAATGACAAGGAGAGCCATCCTGTCTCTGTGATGGGGACTGTGTTCTTCCTTGTCTTGAAAGTAAGCACATCTGATGGACTGACAGGATGACAATATCCTGTCATTGACATTTTTTTCCTCTCTCTCTCTTATTTAGATTGTTGTCTGATGTAAAGGGAAGTAATACACAGAAATAGCGCTCAAGGAAAGAAAAAGATCACATCCCTTCACAACATATTGATATCATTCTGGTTTTTTATAACGTTTTTATAAGATTTTTCCTGGGATCAAAAAAGTTTCCTTTTCAATCTGAAAATCTCACTTCATCTACATTTGATGCAAGATGACTGTTGACATGGACTGTTGACATGGACTGTGAAAGATCATTCATTCATTCATTCATTCATTCATTCATTCATTCATTCATTCATTCATTCATTCAGTTTGGACAGCTTCCCATTCAGATTCAACTCTGGGCAGGCAGCAACAAATCAGAACTAAAGGCATAAATGATTATGAAGAGGGTTTCTCAATTCAGGAAATAAATACAGTTGGCACATACGATCGGTTTCTGCATAAGCACTCTTGATCACAAACACTGCTTTTTTTTAGCAAGAGCCTAAGAAGAACCCCAAATTGTACACCATTTTCACCTGGAGGAGCACTTATTCATTCAGATAAAATGATATGAGGTTCCCAATTTTAAGCACTCTAAAACTGACAACCACTCAGTCTTCCCTTTTCTTTCCCATCCAGGTCCCAAAGCTTTCTCGACATGGAGAAAGAACTTTGACACTATCACCTGATCTGGCCGGGTAGAGATGTATCAGTGAAGATCATCACCATACTAATGATAAGAACATAAGAAGAGCCATGCTGAATTGGGCCAAAGCCCACTGAGTCCAGCATTCTGTGTCACACAGTGACCCACCAATTGTACATGGGGATCTTGAACAGAAAGAGAAGGCAAAACACTCCTTTTTCCTTGACCCCCAACAAATGGTACCCAAGGGAATCCTCCCTGCCTAACCAACATAGAGGCGGCACTTAGATATCCATTTCAATAACCACCGATACACTTGGCATCCATGAATTTGTCTAATCCTGCCTTGAAGCTATCCAGGTTGACAGCTGTCACAACCACTTCTGGAAGTGAATTCCATAAACCAATGGCCCTCTGGGTTAAGCAATATTTCCCTTTATTTGTCCTCACTTTTTTACCTATTAGCTTTAGGGAGTGCCCCTTGTCCTAGCATTGTGTTATAGAGAGAATAATTTTTCTCTACCCACCTTTTCTATCCCATGCATGATTTTATACACTTTGATCAAGTCACCTTTTAAACACCGTCTTTCAAGGCTGAAGAGACCAAGGCATTGCAACCTGATTTCATAAGGGAAGTGCTCCATTTCCTTGATCATTATTGTTGCCCTTTTTTGTACCTTTTCCATAATTGTCCTTAAGTGAATGGATGACCTCACGCCAGTGCCTTTATGAAAAACAATAATAGAAAGGAAGAAAGAAAGAGTAGAGCCCTAAAGCAACGGGCTTAGAACTAGATCTGCCCCCACCAATACCAACTAGAACCAATCCCAGAGGAAAAATGAGATATCATGATCCATACTCCTTACCCCATAATCCAGTCCAGAAGGATACCATGATCATTGGTACTGAAAGCTATTTGTTGTATAAGTTTTATTTGTAGTTTTCCTTCAACAACCAACATATTTTGTAGACAGTGTATTGACTGGGTCAATATCTTTTTTACATAGTGGTAACAATGATAATACAATTAAATATACATAATCTTTGTCTTCCAACTTCTAACCTTTATCTGCACATTGTAATTATAATAGATTATGTATCTATATATAATACTATTTTCCCAATTTGAATTTATTTTTCCCCATATGTTGGGGTTCCTCTATCTTCACATTAAAAAATACCATCCTCTCTTTATGATTCTTTATCACTTTCTCCATAAATATATTTAAACATCAATAACATTTCTTTATATAATGCTAAATCACTAATATTTAATATTTTAGATATTACTTGATGTTCCACCATAATTCCAATATCTCAGTTTTTTATAAACACCAATAAAACCAATTATTGATAAAGTTTAATCAAATTCAGACATCATCACCAAGTCCTTTGTCTTTTGTCATCCGCACACAGTGTTCAACATTCTTAATAAGCCATTCTTCTACAGCTTGTCACTGTTCCTCATTCTGACCAAGTCCCATTGCAAAACAATGTTGCCACAGAAAATAGAAACCACACATATCATACTTAGCAATCTGCTATGGTTAAGATTCAAAGTAAAATAAAAATGAAACATACCATTGAATAAACATTGTACAATGTACATACTAGATTGAGAAATTGCTGAGTGATTGATCTATTTTATATTGCTTTTTCTCAAATTTTTATTTCCCCCCCTTTAATACAACAGATTTTCTGAATTAATGAAGCCATTATTAAATTTCATGATGGATAGGAAGCAAGTAGCTTCACTGAAAAACAAAATTAAAGTTGACTACAGTGATTTATCTCTCATTGAGTAAAACAGTTGTTTATTCATACCACACAGAAATAGTAGGTAAATATTTCATGAACAGTGTTTGAAAATGTATTTCAGTTATTTTTCCAAGCCTTCTAAATTGTTTAAAGTTTTCAGAAATATTTTCTAAGATCACTGTTATTCTGGATTTTACCTCTCTATGATATCATGGCTTCCATCATCATTAAAATGGATGGTTAGATTTAACAGGTGAAACCTTATTTCTTTAATAAAACAATAGATTTATAACTTAGAAAAAAGAAGAAAATAAAATTAAATATGAAGACTTGGATGGAAGAAGGAAGTGGAAGCTAAGCCTAGAGAAGATAAACAGGTGCACTGATAGAAAGGTTAGTTTCAATACCAAAACTAAAAATATTTCATATCCTACCAAGAACGCAAAATATATATTGTAAATAGACAAAAACATGAATAGAAGTTGTGTTTTTGGAGCATCCATTGATTGTCAGTTCTGGCTGGAGAGACGCTAGACTTAATAATGAGGATTGATGTGGGCAGATCTATGCAAAGGACTCCAGTGAGCTGAAAGATGGGATTCATAATAAATTATATAGGCCATGGAGGAATTCTTTTCTTGCTGTTTGTCTGAAGTCTTCAGAATTAACAGGGAAATTCTCATGCTGTAATCTTCATGAGAGATGGAATAGAAGGTTGCCCAAAGACAAGGCCATTTCTCTGACAAAAATTCTCCTCATGATTGCTGCAATGAGCAAGATGATGGTACACTTGATCAAATATGAACTTTAGAACCATCTTTTGTCATACTGAAAAAGAAAATGAGAATACAGATGGAGTCAAGGCCATTAGTTACATTGCTAAAGTTATTAGAAAAAGAATGAGGTGAAATTAGGGTGACAATAACATGACAGCAGCCAATAAGAGAGAAAGGAAAAAAGAAATGTGAATAAGTGGTCAGGCAGCTGAGAGAGAAAGCAATAAAATAATTTATTAAGCTTGTATGACACCCAACTCCCAACCCCTCTGTGGGTAGCAGACTAGTACTAAATAAGTAGTGATGGGCAAACCGAACCCGCACAATTCGGGTCCGTACCGAATTTTGTGGTTTTCGGTATGCCGAACACGAACCTGAAATTTTTTGAAACTTCTGGCAAAGTTCGGGGTCGCGTTCGGTGTTCTGAGCTTTGATGTCACCGGCAGGTTGCTAAGGACGCCAAGGTGATCACTTCCTGGATTCCATAGAATCCAGGAAGTGATCACCTTGGCGTCCTTAGCAACCAGCCAGTGACGTCAAGGCTCCACCCATGGAATCCTTCAAAGGGAGGTCTTCACGTAAAAATAAACTGTTATTTTTAAGAAAAAGGATGCCGCAGTGGCGCTGCAAGCAAAGGGCAGTCCTTTCACGTAAAAATAAATGTGTTTATTTTTACGTGAAAGGACTGCCCTTTGCTTGGGGGGGGGGGCAAGCCACTGGAGGGAAGGCTGAAGGCAATAAAAAAACCTTCTGCTCATGTTGGGGAAAGAAAGAGGAAAAAACTTTCTTGAGGTCTAGCCTCTGCTGCCTAGCTAACGGAACCTTGTCCGCTTGCTGAGGCTAGCCACATAGCCCCCCATCCATCTATGAGGGAGGGCCAGGTCATAAAATGGCCCCCAGGATTCATGGGGTGGCAGGCAGGGCTATGGGTCCCTAGAAGGCCCTCTTAAACCAAAAACACCCTCCTCCACCCTCTGTGGCCTGCTTGTTTGGCCACAGAGCCTCCGCAAATTGAGGCAGGGAAGGCGTCCACCACCCTGTCGCATCCCAAATCGAGGCCTGCACCTCACGGAGGCCACGATGGTGAAAAACATACATCCTGCAGCTAGCGGCAAAGATTCTGCACCGAGGGCTTCTTGACTGCCCTGCGCTCCCAGATGATCAGGCGCCGCCTGTGCGAGGCCAGCACAACCTCGGCAAGATAGGGACAAGCCCCCGCCACATGTCCAGCAGCTGGCGAACGCAACACATGTGTTCACTTCAGGATAGCCAAGGGCAAAAGGAGGAGGTCTGCTTCGAGCCCCCCTTAAATAGGGCAGCTTAGGACCTCCTCCCAGGCCCAGGAGGCAGCGCGCTGGCTTGGTGCGCTGTCAGAAGCCGAACATCCGGTTTCCCCCCGGAAACCGGAAATAGGCACCGGCAGCGTCTCCCGGCTCCGGGGGCAATTTAGGCCGGCTCTTTAAGGCACCGGCCGTGCATTTGTCTAAACATCTTATCTGATAATGCCTTGAGGCAATAAATATGTGATATTCCATCTGCAAGTATTTAGTAATTTGTCTCTACATTTCATTGTTCAGTGAAATCTGGGTACAAATCAAAATATTTAGCACAAGATTTAGCCCTCATGATCTAGTGTCCGCAAACTTAAAATAGTTTGATTTGCATGAAAAAGACAAAGAGAAGAATGAAGATAGGTTTGAACACTGGTGAAATCTCAAAAGAATTCATCTGGCCCTGTCAATCAAAGTATCTGCAAATAGTAAAGGATGGACCCAGGGGATTACCGTTTAGCCATGGAAATTGCTTCTGAAGTCAGTAGGATGAATATGGTTGCAAATAAAAGAACAGGTCCTGGTGGAACTAGCAAATTGAATAGAGAAGAATAAACGTCTCTAGCCTGCGATTCATTCCTAATTTAGGATTCACCAGAGATAATTGTTATAATTCTCATCACTCATATGGATTAATTAAATGGCGAAGCTTTAGAAAACATTAATAAAGAAGACTTATTGTAGGGGGAAAATCATTATTTCTTTTACAGAGATCGAGAAATTAAAAACAGTAAAGTGCTTTCATGTAGGATTGCTGATATATTAGGCAATTTATGATCCTTAATTGACAATTTTTAGAAGGAAATGAAATCTGCTTAACGTGTTGCAAGGAAATTTGAAAAAGAAACTATAGATTTAAAGAGTTACATTCAAATCACATTCAAATCCCAAATTTTAAACGGAAAGAAACATGCAGTCCTTCCTCCTCATTGAATATATACTGATTTGTAAGTTGGCAAGAAATCATATTGGCTCCTTTGGATAATCTGTATCCTGCCAAAGACATGATGCTGATAAATGGTCCTACCTTATTTACAGCATTCAGGACATGTTCAGGATATGAATTCCTGGGTTCCCTTGGCTTTGTTTCTTGGCCTCCAATTAAACTCCAATTAATTCTGGACAATTGTAAAATATTATATTTAACATGGAGTGGAACTGGAGAACATGGTGAATAGTCTGCAGGTGGCTAGACAGGTGTGTTTAAGTACTGTACTGTCAGGTACAAGGCACCCAAATAACTCTGTCAATGGGGCAGAAGAATTTCTTGACCCTTATAATATTTTTAGCCTCGAAAGGTTAAAGTTTGGAAATAAGAAGCAAGTCAAGAAA